>NC_138771.1:166647378-167247378 GCF_965119305.1 Pelophylax lessonae
GTACTAGCAGTGCCTACTACACTGATTTCCAGCTTCCAGACGGATCAGCCAAATACGGCACATACATACTTACATTGGTTCAAGCTGGACCAATGTAGCTATGCAAAAATTGCCATACCTGACGTTGTGTGGACGAAATGCGTAGGGTGGTTTCCAACCTTATTGAGTCACTTCCTGTTTGGTCCATGGAGCGCACGAGTGTCCCAGACTTTCTGCTTTTTAAGGCTTACTGAATTCCAACTAAATGTAAGTGCATTTCTAACCATTTAAATGTAATAAAAAGTCAAAACAATATTGCGTTATCATTCACAACACAGCTGTGAATGCAAGATACCCCCTTGAGGGAATAGCTCTCTGGTGATTGCAGTGGCATAAGGGGAGCACAGAGTAAAACACCTGCACTAATATATATTTGTTACAAGCACAGATAAAGAGCACCTGTCACCTTAAATTCTTAAAACCTTGTTTTACATCCTTTTATATATATGAACTGATAAATAATATCAGGACTTGACTGCTTATAGATTGGTCACTTTTAGTTCAATGTTTATTATATTTGACCCACAAAAGCACTTGTCACTTTATTAACTTTATTATTTGTATAAATATTCAATTGTTGATTTTTTCCATGTATTATGAAGCCAATGTTTGCTCATTTTTTGCTTTAATAACCACCACCACATCAATTTATTTTTTATTTTACTTGACGTATTGGTGTATGTAAAAGCACAAAGCACTAAACACTTTAAAACACACACCCACCACATGAAAAGAGCAATGCCATACCCACTATCTTTTTATTAATTTTCATACCTGGAATAAAGCTTTAAAGCTATTTTATAGTCTTTCTCTACCAAAATGTGTTTGGCTAGCAGGCGGACGTTAGGCCCATATGAGGTTTTTGTTTATGTCCTAGACAACCCTCTTTATTTTTCCAAGTGATCATTATCATTGGGAAAGAAAATTATAAAAATATTGTCTGTGTTAAGACAGGAAGTGAGAGAAAATGTTTAAATGGGGACAGCTGTCTACTAGCTTTGGAGAGATTTCTACTCACTTCTTGATGTATCCCTGGGACAGGAAATAAATGAGAAATAGACAGCAGAAGAAAATAAATCTGACAGTAATTATAATCATTTCCCTCCGTCACCCAACTCTATCCAAAACTGAAAAAATGTTTTGGATAAGGAAACACTTTAAATCAGGGTTTCTCAACCAGGGTTTCATGGAAACCTAGGGTTCCTCCTGAGGTTGATAGGGGTTCCTTGAGCTATGGGCAATTTCTGCCTCTGAGATAAGTTCCAAATGGCACCATTGTTCCTTTTAGCTATCTGTAAGGGGGTAATTCTTCCCAATGATGACAAGAGTAAGGAGCATTCTTCCCACTAATGTGCCATGAGTTGTGGATTTTAAATTTTTAGCAGGGGTTCCCCGAGACCAGAAATTTATTTCAAGGGTTCCTCTGTGTTGAAAAGGTTGAGAAATACTGCTTTAAATATTCATTATCCTGTCATAAATCTGTACAGGAGCAATATGGCTACTCCCAGGAGCAAACTTTGTATAACAATGTAACATTAATCCAGGTGCTGGCCGACTCTGCCAAATCATGTTACCTAAATGAACTGGGGAACTGCTGAGTCAATCCCAGGGGCTCTGGTCTTGGTGACAGATTATCCTCAAAGGAAACCTTTCCACAAAGAAACATGGAGGCTGACCTCTCATTCTTTAATTGCTTGCCACTAACCCAGGACAAGAAGGTAGACAGGACTTTTGACCTTTGTCTGTCTTTCTTAATCAGTTCCAGGTCAGTGAAAGCCAGCTCCTATATTTCTCTTAGGAAAAGTTTATTTTAATGGTTGGTCCTTTGAGCTGACATTAAACTTGCACCAGTAGGTAAATCAACCCTGTAGTCTTCTACTTGTACATTTTCTACAAAAAACAAAGGAATTAAGGTTTGAATTGAATACAATGCTGACACATCAAATAATATTTTGTATAGAAAAATATGATAATATGTTAACACACTGGTCCACATGTTGGGTTGCCAACAAAACACTGGCAAGAGCTGTTGAACATTTTTTGTCTCTTGTATTTAGAACCACTAATTTACTAATTTGCTAAAGGAGTAAAGACTGTTCACTTAGCAAAGTGAATGTTAGTTTAGTATATAAGTCAAAAATGAGTTCACCTGCAAGCATAACATTGGATTAATACAGGGAAAACAGCTGCACCCTATTAAGTTAAATGAACATTAACTTGCTAAGTGAACAGTCGCTATTCCTTTAATAGATCAACCCCAATTAATCTAGCAAGATGAACGAAAATTAGAGGTTACCCATTTTCATTTCTAAATATTGGAACATTACCCAAAACATACTAAGAAGTGATGAAACCTGAAGAGCACCCAAAATACGAATAATAATTCTAATGGGCCATACACACTATAAGATTTTCTGAAGACTTTTTCCTTTAGATTTACCAAAACCATGTAATATGAGGTCAAACCTAAACACTTTCAATTTGTATGCAATCTGGCAGGCCCTTGCACTACATAGAAAAGGTAAATGTGAAGGAAAAAGTCTTCAGAAAATCTTATAGTGTGTATGGCCCTTTAGAATTAGAAAAGGTTTAAAGGACATTTCCCCCACACACAGCACTGTACTTAGACACCAAGCTGTTTTATACACATATAAATGATGACAGTCTATTTTATACACTAATACCTCCGTTATCATGAGAATAATTAAAAAAAAAAAATTAAATGTGTTATGTGGATGACAGTATGATATCTACAATTTGTGTAGAGTTCCTCTTTAGTGGTACACACAATAATGGATGGTTTTATTTAGGTGTAAGAGTCCAGTTATAGCTATTCTCGTAAACAGATTAGAATGGCACCAGGGCCGGTGCAAGGATTTTTGACACCCTAGGCGAAACCTCATTTTGCCGCCCCCCCCCCCCGCTCCGCTCCTGACTGCGCCCCCTTTGCCCCTGCCTATGTATATGGTGGAGGTGGCGGGGTGGATATTTTTACGGCGCCTCTCCACCTATTTTTTCAGCCGTGATCCTCGGGCTTGCACCTGTGCCTCTGGACCGGGCCTGAACACAAATAGTAGCGGCACCGGCTCACTTCCTCATGCCAGCCATGGTCCACAGGTATATGGACAGGCTAGGGTAGTATATAGACAGGGATCAGTCCAAGACAAGAGACTGCAATGCAGGCAGGGGTCTACTATCCATGTGTGTCAGTGCTAGCCCTCCCCACTGGGGGGGGTCTCATGTAGACACTCCCAGCTGTTAAGCGCCCCCTGCAGTCGGTGTGGGGTTGGGGCTTGGAGGTGTGTGTGTGGGGGGTAGGGGAGGCTGGTACCTGTACATGCATCACTGGGGATCCTCTGCGGCAGATCATCAGCTGTTACCGATACCCTTCACTCAGTTGCCATTAACTGGGATGCTGGATCCACCATCTGCCAGCCTGGACAGGGGAGATATGGATCTCAGTGGCAGAGATTCCAATTTGCTCCCCCTTCCTGAATGCATAAACTGTCATTAGACCATATTATAAACTCCCAGCATTGATGTTAGTGGATGCATTAATAACCCCAAAACAGTTATCAGTGGACGCAATATTATCCCCCAACACAGGTATCAGTGGACGCAATAGTAACCCCCAACACAGGTATCAGTGGATGAATTAAAAATCCCCAACTGAGGTCAGTGAACGCACTAATAATTCCCAGCACAGATGTCAGCATTATTAACCCCCTCCCCCACATTGGTGATAAGTGGCATTGAAATGTAACCCCCCATGACCACCAATGTGAGGGGAGGGGGTTATTAATACTTGCATTACCACAAATGCAGAATGGGAGGTGGGTAAAATGTCAATGCCATGAGGACAATGCAAGGTGGGGGCTGGGGGGGTTAACTTTCACTGCCACTTACTCCCCCCAGCCCCCACCTGCATCGGTGGACATGGCAATATCAACCTCCTCCCCTCCTCACTTCCAGCCTGCTCTCCAGTCCCATTCTCTTAGTACTCTGTCAGTTACGCTTACCTCAGCTCCTGGTCATCAACATCTCCCTCTGAGTTGCAGTGGGTGGCCGGCGCAGGCAGGCGGACTGGCGGCAGGTGGTTAAGACAGTTGGCGGGCGGCTCAGACATGTATGCGGGTGACAGGTGAGGGGGTAGCAGGGTGTCAGGTGAGGGGGGGTAGCAGGGTGTCAGGGTGTGTGAGGTGGGGGGGGGGGCAGGGTGTCAGGTGAGGGGGGGGTAGCAGGGTGTCAGGTGAGGGGGGGTAGCAGGGTGTCAGGGGGTGTGAGGTGAGGGGGTAGCAGGGTGTCAGGTGAGGGGGGTAGCAGGGTGTCAGGTGAGGGGGGGTAGCAGGGTGTCAGGTGAGGGGGGTAGCAGGGAGTCAGGTGAGGGGGGTAGCAGGGTGTCAGGTGAGGGGGGTAGCAGGGTGTCAGGGGGTGTCAGGTGAGGGGGGGTAGCAGGGTGTCAGGTGAGGGGGGTAGCAGGGTGTCAGGAGGTGTCAGGTGAGGGGGGTAGCAGGGTGTCAGGAGGTGTCAGGTGAGGGGGGGGTAGCAGGGTGTCAGGTGCAGTGCTGTATCTTGGCCTAGGCCAACAACGCCCAGGCCTAGGGCGGCATTTTGCAGGGGGGGCAGAAAAAAAACTGCACCCCACTCGAAAAAAACCCAGCCTGCTCCCGACTCCCACATGAAAAGGGTCCCCACCGGCTTGCGCTACACTTTAAGTATAGTTGTGCAAGTCTTATGGGATGAATTGGGTCAGAGGGCACGGTCCAGGAGGCAATGCAGTCCGGCAGCCCCATAAAGTGGTCACACTGCTACCTGCTGGTATGATAATACCGGCCAGTGAGGACATTCAGACAGACCACACTTAATACAACTGGCCCGAAGGCCGCCAATGCGAATAACTGTGGCACTGCAGCCTAATGCATAATTAAATTAAGGGTTGCACAAGTTTAGTCAGGCCTAGGGCAGCACAAAACCTAAATACACCACTGGTCAGGTGAGGGGGGTAGCAGGGTGTCAGGTGAGGGGGGGGGGTAGCAGGGTGTTAGGTGAGGGGGGGTAGCAGGGTGTTAGGTGAGGGGGGTAGCAGGGTGTTAGGTGAGGGGGGTAGCAGAGTGTTAGGTGAGGGGGGTAGCAGGGTGTCAGGTGAGGGGGGGTAGCAGGGTGTCAGGTGAGGGGGGGTAGCAGGGTGTCAGGTGAGGGGGGGGTAGCAGGGTGTCAGGTGAGGGGGGTAGCAGGGTGTCAGGTGAGGGGGGGGGTAGCAGGGTGTCAGGTGAGGGGGGGTAGCAGGGTGTCAGGTGAGGGGGGGTAGCAGGGTGTCAGGTGAGGGGGGGTAGCAGGGTGTTAGGTGAGGGGGGTAGCAGGGTGTCAGGTGAGGGGGGTAGCAGGGTGTCAGGTGAGGGGGGGTAGCAGGGTGTCAGGTGAGGGGGGGTAACAGGGTGTTAGGTGAGGGGGGTAGCAGGGTGTCAGGTGAGGGGGGTAGCAGGGTGTTAGGTGAGGCCGGCAGGCGGCTCAGACATGCAGGCGGGTGGTTCAAACATGCAGGCGGGTGTCAGTGTGGGCGGCCGGACGGTTGGTTCAGACATGCCGGCGGAAGGGTGTCAGTGCGGGCGGGCGGGTGTCTCAGACATGCGGGCAGGCGGGTGTCAGTGCGGGCGGGCAGGCGGGTGTCAGTGCGGGCGGGCGGGTGTCTCAGACATGCGGGCGGGCAGGAGAACAGTCAGATAAGGCGGGTAGGATCTCAAAAGCTGGCCGCAATTCCCACCCACACAAGAGCCTGGTAGCCAGAGGAGATTCAGTCCTGCACTTGGAGAAGGGGCGGAGCAAACTCCTCCTATGACTGGAGTGACTGCAGGCGTATCTCCTGTCATGTAGATAGCTGGGGAGCAGAGCGCACTTCTGCTCTCAATGCCCGCCGCTCTCCACATAGCGCCCCCTACTGGTGTGCGCTCTAGGCCGGTGCCTACCTTGCCTATAGGTAGCGCCGGCCCTGAATGGCACAGATGAGCATGTATGCTGCCATGGATGGGCACCAGGAAAGAAAATATGAAAAGTATACATGTATCCTTTTTTTGGTTCATGGTGACTCAGTGGCAGCATATAAGTGGCAAATAGCAGCTAGAATGAGAGGGTTAAGCTTAAAACAGGACAGAGGAAAATTTATAATGAAACAAAAAAAAAAAATCAGCACAAGGGACACATAACTGTTGTTTAGATAAACTTAGGCATTAACAGGTTAGGTATGATGGTAAATCTCTCCACCAAAATTCCACAGTAATAAGTATAATTAATGAATAAATGTATAATAATGTATGAATATAATGTATAATAATAAATGAATGTGAGAGGACCATGTGGCTGCTCAGCAGATCATTTTTGCTCTAACTTCTCCAAGAAGATGCATCTACTGCAATGTGAAGTCTTCTTCGGTAGGTCCAACCTGCAAGCCTGTTGGATGATTTTAGTGATCCAATCCAAAAAATTTTAATAACAAAGGGCTCTTACCCAAATCTTCAGCCAAGACGCTCTGTGGGCTGTTAACTTGTTGAACTTGGCTCTTGCCAACCCCTGAAAGGTATTAATGACTGCTTTACCCACAAAGTTTGCTAATAGCTTTAGTTCATCTGAGGCCTGAACAAGTGGATCCTCTCAATTCCACTCTTCAAACCTGATACTATGTTGTGTGTTCAATTCTTATGGCTTAAACGGGTTTGTATGCTCCCACGCCCAACAGCCTAGAATGACTCCTTGAGATCTATGCCAGTTCTCCTGTCTAAGATATCTTTGAAGTTTACCAAATCCTCCAAAGGGAAGGTCGCATTGTGCACCAACCTCATAAATGCTGCATCCACCACCAGCATCAAGTCTTGAAAGGAACGGGACCAGGAAATACCCACAAGTATGAGGCATGCAACCAGAAGAAAAAGAGGAAGACTGTGGCTACAATAACAAAAAACATGCAGAAGGAAAAAAGGGAAGTAGTGTAGATATACAAAGCTGAGTAAAAGAGGCCAGATGGCACACATCCCCTCCAGTACCTGCTGATAACTTAGTGGAAACCCTCACATATACCCAGTGAAGTGAACAGCCTTAGATGACACACAGAGATGAAACAAATCCTCCTTCATACGTTTTACATGTATATCTGCTGTCTTCAGCTTTCCAGACCCTTTAGAAAGTGTTCATGGTGTTAGAAAATGTTCTTCCTCATTCAGCAGTGGGAGGGGAGTCTGGGCATACACTGTGTGTGAGCTGATTGGAGGAAAAGCCCCCCCCCGAGGAACAAAGAAACCTGCAGAACTGAGCTGTGAATAGACAAGCCTGCTGCTTATCTGTCTCTAAGTTACCTCTCCAACACAAATTTCCAGCTGCTATTATCTCATGTGTTGGAGAACTTGTCAGAAGTTATCATGCTGATAACAGAGGAATGGAGCAGCAGAAAGACGCGGGACTTAGGGCTTTGGAGAGAGATAAGTAAACACTACAGATATATGTGCCCAGGTCAGATTTCATCAATGGGGTTTACAACCTCTTTAGGCTACATAGCAATGGCCCCACAAGATCCACAGTTTTTTTCCTGACCTTATAAGTGCGACCAAAGATTTAGGACTGCACCCAGGGGAGGCTGAACCTCAGTGGACACAAGGTACTCACAAGAAGTAAGGGTTGCTTGCATTAGTGGCTGTTGATTCAAACCAACAGCACTACAGACTTTGATTTAAACACTTATATTACTTTACCAGTATAAACCCACAAAAAACAAAATGTTATTCTCTTGTTATTTTTCCCCTAATGCACCTCCCTGATCAAACAGTAGATTTCACCAACATTGACTATATTATTAATTAGGAAAAAGAGTAGAGCAGGACAATTTTGCCAAACCTTTATTTAAATGCTCTTTCATTGCAGATACTTTAGCTGTCAAAGAGCTAAATGGGATTCTGTACCTTTCCTAAATAGATCGGTGTGTTCTTCCCACAACAGCCTGCAGCCTCTTTTCTATTGTTTACATCTTGCCGTGCTACCAAAAATGCTTTTCCCTTCCACTGTCATTAGAGGGAGCTCTTGGGTAAAGGGAGAGGGGCTGTAATCTGTCTCCTGATTCCCAATGGACCCCTCTAGTGGTGGCTCTGGGTGGCTTCTTTAGCAGCAGAGCAGGATGAAAACAGCAGTTGGGAGGCTGCACGGCACAGGGGAGCACCCAGATTTGTTCAAGTAATGTACCCGGTTTATTTATTTATTTTGTGCAAACTGCATACACCAGAGAAAATAAAGGATTTGCACGGCAAGTAAAGGTATCCTTTTAAGTAGAACAATAGCCAACACTTTTTTCTTCATTTTGGATAGAGTAAGGGGTGGTTATAAGCCCTCTAAGGTTTATTTTTCCATCTGTGTCCCATTGGGGAGATTTAGCATCAATTCCTGTCCCATTACCAAAACAGGAAGTGAGAGGAAATCCCTGCTAATTAGGGGAATTTCTTGGGGACCCCTAAGTCACCAGAACTGGTGTCCCAGTTGGAAGATTTCCCCTCTATTACTTTTCTGGGAACAACCCAAAATTTGGGAATTTCTTTTCCTTTCACCTTCAATGATAATGGTACAAAGTGAGAGAGTGAATCTCCCTCAGAGGGACACAGGCAGCAATAAAAACTGACAGATGTTCTAATCCCTCTCCATTCTGCACAAAACTAGGAAAAACGTTTTGCCTTTCATTATACTTTATTATTACAAAATATTTTCTATATCTTCAAAATGACTGCCCAACAAAGATAATGCTTTATGGAAAGGCTTTTTCATAGTAAGAGCTTTGAAAACATGGAAAAGACTCCCTCAAGAGGTGGCTTTGATCAGCTCAGTAGGTTGTTTTAGGAAAGCCCTGGATTCTTTCCTAGATACTCATAATATAACTACATACTGATACGGATACTAATATTTATAGGCAAAGCTGATCCACAGAACTGCCTCTCGTGGGATCAGAAAGACATTTTTTCCCCTGTTGGACCAAATTGGATCATGCTTTATTGTTTTTTTTTTTTTTGCCTTCCTCTGGATAAAATGTGGTTTTGGGTTGTATATATAGAATTGTATATATACAGGTTTTTTTTTTCCTTCTATTGGTTGAACTAAATAGACCTGTTTCTTTTTTTAGTCAGACTATGTAAATAATGAACTCTATCATTGGTGCTCTGCGGAAAATACACAGTTTGTATATCCACTTGCCGACTGGCCGCCACGATCATGCTGTGATTGGCTAGGGGGGATATCAATCAGCGTTTCGGCAGACATCCCTGGGAGAGGCAGAATGACGGTCTGCCTATGTAACCAAGCCGGTCGCCGTTCTGCAAGGGGACAAGGTGAAGATCTTGTGTTCCTGCTAAGTAGGAACCTGGATCTCTGTTTTCCCCCCAATCACTGCAACCCCCCCCCCCCACAGTTAATAAGCACCCCGTAGGGACACATTTAACCCTTTGATCACCCCTGATGTTAACCCCTTTCCCTGCCAGTGTCATTAGTGCAGGGACAATGAATTATTTTTTGCACTGATCACTGTATTCGTGTCACTGGTCCCCAAAAAGTGTCAGCTAGATGACCGATTTGTCCACCGCAAAGTCGCAGTTCTGCTAAAAATTGCTGATCGCTGCCATTACTAGTAAATAATTAAATAAATAAAAATATTGCATAGTTTGTAGATGTGATAACTTTTGTGCAAACCAATCAAGATACACTTATTGGGATTTTCTTTACCAAAAATATGTAGCAGAATACATATTGGCCTGAATTGATGAAACTTTTTTTATTGGCTGTGTTTTATAGCACAACCACACAATTGTCAGTTGTCAGTGCAGTATCGCAAGAAATGGCCTGGTCATTAATCACTTTTTTTTTGCGATCCAGCACTGCGTTATTTTAACTGACAATTGCGTGGTCGTGCAACGCTGTACCCAAATAAAATTGATGTATTTTTCCCCCAAAAATAGTGCTTACTTTTGGTGGTATTTGATCACCTATGCGATTTTTATTTTTTGAGCTATAAACAAAAAAAGAGCGACAATTCTGAAAAAAAAAAAAAAAACTATCTTTTTCACTTTCTGCTATATAATATTCCCAATAAAAGAAAATTATCGATTTTTTTTCATTATTTTATTTGCATTCTGCTACATATTTTTGGTAAAAAAAAAAATACCAATAGTTCAGTAGAAATGTTGCGGCCGCCGGACCCGCAGATCAGCTTCCCCCCGTGGCGAACAGGAGCATATGCATCCCCACTCGCGGTCCCGTGAAGGGACGTACTGTTACGTTGTTGCGTGGGACAGAGCCAACCTGCTGCAGTATATGCAGAGATGTATAGTAACTAAGTAGAACTTCTTCACTACTGTACTTAAGTACCGAAAGGCGGTATCTGTACTTTGCTAGAGTAGAATTTTTTTCTCCTACTTCCACTTTTACTGCACTACATTTTTTCAATGATTTCAATACTTCTACTCCGATATTTTCTTTTTGCGCTGCATAGTTACTCGTTACAATTATAAAAATTACCACTGCCAGAACAGTAGATGGCAGGTTTCATGAAGCTCAAAACATGTGTATTATCAGCGCATACGAAAATAAATGCTACTGTATGTATAAATAAAAGCTGCATTTGAAATAATAAAAAACAATATGATATTCAAATTTTTGACTTCTTTCTTTAATAACTACATAACACAGTACTTGTACTTTTACTTTAGTACTTGAGTAGCAATTTTTTTTTCAAAACTACTGGTACTTTTACTTTCAGTACTTGAGTAGCAAAATGTTTAAAAAAACTACTTGCAATATTTAAGTACAAAAAATGTTGAATACTTTAGTACTTCTACTCAAGTCACTTTTTGATAGAGCACTTCCACTTCTACTCAAGTCACTTTTTGATTGAGCACTTGTACTTTTACTCAAGTATGGGTTTCGAGTACTTTATACAACTCCGGCGGTCGTGCAACGCTGTACCCAAATAAAATTGATGTATTTTTTTCCCCAAAAATAGTGCTTACTTTTGGTGGTATTTGATCACCTATGCGATTTTTATTTTTTGAGCTATAAACAAAAAAAAAGCGACAATTCTGAAAAAAAAAAAAACAATCTTTTTCACTTTTTGCTATATAACATTCCCAATAAAAGAAAATTAAAAATCGAATTTTTTTCATTATTTTATTTGCATTCTGCCACATATTTTTGGTAAAAAAAACATCCCAATAGTTCAGTAGAAATGTTGTGGCCACCGGACCCGCAGATCAGCTTCCCCCCCCCCCCCCCCCCGTGGCGAACAGGAGCATATGCATCCCCACTCGCGGTCCCGTGAAGGGACGTACAGTTACGTTGTTGCGTGGGACAGAGCCGACCTGCTGCAATATATGTACTGCTGCGGTCGGCAAGTGGTTAAGGGGGTAAAACCTTCCGGTCCAGAGGTGGAATGGACTTGTGTCTTTATTCAGCCAGACTAACAATGTAAATAATAACATAAGAAATAATGAACTCTCTCATTAGTGCTCTGTGACAAATACGCAGTTTGCATATTTACACATCTTGGTGAGAGTTGCCACATTGGGCATACAGCTGATTCATCAAAGCCTAACATAAAAGCTCTCCGCAGACAAGTAAATGGTAATGGAAAACGTTGTAGGCACTGAATGTACACAGCAGTGGAATAATTAACATTTCACTTTGTAGGAAATCTCCATAGAGTAACAGGATATGGTCCTTTTATTATTTGGGGATTTGACACTTTCTGTATACAATGATGATGTCTCCCTGCTATTATTCTAACTGCTTGCGGCAAATGCCTAGGGCAAAATACTATTAGCTTACTCCTGGTACCGGGGTTGGCAGTTAGTGTGCTTTCTGCAATTTAAACCCAGGAGGTTACCTGCTTATTCAGACTGAACGAGTGTATAATTTGACCGTTCTCCTACCCTTTCAATTACAATTACAGTAAGATAGTTACACTATCCTTGGAGCATTGTAATTAGGTGCTATCTGGTATCAAAACTTGCCTACTACAATTAAAACAACAGCATACGGACTCAGCATTTCCAAGCTCTATTGTGTTAATTCATATGCAGATAAAAACGCACACCTATTGATGCCATGCGTTATCTCTTCAACCTAGGATGGTTACAATCTGATATTTTGTCAGCAAATCTGATAACATCTCTGATTAATAAACTGATCTTATGCCACATATTTCCATTTGCTGGTTTTTAAGTTACAAAATGTTTCGTTTCCCAGGCAGATAAAAGTTGCTTCTCTCTCGGGAATCCTTTACAAATAGATTTAATCACAGTTCAGTTGTTCCCATGGAGTCTGTCTTATTTTACAGCATTTTAATTAAAATATATGTTTCTTTGTGGGTGGAATTATGTTCTTGTGTTTTTTTATTCCAGAATGATAAATAAATGTTAGAATATGGTTAAAGCAGTATTAAACCCACAAAAAAAAAAAAAAAAAAATATATATATATATATATATATTCCCATGCTCGCCTCCAGGACTTCTCCCGAGCTTCTCCCATCCTCTGGAACGCTCTACCCTCATCTCATCTGACTATCTCCAACTTTGACTACTTTCAGACGATCCCTGAAAACACATCTCTTCAGAGAAACCTATCTAGCAACACCCTAACAACTGTGCTCTTATTTTCTCCATCAGCCCATCCCCCAGAGTTATTACCTCTTGTATCTCTTGACCGTCCCTCTTAGATTGTAAGCTCTAACGAGCAGGGTCCTCTGATTCCTACTGTATTGAAGTATATTGTATTTGTACTGTCTGCCCTCAAGTTGTAAAGCGCTGCATAAACTGTCGGCGCTATATAAATACTATATAATAATAATAATATATATATATTGCAGTTTACAAGTTTTTAGATATGGTGGCTGCAGGTTGTTAAGCTTTTTTTCCCTTTATTTTCACCTGGTGATCTGGCTAGTAAGTCTGTTATTTTCAACTTCCTCTAACACACATTTGTCAAACACAAGGCCTGCGGGCCGAATGAGGCCAACCGGGCCATTTAATGTGGCCCTTTCCCCTCTCCTGCAGCTACAGCACCCCATCATCTCTGCCTCCCCTGGTCTCAGCACTCAGCAGACTCTGACAAATGACTTCAGCCCTCCTCTGGTTCTCCTCCAGACCCTGCGCATTCTGCTTCCCGGCTCCACCCCCCAGCTTCTTCCTGTAAGCAGCACAAGATAGGGGGGTGCACTGTAATATATGGAAGTGTGCGATATCTGATAATGGGGGGACTCTTGACTTCTGATGTAAGGGGGGGGGGTGCTCTAGACATCTAGTGCGGTCTTTTGAGGGTAACGTTAATGCTGATGTGGCCCATGATGAAATTGAGTTGGACACCCCTGCTCTAACTGAACCATCTGTCCAGCAAAAGTTGCTTTTAGAGCAGGGGTGTCAAACTCAATTTCATCGCGGGCAGAATTAGCATTATGGTTGCCCTCAAAGGGCCAGACAGATCTGTAAAACTAGATGTCCAGAGCACCCCCTTACATTAGATGTCAGGAGCCACTCACCCTCCCTTACATCACAGTGTGCCCCCTTACCCTGTGCTGCTGCCAGGAAGCTGGGGCAGAGCTGGGCAGCAGAAAGTGCAAAGTCTGGAGGAGGACTGGAGTCTACTAAATGCTAAGATCAGGGGAAGTGGAGAGGAGGGGGTGCTGCGGCTGCACAGAGGGGCGCAGGATTGTAGGAGGAGTTCTGTCTTCCTCTCTGTCGCAGACTGCTGAGACGGGGGGGCATGGTAGATGCGAGCAGGGCCGATGCAATGCTTTTTGACGCCCTAGGCAAAATAAAAATTCCTGGAAAACATATTAGTAAGTTCCTGGCACTGCAGGACCCTGTAGTGCCCCTCTCCCTCTCACCCTCCTTCCCAAGTTGCTGAAGGGGTTAAACCTGGGTCAGGCTCCACCTACTCTCCTTTGCCACGCATGCACATTAGGTCTCCCCCGTCGGCTCATGATGGCGGGGGAGACCTAATCCGCATGCACAGCAATGGCCATGCACGCGCATTAGACCTTCCCATAGGAAAGCATTATTCAATGCTTTCCTAGGGGGATTTCGGCGATGCTGGAGCCCTCACATAGCGTGGCTTGCTGTAGTGCTCCGGCGGCGCACAGCATAAGGAGTGCCACACCGGCCGGGGGTCTATTACTGATTCCGGGTGCCGGATGCCAGCGCCCCCTGCTAAGTTGCTGCCTAGGTCGTCTTACAGTCAGCGCCAGCCCTGGATACGAGCAGTGGTGTATTTTGGTTTTGTGCTGCCCTAGGCAAGACTAAAATTGGGCGCCCCACCTATGTAACTTTTCCCCACTCCTTTTTTAATGGATGTGGCTCCCTCCAAAATTGAAGGACTACAAGTCCCAGCATGAACCCCTGAGATCTCACGAGAGAGGGGGTGGGTGAGGGAGAGAGAGAGGGGGGTGGGTGAGGGGGGATGAGAGAGAGAGGGGGGTTGAGAGAGAGGGGGGGATGAGAGAGCAAGAAAGGGGGATGAGAGAGAGAGAGACAGAGAGAGAGAGACAGAGAGAGGGGGATGAGAGAGAGAGAGAGAGAGAGCGAGAGGGGGATGAGAGAGAGAGAGAGGAGGGGTGAGAGAGAGGGAGGGTGAGAGAGAGAGAGAAGAGGGGTGAGAGAGGGAGAGAAGAGGGGTGAAAGAGAGACAGGAGGGGTGAGAGAGAGAGGGGGGGGTGAGAGAGAGAGAGAGGGGTGGTGAGAGAGAGGGGGGATGAGAGTGAGAGAGAGGGGGTTGAGAGAGAGGGGGGAATGAGAGAGGTGGCTCTAGCAACCAGTGGCCAATAGAGACTCAGGTGGAGGGGGGGGCAGTTTCTTTGCTGCCCCCCTGCAAAGTGCCTCCCTAGGCCTGGGCCTTGTTGGCCTAGGCCACAATACAGCTCTGGATAAGAGCCTTTCTGTTGCTGCATGGGGAAGTGCAGGATCAGGTGGAGGAGTTCTGTCATCCTCTCTGCTGCTGACTGCTGAGACAAGGTGGGGGAAACAAAGAAGGAGTTTCCGCAGACATAGGAGAGGTGTGAGGGCCACATGAAATGACCTGGAGGGCCCGATTTGGCCCCAGGGCCTTGTGTTCAACACGTGCGTCTTAGAGGGTTGAGCCAAACAATTTAACATTAACAGGGGTGTTTACAATGGTCAGCTTTTATTCATTTGCGTAAAATACCGATTCTAAAGAAAAAAAATGTTGCTGTAAATGCCTGAAGAGTGTTAGCTGGAGTTCAGCTTTATTTTATTAGTCAAATCCATTCAAATCTGCTGGTGCATCTAACACTACCCTCTCCCCAGATTGACAATACTGCTATCCAAACGTGTATCTGTTGCTCCTAAATTCAGAGTGGAGACAACCTAAGACAGTAAATGTGATACTGATCAGATCAGTGGGTGAAAATAAAGGGGGAAAGATGAAGAAATACAGCACAAATAACTATCACACTTAGGAATCTATTTATAAAGCACTAAATGTAAGATCCATCCAATCTTCTCTGGTAGTGACTCACTCACAAATATTCAGAACTCAAGCACCTTGAAGATTCACCTGCAGTGAATGTTTGGTTAAAGTGTCACTAAACCCAGGACCCTGCATTCACTATATCTGGTCTCCCACAGTACACAGAACATGGAAATGCCATTATTTTAGTAAATATAAACTGCTTAGTACCTTTTCTCATCAGCAGTATATAGCAGTATTGTGACTTATATCAGTGTCTGGTTAAGCTTGTAGAAGGAGTTTCTCTTCTTCCATGATTGTCCTATCAGGATGCAGGACCCCTGACCCTCTTCCTGGACAGTGCTGATTGGCCCTGTGCTGATCACATGCACCCTCCCGGGAAAAAAAACTCTCTAGCAATACACACCAAACTGAGCATATGCAACTTGTCCCCTAGCCTCTGTTCTATTAGGAGATGGATTGGGGACTCCGGAAGAAGGGAAAGATCAGAGGAGACAGGATCAAACAGCCAACGGTGAATATAACAAGAATGTTTTACTGCATATACACACTGATTTTACTGTTGAGGGATTAGTAACACTTTAAGGTCAGGTCCACTGCTTTTTAAATAAAATATAACATTTTAGATAAACCACAAAAATTCCCCTCTATGGAAACAGGGAGAAGAGGAGGTGTTTGTAGGTCAAATCAGAAGTGCAGCCTAGAGTAACAATACTGCTTCTGTCCTGGTAAGGCTTTAAGGGGAAATCGCATGAAAAAAATGAAAAAAAAAACATGAACCCCCCTTCTTCCCAAATCCATACCATACCCTTATCCAAGTATGCAGCCTTGCAGGCCAAGAAGGGGGGGGGGGGGGAACCCAAGAATCATAGTACCTTGCCAGGAGGAAACTTAAGACCCCGTTCACACTGGGGCGACTTGTCAGGCAACCTGGTTGCCTGACAAGTCGCCATGGGTCGCCTGCCATAGATTAGCACAGGACCCGTTCTAATAGGAGCGACGTAAGTCGCTCCGACTTAGAAAAAGGTCCTGTACTACTTTGGGACGACCTGGAGCGACCTGCATTGACTTCAATGATATGAAGTCCGTGCATGCCGCTCCGAGGTTGCGGTGCGAGCTGTGCACCGCGACTTCACAGGTCGCCCCAGAAAGTCGGGTCGCGCCTATGTGAACCGGCTCTAAAAAAGCAGTTGTGAACATATTATGTTTTTTGTTCTTTTGGTTTTTTTTTAACCCAAAACAGGAAATATAGCTCCTGATCATACAGTCAGATAGACAATCAAAAAAACCTGGCACTGGTTAGTACAATATATATATATATATATATATATATATATATATATACCTCAATCTTTCCATGTTCTCTACATCCACCTTCTGCTCATGTCCCCAATTCAGCTAGGGATTTTGCAGCTGTAGTGGCAACTCAACTCTGCACATGCTCAGTTTTCAGTGAGTTTCTATGCTGAGCATTTCCTCCCTATCAAATCTGAGCTGCCCATGTGGCTATAGAGTCACACATGTGGGTGTATACAGAGTGGTAAATGCCAGCCTACTTCCTCCCTCCTCCACCATGCCTACTAACTAGCTCAACACAATGTGGGCAGGATATTACATGTACTGTAGATTGATGGAGGCTTCACGTCCCTGTTCTAAAGCACAGGCTGGTGACTGGCCGAAATTCCCCCACACCATGCTGTTATTAAAAAATAATAAAGATTTGATTTCAAATATATATTTGTATGACAACTTAAAACAGTTTTTTGATATTATTTATTTATTTTCGCTCTGTATCCTAAAGGCTCCTTTCACACAGGCTTTCCGATCTGGTCTGCCTGTCAGTTTTTCAGGCGGACCGGATCGGATGCTCCATGCACCCCAATGGAGCGGCGGACGTCAGCGGAGACATGTCCGCTGACACCCGCTGCTATCCGATCTGATCCTGTCCGTGAAATCCAGATAGATGGAAACCCTATTTTCCATCCGTCTGGAGGATCGGATAGGATCAGATGAAAACAGACAGGCGGTCCGTTCTCATCTGATCTCCCATAGAGGAGAGCGGGGCTCTGACAGCTCCGTCTCTCCACACAGAGCAGAGACGGAGCTGTCATCCGCCTGCTTAGCGGGGATCGGCGAACCAATCCCCCCTGAGCAAAACGGACTCCATCGGGCGCACCGCCCGTGTGAAAGGAGCCAAACATTATATATATATATATTTTTTTAGGAGAGACCCTAGAGAAAAAATGGAGATTGTTGAAATATTTTTTATCACACCGTATTTGCGCAGCAGCCTTACAAATGCAATTATATTGGAAAAAATACACTTTTTTGAATTAAAAAATAAGAAAACAGTAAAGTTAGCCCAATTTATTTTCTATAATGTGAAAGATAATGTTACACCGAGTAAACAGACAGCCAACATGTCATGCTTCAAAATTGGAATGGCGACAAACATTGGTACTTAAAAATCCCCATAGGTGACACTTTCTACAAGGTTACCAGTTTAGAGTCACAGAGAACTTGTGTATGCGTTTGTTTCTGTGCGCGAGCTAACGGGGACGGAGCATTTTAATTTTTTTTCCCCTATTTATTTTATCTTTTATTTTTTATTTTTACACTGTCCTTTAAAGAAAATCTTTTTGATCACTTTTATTCCTATTACAAGGAATGTAAACATCCCTTGTAATAGAAATAAGCATGACAGGTCCTCTTTAATGTGAGATCTGGGGTCAAAAAGACCTCACATCTACACAAAAAAAAATGATGAAAAAAAATGTTGCTAGGAAGCGACATATGACATCGCTCCAGTCCCCCAAGGCCATAGCGTCCAGTGAGGGCCATCTTGCCCTCACTCGACTTCCTGCCTAAGAGGACAGCGGACCGGGTCATTTTCCCCGCTACCAACGGCTCTGGTAAAAGGGGAAAGCGACCAGGAAGGGGCATAGGGGGCACCTCTACCGCCGCCCATAATGGTGATTCCACGGTGAATCCTCCGAGGGGAACAACCTTATGTGGAAGAGGACCGCCTGTCGTTTAAAAAAATACCAGGGTTTTGGCAGCTATCTGCTGCCATAACCCTGGTATTTACCATCAAAGTAATGACGTAAAACTGCGGCGGGCGGTCCGTAAGTGGTTCATCTATGATAAATATCCGTATAACCGACATTGCTCTGAAATCTTCTTTTATTCAGGTGACCACAGTGTACAATACGTTATGATTAAAGCAGTGTAGGGTGAAACGCGTCAACTGACTGTACCTGCGTATTGTACACTGTGGTTTCCTGAATAAGAGCAAAATTTTAGAGCAATATCGGTTGTGCCAATCATCTTCATGGATCATTACTTTCAGATGGATGACTGGGGATCAGGCACCTGTGAGCTCAGTTGATGGCAGATTACATGGGTAGTAGCAAAGAACTTTTTGTTTGCACATTTGGCATTAATGCATTCTATTGGCCAGAATATTAGGTTATTATTAGAATGCATTACCAAGCAAATGCACAAACTGTGTGGTTGAATACTTTGAGGTCCGGAAAATTCTTGTCATTTTTGTTTGAATGTTGGTCTTGTTTTGTTACATATCGATAAATATACCAAGTCTGAAGGGGAATATGGGGAAAATGGGAACAATGGGAAAGGAAGGGGAAATCCCAGCAGACAAGTAAAATGGGGATTTTAAATGCGCTCAAAAACATCAACAAAAAATGTCTAAAAAGTATATACATTTTATTATTAAAATAATTCACAAAAATTATTTTGTTGGTAAAAACAAGCACTTATGTAAAGCATGCCACAAGTGTTACACATTGGATTACCACATCATACAGTGGGATGGATCGACGTGTTTCGCTCGCAAAGTGAGCTTCTTCAGGATATGGATGTGTTGTAAGCCTTCATAGTGTACGCCTTATAATAAGCAGACAACATGGGATAAATATAAGTACAATTAAGTACAATTTATCCACATTGTTTTGTAACATGTTGGCATGCTTGACATGCATTTGTTAAAGGAGCTGTAAAGTCAGGAAGGTTTTTTTTTATCTTAATGCCTTCTATGCATTAAGATAAAAAAAACCTTCTGGGTGTAGCAGCCACCCCAGCACTAATACTTACCTGTGCTCCATCTCTGACCAGCGATGTCTACGAGTCCCTCTGCCATCCGGGACTCTCCCTCCTGATTGGCTGATCAGCTGTCAATCAAAGTCAGTTAGCCAATCAGGAGAGGGGGGTGGGGTCCAGCAGCAGCTCCATGTCTGAATGGACACACAGAGCTGCAGATCAGCTCAGGTGCCCCCATAGAAAGCTGCTTGCTGTGGGGGCACTCGATAGGAGGGAGGGGCCAGGAGTGCCAGCAAGGGACCTGAGAAGAGGATGGTCAAGGCTGCTCTGTGCAAAACCACTGCACAGAGCAGGTAAGTATAACATGTTTTTTATTTATTTATTTTTAAACAAGATTTTACAATCACTTTAATGTGGTACTGAGTGTTTTTCCCTGTCGAGGGATTTGATACTTTTTTCTAAATTGGAGATAACGTTAGAAAATAAATAAATAAATTATACTTTTTTTTTATACCCATGTGCTACAATCTGTGCTATTGAAATAGCCACTTTCTTTTCCTTTCCTCTAGTCTACAGGGAATACTTTTTTTCTTTGTGCATATTTTGGTGAGCTTAACATTGGAAAAAATAGTTATGATGTAAGGCCTTTTTTTCAGCTTTTTTTCCTATTCTGCCCATTAGAATGCATTAACAGAACACAAACTTGCCTACACGCGTCAAGCGTTAATGCGTATTAATGCACGTTTGTCTTTTTTTTTTCACCCAAATGCTTCTCTTTTGAACCCGCAAGTGATATATATATATTTTTTTTTCTGCTTCTAAATTCCTGTAGACCAGGGGTGGGGAAATACATCATCTAGAAGTCATCTGGTCCGGCCCTCCATGCAGCTGAGTCTGTGTCTCTCAGCTGATCTGTCAGAATGGAGTTGATGCTTCCTGTATAGTTCCTGCTCTGTTATGACAGTCTGAGTGAGTCACAGGTGGAGTGATATCAAATGCACTCCGCCTGTGACCAATACAGGAAACATCACCTCTTACAGCCAGAGCCAGCAGTACCAGCCAGAGCCAGCAGTACCAGCCAGAGCCAGCAGTACCAGCCAAAGCCAGTAGTACCAGCCAGAGCCAGCATTACCAGCCAGAGCCAGTAGTACTCACAGCAGTACCAGCCAGAACCACACACACAAGACACACAGCGGAACCAGCAGTACCCACAGCAGAACCAGCAGTACTAGCCAGAGCCAGCAGTACCAGCCAGCAGTTTTTTTCAAAACTTACCACCACAAAAAAGTCGACTGCACTCCAGACTGACCGACGCAAACCTGGAAAACCAGTTGCATCATCAATACCAGCTAACATCACACACCTCACCAAAGAGAAGCAGTTTCAGCCATCACATTAGGGGTGAGTTAATTAAATGTTTGACCAAATATAACAGGCTAATTTTTAAGGTGATCATTTTGTACGGCCCCCGAATGATTTTATAAATACCCAAATGGCCCTTGGCAGAAAAAAGGTTCCTCACCCCTGCTGTAGACGCTTATGTGTGCATGGACACATAGGCTAACACAGCAGAAAAAAAAGTCAAACACCTGTAAAAGTGGCGTTTTTGATGTTTTGTGTGCATGAGATCTCTCAGATAAGATCCCATTGACACCATTCATCGTTTTAGCTATCTGTATGGGGGTAATTCTTCCCAATAACCACAAGAGTAATGCCCCGTACACACGTTCAGATAATCGTTATCTGTTCGTTATCTGTGACTTATCGTTCGCATTTTGTTGCATGATACTAACATCGAATTCAACAATGCGTACAAACCGTATGCGTATGATTTTTGTCGTACGATTGTGGAAAAACTTCCTGGTTGCTTAGCTACGTATCAGATGGTGCAAAAAAAAAAACAATGGCAGCCAGGCTTTTTCCGTGCTATTTTAGTGTTTCTGATCGTGCGCGGTCTTTGTCGATCGATTTTTAACAGACGCATAGTGTATTGATGAAACGATTGTCATTCGTGGGGCTATGGTACGATAGAAGTTTTCCTGTTTGTCCCTTCGGATTTTGTTGGACCAACTGTCATGATCGGCTGTCGAAAGCTGTGTACTAACGATCAGATTATCGTGCGATCAGGTCAAAATCGAGTTTTATCGTACGATTATCGGAATGTGTGTACGGGGCATAAGGAGCATTCTTCTCACTGACCATCACACTAATGTATTATGAGTTGCAGATATAGCATTTTTAGCAGGGGTTCCCTGAAACCGGAAATGTATTTCAAGGGTTCCTCTGTGTTGAAAAGGATGAGAAAGATTGTCTGAAGCGCCGTACACACGAGTAGAAATTTGGCCGGGAAATTTTTGTCCGACCTGCCGATTTTCGGCTTGTTAGTATGATGCTTCCAAAAACCAACTCCGACTTTTCAGCCGAAAAAATACTGGTGTGCAGGCTATATAATTTTTGTCGACCCTCAAAACACGTACGATTTTCATCTCATTAGTACAGATTTCGATGGGGAAAAATCTTATGAGCAAGACTAGGCATGCTCAGAGATGAAAGAACACAAAGAAAGCAATCCAACACATGACATCCCTTCTGAAGTAGAATTCTGTTGTGCGGGAAAATTCGTGTGCAGTCTAGAGCACATTCCAACCAACGGACACCACTCTGGACAAAAGACGGACGACCGGTCGGCGGAAATTTGTTGCGTGTGTACGAGGCTTAAAGCTGGATATACACTATACAATTTTTTGAAGACTTTTTCCTTTAGATTTACCAAAACTATATAATTTGATGTCAGACCTAAACACTTTAAATTTGTATGCAATCAGGCAGTACATAGTTGAAGGTAAATCTAAAGGAAATCGACCAACAAAAGTTGTATAGTGTGTATCCAGCTTTACAACTTTTGTTGTTAGATTTCCTTTAGATTTACCTTCAACTAATGGGCCATACACACTATAAGATTTTCTGAAGGCTTTTTCCTTTAGACTTACCAAAACCATATAATATGAGGTCAAACCTAAACACTTTCAATTTGTATGCAATCTGGCAGGCCCTTGCACTACATAGAAAAGGTAAATCTGAAGGAAAAAGTCTTCAGAAAATCTTATAGTGTGTATGGCCCTTATGTAGTGGAAGGGCCTGCCTGATTGCATACAAATTGAATGTTTAGATTTGACCTCATATTATATCGTTTTGGTAAATCTAAGGCCCCTTTCACACATACAGTCCGTTCAGTTCATCAGTTCAGTCACGTCAAATGTATCAGTTTTTCATCCGTTTTTCATCCGTTTTTCGTCAGTTGTTATCTGTTTTTCATCCGTTTTTCATCAGTTGTTATCCGTTTTTCATCCATTGTCATCCGTTGTCATCAGTTGACATCAGTTTTTCATCCGTTGTCATCAGTTAACATCCGTTTTTCATCCATTGTCATCCGTTTTTCGTCCGATCCGTTTTTTTGACGGATGAAAAATAGGGCATTCATCCGTTCAAAAAAACGGACATTGACAGAAGTGGATGAAAACGGATGTTAACTGATGATCATCAGTTGTCATCCGTTTTTACATAGAGATACATTGATGTCCGTTTTTCATCCGTCAACGGTTGATTGAAAAACGGACAAACGGACAGCATGTGTGAAAGGGGCCTAAAGACTATTATATAGTGTGTATGGCCCATTTGAGTAGCTGCCAACTATTAGTGACACTATGATGAGAGATGATATAAGCAATGTGGATACCCTGTACAGGTTGGGCAGTTGGGAGGATGACTTCTGTTGCCAACAGGCACATTTTCAGTTATAGACTGGTACAAACTGCTTTTTGCAGCCTTGTCATTTGGAAGTAAAGTGTCATTATCCTTTAATTCACCCATTTCTCCTTCTAAATTCCTTCACCCTGTTTTCTTACACTCATGCCCCTGAAAAACAGACATGAGACTTCTGCATGTGCTTTCAGTACTCTCTATGTCTGAATAATGCATAAACTATGTATACAGCAAGGAAAACCCAGACGATTCAACACAAACATGGCCACTCGCTCCTACTGCTTACTTTTGAAAAACCTCTCAAACAAATTGGCCTGCTGTGACTCCAGAAATGAATTCTACCGTCTATCGTTCTAGCTTTTATTTCCTTGATCGCACTCGCTAAAAGTATTTGCCTGACAATCTATGGTTTACCATCCTGCATTACTTATCACAGTCACTGTACAGCCACGCATGTGACATTTTAAGTGGTTGTAAACGCTAAACAAGAAAATGTATCTGATTTCAGCTTGCCAGTCATTAGATGAGGTGGCTGCATTCGTTTTCTTTTTTAGGCTTCCTTCCCTCTGTTTTCACCTGGTGATCTGGACAGTAACACACATCACACCGCCTGTATTAGAGAACCCTCAGTCTGGGTGAAGGAGCAACAGAGACACCTTTGGAATAGCATCAGTGTTAGTCTGGGGGGAGGGGAGTGCTAAATGTATTAGGAGATTTAAATACACTAATAAGTTGAAACCAAACTTCAGCTATTTTTTTATAAGCAGTTATGGCAAACACTTTTGCTTATTTTGAGATATGACTTTTACATCAATAAATAAAAGCGGATCAATGTAAGCATCCCTGTCAGTGATAAATGGTTTGTCTATAGTACCCTCTAACTTCTACATCTGCAGGACAGCTTGAAAAAAAAAAACAGACTTACTGGCAGGATCAACAGGTGAATATAAGAAAGAAAGCCTAAAAAAGAAAACTAGCACATCTAAAATCTAAAAATTGGTAAGCTTCAATTAAATTTGCTATTTTTTGTTTATTTTTCTGCAAGGCGGAAAGCAGTTACCTGATTCCCCCCCTCCATCCTTCACCTTCCCTCTCCTCTTTTACATTTGGCACTTTTTTTTTGTTGCAGCGCGGAGAGCAGATACCTGATCCCCCCCCCCCATCCTACACCCCCCTCCTCCATCCTACACCCCCTCCTCCTCCTGCAGCCTTCTGAGACACATCACAGGTCCCAGAAGACTGCAGGACCATTCACAAAACGCAGCATGCGCAGTTGGCTGTGAAGCCGCAAGGAAATTTGGAGCTGTGAAGCTGCAAGGCTTCACTGAAAGTTTCCCCTAGTCCAGATGCCAGCTCTTTGAACCAAAGTCGATTGGAGAATCAGCTTGGGTGAGGACAGCGCTGGATCTAGGGGCAAGTAAGTGTCCTTATATTAAAAGTAAGCAGCTACAGAATTTGTAGCTGCTGACTTTACATTTTTTTGGAGGCGACTGGAGCTCCTCTTTAACTTTGCACAGGTAATTTAAAGCTGAAAGGTAGGCAATTATGAAAGACACAATATAATGCAGCTTTGTATTGATTAAGGGCCGATTCGCACTGCTGCGATGCCAGACATTGCATGTGATTCGCACTGCATTACTGTGCAATGTCTGTGCGATGTGAACTCAGCCTTACAAACTGTATGGCTAATTTCGCATCGCATTCAGACCAAACTTGTGCAGAACATATTTTTTGTCCGCTCCAGAATCGGATCGCATGGCTGTTCACACCCATGCAATCCGATTCCTGTCTGATTCCACAGTTTGCATTTCATTCTGCAAACTGATTTGAGGGTGTCATTAACTTTATATTGACACCCGCAGCGGCTTGCAGAGCGCAGTGGGAACTGCCTGTGATTCTGATGTGGTTCAGAACCTGCAGCTAATTTGCTGTGAATTCACAACACATCCAGTGTGAACTGGGCCTAATACATCATTATTTATGTTTTTGTGACCTCATTTGACTTGATATCACACGCCTTCAGTCTCACAACAGCAGAATGGGGCTGGAGAAAGAAGAAGATTGGGCTACTCAGGTGTGTTGCAGACGCAGATAGGAGGGAGAGCAGAGCGACAGAGAGTTTAGTCCATCAGTTTTCTGCTTCTCTTTTAACTGTCCAATCACAGGGTGGGGGTGGGGAGGAGACCTGTAAGTAAAAGTGAAACTGCAGCCCGCTTCCTGAGTACACCTCAAGACTAAATAGGTAGCAATACTAATGCTTTTGGCAAGTAAAACAGTTCTTATATCGGGGGCTGACTGGCAACTTTCACCCCAGGGGGCAAGTACAAACCCGAGGCCCATGGTGCAGCGACTTAGCCCCCCTCCCACTCTCTCTCTTCCCGGCCTCCTCCTGACCCCCATTCCAGGCCGAAGCTCTGCTCCAGGTACTCTCTACTTACCGGCCGAATCTGGTTTCCCGACCTGGCCAGCAGGGGTGGTTGGGGGGAGCTGGGACAGCTTGGTCGGGGTTGGGTGGAGAAGGAGAGTCTCTAATGGGGCATGGAATCAGACACAGCTTACACCATCCATGCTGGGGGTAGGACTGCGCTCTGTCCTTGCACTCCACAGTAGGTCAGCGGTGGGGACTTTTACTTCTCTTCACCTTTAGGCATGTCTGTGGCAGAAGTAGTGCAGCCTTTTTATGGGACATCAGAGTGGCGGGGGGGGGGGGCATTTGCCCCCCTGTCCCCTGGCCCAGTCCTCCCCTGTCTTATATGCAGCATGTATTTAATCTGTGCATTTAACTGTTTGCCTGGAGTTTAAATTCAAGTCAATCTGGCCCTAATATTAGTACCAATAATTGTCAAGTGTCATAATGTGTTGCAGCTGCACAGCATGACGTGAACCGTTCTCTACAATGTCATTCTAATTCAATAATATACTGTCTAACAACCTATCAGCAATTACAGAGCATGCAGAACACCCCTGTACAAAGAGGCCTCACATATAGCTGGTCATTGTTAGAAAGCAGAGACACTGCGGGGTAACAATTGTCACATATAGGTACCATGGCTGCATGTTCTACAAAGAGATACAAATAATAATTATTATGTTACAAAGAGTAACATTACATAATGTTATTTATAAACAGTGCATGTGAGCCTGTAATAAAGGCTACAATAAAGTACACATCAAGCTGTCATATAAAACAAGATCACAGTGTTCTACAGCAGGCTGAGATTCTGCAGAGCTTGCTTTTTTGGATTCATGCTGCGCACAAAGTCCTCACCAGTGGAAAATCAGCTGTGTGGGCTCCTTTAAATCAAAGACCCTTTACAGAGAGCTGCATGCAAATGGCATTAAAGTCAGAGTTCTCAGCACTGCTCTGTGCCCGGATGCCGTCCAGCACATATTATATGAAACTGTTCGATTTTTGGACACTGCCAGACTTAAGCTGGCCACACGCTATATCAAAAATCGTTCAAACTCATTTTTAAAAAACGAACACTCGGCCGTGAGAGCAGATGATTATGCCATTATGTAATGACTGATAAATCGTTCAATGGACATAAACAAATAAGTTTGTTTTTATCACATATGCCTTAGTGCACACAGTTTGGACGAGAAGCATATTAACCTTTCAAATTATTGTTCGTTCGGCAGAAAATTTCCAAACTTGTCCTCTGTTTTTTTTTTTGCCTCAAAAACGTCACAACCGACTACCGATTTGTGCCCATTAACTGGCCGAAAAACAAACAAACTCTCCAAATTACCAAATTTTGGCCGATTTTTCGTATAGTGTATGGCCACCATAAGATAAGCTGTACATCCAAAAACTCTGGCTTCCGCTCACCCTACAAATTCAATTCAAACTTCTAACACCTTACAAAGCCATCCACAACTCACTAGCCTCATCTCAAAATACTGACCCAATTGTTCTCTTCGTTCCTCTCAAGACCTCCGGCTTTCTAGCTCCCTCGTCACCTCCTCCTCTTATGCTCGCCTCCAGGACTTTTCATGAGTCTCTCCAATCCAATGAAACTCCTTACCCCAATCTGACTGATTATCTCCTACTCTATTAGCTTTTAGACGATCCCTGAAAACCCTCCTCTTCAGAGAAGCCTATCCTACCCACACCTAACAACTGTACTTCCATTTTCTCCATCAGCTCATCCCTCACAGTTATTGCCTTTTGTTTCACTTGACCCTCCCTTCTAGATTGTAAGCTCTAAGGGGCAGGGCCCTCTAATTCCTCCTGTATTGAATGGTATTGTAACTATATTGTCTGCCCTCATGTTGTAAAGCACTCCGTAAACTGTTGGTGCTTTATAAATCCTGTATAATAGTAATAATAATAATTTTGTTGTATAGCACAGGGGCATGTTAAAAAATGAACTGCCCTTGGTGTCAAATGTGCTAGGTATACTACATTATTTGTTCTTTTGATTGAACCTTGCTACAACATATTGATCACACTAATGTACCATGAGCTGTAGGTATAATCATGTTAGCAGGGGTTCCCTGAAACATCAAAATAATTTAAAGGGTTCTTCTGAGTTAAAAAGATTGCGAAAGGCTGGTACAAGTAATGCTGTCATTTCAGTTTCTATAAACAGCTTGTTACAGCTGAATACTTTGTCCTAGAACCCAAAACTTACATTCATGAATGCAAAAACCCTCTCTTGAGAAGTTATAAATATAAACATTTGTGAACATTACTTGAATCATACCACATCAGAGGCACTCAGCATGGTGACTTGCTCCTATGTCATTTTCTGATACAGCAGCAATTTCCCAGCAAGTAATATATACACCTAAATGGCCCTGAAAGACCAGGCATAGTTTATTTTCATAGCTTTTCTCTTAGTAGAGGCATTCTATGCCAAAAGCCCTAAAAAACATGCAGAAAGGGCAGCGTTTTATATATAATAATTCAAATACGGCTTTGGACTTAACTTTTCCTGCTTACATATTCTCCCATGTATGTTACATGCACGTGGATATTTTAGGGCACTTTCTAGGCCTAATGTAAAATTCCTATCGCTTTCCCTTGCCCGGAGAGCCACAGGTGTAGCGAACAGCATGGAATCCGACTAAATGGCTATATGAATGCTTACCCGTGTATGCAAGGAAGCATTAGCGTTTCCAAGAGTATTGCCGCGTAAAGCCATTCACTTGAATCTTAGGCTATACATGGCACTTGTGGCTCCCCGATTGAGGGGAAAGCACCAGGAAATTTACGCTAGGTGTAAAAAATGCATAAAAAAGGCCATGTGCATGAACGCCAGCAATTGTAATGGTGCCTGTAAATTGCTTTTTAGCATATACCCAACCTGCAGTGTATGTTAAGAAGCCAGACTGCCAGTCCAACCGCAGTGTGGATGTGGAAATGAAACAGCCTCAGACAGCAGGCCACATCTTCCTAATGCATTTTGCCCCACTCACCGGGGACCTAGTCATAGAGGACCTTTATGACTAAGCCCTCTGTGGGTGGGACGAAACGCATCAGAGGGCGCGGCCTGCAAAGGAGAGCTGTCTGAGACTGTTCCATATCCACATCCACACTGGGGTTGGGCTGGGAGTGTGGTGGCTTCTTAACATACAATGCAGGTTTGGTATATGCTAAAAAGCAATGTACAGTCACCATTACAATTGCTGGCATTCATGCACATGGCCTTTTTTATGTATTTTTTACACCTAGCGTAAATTTCCTGGTGCTTTCCCCTCAACCGGGGAGCCACAAGGGCCATGTATAGCCTAAGATTCAAGTGAATGGCTGTACGCTGCAATACTCTTGGAAACGTTAATGCTTCTTTTACACACAATGAATTCCTCACTGGAAGATAAATTAATACACATGCCAGCACCCCTATCTCTGAGGACCAGAGAGAATCAGCTCATCTCTTAGCTTTGATAGGCGCTCTAACTTCTATTACAGGTTACAGTGAGTATATATCCAACTTGCAGTATCACTTTTAGAGTATTCATTGTCACAGGACAGGTTCACTTTAAGAAGAAACCACATTTTTTTATATTAGAATGCATACTGTAGATTAAATAAACATGCACACACATACAATTAATAAATAAATAAATAATACATCATATTTTTCTTTTTCTCAAAACTGCATTTTAATTTATAAAGTTGCTACAAGAAATTTTAATATTTTACTACCCCTCCAAAAGCCTATTGTTAAATTATTATTAACCGATAACATTGCAGTCACAGTTCATTAGCAGGAAGGACTGTTCGTTCAAACATGTTTTATTAAGACAGGTGCACCATGAATGTGTGTGTGTGTTTTGTCAGTTACATAATCTCTGTTGCAGATCTGTAATCTGGCACTGCAACGTGAAGCCTGCTACAAGTGCATAACTAATTCTATGTACTAAGTATTCTTATTTCATTCTTCAAACTGTAAAGTGGGATCAAAATGTAAGAGTCATACTAACACCATTCAGGATGGAATCTCTTAGTAAATGATATCAGGAACAGGGCTTATTTTTACTGACTGTGAGTTGTAAGTACTGGCAATGAGACTTGGATCTGAAATGAATGTTACAGATCCTTTCATATGCTGCCCTGCACAGCCTTTCTCATCATCAGGATCCATGGCTACTTATCTGAGAGACAGAAGTTGTTTGTTGCTCAAGGAACCCTTAGAAACCTCTGGAGTTCTTTGAGCAATGAACAATTTATGTCTCTCAGATAACTAAGTAACCATATATGACAATGATGTTTCTATCTATCTTCTTCTTCCTATTGACCACCAATGCTCGGATCATTCTCATCATTGACCACCAATGCTTGGATAATTCTTACCATTGACCACTAATGTAAGCATCATTATTTACATTGGCTACCAGTGTAAGAGGAACCTTCTGCCAATGACCACGAATGTAGGGTGCTTCATACCCCTCTGATCATTGATCCAAGATTATCCTACCCCACTGATTGCCAATGCAAGTGAGCATTTCACTGACATTTATGTAAGGGAGCACTTTTCTATGGACCACCAATATATGTGGCATTCTTACCACTGGCCAACAATGTATGTAGCATTTTTCCCACTGAGCACCAGTGTAAAGGGGACTTTCCCCCAATGACCACTAACGAAGAGTTGCTGATCACTGATTCAAGAGTTCCTTTTCTCCACTGAATTCCAATGTTAGGAAGCATTACATTGACCACTAATGTAAGGGTGCACGTTCCATGGACCACCAATTGTCACTTTACACCAGACTGCCCTCCAATCAGATCCAGGGATCCAGGCAGATGGAGGGGAACAGATCCCCTTCCATTTGTTTTTGCCAGATCAGATCAGATTGGAGGTAGGCGGTATAAACATACACAAGTCCGCCTCTCCAAAGGGGAGAACGGAGAGGCCAATCCGGTCTGCCTGAGAAACAGACAGGTGGACCCAATCGGACCGCTTGTGTAAAAGGGGCCAAGGTAGAACTTTTCCATGGCCCACCAATATACAGAGCATTTTTACTAACTCTCATTCTTTCTGAATGCCAATGTAGGAGAGCATGTCGTTGACTACTAATGTAAGGGGGCACTTTTCCATGGACCACTAATGCAAGAAAACACAATTTAACAATCTGCATTTCTTTTCAGGGCATTATTATTTATTTATTTTTATTCTTTTTTATTATTACTTAAAATAATTGTGTCCTACAGAGCAGACCTGGGAATTTAAATATGTTAAGTACACAACATTCCTTATTTTTTATATTTATTCCTATAACTTAACACACGGTCAATGCCAATGTACCCTGAGTTTTATATATGCAGTTTATATATTAATTACTAGCAGCTGTTCCCTGAGATCTAAAAGTTATTTCAATGATCCATGATAAAAAAAACAGGTTGAGAAAGGCTGGCTGATTATTTGAAGAGGCAATGGTGAGCACAGGGGTGGGATGGGGGTTTCAGTGCTCGACTTTCAACTTGCATGTTGAAATGCCCCACATTGTGACACCTGGAAATGCTTGGGAAATGAAATGTAAATACAGTATAGACTTAGGATTCCTGCATTTCATTTAGTTTGCCAGATTACTTGCTTTTTAGCAATGACACGATTACTTTCATTTCCCTTAACTGTGAAATAAATGAAACAAACAAAACCATTTGTCATTAGGTATATTGCAGGCAAGAGCTTTTCCTGTAGAAATGTCTTATCTTCCCTCTTGTCATGTGCCATGGGGTGAGAGTGTTTGGCCACACTTCCTTGGTTGTGAAATCCATGTGGGATTTTTACCAGGTGACATTCACTCAAACTAAAACCGGTGACAGGAAAATCTTATAACTGTCATATTCTAAAGGCAGGGTCACACAAGAGCTTCTTATGCCTGTGATTTCACAGGTGCAGCCCTGTTGTTGGAGGAGGGCTTTTCCCAAATAATACTGAGTAGGGGCAATTCAATAAGACATTTGTGACACATTTAGGGTAGTGTGTACATAGTCAGAAGCCTTAAGCCAAATTAATGCGTAATCTGTATAATTTACATTGTTAAAACCGACACATGCGACAAAGTTATTTTTGCAACACTTTTACTGTATGGCACTATTGCTGCCACAAACTCATAAAGAAATAACACCAATATTGGTGATAAGGAAAGCAGAGGCAAATAAGACCTTCTTCTTTCTCCACATGGAATAAATTGTTGATTGTGTGGCATATGTAATCATTGGGGTTGGTTTACTAAAACCGGAGAGTGCAAAATCTGGTGCATCTCTGCACAGAAACCAATCAGCTTCCAGTTTTTGTTTTTTTGCTTGGTCAAAGCTTAATTGTACATTGAAGTTAGAAGTTGATTGGCTACCATGCACAGCTGCACCAGATTTTGCACTCTCCAGTTTTAGTAAATCAACCCCTGTGTGTTGCATCTTTGAGACAATTCTGAAACACAATGTCTGAAAATGATATTTGATATGTTTCCATTGCTCCCCCAACCTTTTCACATACTGTACGTTCTCTGCCTATAGAACTCCAACACTTTACACACCCATATGCACATACATGCCGCTGTTGCAATTTCTACCATTCGTCGCACTACTGTGATAAAAGTTTCTATTGAGTAGCAATTACACTGTTTATAAATTCCAGGTAGGGTGCCCAGATCAGGACAAGGTCCCACAGAATCTTTTTATATTAGTGTTTTTTTCTTAATTGGGAATCATGATGGGCAGTTTGCTGATGAGTGTTGTCTCATTTCAGCGAGAAATACTCTGACCCTGTCACCCATGCAGCATTATATTAAAAAAGAATAGCGCGCAAATGCAAAAGAAATAACGACCAAATCTGAAGACAATCCATAAATAAAAATGGGGGTTTGGTCCCACCATATGGCCATATCGTGCTCAAGCCCACTACTGCGTCAAAGTACCCCATTATCAGTGGGTCCTACTCTATCCATGAAAAAGAGATGAATCCAGCCTTTCTAACCCTTGGAGATAATACTCCTTGCTGGGAAGGATGTGCAAATGCACTACAAGGGACTCCTCCTATATCCACTTGATGGTGGACACTGATTGAGTACAGGTGTGTGTGGGGGGGGGGTGGGGAGGGTTGCTCAACCTCGATGCAGCATTGTTTGAGGAAGAAATCCTCTCACCTGGCAGGCTACAAGTACAAAATCATTAGAAGGGAACACTCTTATGTGACAGAGTCCTTAAAGTAAACCTGTCATAAAGAAATATGGAGGCTTCCATTGCTGACCACTTTTTTGCCTGGCTCCTATGACAACCTTCTGGCATTAGTACTTGCTGAGTCACTTGGAACAGCTATGCAGATCAGAAAAGTCTGAAGTCCTTATCTGCATAGTTGTTGCAGGTCAGTTAATCAAAGAACTGAAGCAAGGAAGTCAGTGTGATAGCCAAGCAACTAGCATTTTCAAAAAGAGATGTCAGAAGCTGCACTCCCCACTCTCTTTAAAAATTCCACTTGCTCCATTTGCACTCTCAGTCAACTGCAAGTCGAGCTAAATACATGTGATTGGCAATGTATTGTACAGCCAGAAGGTTTTACATCAACAGTGGAGCTTAACTCCTTTTAATGCAGAAAAGGAAAGGCTGATTAGGGGGTGGGGAACAAGGGAGTATTATTTTCACCACCATCACTGCTGTATGGACCCGAATGTAAGAGAGCCTTCTTTGTGGATGGGCATACATTTCAGCAGTATATGGTCACTACACACAGCATCTATTTAAAGCTACCCATACACTATACCAGTGATGGCGAACCTTGGCACCCCAGATGTTTTGGAACTATATTTCCCATGATGCTCAACTACACTGCAAAGTGCATAAGCATCATGGGAAATGTAGTTCCAAAACATCTGGGGTGCCAAGGTTCACCATCACTGCACTCTACAATATCACTGTGAAATCTAAAAATCTTCTTTAGAGCTAACATCAATTATGTAGCAAAAGCATCTGCTTGATTGCATACTGATTGAATGGATTGTTTAGGTATGTCCTTATATTATTTAGTTTGGTACAGAGATTGTAGAACTTGTTTGTATAGTGTATGGCCAGCCTTAGAGGCCACTATACCAAAGGGATCATTCAACCCTACCCTGCGTTCACTTTAAAACACCCAATAAGAGATGAGCAAAACCCTTAACACAAGGATAAAAATCACCCCTTCAAATCACAAACTGGACTTAAATGTGTTTTTTTAATAACTAAGTCTCTAAGTGTTAAACTGACTTCACCAATCTGATTTCACAACTTTTTTAAGGAGGGAAAATAATCACAACTATGTCTACAGTACATTACATGAGGATATATGTGCCTAGCCATAATGGCTGACTCATCATTCTATCTAATAACTGCTGCTTGTTATTATCCAGCCAAGGACCACTGAGCTCTGATTGTTCTCTACGCCAAGAGCTATCAATTCTTTGCTTAGAACCAATCAGATTACTAGAAGAACAGAGCTGGCACTTATCAAAGATTACAGTTAAACATCCCAGTGATCTTTCACCTCAAACAACCAATCAGGTTACTGGAAGAACAGAGCTATTGCTCATCTAAGATTACAATAAAACATTCCAGTGATCCTTCACCTCAAACAACCCATCAGGTTCCTGAAAGAACAGAGCTGTCAGTTATCTAAGATTATTATAACACATCTCAGTGATCTTTCAGCTCAAACAACCAATCAGGTAACTGGAAGAACAGACCTGTCACTTATCTAAGAATATTATAACACCTCCCAGTGATCTTTCAGCTCAAACAGCCAATCAGGCTACTGGAAAAGCAAAACTGTAACTTATCTAAGATTACAGTAAAACATCCCAGTGATCTTTCACCCCAAACAAACAATCAGGTGAGTGGATGAACAGACTTGCCACTTATCTAAGATTACATTAAAACATCCCAGTGATCCTTCACCTCAAACAACCAATCAGGTTCATGGAAGAACAGACCTGTCACTTATCTAAGATTATTATAACACATCCCAGTGATCTTTCAGCTCAAACCAATCAGGTTACTGGAAAAGCAAAGCTGTCACCTATCTAAGATTACAGTAAAACATCCCAGTGATCCTTCACCTCAAACATCCAATCAGGTAGTGTGAAGAACAGAGTTGTCACTTATCTAAGATTACAGTAAAACATCCCAGTGATCCTTCACCTCAAACATCCAATCAGGTAACTGGAAGAACAGAGTTATCACTTATCCAAGATAGCAAGATAGTGATCCTGCATCTCAAACAACCAATCAAGATCCTGGAAGAACAGATCTGTCACTTATCTAAGATTACAGTAAAACATTCCAGTGATCTGTCACTTCAAACAACCAATCAGGTTACTGGAAGAACAGAGCTGTCACCTATCAAAGATAATAGTAAAACATTCCAGTGATCTGTCACTTCAAACAACCAATCAGGATCCTGGAAGAACAGATCTGTCTCCTATCTAAGATTACAGTAAAACATTCCAGTGATCTGTCACTTCAAACAACCAATCCGGTTACTGGAAGAACAGAGCTGTCACCTATCAAAGATAATAGTAAAACATTCCAGTGATCTGTCACTTCAAACAACCAATCAGGTTACTGGAAGAACAGAGCTGTCACCTATCTAAGATAATAGTAACACATCCCAGTGATCTTTTGCTTAAAACAACCAATCAGGTTAAAAAGGAATGAATGTCTTTAAAAATGTGAATCCCAACAGAAAAATACAAGTTAATTGGGTATGTATATTATATAATCATTTTACTAAACTCACTCCTTGGAGTAAAGTGCAGAAGAAGTTGCCATGATCTTAGAATTTCCCATCACTCAGCAACACTGCGAATCTTCCACCTGCTGTGACATGTGGAAAAAGTCATAAACTGAACTGCTGCAATATTGCCATTCACTAACTTAAGCAGAGTGCATTGTTAGAATATCACTCAATGTATGTTTCTTGTCAATGCAGAATAATCCTTTTATAGGTATATCATTGCTAAATCTGCAAATTTGTTTTTTAACAAGAAAATGCTGTATTTAGAATCTAAAATGTATATTCATATATTCATAGTCTATTCTGTATTGATTTGATTATATTTAGCTTATTTAAATTCACTTGCTAGTCTATATTTATAGTGAGATATTATGCCACCGGTTATTTATCTTTGCTCCATGTGCATGGATTTTACTATTGCCGCTCAGATCAATGTCGAAATAAAATGCAATGTGAGCATTTAGCCCCCTGATCACAATAACCTACAACATCAACATGTCACAGCAGCCTTGTCACAGGAGCTTGTGCTCTGTCATCCCCTGACCACATCATAAAACTTGGGTGACATTACTAGCCACAGCCCGTCCATGTGTCACTCAGAACACAATGTTCTAGGAAGCAGATCCTCCAAGCACACCCACTGACACAGTCTGGAAATGAAGATTTGAATAATACATGCGCATCAGAATAGAAAGCAAAGGATTGCATTGAATTTATTACAGCAATCTATGCAATTAGAACAGATCCCCCAACTGGCTCATGCATCAGTGTGCAAAGAAGCTTCCAGCAATTAATCCACAGTACTGTTCTATTAGCTGAACAAATAATAATAATAATAAAAAAAAATCAACATACAGCAAATACAATGGTGGTTCAAGTGACAAGCGACTCTAATGCCAAGCAGAGCCATGTACCTGGGGTAGCAGAGGTGATTGGGTTTTTCCATGTGACATAAGCCAATGCATGGCTCTTCAGCTGCTCCTGCCATCCACTGCTGATCCACAAGTGTACTCCATCCAAAATAAACCAATCAGCTCATCAGAAGATCTCCACCTGCGATCCCCCTGATGTGTACAGTCCCCAAGTGATCATCCTTTCTACAAGCCCCAGCAAAAGAACCTGAGCAGCAGCCAACTCCAGATGACCTGAGCAAAGTGTAATTCCCAAACCCAAGGAGGAAAAAGCCGTGAAATAATCCAAGCGAGACGAATGCCCCCTTCACTGAGCCATCCGGAGAGCCGATCTTCTGCTGACAGACACTTTCCAAGCTGTGCAGTGTGTGCGATCAGCAGCCAAGTGGACGGATCCCCGACGGGTCCTCCACCTAATTCCGTGATCGTCAGCACACACGTCAGTGGAGGAGGTCACAGAGCTCCTGTGTGTCTCTCTCACCACAAGAATCCGCTCTACACCGGCTCTGCACCAGCAGATATTTCCCCAAACTCTGCTAGATGGGGGAGGAGGGAACCATAGCAAGCATCGCATAGTGGGCTTCAAGTGGATCAAAATCATCTTCTTCACTGCCAGGGGATGTGGCATGTTCTATTCAAGGCAGCCACTCTACAGCCTGACAATCGGGGTGAAGACTTAGGGCTATTGTATCCCACTGAAAAGCCACTGGATACAATGCCATGGAAACTGAGCTTTCCAGTACAAGAATCTTCCTACCTGAGCCCCCATGTCAATGGCTGCCTCTTCTCACTCAGTTCCTCAATGTTTAAAACTCATCTAGTAATGTCCAAACTTTCTTAGTTGGTGATGCACCAGCTAAAGTCATACATTTCAATGTTTAGTTTTTAGTATCTTGGTGTAAGGATTGGTACTCATCCAGGAAAGTATTTCCCTTGTTGGTGATGAACCAGCTAAAGTCATACATGAACCTAATTTCAATGTTTAGCTCTTTTCTTGGTTTAAGGATTGATACTCATCCAGTAAAGTCTTTTCCCTTGTTGGTGATGCACCAGCTAAAGTTATACATGAACCTAAATTCAATGTTTAGCTCTTATTAGTATCTTGGTTTAAGGATTGGTACTCATCCAGTAAAGTATTTTCCCTTGTTGGTGATGCACCAGCAAAAGCCATAGGTGATCCTCATTTCAATGTTTAGCTCTATCTTGGTGTAAGGATTGATACTCATCCAGTAAAGTATTTTCCCCTTGTTGGTAATGAACCAGCTAAAGTATACATGAACCTAATTCCAATGTTTAGCTCTTATCTTGGTTTAAGGATTAGTACTCATCCAGTAAAGTCTTTTCCCTTGTTGGTGATGCGCCAGCTAAAGTCATACATGAACCTAAATTCAATGTTTAGCTCTTATTAGTATCTTGGTTTAAGGATTGGTACTCATCCAGTAAAGTCTTTTCCCTTGTTGGTGATGCACCAGCTAAAGTCATACATGAACCTAAATTCAATGTTTAGCTCTTATTAGTATCTTGGTTTAAGGATTGGTACTCATCCAGTAAAGTCGTTTCCCTTGTTGGTGATGCACCAGCAAAAGCCATGCATGATCCTCATTTCAATGTTTAGCTCTATCTTGGTGTAAGGATTGATACTCATCCAATAAAGTATTTTCCTTGTTGGTGATGCACCAGCAAAAGTCATACATGAACCTAATGTTAATGTTTAGCTCTTACTAGTATTTTGGTTTAAGGATTGGTACCCAACCAGTAAAGTATTTTCCCTTGTTGGAGATGCACCAGCTAAGGTCATGCATGAACCTGATTTCAATGTTTAGCTCTTATTAGTATCTTGGTGTAAGGATTGATACCCATCCAATAAAGTCTTCCCTTGTTGGTGATGCACCAGCTAAAGTCATACATAAACCTAATTTCAATAGCTAGCTCTTATTAAAACCTTGGTGTAAGGATTTACACTTATCCAGTAAAGTATTTTCCTTTGTTGGAGATGCACCAGCTAAAATCATATATGAACCTAATTTCAATGACTAGCTCTTATTGGTATCTTGGTGTATAGATTGATATAAATCCAGTAAAGTATTTACCCTTGTTGGTGATGCACCAGCTGCAAATGAATATCATTTTAACAAACAAGTCTTCTTAGTTAGTGTTTCAAGGATTCATAGTTATCCAGTAAAGTCCAAACTTCCCCTTGTTGATGATGCACCAGCTAAAATCACACATGAACCTCATTTAAAGGGCTAGTTTCTATTAGTTTCCTGATGTAAGGATTAATTCTCATCCAGTAAGAAGTATTTTTCCTTGTTGGTTATGCACCAGCTAAATTCATAAATTAACCTAATTTCACTGGTTAGCTCTTAGTTTCTTGATGTCAGGTTTGATACCCCTACAGTAAAGTATTTCCCTATGTTGGTGATGCACCAGCTAAAGTCATAAATCAACCTCATTTCAATGGCTAGCTCTTATTTGTTGCTTGATTTGATATTTGATACTTATCCAGTAAAGTCCTTTCCCTTGTTTGTGAATGCACTATCTACAGTCATAAATGAACACTGTTTTAATGGATGACTTTATAGTTACTTATGGTTCAAGGCTTGATACTCATCCAGTAAAGTCCAACACTCCCCTTGTTGGTGATGCACTAGCTAAAGTCAGGGAAAAAACATCATTTCCATAGCTAGCTCCTATTAGTATGTTGGTGTAAGGTTTGACACTCATTCAGTTTTTTCCCTTGTTTGTGAATGCACCTGCTACATCATTTTAACTAATGAGACTTCCTAGTGAAACTACTTAGTGGTTCAAGAATTGATACTCATCCAATAAAGTCCATTGTTGGTGAATGCACTAGCTACTTTAAAAAATAAACCTAATTTCAATGGCTAGCTAGCGCTTATTAGTATCTTGGTGTAAGGTTTGATACTCATCCAGTAAAGTATTTTCTCTTGTTGACAGTGCACCAGCTACAATAATAAATAAACCTAATTTTATTGTTTAGCTCTTATTCGTTTCTTGGTGTAAGGTTTGATACTCATCCAGTAGTCTTTTCCCCCAGCTGGTGGATGCACCAGCTACAAATGAACATCATTTAACTGTTTTCTTACTTAGAGGTTCAAGGATTGATACTAAAGTCCAAAGTTTTTCTTGTTGATGGATGCACCAGTTACAGTCAAAAATGAGCCTCATTTCAATGGCTAGCTCTTATTAGTTGCTTGCTTCAAGGTTTGACATTCATCCAGTAAAGTCCTTTTCCTTGTTGGTGAATACACCAGCTTCAGTCATAAATGAACCTCGCTTCAATGGCTGGCTCTTCCAAATTTCTTATCTAGTAAACTTGTCCTTGATGGTGACTACACCAGCTACACATATAAATTAACATTTTAAAGGCTGGCTCTTCTTAGTTGTTTAGTGGTTCAAACGTTGATACTCATCTAGTAAAGTCCCAGGTTTCCCTTGGTGGGAAACTACACTAGTCATGGTCATATTTGAAGGACTTTCTCTTCTTGGTTATTCACTGGTTGAAATTGAAACTTTCCCCTGTTATTCATGCACCAGCTACAATCATTAATGATCCTTATTTCAATGGTTGGCTTTTCTTTTTTACTAGATTCAAGGTTTGATACTCATCATGTAAAGACCAAACTTTCTCTTGTTGGGTATGCACCAGCTACACTCATTATTGAGCCTTACTTTAATGGTTGATTGTTCTTTTTTGCTTGATTCAAGGTTTGATACTCATCATGTAAAGACCAAACTTTCTCTTGTTGGTTATGCACCAGCTACAGTCAGTAATGAGCCTTATTTCAATGGCTGGTTGTTTGATTTTTGCTAGACTCAATGTCTGATACTCATCCAATAAAGACCAAACTTTCCCTTGTTGCTGATGCACCAGCTAGAGTCATGAATGAACCTAATTTTAATGGCTGTCTATTCTTAGTTGAATAGTTCATTATAATGTGATACTCATCCAGAAATGTCCAAATTTCCCCTTGTTGGTGCCTGCACCAGTTACACTCATAAATTAATTTATACTTCTTCCCTTATCATTTACAGTAAACAGAGCTGCTATGAGGAACTCACTTTTATAAAGGTCTAACTTCCCCACATCTAATAACTCCCTTGTCCTTAGAGCACCCTACCTATACACATCTTCTTTCATGCATCCCACAATTACTCCCTTGTTTCTCAAGGTTACAAAGCAATAACCAATCTTTGGGTATAAGACATCCCACTCTGAGACATAAGGCTACATATCAACTTGATCAAGCATAGTCCTGACATCCGACATATAAGATATATAGCAGCACTGATCAGAAGCAATCAGGAAGCTCAGGCTGGCAGGGATAACACTGGGTCAGGGACATTGCCCCTAACCCACCACTCAGTTTCTAGCTGTCACATCACTAAAGCAGCTTCAAAGTGATTGAATACATTTGATTGGCTGTTCTTGACAACAAATAACAGAAAGACAAAATACATGTCCAAATCATGAATCTGATTTCTAAATGTAATGTTTATTAGGCTTCCATACTGCTATGCTATTATAGGCTAGCTGCCATTATTGTACCATCCAACAATGAAGATTCAGAGACGCTTGTTCACACTACACATATAACCCGACAATTGGCAATAATAATACAATATGCCCTGATAAGCACAATCGTTCCTGAAAACATAATAACACACGGTTCCAAAAGGCATATACTTAGTAAAAAAAAAATAGAACAGAACAAGAACATATCCTTCTAAAGACAGATAAAGGCGTTTTGTGTACATGACATGACACAATGACACTTCTATCATAATACAGAATCTATAGATTAAACACAATTCTTTGCAGATCTGGATGGCAGTTCGTGTTTATTAATACTTGACTATAAACTGCATAGCAAACAACGCACACAACAAGCACACATAGTAACAAGAATACACAGAAGATAAACATAAAAGACAAACACTCCAAGGAGCAGCAACAACACTGTGATCACACGCTGGATTTATACGGCTACTTGAGACAATGTAACAGGGGGTGATCACAATGACAGGGATCTAGTGGCCCTGGTGGTGATCGTATGATTTTCGTCAACCATTTTAGCTAAACTAAGGAAACTGTGCCTCTCATTTGCTGTGTCAGCTCCTTTGCACATGCGTATGAGCCAGTTTTATGGCAGCTATTTGTGTATTCTGCCAATACAGCTGGGCGCCTGCAGTACAGCACAGGGTTAACAATGTACCTGGCACACAGCACACAGCCCTGCCTGGGGACTCATTAAGCTCTTCTGCATTGCTAAAGCAACAGGGAGTTGGGCTCTTGTCGCATTTCTTGTCCCTGATGCCATTGACAATCATGTGCCTCCCACTACACACAGTCTAGGGGGACTCTACACCTCCATATGTCCAAGGAAACACACACTGCACCAGAATCTCTGCAGAACTACAATCACCAGCATGCCCTGCAGCCCTGTGCGCTGACCAGCACATCTGAAATGAAAACTGGAAAGTAGATCTTACAACAAGAAGAAAAATGTTTTATTATACTGCAGTTTACCGGTACATTGACGGGGTGGCTGCTTTAGTTTTCTGCAAGTACATAAAATACCAGTATATCTTTCAGAAATCAGTTGTTCTTGTGACTTCTTTCTAGAAATCTCACTGTTACCAGCCTTTCCAGTTCCCTTCTGTGAACTACAAAACACCCCCTCATGTTATAGAGATAAGGCAAGGTGGCTCCATTCGTTTTTCTGCAAACACAGAAAAAATCCAATTGTCTCTGCCAGGAATCTGGTGTTCTTGTTATTTCCTGCGAATTTAACTGAAGTCTTAATGTTATCAACCTTTCCACTTCCCTTCTGTGAACTACAGAACACCCCCTCCCATGTCATAGAGATCAGGAGAGGTGGCTCCATTCGTTTTTCTGCAAGCACAGAAAAAATCCAATTGTCCCTGCCAGGAACCTGGTGTTCTTGTTATTTCCTGCGAATTTAACTGAAGTCTTAATGATAGCCTTCCCAGTTTCCCTTCTGTGAACTACAGAACCTTACAGAGATCAGGAGAGGTGGCTCCATTCGTTTTTCTGCAAGCACAGAAAAAATCCAGTTGTCCCTGCCAGGAACCTGGTGTTCTTGTTATTTCCTGCGAATTTAACTGAAGTCTTAATGTTATCAGCCTTCCAAGTTCCCTTCTGTGAGCTACAGAACACCCCCTCCCATTTTATAGAGATCAGGAGAGGTGGCTTCATTCGTTTTTCAGCAAGCACAGAAAAAATCCAGTTGTCCCTGCCAGGAACCTGGTGTTCTTGTTATTTCCTGCAAATTTAACTGAAGTTTTAATGTTATCGACCTTCCCAGTTCCTTTGGGGGCACTACAGAACACCACCCTGTGTTTAGGAGAGGGGGAGGTGTTTGTAGCCCAAAATGACAGTGTTGCTCCTCCATTGATACAGTACAGTAAGTGAGGGGATGTCACCCTAGGAGAGGATCTGTGTTACTGGCTGCATCACAAGGTGAAAGTAAAAGAGAAACAGCCTGAAAAGGGTAAACTAATGACGTTACCACATCTAAGGACTGGTAAATGGAAAAATTTTACATTTTCTTGTTCCTGGGTTTAGAAACACTTTAACTTTTAGAATAACAAAGCACCATGGAATTACCCAAGCATAAAACAAAGCACCCAGGATTATTCCAAACATCAAACAAAGCACCCTGGATCAATCCAAACATAAAACTCAACACCCAGGATTATTCCATATAAGATTGCTTTTAACTATTCCCTATCCAAATGTTACAACTTGATACAAATGAAGGTTATACAGATTTATGTACAATTCACAGGAATATATACCTTGGGGTTGATTTACTAAAGACAAACAGGCTGCTTACTTTCCAAGAGAAGCTGCTCTTTGCAAGTGAATTTTCCCCTAGCTTAGTGAACCTGGTGAAAATTAACTTTGCAATGAATACCCAATCAAGTGCAAGAAAACAGCAAAATAAAATTTTTGCTTGCACATGATTGGATGATGAAAGTCAGCAGATCCTCAACCCATTCACTAAGCCCTGGAGAAAATTCCCTTGCTAAGTGAACAGTATGTTTGCCTTCAGTAAACCAACCCCACCTATGTTTTGTATAAAAATAGTGCTGCTGGATTAATCCAAGCATAAAACTCAACACCCAGGATTATTCCAGACAAGGTTGTTTTTAACTATTCCCTATCCAAATGCTACAACCTGATGCAAATAAGGGTTATATGGTTATGTACAATGCACAGGAATGGACACCTTGAGGTTGATTCACTAAAGCAAACAGGTTGCTTACTTTCTAAGGGAAGCTGCTCTTTGCTAGGGAATTTTCCCCTAGTTTAGTGATCCTGGTAAAAATGAACTTTGCAATGAATACTAAATCAAGGACAAAAAAACATCAAAATAAATTTTTTGCTTGCACATGATTGGACGGTGAAAGTCAACAGATCCTCACTCCATTCATTCTCTGTAGAAAATTCCCATGCTAAGTGAACAGTCTGTTTGCCTTCGGTAATGCAACCCCCTTATGTTTTGCATAAAAATAGTGCTGGGTTAATCCAAGCATAAAACTCAACACCCAGGATTATTCCAGACAAGGTTGTTTTTAACTATTCCCTATCCAGGTGCAAATGAAGGTTATATGGTTATGTACAATGCACAGGAATAGATACATTGGGGCTCATTCACTAAAGGCAAACAGGTTGCTTACTTTCCAAGGGAAGCTGCTCTTTGCAAGGGAATTTTCTCCTAGCTTAGTGATCCTGATAAAAATGGACTTTGCAATAAATACCCAATCAAGTGCATGAAAAACAACATGTTTGCTTGCACATGATTGGACGATGAAAGTCAGCAGATCATCACCTCATTCACTAAGCTCTGGAGAAAATTCCCTTGCTAAGTGAACAGTCTGTTTGCCTTCAGTAAACCAACCCCACTTATGTTTTGTATAAAAATAGGAGTTGTGTCTGAGCACACAACTCCAAGCATGTGTGTATGTATAGTCCCAGGGCTGGCAGTGACAGTTCTCAGCCTAGGACTGCCATGTCAGTGGAGGGATCATGATAGTCCTCCGCATGGACTTTACACACTGACAAGTCTGCTGGAGGAAAAAATCATCCCACCATCACACCGCTTCTATTTCTTGTTTCATTCGCTAAAACACCTCCTGAGACAACAAATGAAAGTGAAAGCGAAGACCTACCTTGTACGGTTCGTTTTTTTCCCATGACAAACTATCCGGTGTGTCGGTGTAGCAGGCGGTGGCGGTGACAGTGACAGTGTGGAGACACACACACACACACACACACACACAGTCACACACACAGCAGCGCCTGCCTTCTCTCTGCCTTCTCCCTGCCTTTGTAACTTTTAAAGTGATTTTCCACTTCGAGTCAAATACAAGTTGCGAGTCATTTCGAAAGAACGTCACATGGCCTGCAAGAGACAAGCGACAGATCCCCAGCCCAGCACTTCCTAGAAGCCCCGATCTGATAAGGATCTGGTGTGATCCAGCACAGACACGTCGGATCGCACACACACACACACTGCTGTCTGCCTTACCCGGGTGAAGTTTATTGTCGGCACCTTAGAGATGATCGGCGGCAGTCCTCTGTCTGGTGTGTGCAGTGCAGCTCCTTCCAACATGGCATCCACCTAGATCAGCACATGCACCGACTGTCTGCTACACAATTTTCACACAACTCCCTCCATGACCTTTACAGCACTTGCAAAATTTCTGAGCCAATTAAAGAGTGTTTGTCAGCTAAGCCTCCTCCACCCATGCCTATTGATAGCCTGCCCTGATCCCAGCACTGTCACTGGGCATGTGACATATGACAGTCATGGTGGCACCGCCACTGTCATTGTCTCTGCCATGGCTGCTAGCTATTTTGCTTGGGTTGATTTTTTTTTTTTTTTCTTTGACAGGTTGTGACCAAAGGAGAAAACTTGGATTAGGTTTCCTTCATCAGTTAATAAAGTGTAATTATTATTATTATTATACAGGATTTAGTGCCGGTTCACAATTCTGCGATCACAGAGATCGCATGTAATTCGGAGTGCATTGCTCCTAAGTGCCGATTCACACTTGTGCGGCTGCGGAGATCGCATTTGATTCGAAGCGCACTGCTCCTTCATTACACGCGATCTCATGTGCGGTGCAAATTTCAGCCATACACTTTGTATGGCTGAATTCGCACTGCTTCCGCACCAAAGACGCACAGGAGGCATTTTTTGAGCCGCATCGAAATCGGATCGCACAGTGGTTCACACTTGTGCGATCCGATTCTGTGCGTACTTGCAGATCGCACTGCGATATGCACAGGGCTGCCATCAGGGGGGGACAGCCCATACACATGTAAGGGGCCCAGGCGTCCAAGGGGCCCGGCTGCCCAGGCCCAACCAACAAGATCAAGTTGTTGCTGCTGTAGTAACTAGCAATTGCTAAAGCAGGGTGGCTGCAGGGTAAGCTGATGCAGCCGAAGGGATGTGTCTTTGCTGGATTGGATGACTCTTTGCTGAATATATGGAGTTGTCTTTTTGATGGATTGGATTCATTTTCACATAAGTTGTAAGAGTGTTAAAATAAAAGTGGGTGCACTGAAGGAGTCGGTGGGACGGCCGGCCCCGGGGAATGTTGGTTGTCAGGTCGGGAAGGGGCCCAGGCCTAAAGCTGTGCAAGGGGCCCCAATTTTTCTGATGGCTGCCCTGGATATGCAATCAAACTGGGGGTGTCGTTAACTTTTAATTGACACCCCCTGCGTATCGCATATGGCAGTGTGAACTGCCAGATGTGTGGATGCGATGTGGTAACACGCTGCATATTCTCACTAATGTGAAACGAGCCTAAAATTACATGCGATCTCTGTGTGGTGCAAATTCAGCCATACAGTTTGTATGGCTGAATTCGCACCGCAATCGCATAGTTGCCAACATTTGAAAAAAATTTCCAGGGACACTTTGCAGCACAGCTATCAATTACTTACCACGCCCACTTCCTTGAGGCTCCACCCACTCCACATTATTAATCTCCGCCTACTTATCATCAGATTATAGGGTCTACTCAATAAAGAATTAGAGGGAATTGAAAAGGGAATTTTAAACTTGAGGCCAAAGTAGCAGAGTTGGAATAATTCTCCCATTCAGCTGCACTGCTTCTGCCTAAAATTTAAAATTCTCATCACAATTCCCTGCAATTCTAAAGTGTCAAATGTGCTCACGGGTGACCATACAAAAAATGTAAATATAAATAAAGTGCAAAGCGTAAATAAGTACATTAAGTAAGTGTAAATAAGTACATTGCAGGGACAATGTAAATTACCCGGGACAGGCTCCTATTTGCTGGGACTGTCCCGGCAAAAACGGGACAGTTGGTAAGTATGCAATCGCACCTAACTAGCACAGGACCCTTTTTTTGGTCCGCAGCAGAATGGGATCGCATGGTGGTTCACACCAGTGCGATCCGATTCTGTGCGAACTTTCAGATCGCACTGCGATATGCGATCTGACCTGGGGGTGTCGTTAAGTTTTAATTGACACCGCTAGCATATCGCATATGGCAGTGTGAACTGCCAGGGGTGCGGATGCGATGCGGGAACACGCTGTATATTCGCAGCGTTCCCGCATCGCAGCAATGTGAACCGCCACTTATATAGCGCCAACAGTTTGTGCAGCGCTTTACAATATGAGGGAAGAAATACAGTTAAAATACAATTCAATACAGGAGGAATTGGACAATAATTTAATAATAACATACTTATCAAAGGTATCCAGAGAAGGGCAACAAAGATAATTAGGGGAATGGAGGACATCAGCTATGAGGAAAGACTACAAGCATTAAAAAGGTATTCTCTCTGGAGAAGAGACGATTGAGAGGAGATATGATATCAATGTACAAATACCGTACTGGCCACCCTAGTATAAGGAACAAGGGAATTCAATAAGACACGTGGCCATTCACTAAAACTAGAAGAAAAGCGGTTTAACCTTAAACTGCATAAAGGGTTCTTTACTGTCAGAGCGGTAAGAATGTGGAATTCTCTTCCACAAGCAGTGGTATCAGCAGGGAGCATTGATAGTTTCAAAAAACTGTTAGATGAGCACCTTAAAGACCACAACATACAGGGGTATACAATGTACGGTTAACAGCAAACACACACACATCATAGGTTGAACTGGATGGACTGGTCTCTTTTTTCAACCCCAATAACTATGTAAATTATTTAGCATTGTCAATTTGTGCCTTTACATACTGTACATTCACATCAGACCCTGCCCTGAAGGAGCTTAGGGGTTGATTTACTAACACTGGAGAGTGCAAAATCTGGTGCAGTCCTGCACAGAAACCAATCAGCTTCCTAATTCAAAGCCTAATTGAACAAGCTGAAATTAGAAGCTGATTTGCTAAGATGTACAGCTGCACCACATTTTTGCACTCCAGTATTAGTAAATCAACCCCTTACAGTCTAGGGCAGTGTTTCTCAACCTTTTTTGAGGCATCCTTTAAAATTATGGTCTGGAGGCACCTCATTCTAAAATGTAAAAAACTATTCTAATAGTTTTACTTAATGCAGCAACATCCACACCTAGGACACCCAAAGTTAGAGGTGTTTTTTTTTCTTCCAAAGCAAATACACTTTTGCACACTGGTACTGACTAGTATTCCAATGTTTCTCTTCTTCCTCAATTTCTCTCCATCTGTCAGCTAATGTGACCCCAGTGCTGAGAAAGAGAGGAAAAGGGGGTCAAACAAGGATGCGGTGGAGGTGACATCCTTCTTATTAACTGATGACATCATTGGTTGTTAGGATGCCAGTGTCTAGAAAGTCATAATGGTGCATAATGAAAACCCATGGCTTTGTGTAACTAAAAGGCAGGCTTCTTCCACCTGCTGGGTTGTATACAGTTTTTGATCAATTTTTAGTCATTTTAGCAAGGTACCCCTGAAGAAGTCTTAAGGAACTCTGGTTGAAAAAGGTTGGTCTAGGGATCTCATACACACATACTAGGGGGGATTTCAACAGGAGTCCCAGATAAGCACATTGAACATGAGAACATGCAAACTCCATGCAGGCTGACATCCAATCCATTGACTTTAGTGCTACAAGGCAGAGGTAACCACCAAGCCACTGTGGTGCCCAATATATTGAAACCTACAAATCCTAGATGTGTTGACTGTATTATTTTTCTGTTTTTAGGATTTTTCACTTAATTTTCACACTTTATGATCCCCCAGTAACATACTTCGGGGGTATTTACTAAAACTGGGGAACTCTGGTGCAGCTGCGCATGGTAGACAATCAGGGGTTGATTTATTAAAACTGGACAGTGCAAAATCTGATACAGCTCTGCATGGTAGCCAATCAGCTCCTAACTTCAGCCTGTTCAATTAGGCTTTCACAATAAAACCTGGAAGCTGATTGGTTTACCGGCAGAGCTGCACTAGATTTTGCATGCACCAGTTTTGGTAGATCAATCTCTCAGCTTTTACCTTCATCTTGTTCAATTAAGATTTAACAATAAAACCTGGAAGCTTATTGCTTTCTATGAAGAACTGCATCAGATTTTGCACTCTCCAGTTTTAGTAAATCCTGCATTGGATTTCTTGGGGTACTCCAGTTTCCTTCAACACTCTTAAGACATGCTGGTACTTACTTGGCTCCTGTCTTAATTGGCCCTAGTATGAATGTGAGTTAGGGATCTTAGATTGTAAGCTCCTTGAGGGCAGGGACTGATGTGAATCCTTATTATTATTATTATAATACAAGATTTATATAGTGCCAACAGTTTACACAACACTTTACAATATAAAGGGGGGCAGTGAATGTACAATATATATGTAAAGAGCTGCATAAATTGACTAAAGTACCTATAATAATTACATATATCTCCCTTTTCCTGTCCTGGGATGGCTACACTTGATCTTCCAATATATCTTTGGAGGAGCACCATAGCTACCCCCAGACTAACCATTGTTAACCTGTGCTGAGATAGACTTGTACATTTAGATGGGCTTAACATAGGTAGCTTACAAATTAAAGCCAAACTAACATCTTTTTAAGCAGTTTCAGATTTTGAAATAAAGGTTTTACATTAATGAACAAAAGCTGACCATTTTAAGCACCCCTGGCAGTGTTAAATGGTTTGTCTCAACCCAGTAACTCACAACTTTGCTGAACAGTTTGATCTGTTGAAGGAGGTTGAAAATGAACAGATTTACTGGAAGGAACAACAAGTGGAAATAAAGGAAATGAAATAAAACTAATGCAGCTATCACATCTAAGAATTGTTAATAAATCTTTGTCTTTTGGGGTTTAGATATATTTAAGGGTCCAGTACTGAGACTTATCCCAAGTGTATTGCTCTATACCTGCTACACATCATATAAATACCTGACTGTAGGCTTCTCATTGTGGCTGCTGCTTTATGAAACCTGGAGCAAATGTGTCACCAACACCTACATACTTTCCATTTCTTGTCTTTTTAGTGCAGGGAAAGGTTCAAATCTGAAATGCTTCAGATGCTTCAGAAAATGTATTTATCAGAAAGCCTTGTATTTCCTTGTTTTAGTGATTTATCTCAGATCAGTTTATTTTCAGTCTCTCTTTGTTCCTGGATGGCATTGCCTACACAGACTGCATGCCTCTTGAATTTTCTATTAAGAATAAAGAAAAACTCTTTACCAATCCCATTATCTGGCTCTGTACTGATATATACAAGTAGCAGTAACATGGCTTTATATTATATAGCATGAGCTTGTTTGTTCATTGACTGTGGATACGATTTATTCCTATGATCCTTTGCTTTCTATCGGAGGAATACATATCTTGCTTGCTGGAGAGATGCATGCATTTCAATGCCACCCTTTCATCAGTGTTAGTAAAGACCATACACTGTACATCCTCAATCTCATTTCACCGATGCCCATTGTTTTTCATTAGACATAAACAGACAGTCAGGTTTTCTTCTTTGTTTGCAGTGAAGGATCCATTTTGACATGAGATGTAGGGATGGTTGGACAGCTTGTACTTACACATCCAGCAATCTGACAACTGAACAGTGTGTATGATGGGGAGGTTGTCACTTCTGCCAATCCATTGATTTAATTTTTAAACTTGCCCTAAGATAAAACAGATAAATCAGCAACAGACATAAGCCAGAGGATCATCTCTATCACCATTCTAACAAATAGTCGGGTTTTATGACACAGGGGGAGCAGTGATGTGCAAAGTGCAATCATCTATAGTAATCAATCAGAATTTACTTTCCATCATGATGACTCCAAGTTGGCTGACTTGGCTTATTAAGCTTTGAATATCTTCACATAAATGTTTTATTAATTAAGCAAGTAGACTTTTAACGTCTATATTTCATAAAAATTACACAGACTTAAGATAAGATTTATAACAACAAGGCTGTGTATAGCTGTATGAATTATTCTATACATCAATCCCTGCCACTTATTTATTTTTTATTGGTCCTCTATTCATGTTATTTTATTCTCCTTACTGATAGGATCTTTTTTTTTTTTTTTTTTTTTTTTTTTTTTAATTAACATAGAAGAGTCTGAAAATATTTCTCCAGAATATATTGAGTCACACATCTTTTTACATACAAACATTTCAGGTTTTCTAAGTGCATGACTAACGCTCTTATTATTTTTATTCATGTCTGTAATTAAATATAATGATGTAGAATCAGACCATAAACTCGCACACTGCCCTAACCACAGCGTATAGACCTACAATGACGCAGCGCCATCTAGTGGACGTTACGCTCCTACGAGTCGCACACACTGTCAGGATCGTTGGTTGGGTTTGCTCCGCATTTCTCGCAGTTTATTTCTACAAGTGCTTTCAATGATTTGGTAAATACATGAAGATTAACACAAATTATCTCTGGTAATGATTGACTCAGGGTAGGCAGTGTATGTTTGAGCTGGCAGAACAGGTTGGTACTTGCAGATCTATTTTATTTATAAAATTCTGGGTTGCTCATCTAATCCTTGCCATACTGTTGCTTTTACATTGATAAGGTGGATTTTGTGGACCACAGGCAACTCTTCTGTGTATTAAAATGTGTAAAATATTTTTAGTACAGTATCAAGAAAACCTGCAATGCCCTCCTTCTGAAAATGCACTTTTCCTGGTTGCTTGTGGCTTCCCTTCTCTACATCTTTGGTGCACTACTTACCTTAGCACCTTCACCTAAATGTGGCCCCTTGCCGGAAAGCTTGCTGACTAGAACAAAACCACACCACAAAGTCCTACAAGGTATACAAAATTTACCCCTGTGATCAAGTAGAGGGAACTAATTCCACCAATCTTGAATACACTCAGGGCCATCTTTAATATTGATTGGACCCTGAGCAAACATTTTCTTGGGCCTTCCTGAATCCTCTTATCAACTATTTGCAGGCAGTGCGGGCTCAAAAGGCAGCTGCCTTTCGGCCCCGGAGCAGCTGCCCCTTTTGCCCTGTGGTTAAGACAGTCATGAATACACTATAAACACCAAATCTAAGATGGATACAAACTCAACCTCCTCCTTTATATTGTTTATTTACAAAAGGATTGTAAGGGTACTTTTAAATGTACATGAAGAAAATAACATGTAAATACACATGTACTGCTGACCCCCATCTATGTGAATAAAAGTTAATTCCTCATTGAAGATATATAAAACCAATGTACAACATATACAAATGACGCCACATTTACAAATCCTGAATCACCTGCCCCATACTGGTCTCCATTTTATGTATATATATATATATATATATATATATATATATATATATATATATAAAAAGGATGTTCAAAATATATACTTCAGTTACATATGTGTAGTATGCCCCAACCACATGTCTAACCCATTAGGTGTTAATAGGTGTAGCAAAAGGGCAAACACCCATATAGCGCTTAATGAGATTTATACCAGGTCCTCAATGGATCAAATATGAATGCAAAATAGAGTAAGTGAAATTTTGTGCGTTTTCTTATAAGTCCATGCCAAATGTGTATATAAACAGATTCTCTTAATAATTTAATAATTTATATTCATATTAAGTCTAGTGGATTAACAAATTAAACTTCCCAGTAATTTCTTGAAAGGAGTAAATGTTTTTTGGGAAGACCATGATGTTTCTAACAGAATTCATGACTCTGTCTCTTTAAATTTAGCAGGCTATATATAGCTCCGAATTAAATGTATTAAATGTATTAACATTCGTGGTCTAGAGGAAGCTTACTCATAACATGACAAATGTCCTCTTCAAATTGATGGTAGTCAAACTCTCCACCTCCCTCACATGGATGTATATACATTGAACAGTCTCATTTATATAAAGATATCCTCAGTCTGCAAACAAATTACCCCTGTGTGTATAGGGATGTGCCCTTATAGGGAAAGCGGAGACACCCATTACATAGGAACACTGGTCAGCAATTTCATATGCTTCTCATACTCCTCTGGCCTTTCATAGGCTACTTAACAGCTTTAGACTGGGAAACGTACAGTCTCAATCCACATATCAATTCTCTTTTTGTGAAAAAACACTTACTCCACTTCTGACAAGCATTCATATATTGGAAAAACTCCAAAGAATCATCCAGTACTTATCTTCTTGGTGTCGCCACTTGTGGTCATTGCTTCAGTGATTGCCATCCAATTTACCAATGTTTCTTATATGCCAGTAGTAGCAAAAAGGGCCATATGAGCAGGTGAAGAGGGAGGTATCTAAAGGCCTGACTGGTTTCGCCGGGTAAACCGGCTGCTTCAGAGGCTATTTAGTGCTTCCAGTCACACTTCCTGTTTATATGGGGCCAAAAATGGCTTAAACTGGGCCACGCACATGCGCGATGCGTCATGACATCACAACGCATTGCCCATTAGTAGTCATAGACATCCACCCCCTGAAGATGGCCAAAAATCAGGCCATTGCACATGTGCAGAATGTCATGACACAGCGCCCATTAGAGTATATAGATGGTGGCATCATAAACAACCGCCCACTAAAGATGGCCAAACATTGGGCAATTGCGCATGCGTGGTGCATCACTCCATTGCGACACAATACCCAACAATATACGAAGTGTAGCAACAATATAGGCTCCTTCTCCACAGGTAGTAGACAGGGAGAACTCTGCCATAATGATTTCATTCCCTAGACATCCCCTATATGTCTCAAAAATACTACAGTTCCTTCAGTCAATTACTCATATAGAATGAAACAGCACAAAGGATGAATTATTATCTACAAATGGACTAGGAGGCAGCTCCTAATGTCAAAATGACATTGTAAATCAATATTATATATACCCTGTTGCTTTATTTCAGTGAGGAAAAAAAAAACATACATATACATATACATACTGTATATTCAAGGGAGAAATGGAGAGAAACTCAGATTGTCATTGAGACCAGGGGGCTTGGTTGCCTCCAGTTCCGAAATCCATCCAGTTTCATGCTGCAGGGACATGCGATCATAGTCGCCCCCTCTTTTATTATTAGGAACAAATTTAATAACCCGCATACTTAGACATCTTGGATCCCTATTATTTTGCAAACATACATGACATGCAATAGGTGCTTTGAGATGGTATGTTTCAATATCATAGATCTGGTCCTGTAAACATTTCCGAACTGTTCGAATGGTCTTATCGACATAGAAGGACCCACAGGCGCAAACGGTAACATAAATGACACCCATGGTGTCACACATTCCCTCCTTTTTGCACCTGAGGGTCCTTCCCGCTAGCAAGACCAATCTATCACCTTCCACCATGTAAGAACAATAATTGCACATGCCACATCTCAGCATTCCCACATTTCTATATCATATGGGGGGGTTTCCACTCTATGTTGCTATGGACCAAAAGGTCTTTCAGGGAACTGGCCTTTCCATACACAATTTTGGGAGAACTAGAAATTAATATATTTATCATTGTATAATTCATTATGGACCAATGCTTACCGCATAATTCTTTGACCCTAGTCGGCAATTCAGTGTGTTGCATGCATAATCGCACTTCATTTCCCTTTTCCCCTTGCTCATTTCTGTCAGTTTCCTTACCCCATCTATAGGCCCTATTCAACCACCTATCTTTATATCCTCTATTGCGAAATCTATTTCTTAGTTCCTTGGCCTCCGATTCAAAATAGGCTGAATCTGAACAATTTCTCTGAGCCCTTAGATATTGACCTGTTGGAATACCACAAACCAAAGGTTGTGGATGAAAACTCTCTGCATGTAGAAGACTATTAGTGGCTGTGGAATTTCTGTATAGCTTAGTATTGACCGTTTGTTGGTCAGTAATCTCAATGACTAAGTCCAGGAAGGTCACCCTCTCCCTATGCCATTCACTGGTAAACTTTAAGTTATATGGATTCATCAAAAGTTCTTTCATAAAAATCTCAATCTCGTCAGGGGTTCCCGTCCAGAATATTAGGACATCGTCAATGTACCCGTACCAGGATAAAATCCTGAACAGGCACACTGACGACACCCAACCAGAGAACAACCAGCTCCCCCATTCACCCAAATATAAATTGGCATATGTCGGGGCACATTTAGTGTCCATGGCAGTGCCTTGTGCCTGGCGATAAAACTTGCCATTGAATTGGAATTTGTTGTAAGTATAAATTTCAATATGTAAAAATACATTATGTTTCTGGCTATTAATGGCTCTACCACTTAGTGTTCTTTCAATGACCTGTAGGCCTGTAGGTCTTTCTCATGAGGTATCAGGGAATAAAAAGCCTCGATATCCAGAGTTACTAAAATAGTGCCTTCCAACAAAGTCACACCTTCCAACATAGTCAACAAGAGTAAAGTTTCTCTCACATATGAGAACTCATTGGTTACGAATGGTTGTATGTCACTGTATTTGCTGACTTTTTCAATCAGCGAACAATTGCCTGTGATTATGGGTCACCCGGGTGGGGCGTAGGGAGTAAAAAACCTGGTATTCTAGGGCACTCAACGCTTAAGAATTCCACTGTTTCTTTGTCAATGATGCCCTCATTAGCTTCCTCAAAAATGCCAAAAAGTACTTTTGTTCCCTTGCCATATTAATGGGGGGGGGGGGGGATAGGTACATATCAATCCAAATTGTTCAAATTGTTCAATATTTTCTTACACATATTCACATACTTCCACTGATTCATTAGTACTATATTCCCCCTTGTCGGCAGTCTTGATTACCAAATTGGAATCAAGTCTCAATTTGCAAAGGTCCTTTTTATTTTTACTATTAAGATTGTCATTGACAATATAGCTCCTCTTATATACATTAGGGCAGTGGTCCTCAACCCTGGCCTACAGGGCCCACTAACAGGCCAGATTTGCAAGATAACTGAAATACATCCCAGGTGATATAATTTGCTGCTCAGTGATTGCAGTACTCTAGTCTGCATCTCCCCAAGGTAATACCTAAAATCTGGCCTGTTAGTGGGCCCTGTAGGCCAGGGTTGAGGACAACTGCATTAGGGGATGGACTTGTAAGAAAATGCTAAAAAAAATTCACTTCCTCCATTGTGCATTTATATGGGATCCATTGAGGACCTGGCATAAATCTCATTAAGCGCTATATAGGTGTTTGCCCTTTCACTACATGTCATAAACACCTATTGGGTTAGACATGTGATTGGGACATACTACACATATGTAATTGAAGTATATATTTTGAACATCCTTTATATATATATATATATATATATATATATATATATATATATATATATATATATATGGCCAATAATTCAGGATTTGTTATTTCAAATGTGGCGTCATTCTATATGTTGTACCTTGGTTTTATATATCTTCAATAAAGGATTGACTTTTATATACATAGATGGGAGTCAGCAGCACATGAGTATTTACATGTTATTTTACATGTAAAAAGTACCCTTAAAATTATTTTATAATTAAACAATGTAGAGGAAGAGGTTGAGCTTGTATCCATCTTAAGTTTGGTGTTTATAGTAGATTTTTAGGCTGACCATACACTGCATGAATTTCTACCAGTTTCTAGAAATAAATGGTGAGGTCTTGGGTAATTTAAGTAATTTAAGAGAGGAGTACCATCATCCTGTTATGACAAAGAGTTGAAATCGAGGACCACAATGGTCGCCAGAAAGCAAAAGAGAAAATGGATTATCTTGATACCCAAACAAGTAGTGTTTAGTATTCAGATACACAAATTCAATTAACAGTAGTGATATTTCCCTGTGCATAGTTGTGATAGCCTAAGTCAGAAAAAGCTTCTGTAGTCAGAAGTGGATATTACTTTAGAACACAACATCTTTTTTTTTTCAAAATGTTAAGGCGCTAACACAACCTAAATCTTCAATTTAACGACCATTAGTCAATTCATGCTCCCCTACTGTGTAAACAGAATGCACCCTTACCAGCCATACATAATGAATACGCTTTTAATACCTTGGGGTATCACCCGTTCTTAAGTAGCAGTTGAGAAGGTCCACACACGTAATGCCCTATGGAATTAAACCAGCCACTGGCCTTCTCTCTCCCCAGCAGTTTTTTGTTGTACAGGTTTCTTGTAGACCTGCACTGATGGAAACAATGAGGCAGATAGCTAGTTATAGACAATTACTAGGGATGAGCTTGGGTTTGGCTGTGGGTTCAAGCCAAAACATTGATCCGCTGAACGTAGAAGGCAACTGACAGTGCCAGGCCAAGGAGATTCGGGTGGGGAATCTTTATTTGCATCTGCAGCTGCAGGTACACAAAGGGACATGAATGTTTGTGACAAAACTGACCTAATATGGCCACCCAAGTTCAGACTGAATCCAAGCTCATCACTATTAGTTACATTCAAGTGAATTTGTTTTGTGATGTTGAAAACATTTTGCAGCTTATCCAAGCCACTGAAGAAGGTGGATCTAGTCCAGTTGAATGTGACTAACTACTATTAGCTATACCTTTACATAGAATAATGAGACCCTTCAAAGACAGAGAGACAGATAATGCTGATGTCCTTCTAGAAGTGTTGGTTGCCCAGGTTGTCTCTTTAAAACATTTCCTTAAAGTGATATTAAAGGCAGATTTAAAAAACAAAAAAAATTACAAACATGTTACACTTACCTGTTCTGTGCAGTGGTATTGCACAGAGCAGCCCCAATCCTCCTCTTCTCGGGTCCCCTGCCATTGCTCCTGGCCCCTCCCTCCTGTCAAGCTTGCTATGGGGCACCTGGCAGGCTTGCTCCTGAGCCACTGCTCTGTGTGTCCATTAACACATGGAGTATAGCTCAGCCCCACCCCCACTCTCCTCATTAACTAAGTGGCTGTGATTGACAGTAGCAGGAGCCAATGGCTCCCACTGCTGTCTCAATGAGGAGAAAGAGACCCTGGAGAGCCTATGCTCTTGTGCACATTGCTGGATTAAGATGGGGCAAAGCCGCAAAGGTAAGTATTAAGGGGGTCTGGAGGCTGCTGCACATAGAAGGTTTTTTACCTTCAGCCTTTACAACCACTTTAACCTCTTGCCTACAGTGCACTTTCACCCCCTTCCTGCCCAGACCGATTTTCAGCTTTCAGCGCTCTCACACTTTGACTGAGAATTACTCAGTCATGCAACACTGTACCCATACAAAAATTGTGTCCTTTTTTTCACACAAATAGAGCTTTCTTTTGATGGTATTTGATCAATACTGGGTTTTTTATTTTTTGTGCTATAAATAAAAAAAGACTGAAAATATCGTGAAAAAACGCATTTTTCTTTGTTTCTGTCATAAAATTTTGCAAATTAGTCATTTTTCTTCACAAATTTTGGCCAAAATGTATACTGCTACTTATCTTTGGTAAAAATAACCTTAGTAAGTGTATATTATTTGGTCTTTGTGAAAGTTATAGAGTCCACAAACTATGGTGCGATTCATTGAAAATTGATCACACTTGATCACACCTGATGTACTGAAGGCCTATCTAATTTCTTGAGACACTAAAAAGTCAGGAAAGTACAAATACCCCCCAAATGACGCCTTTTTGGAAAGTAGACATTCCAAGGTATTTAATAAGGGGCATGGTGAGTTTTTTGAAGTTGTAATTTTTTTCCCACAATGCTTTGCAAAATGAAGATTTTTTTTTTTTTTTGTTTTTTTTTTTACAAATTGCCGTATTAACAGGTTATTTCTCTCACACAGCACATGTATACTTGCAACTACACCCCAAAACACATTATACTACTCCTCCTGAGTATGGCGATACCACATGTGTGAGACTTTTTCACAGCCTGGCCACATACAGAGGCCTAACATCCAAGTAGCAGCGTCCGGCATTCTAGGAGCATAAATTACACATATAATTTCCTGACAACCTATCGCACTTTTGAAGGCCCTGGAGCACCAGAACAATGGAAACCCCCATAAAATGACCCCATTTTGCAAAGCAAACAGCCCAACGTATAATTTTTGAGGCATAATGAGTCTTTTGAATATGTCATTTTTTTCCACAAGTTTTTGGAAAATGTGGAAAGAAAATGAAAACACATTTTTTTTACACAAAGCTGTCCATTTATGCAATATTTCTAACACATAGCATGTACATAGCAAAAATTGCACCCCAAAATACATTCTGCTATTCCTCCTGAGTATGGCGATACCACATGTGTAACACTTTTTCACAGCCTGGCCACATGCATAGGCCTAACATCCAAGTAGCGCTTTACACAAAGTTGTCCATTTATCCACTTTAAGACTGGGCCTATTTTTGACACTTGGTGTTTACAAGCTAAAATCATTTTTTTTGCTAGAAAACTACTTGGAACCCCCAAACATTATATATTTTTTTTTAGCAGAGACCCTAGAGAATAAAATGGAGATCGTTGCAATATTTTTTATCACACCATATTTGCGCAGCAGTCTTCCAAATGCGATTTTTGTGAAAAAAATTCACTTTTTTGAACTAAAACATAAGAAAACAGTAAATTTAGCACAAATTTTTTCCATAATGTGAAAGATAATGTTACGCCGAGTAATTAGATACCCAACATGTCATGCTTCAAAATTGCGCATGCTCACAGAATGGCGCCAAACATTGGTACTTAAAAATCCCCATAGGCAACATTTTAAAAATGTCTGCAGGTTACTAGCTTAGAGTTACAGAGGAGGTCTAGGGCTCAAATTATTGCTCTCGCTCTAACGATCGCGGCGATACCTCACATGTATGGTTTGAACACCGTTTACATATGTGGGCGGGACTTGCGTATGCGTTTGCTTCTGCGCGCGAGCTAACGGGGACAGGGCGCTTTAATTTTTTTTTTCCTATTTATTTTATTTATTATTTTTATATTTTTACACAGTTTAAAAAAAAAAATGTTTTGACCATTTTTATTCCTATTACAAGGAATGTAATCATCCCTTGTAATAGAAATAGGCATGACATGTCCTCTTTATTGTGAGATCTGGGGTCAAAAAGACCTCACACCCCACAACTACACTAAAAAAGAAAAAAAAAAAATTGTTGAAAGAGGAAAAAAAAAAAAGCAAAAAAAAAAAAAAGCGGCCCTTTAAACTGGTTGCTAGGCAACGTGTTTTGACGTAGCTCCGGTCCTCCAAGACCATAGAGTTGAGTGAGGGCCATCTTGCCCTTACTCGACTTCCTGTCTCTGAGGATCCGGGAACGGATAGTTTTCCCCGCTGCCGGCGGGTCCGGTAAGCTGGGAAAACGTCTGGGACGCGGCAGGAGGGGGGGGGGGCACCTCTTCCCCTGCACCGTAAGGGTAATTCCGCGGCGAATCTGCCACTGGGACCACCCTTATCTGAAAGCCGACCGCCCGCCATTTCAAAAAATACCGGGGTTATGGGGGCTATCTGCTGCCATAACCCCAGTATTTAGCTTTTAATGGCCGACGCATATAGTCGTTAGCCGGGCAGTAAGTAATTGCATGTATATGGCAAACAGGTGACGATGACTGATGGGGTGACAGGTGACGATGACTGATGGGGTGACAGGTGACGATGACTGATGGGGTGACAGGTGACGATGACTGATGGGGTGACAGGTGACAATGACTGATGGGGTGACAGGTGACAATGACTGATGGGGTGACAGGTGACGATGACTGATGGGGTGACAGGTGACGATGACTGATGGGGTGACAGGTGATGATGATTGATGAGGTGACAGGTGACGATGATTGATGAGGTGACAAGTGACGATGATTGATGGGGTGGCAGATGACAATCACTGACGGGGTGACATGTGACGATGATTGATGGGGTGACAAGTGACGATCACTGATGGGGTGTCAAGTGACGATGATTGATAGGGTGACAGATGACGATGATTGATGGGGTGACAGGTGACGATGACTGATGGGGTGACAGGTGACGGTGATTGATGGGGTGACAGGTGACGGGCGATGGTCACTGATGGGTGACAGGTGACGGGCGATGGTGCACGGCGGTACTGATGGCAGTCTCTGGTGACCGGTGAACTTTAGGCTATGTTCACATGTGAGCGTAGCGATCGCGGGCAGAATCACTGCGATTCCGCCAGCGATCCAGAAATCATTGCAAATTGCGGGACGCCTGTGCGTTGCCCGTTTTTTGCAATAGCACCCCAAACGCTGTGCGATGTTGCTGCGATTTCCACCTGCCGAATCGAGGTAACATCACGCAAACAATGCATGACGCACCAAAGAAACTCTTGTACCTTTTTTGGGCGTCATGCGATGTTTGCACGATGTTACCGCGATTCGGCAGGCGGAAATGGCGGCAACATCGCACAGCGTTTGGGGTGCTATTGCAAATCACGTGCAACGCACAGGCGTCCCGCAATTTGCAATGATTTCCGGATCGCGGGCAGAATCGCGGTGATTCTGCCCGCGATCGCTGCGCTCACATGAAAACGTTATGGGTGTCAATTTCTGGGCACTGATGAGGTGACTGTTGGGTGACAGGTGACATTGGGGGGGGGCTGAGGACTGTGTGGGGGGACCTTTATTGGTGTGATTTTTACTTTTTACAGGTACACAGAGCAGTAACTCAATGTTTCTAGCTCTTCTCCCCTCATACTGGAAACTGTATGAGGGGAGAAGAGCTAGTAACAGTGAGTTACTGCTCTGTGTTTACATTTTGTGATCGGCTGTGAATGGATTCACAGCCGATCACATAGTAAACAGTCACTGTCAGTGACTGTTTACTACCGCCGGTGACAGCTGTGTTCCTACGGAACACAGTGCCACCGACATGACCGCGCTGCGCGCTCCCGATCGCGCATGCGCGGTCATCTCCCGGGCGCCTCCATTGTGATCGGCTGTGTCATTGGAACACAGCCGATCACGTGGGAAACAGCCATGCCTATTGGCTGTTTCCCCCCTGCCGGTGACCGGCTGTGTCCCGGGGACACGCCGACACCGGCAGTGCACGGCGGCGCGCCCGCGATCGCGCGCCTGCCCTGCATTTCCTGCGGACGTCATATGACGTCCGCCCAGGATAATAGCCGCACCGTCCCGCCGTCATATGACGGCGGGCGGGCGGTAAGTGGTTAAACATATACCTGGAACAAGTGGGCAAATTAGGAAAAATTTGACATGAAGTTAGAATTCCTAATATGAAAGCTTGTTCGAGGTCAGTGACTCAGAAAGTACTAAAGATATTGGATAAGCATGAAAGCCAGGCATCAAGTGTTTTCAGAAGGCAAGGTCAGTAGTGGTTTTCGTTAATATTTGTTGTAACCCCTCTAAATACATATCTGAAAATAAGAATAGTACAATTCCTAATGATCCCTCCACAAGTTCAGTATATTCCCAACTCTGGTTTCTTTTCAGGCCATGGCTCGAACCTGCAGAAGATCATGTAATTTCCTCTTAGAAATGAATGCGTAGTAAATTTAATAAAAGATTTATGGGAAAGTCCCAGATTTCCTAATAGATGCTGCTGGGATTCGAAGCTGGTTTCATTTCCTCCCTCTTGTGTTAAGTAAAGTAATACAGAGCAGAAATGTTTCCGATCTCATATGTGACAACTTGTGTAAATACCTGTCATGTCAGTTTAATAAAAGTCATCCCAAACTTCACAGGATGTACTTTCCTCTCAGGACCAGTGCTGATACCAGTTACTGGAAGTCATAATTTCTTCCGCACTGCTGGTAATCACTGAGCTTTTAATGTTTCCATATATAAAGGTGAATGATTTCCATGGGATTCACTGACTGAGCTTCACAGAAGTTTGAGCAATTTATCTGATTCTGTCAGAACACTTTTAAGTTTTCTAATCATGATCCCTTCATAAAAATGACTTTAGAATTTACACACTGTTCATTAATGATACATTGTAGTTATTCTCACAGTAAACAAAAAATGTGACCTGACATTTAAAGTGGTTCTAAGGGCAGGACATTTTGTACCTTGATGCATTCCCTGCAATAAAGTGATTTTAAAGTGTTTTTTTTTTAATAACAAACATGTTATACTTACCTCCTCTGTGCAGTTGGTTTTGCACAGAGTGGCCTGGATCCTCCTCTTTAGGGGTCCCTCTTCGCTGCTCCTGGCTCCTCCCTCCTGTTGAGTGCCCTCACAGCAAGCAGCTTGCTATGGGTGCACCCGAGCCGAACTGCAGCTCTGTGTGTCCATTGAAACACAGAGCTGCCCTTTGGCCCTGCCCGCTCCCTCTCCTGATTGGCTAACTGACTTTGACAGCAGTGGGAGCCAATGGTGCCGCTGCTGTGACTCAGCCAATCAGGAGGGAGAGGGACGGCCTGACGGCTGAGGGACTGGTGAACATCGCTGGAGTGAGATGGGGCTCAGGTAAGTATTAGGGGGTGATGGGGAAGTTGCTACACCAAGAAGGCTGTTTATCTTAATGCATAGAATGCATTAAGGTAAAAAACCTTCTGACTTTACAACTCCTTATGGGTAAAAAAGAAAATTTCCCATGTAGCGGTGATACTTCTGGTTTTTTAACGTCCGGCCCAGTGGAACGCAGGAATGCACGCTATTCCGTTGTGTGGAAGGGAGTGTTTGTATACAACCAGATGATTTATAGTGGGTGCCGCTCGGAGGCACACACAAATGTAAGTTTTATAACCTACGGTATATTTTTGTAACAAAATATTTTAATAAAATGTATTACACAAATTATTGGCTTCATATTTTTTATTCTGGGAATCTCGTCTGATGATACTGAGCCTGATCTGACACAAAGGAAATCCATTTAAGCCTGTTAAGGCCAAAGAGGCATAGTGACATCTGGCTATCTCAATTGAGGGTTGTGGATTTAAGCTGAGTCAATCTTGGAATAAAGGAGCTCCATAAAAGCAGTGAGGGTCCTGGTGGCCCAAAGCAATCTGGTGAGTGGCCCGCTTATCTAAGGTGGATGAGCACTAACAAGGAGCACTGTTTAAGAAGAATATTAGGCACATATATGCACATGGTGTTTTTGAAGCAATGCTATTATAGACAGTTTTTGATTTTATTGTATTAAAATATTAGAATGTTTTTGTTAAAAACATAGCACTGTTTTAGTTTATATGCATGTGTAGGGTTTAATATGGACACGTTTTGATATTTCAGGTAGTGCCTTAAATTTAATTTATTTTAAAAAATGTCCCAGCCCAGCAATTGTATTGCCCGCTTACCCATTATATACTTACCTAAGTCCTGTCTTGATCCAGCGATGTGCCCGGAGCTGGTCTGTGTTCCCCTCCTCACAGGACACAGAGGCAGCAGCAGGAGCCATTGGCAAGCAAATCCTGTGAGGATGGAGCAAGGGGCAGGGCTGAGCCACACTCCCTGAGAAGCAGGGAGCATATAAATTTAGCCTGCTGCTCTGCTGTTAAGCAGACAGAGCCAAAACTACTCTGCCTACCTAGCACCTATCTAGGAGGTATGCAACACATTACCTATTGCTTAAGCTCCATTTGAAGCCAGAAACGAAATTGGAAAGAATAGCTGTGATGATGGATAATTCAGTGATTTCACAGATAAATAAACCAGGTACTCTGTACTGGTTTAAAGGAAATACATCTTGGATACAGCGATCTTCATCATAAGCTGAAAGTCGCCCGCTCATCATCTGTCCAGTACCATTACTGCTGAATACCTGCTGTAGGGGGTCAGCCCCTTGAATGACTAAACTCCATTCTATTGAGAAATTCCCACAGACTGTCATGCATCTTTCAGCCACAAGATGTCACTGTTGTTGTTGCTTTTTAAGTGAAGGGATGTTTCTGGAAAGGAGGAGGAAGCAGGAAGTTCCTGGGACGGTGTGGTGTTCGCCTCTCTATGGCTGTGTTGAGCTGAGAAAAAAGGGACTGCATGCTGTGGGCTTGAGAGGGCATATAGCCTGTATAATCCCGGAACAGAGCAACAGGATCTTGCCAGAGGAGACAGAGCTGAACTGTGGTACTACAGACTGCAGCCGAGAACCAGAGAAAGAGAGGAGAGAACATCCCAGAGCACCTCAAGCAAGTTACAGAGCAAGGGGCCAGACTGCAGTGACCTCCAAGGGACAGAACAAGATAAACAACCTGCAAAGAAACCCAGACCAGTGCATAAGAGACTGCAGCTACAGACAGCAAGGGACAGATCCAGAGCCCTGACTGCATCCACCATCACAGAGACTGAGATAAAGCAGCGGTACCTACAGAACTGTGAGTGTGCACCGGTGCTAACCTGTGGCAGGGCATAGAGCAGGTTTCTGTAGACAGAGCGTTGCAGCAACGTGTCCCGGTTAGCGGGAATCAGATAGGATCATATAGCAGAGTAGCCTGTATTTCTGTGTGTGCGTTGGCGGGAGTGCCATTTTATGTATCCCGTTGCAGTTAACTTTGCTGTAAACCTATGTAATCTGTTATTACTGTTAACATCGTTCTCTGGCCATTATACTCTGTTGGTTAATAAAGCCGGTATCTGCTTCAGCCTCATTGTCTGCTGTACCGTACTTGAATTCTGCATTGCGGTCCCCTACTCCTCTGACCGCTACACTGCCACTATTGCCTTATATGACCACTCTATAATTTGAGGGTCATGTTTATCTGGTAAGCAGAATATCCAGAGGGTGACTGTTGCATTTCATATATCTCTATTCACTGGTGCTGGGCGTATTTTCCCTTTACTTCTAATATGGACATTTATCTATTGTTTATTTATGTATAAATACTCCACCTCTAATTTTTGGTGCTGGATGTATTTTTCTCTTAACCAGATTATGGACTTTTATTGTGATTATTTTTATCATACTGGCGCTACCTTGTTTTACATTACACTTTAGGGTGTGTAATCTTGCCTTTATGGTTGGCTGCCTTCCAATTCAATCGATTTGTATGTAGTGTGTTCCAAGTGCAAATTATTTTCTTTCCTTTTTTGTGTCTATGGAAGCATACAGCCCAGCTCAAAAATGAGCTCACAGACGTGCCCCCCCCCCCCCCCCGAGGCAATTGGCTTGTTATGGGGGCACACACAAAAGAGGAGGAACAGAAAGAGCTGCTAGGGGAAGGTTCGGGGCCGGAAACAGGAAGTAGAACATGTTTATTTTAATAAAAAATATGACCTTCACCACCACTTTCATACTCAGTTTCAATGTGGCCCCCACCCTGAACATCATTTAGTTATCTATTGGGAGGTGAAGGTTATAGAACATGCATGAGTGACAAAATAATTATAGTAAAACCTCTGATCGCGAGCATAATTTGTTTGGGAAACATGCTTGTAATCCAAAGCATTCGTATATCAAAGCGAATTTCCCCATAAGAAATTGTGGAAACTCAGATGATTCATTCAACAACCATTTATTCATAAATCCTTCAGTTAATAGTCCATATGAAAATATTATAGCAATATGATAGGTTGTGTAACCATAAAATGTCCATCCACAAATGGCAGCCTCCACAAGGGGATTGGAAGCAAAATACAGCAGGAGCTACAGAGTATAAAAGAAAAGAAAGTGTAACTGGTTACATATACTGAAGGTACAACATTTAGGAACTCACATGGTTTATGATTAAGAGGCACATCTAAGTATGCAGGCATCCGGGGTAAAGCTGTCCACATAGACCATCCTCCGCACCGCCGGCTCTCACCGCTGTCAGTCTGCAATCGTAACCGGGAAGACTACCCTGCAGCAGAGCGATCTGAAAATGAGGCTTAAAACGCTCGTGGAGTGCAGTGTGGAAGGGATGACATTGATGGCGGTGCAGAAGATGGTCTTTGTAGACAATTTCACCCTGAATGCCTGCATACTTAGATGAGCCTGTTTTAAACATCCATGTGAGTTGCTAAAAGTTGTACCTTCATTGAATGTAACCATATTGCTACACTTTAGAGGCACCTCTCTTCTCTTTTATACTTAATTGTGACATGATGCTACTTGTATATCAAGACATCGCTTGTTTATCAAGTCAACTTTTATAAAACAATTTTGCTTGTCTTGCAAAACACTCTCAGACCAAGTTACCCTCAATCCAAGGTTTTATTGTATATCTAAATCTTGCAGCATGCTGAAAATTTCACATGGATGGCATGGATTGCTACAGAAAAGAGTACAAACATTTGACAGGTTGGGTTACAGAGTTTGTAGTGAACATGGGCAAGGAAGCAGTCTCCCCTTTCTTTGATATTAGTTAAAGATTGCAGGTCTTTTTCTAAAAGTGGCATTCAGGGACATAACTGGGCTTCTGGTAAAACTTTGATCACCTCTATCAAGATGCCTTTTGTCTGTTTGTCCAATCACCACCTCCCTTTCTTCCCCTTATGAAAGATCATTCTGATGCAGACACTATTGCTTTTTTGGTTACTAAAGCTCTTTTTAGTTACTAAAGCTGAACAGCAAGAAAATATTTACCCAGCATAATTTAAAACTGAAGTTTAGCCCCAAAAAAATCCCTACAGCTTTATTCGCATCAATGGAGGCAACTGGATCCTGGAGTAATATTCAGTGCAGAGATGCCTGTCCTCTTCCTGTCTGTGACCTTCCAATCTGTGTCAGGCAGAACAGCAGTAAATTTGGTCCAATGGTGACATTACCCCCCCCCCCCCTTCCTCTACTCAATTAAGAAAAGTTCTTTCACTTCTTGTAACATGATCTGTGAATGGGGAAGAGCCTGATCACTTCTCAGGAGTCTATCCTCCATCCAGAGATCACAGTACAGGCAGTGTAATCAAAGACCCTTTCTAAATGGAGGAGGAGGAGGAAGAAGGGGACAGGACCTGAAGACCCAAAATTGTTAACCATTGCAGTGCCGGGAATTGGACAGGCATCCCTGCCATTAAAATGTCTTTAGGATCCAGCTGCCTACACAACGGGAGACATACTTCATACTCCTAGATGTCTTTAAAGCAACTGTTGCCAGTGAAAGTGTTGCCATTGAGGCCAAGTCTACAATTTCGTTTTTCTCCTCTGTTTCTCTGTGATCACCAGTACAAATAGAGAGGCGAATCTTCCCAGTGGGGACACAGACAGCAATAAAAACTTGACAAATGGACTAAACTCTTCCTTAGTCTTTCCAAAACTAAAAAAAAAAAATGTTTTTTTCCTAGTGATGGACCTAGTGATAGGCTAGACTAGATAAAGCCCAAATAGATCCATTACCTGGCTAAACCAGTTTGGCTTTACTTTTACTTTTCAGTTTTGAGAAATATAAGAAATAACAGTTGTGTTTTTTTGTTTTTGTCTAACTAATAAAGATTTTATTTCGGTACTACTATCTTTGAAGAGTTAATAGCGATAGATAGATAGATAGATAGATAGATAGATAGATAGATAGATAGATAGATAGATAGATAGATAGATAGATAGATAGATAGATAGATAGATAGATAGATAGATAGATAGATAGATAGATAGATAGATAGATAGATAGATAGATAGATAGATAGATAATATAGGGGGGGGAGTCTTTTTTTTTTTTAAATAATAATTTTACTATATAGATAAAAAGGGATTTTGCAATTATTTTATGTTTAATGATGCTAAAATGTTGTTTCTGGTGAAAAGCATGGCAAAAAATGAGTTATAGGTTAGCCAGGGATAACAAGGCTTTTGGTTTTAGATGTAAGACTCGGTCCACACTAGCGCGACTTGTCAGGCGACTTGTCAGCCTGACAAGTCGCGTTTCCTCGCGGTCCATTGACTGCTACAGGACCCATTCTAATAGGAGCGACACAAGTCGCTCCGACTTAGAAAAAGGGTTCTGTACTACTTCGGGGCAACCTCGGAGCGACTTGCATAGACTTCCATTATGCGAAGTCCCTGCAAGTCGCTCCAAAGTTGTGGTACATGGGAATGCACAAGTCGCCCCCGAAGTAGTAAGGAGTTGTGCCGCCCCAGTGTGAACCGAGGCTTATTCAACAACTTAAGTTAAATAATAATAATAGTAGAAATAGATACATTATAATTTGTATCTAATGACAGCTGTAACTGATTCAGGTGGGTTAATATAGTAAAGTAGCAGAGGCTAAGTAAAAGTGAATGTACGCTTTGAAAACTGTATATTTACTTTGCAAAATAAATGGCAGTAAATAAAGTGAACTTTAAAAACTCAGATATGTGTGAAATAAATAATTATTTATAGCACATGATTGATTGAATAAAGTGAACAGCATCTATGTCTTTAGTAATTCAACTCCAAATATATCAGTTTATGTTTACACTTGGACCCTGAGTGCTCATTTAGGCCGCATTGAAACCCGTGTGTTTCTGGAACGCGCACAGAAACCCATGTTTTTGTATGCATTTCAGAGACACATAAAAAACGCAATACAATCACGCATCGTGCTTGTCGTGCCATTAATTGTTAGTGACACCCCAAACGTGGGTAGCAGTCACGCATTTTGCTGCGTAGTTTGTCGCATGACAAACAGCCAAAACGCACATTGAAAAAACATGTGACGCTCTACGTACGGAAAGGTTCTGGAGCTTCTTGGGTGGATTTGTCACACATAGGGTGGGCTGCTCTATGTGCATCATGCAAAACCCACGAAAATTATCTAAAAATTTCACAAGAATGCAAGTTCCTGCTACTCCAAGTATGAATGGGGCCTTACACTTTGTGAAAGAGGTGAGTGGAAGTAAATTACAGATTACCACTATGCACGTTAACTGTGTTGGTGCATTGCAATGCCATTTATTATAAAGTGGCGATCCAAGGCACTAACCATACAGACCTCCAGTGTGCCTTGTTATGTGCTTCGTTGAAGAACATGCTACATGTATGCATTGTCAGCACATTCATTAAATTAGGCTTTCTTAACACAATGCGCATTAACCACTTCAGCTCTGGAAGGTTTTATCCCCTTAATGACCAGGCCATTTTTTGCGATTCGACACTGCGTTACTTTAACGAAAAATTGCGCCATCGTCCGATGCTGTACCCAAATACAATTAAAGTCCTTTTTTTTTTCCACAAATAGTGCTTTCTTTTGGTGGTATTTGATCACCTCTGCGGTTTTTAGATTTTGCGCTATAAACAAATAAAAAGCAACAATTTTGAAAAACAAAACGCAATATTTTTTACTTTCTGCTATAAAACATTTCCAATAAAACATTTTTAAAAATCTAATTTTTTTTATCAGTTTAGGCCTATTTGTATGCTGCTACATATTTTTGGTAAAAAAAACCCCAAAAAGTGTATTTTAATTGGTTTGCGCAAAATTTATAGCGTTTACAAACTGCGGGATAGATTTTTTTTTGTTTTTATTAGTAATGCCAGTGATCAGCATTTTTTAGCGGGACTGCGACATTGCGGCAGACAGATCGGCCCCTAACTGATATTTTTGACACTTTTTGGGGGCCAGTGACATTAATACAGTAATCAGTGCTAAATAATATGCACTGTTACTGTTTAAATGACACTGGCAGGGAAGGGGTTAAGACTGGGATGATCAAAGAGGTTAATGTGTACCTAAATGTGATTACTAACTGTGTATGGGAAGAGTTCTGTGACAGGCACAGAGAGATCAGGGTTTCAGCTTAGCTGAAACTTCTGATCTCTCCCTGCCTGTCTGACAGAAGACTCGCCTGCTTTGTTTACATAAGCAAGCGGGTCTTCTGTCAGTTTATCTGACGATTGATGGGAGGCCGGCGACGATCGCCGCCACTCCTCCCGCGGCCCGCCTCCCGCTGTGTCTAAACCTCGTGCACGAAATCACGTAGTACTTCGTGATTTTGCGCAGCCGAGCCGCCCTGCCGCACTAATACTACGGTGGGCAGTCGGCAAGAGGTTAATGCGTGATATAATGCACATTAAAATGCAAGAGTTAATGCAATACTCTAAAACGGCAAAGTATGAATGGGTCCTGAAACACCTGTTTCTGCTGATCCATGATGAAAGATTTGCCGACCTGACAGCCGGTCCCTATAGCTAAGTGCATGGGTGTGCCCAATGGGAAGGACTGTGCAATGTAGAAGGTATGTCCTAGGTCCTGAATTAGTTAAATATTTCAGCCATAATGTAATGTATATGACCCTAGGTATACAGATCTATATATGTCCTGAAGGTTAACCAAATGCGATGAGATTGTGGGTAATCACAGAATGGTGCACAATCCCATCTACCCATTTTTCAGTCCACAAATACAGCTTTAAAAGTTAACTCCACTCTCATGGGGGAAAGCAATAGCAAATAAAGAAAAAACAATATAGCGTATATAATTGCGACACAAATCATATTATTATTGAATGTTATTAAAAATTACCTTTCCTTTTCAATCTGCAGCTGTTGTAATTTTCTGAAAAAGCAATGCAATATGGCTACCTGAAGCTGTTCTGTACACAGAATGTGTACTGACCACACCCTAGAAACATAATTTCCTGCTTGTGTGATTGGCTCACCGATTTTCCCAGAAATCTGCCTAAGATACAAGTCAGATTTCTGGCATCCCCTGCAACAAAAATCTCATTTTTGTTGAGATACTCCCAATAGGAACACGTCTAAAGGGATGCAGGCCTAGCAGCTTTCCTCATTAGAACCCTGCAGCTGCCACAGCTGATAGATAATTATTAAACCACTCCCATTAGACCTACTCAGGACAGAGGTACAGAGGAACAAACAGGGATTTCTTCAGAATAACAAAAGGTAGGAATCTGCAAAGTTTCTTAAAATCCTTGTAATGTACATAGATCAGGGGAGTGTTTTTTTCTCAACAAAAGTGGAGTTACGCTTTAATACTATGAAAAAAAAATGAGGTTGAAGGATTGTAAGAGGTGCATGAAAGTCAGCCAGCCCCCAGTCTGATGTACTCACCCTCCAGTCTGTCACCAACCAAGTAGACCTGTCTCTTGGTACAAAGAACAGGGGTTTAGTTGACACACATTTGCAAACGCATGTGAAAGCTGCAGAGCCACTTCACGGCACCCTGTTAAATCTGCAGTCCTAACACTCCTAATTTAGTGTCCTCACACTGGAGGCACATGGCTGCTAATGGATGGATGGGGGAACAGGTGAGAGGGAGACAGCCCAACCTCCCCCAACCCACCCTCATCCATGACTGGCTGTTGTCTCAAAGACTCAAATAATTAGGTTATAACGATGGTACAAACTGAAAGAGACCAGCTGAAAAGCATTATACCTCCATCCCCTTGGTGGATGCAGTATAAAGATAGGAAGGGATTTTATGTATGGGGCATAGCCTGTAAAGCACAATGCCTTTGAAATCCCTATTTTCCTATTTGGGACTTTGTGTGAGACAAGCAGGTCATGCTATTGGTCTCCATCCCTGTATACGGAAAATAATAAGGTCAAATCAAAACTGCATCCACCAAAAACGCAGAAAAATCGCACGGTGGGACTTTGTATGAGGCACCAAGCTGTAAGCAAGGCGTCTCCATCCCTGGTCGCTTAAACATATTGGACTAGGTGGGACTTTAAGTGAGACCCAAGCTGGTTCTGCCCGGCGTCTCCATCCCTATAACAAGAAAAAAAATGAGGTTGAAGGATTGTAAGTAGAGTTGAACACCTGGACGTCCGTGTTCGGCGGGCTCGGCCGAACTTGAAAAAAAAGTCCGGGTCCGTGTCCCGGACTTTTTCCGAACTTTACCCGGACACCGATCCCCATTGAAGTCAATGGGGACCCGAACTTTCAGGCACTAAAATGGCTCTAAAACACCAATGGAAAGGGCTAGAGTGCTGCAAATGGCAGCAAAACGTAGTTAAGAGCATGGCAAGTTCTCTGCAAACAAATGTGGATAGGGAAATAACTTAAAACAACAAAAAAAAATAGAAAAATAAAAAAAAATTCTTCATCTGTGAAGGACGAGGCCCATATGGAGTAGGAGGGATGTTGAGGTGGTGGTGGATGTGGCGGTGTAGGTGGAAGCGGCGGTGGAGGAGGACGAGGTAGCCAACACTGCTTTTTTTCAGTCATTTTAAATGAGGGTACACCCCAAAAGAGTGAGAAAGATCAAAAATAGAACAATGGCTGGTTAAGGTCGGTATCCATCTCTATTCTGCACAAGGTACAGAAAAGTCCTGTGGGATCCATGCCTGGTTCATTTTAATGAACGTGAGCTTGTCCACATTGTCTCTGGACAGGCGGCTGCGCTTGTCTGTGATAACGCCCCCAGCCGTGCTAAATACACGTTCAGATAATACACTGGCTGCAGGGCATGCCAGCACCTCCAAGGCGTAAAGGGCAAGCTCAGGCCATGTGCCCAATTTGGAGACCCAGAAGTTGAAGGGGGCAGACCCGTCATTCACTACATGTAGGCGTGTGCACACATACTGCTCCACCATGTTGGTGAAATGCTGCCTCCTGCTAAGACGTTCCATATGAGCTGCTGGTGCTGCTGTTTGTTGTGGCGTGCTGACAAAGCTTTTCCACATTTCGGCCATGCTAACCCTGCCTTCTGAGGTGCTGGCGGTACCCTGGTTGCGTTGGCGACCTCTTCCTCCTCCTCCTCTGCCTTGGCCTTGTGCTTCTACTGTGGCCCCGCTGTCAGGTGGGAATGCCAGCAGCATCGCGTCTACCAGCGTGCGTTTGTACTCGCGCATCTTGCGATCGCGCTCCAGTGAGTGAATTAAGGACGGTACGTTGTCCTTGTAACGGGGATCCAGCAGCGTGGCCACCCAGTAATCAGCACAAGTTAGAATGTGGGCAACTCGGCGGTCGTTGTGGAGACACTGCAGCATGTAATCGCTCATGTGTGCCAGGCTGCCCAGAGACAACGAAAGGCTGTCCTCTGTGGGAGGTGTATCGTCTGTGTCCTCTGTATCCCACCAGTCACGCACCAGTGATGGCCATGAGCTGGCCTGGCTGCCACCCTGCTGTGAACATGGTTCCATCTCCTCCTCCATCTCCTCCTCCTCATCCTCCTCATCCTCCAGAACTGTGCCCCTGCTGGACAATTGTGTCCCTGGTGTTTGTGGGTGCAGGAACCCACCCTCGGAGCCACTTGCGAATGACTTCCCTGAAAGCCTTGGAAATGTTACCTCTTTATCCTCCTCCTCCTCCTCCTCATCCTGTGCCACATCCTCTTCCATCATTGCCCGAATCGTTTTTTGAAGGAGGCATAGAAGTGGGATAGTTAAGCTGACAACGGCGTCATCGGCACTGGCCATGTTGGTGGAGTACTCAAAACAGCGCAACAAGGCACACAGGTCTCGCATGGAGGCCCAGTTATTGGTGGTGAAGTGGTGCTGTTCCGCAGAGCGACTCACGCATGCGTGCTGCAGCTGAAACTCCACTATGGCCTGCTGCTGCTCGCACAGTCTTTCCAGCATGTGCAAGGTGGAGTTCCACCTTGTGGGCACGTCACATGTGAAGCGGTGAGCGGGAAGGCCGAAGTTACGCTGCAGCGCTGACAGGCGAGCAGCAGCAGGGTGAGAACGCCGAAAGTGCGCACAGACGGCCCGCACTTTCTGCAGCAGTTCTGACATATCGGGGTAATTTTTAAGGAACCTCTGCACCACCAAATTCAGCACATGCGCCAGGCAAAGGATGTGCGTCAAACCGGCTAGGCCCAGAGCTGCTATGAGATTTTGCCCGTTATCGCACACCACCAGGCCGGGCTTGAGGCTCGCTGGCAGCAACCACTCATTTGTCTGCTGTTCCATGCTCCTCCACGGTGTGTGGTTTTTTCCCCCAAACAGGCAAGTTTTAAAACTGCCTGCTGTCGTTTACCCCTGGCTGTGCTGAAGTTGGTGGTGAAGGTGTTACGCTGACCGGATGAGGAGGCGGTAGAGGATGAGGAAGCGGAGTAGGAGGAGTTAGGAACAGGAGGCAAACTGAAGCACCCTGCAATCCTCGGCGGTGGAAGATGCGCCCCAAAAGGTTGGAAGGTGTATCTCACACGTACCGATACAGACTATGCCGCAATTTAATTCTTTTTACCCCAAATGGTGTAGATTGAATAGCGGAATAGAAAATATGATATCAAAAGGTGTATCTATCTCACACGTACAGACCCAGACTAGGCCCCCGATTACTATTTTTTGTACCCCAAAGGCAGGATGAGGAGTAGGAGGAGTTCGGAACAGGCAGGAGGCAAACTGAAGCACCCTGCAATCCTCGGCGGTGTAAGATGAGGCCCAAAAATTGGAAAGGTGTATCTCACATGTACCGATACAGACTATGCTGCAATTTAATTCTTTTTACCCCAAGGGTGTAGATTGAATAGCGGAATAGAAAATATGATATCAAAAGGTGTATCTATCTCACACGTACAGACCCAGACTAGGCCCGATTACTATTTTTTGTACCCCAAAGGCAGGATGAGGAGTAGGAGGAGTTCGGAACAGGCAGGAGGCAAACTGAAGCACCCTGCAATCCTCGGCGGTGTAAGATGAGGCCCAAAAATTGGAAAGGTGTATCTCACACGTACCGATACAGACTATGCCGCAATTTAATTATTTTTACCCCAAGGGTGTAGATTGAATAGCGGAATAGAAAATATGATATCAAAAGGTGTATCTATCTCACACGTACAGACCCAGACTAGGCCCGATTACTATTTTTTGTACCCCAAAGGCAGGATGAGGAGTAGGAGGAGTTCGGAACAGGCAGGAGGCAAACTGAAACACCCTGCAATCCTCGGCGGTGTGAGATGAGCCCCAAAAATTGGAAAGGTGTATCTCACATGTACCGATACTGACTATGCCGCAATTTAATTATTTTTACCCCAAAGGGTGTAGATTGAATAGCGGAATAGAAAATATGATATAAAATTGGTAATTGTTCAATAGCACATGTGAACACAGCAGTGTCTTATGTCAGTCAGCTCTGCTGCAGGCTATGAAGGGAAAAAAAAAGAAAATTCCCCTTTAAGTTTGCAATTTTTAAATAGATTAGTACAGACTATGCCACAATTTATTTTTTTTAACCCAAAAGGGTGTATATTGAATAGTGGAATAGAAAAAAAGTGTATAAAATTGAAAATCACTCAATAGCACATGTGAACACAGCAGTGTCTTATGTCAGTCAGCTCTGCTGCAGGCTATGAAGGGAAAAAAAAAGAAAATTCCCCTTTAAGTTTGTAATTTTTAAATAGATTAGTACAGACTATGCCACAATTTGTTTTTTTTTAACCCAAAGGGTGTATATTGAATAGTGGAATAGAAAAAAGTGTATAAAATTGAAAATCACTCAATAGCACATGTGAACACAGCAGTGTCTTATGTCAGTCAGCTCTGCTGCAGGCTATGAAGGGGAAAAAAAAGAAAATTCCCCTTTAAGTATTGTAATTTTTAAATAGATTAGTACAGACTATGCCACAATTTAATTTTTTTTTAACCCAAAAGGGTGTATATTGAATAGTGGAATAGAAAAAAGTGTATAAAATTGAAAATCACTCAATAGCACATGTGAACAGCAGTGTCTTATGTCAGTCAGCTCTGCTGCAGGCTATGAAGGGGAAAAAAAAGAAAATTCCCCTTTAAGTATTGTAATCTTTAAATAGATTAGTACAGACTATGCCACAATTAAAAAAATTTTTAACCCAAAAGGGTGTATATTGAATAGTGGAATAGAAAAACGTGTATAAAATGGAAAATCACTGAATAGCACATGTGAACACAGCAGTGTCTTATGTCAGTCAGCTCTGCTGCAGGCTATGAAGGGAAAAAAAAAAGAAAATTCCCCTTTAAGTTTGTAATTTTTAAATAGATTAGTACAGACTATGCCACAATTTAATTTTTTTAACCCAAAAGGGTGTATATTGAATAGTGGAATAGAAAAAAGTGTATAAAATTTAAAATCACTCAATAGCACATGTGAACACAGCAGTGTCTTATCACAGTCAGCACTGAAGCAAAAATGCTGCACATAACTGACTGATAAAAATAGATTTTTTTCTCCCTCCTCCTCAGCGGGCTTAACTGAGGGCAAAAAGATTGTGTTCACTGCACCACCCCACACAGCAAAATCGATGTAGAACACTGACCCTGCCTATTCTCCAGCCTCGCCCTAATATTCTCGATAAGATCGTTCACTGGCACTGCACAACCAACCCCCCCACACAGCAAAATTGATGTAGAACACTGACCCTGCCTATTCTCCAGCCTCGCCCTAAAATGCCCTAATAACTCGCCCTGCCTGCACTCCGACCTGTCCCTGCATTCTTTTCGGACACAATACAATTTTTCACTGTCTGTCCCTAAACAGCAGCCAGCACGTATGATGTGTGCTCTCTCCCTAATACTACAGCAGAATGACGCAGCGCGCTGGGTCTCGAACTTATAAAGACATGGTCACATGCTTCAGATGGCCAATCACAGCTACTAATACATTAAACAGACAAGGAGTCACTGCTCAAGGTGGTGTAATTGCCTGATGACTCACACAGGTGCATGCCCCGGCTCGCCTCCGTGAAAACTTGATAAAAGAAAAGGAATTGGCAGCACTCCAGGTTGAGTCAAAATCCAGATTTATTGACTGGACATCCAACTATGACAATCGTGACAAGGTAGACGCGTTTCACACACTGACTGTGTGCTTAATCATTACAAAGAAAAATGGATATAACATCTCAATATATACACACACAAAAATCCAATCATCAATTAAAAAGCAGGTGATACAAATAAGGGGTAAACCATTTTCCTAATTACCGAGGACACTGATAGACCCATAAAACATCTATGTGAGACCAGTGAAAAATCAAATGTGAATGCTGTGACACAATTGTGTATGAAAAAATATATAAGTGCAAAAAATCTGATAAAATCTAAATATGTATAAACTATATGTGAAAATTAAATGTATTGTGATTAAAGATATGGATAAAATTACCATTGTTTAATAATATGTGTCAATTATAAAATGAGAATAAAAGCTCAAAAAAAAAAAAATGCACAAAAAATATACAAAAATACAAGGAATAGTGAATATATATATTGATATCTGTACAATCCGATTATGTGAATATAAAACTATGAAATAGTTTGTTATTAAATTTTCAATTTTAAAAATGTTTTTTTGTCAAATATATAAATCCATTCGTGCATATTAGTTGTATGGGTCAGAAGAAAAATCGATCGTATGACATACACAGACCAAACGATATATGTACAATAAAAACAATTTTGAACAATATAGTTTTTAGAACAAAATTAACACATATGATCCTGTGTATATATGCATCAACCGGTCACCCATAAAAACAATTACAATCCTATCGGGGTGACTGGAGAGAGATATATAGTTCGAGGAGATCAAGACTACATACATCAGATTATAACACTAGATACTGAACAAGATAGAGGATCCATACATGGTAAGATCTAATTGTAAAGAATCCATGATTGGAAGGATATTTGGAGGGATAGGGGATCCATAGCATGACATGGCCAACACTAAAGAGTTCATATTATTATATTACTTTCACTTTACATTTTATTTATATAATGAGCTTAGAGGTTGGGCCATCATCCTACATAATATTAACGATAATTTGCATAGTTAATTATCTCCCATATTTATGTCCTTTTATGTGCGGATTCTGCGCAGTTGGATCTTACCATGTATGGACCCCCTGTCTTGCACGATATCTAGTGTTGTAGTCTGGTGTATTTAGCTTTGTCCCTCGGATCCTTTGAACTCTGACTAGATCTCGACGTCCGTCCCTAAGAGTTATAGCATGATATGGCCAACCCTGTAGAGTTTATATTATTACATATACTTTATATTCTATTTATATAATGAGCTTAAATGTTTGGCCATCATCCTGCATAATATCAAATATACTCTGTGTAGTTGTTCATCTTCCAGGCCTATATCCCTCCATTTATCCTTCCAATTATGGATTCTCTACAATTAGATCTTACCATGTGTGGATCCCTTATCCTTCCAATTATGGATTATTTACAATTAGATCTTACCATGTATGGATCCCCTATCCCTCCAAATATCCTTCCAATCATGGATTCTTTACAATTAGATCTTACCATGTATGGATCCTCTATCTTGTTCAGTATCTAGTGTTATAATCTGATGTATGTAGTCTTGATCTCCTCAAACTATATATCTCTCTCCAGTCACCCCGATAGGATTGTAATTGTTTTTATGGGTGACCGGCTGATGCATATATACACAGGATCATATGTGTTTATTTTGTTCTAAAAACTATATTGTTCAAAATTGTTTTTATTGTACATATATCGTTTGGTCTGTGTATGTCATACGATCGATTTTTCTTCTGACCCATACAACTAATATGCACGAATGGATTTATATATTTGACAAAAAAACATTTTTAAAATTGAAAATTTAATAACAAACTATTTCATAGTTTTATATTCACATAATCGGATTGTACAGATATCAATATATATATTCACTATTCCTTGTATTTTTGTATATTTTTTGTGCATTTTTTTTTTTGAGCTTTTATTCTCATTTTATAATTGACACATATTATTAAACAATGGTAATTTTATCCATATCTTTAATCACAATACATTTAATTTTCACATATATTTTATACATATTTAGATTTTATCAGATTTTTTGCACTTATATATTTTTTCATACACAATTGTGTCACAGCATTCACATTTGATTTTTCACTGGTCTCACATAGATGTTTTATGGGTCTATCAGTGTCCTCGGTAATTAGGAAAATGGTTTACCCCTTATTTGTATCACCTGTTTTTTAATTGATGATTGGATTTGTGTGTGTGTGTATATATTGAGATGTTATATCCATTTTTCTTTGTAATGATTAAGCACACAGTCAGTGTGTGAAACGCGTCTACCTTGTCACGATTGTCATAGTTGGATGTCCAGTCAATAAATCTGGATTTTGACTCAACCTGGAGTGCTGCCAATTCCTTTTCTTTTACTAATACATTAGTAGGCATGGCTGGGATGGCTTAAGGCACACCAGTTAAACGCTTGTTGATTGGCTGTTGAAAGTCCGCCATTAAAAGCGCGCCATTACATACAAAACAGGAAGTAAAATGACCGAACACGGATTTTAAACCCGAACATACAGTAAAGTTTTTGGGTCCGTGTTCGGGTAACAAAAATCCAATTATTCGGTACGAACACGAATAATACAGTCCGTGTTCGCTCAACACTAATTGTAAGAGGTGCATGAAAGTCAGCCAGCCCCAGTCTGATGTACTCACCCTCCAGTCTGTCACCAACCAAGTAGACCTGTCTCTTGGTACAAAGAACAGGGGTTTAGTTGACACACATTTGCAAACACATGTAAAAGCTGCAGAGCCACTTCACGGCACCCTGTTAAATCTGCCGTCCTAACACTCCTAATTTAGTGTCCTCACACTGGAGGCACATGGCTGCTAATGGATGGATGGGGGAACAACGCTTTAATACTATGGTCTGGTATGCTATTTTATAACAGCTTTGTGCACATACAAAATGTTCATTTATATATAGTATTTTGTATGCTCATAAAAAAAAATATGAACCCATATTTAGATGTAAAAGTTCACGTTACATTATATCATTTCGATGGAAGGAAGCAATTTCATGCATTTAATACACATCATTTGCACAGAGGTTTGGCTGTGGGTGGTGAATATGGAAAGGCATATTTGACTTGGCATTTAGTTAATGACAGAATTTTGAAGTGAGTTAACAAGAAAAAGGCTAGTGTCCATCAAAATTAGTCTCCCACCCACAACTCCTAAATCTCTAAAGAAAGGCAAAAAAAACACCTCCCACCCAATTCTTGGTAATTTTAGCACACAGGAAAAAACATTACTTTTTGACTCCCTCCCCCCTCAGTAATTATAAAATACATTTGTATTTATTGGCTCTAAGGTTTATTCACAGAGCCATAAAAAAATGAATTTACAACTGTTTTTTATTTACGGATCTGAAAGCAGCTGTATTGTTTTTAATGGAGGCCTTCACACAGGTGTGTAAAATGCTCTGCCTTCAGATCCATAACACCAAATCCTAAAATCTGCATCTGAGGACATGCATATACACATATACCATTGGAAAAGAGAACAGGACGATATTTACATATTAAAAAACAGATCTATTTACTGATCATTACACAGTAACTTATGTTCCTTGCCATAATGATCAGTCAGGGCCGTCTTTAACACAGGACAAACGGGACAGCTGCTCCGGCCCAGTCATTGTTGTGGGGCCCAAAGCAGCTGCCCCTTGAGCCCACACTGCCTACAAATAGTTGATAAGTGAGATCAGCAGGGCCTAAAAAAATGTATGCCCAGGGTCCAATCAATATTATAGACGGGGGATTTTTGTTTGATGCCTCAAGTCAAAAAAGAGGGGGTGGGACTTTTACGGGCAAGTGAGTTTATACACAATTTGTAAAAAAATAGTCAAGATTTATTTATACAATATTGTTTACAATAATACATATATCCAGTGCATATGTGTTTTGGGTTATAGACCCAAATGGTGTTTAAAAGAAAGGAAAGTTTTGGAGAATATCCGTGACATAGGTGAAAAAGTGACTTTTATTTTGGACGTTGCTCTCTGTTTTTTCAGGCGTGTTGCTTGAAAAAGTTTCACAGAGATCTAACTGTGAGTCCAAAGCGCATTTCCGACGCGTTTCGGCTATAGGGTAGCCTTTTTCAAGGGCTTTGGGTTATCACTATTCTGTAAAGATAGTGATAGATGTTGTTTAAGTCTTTTGTATTTTAATAAAGTATTTTTTGCTTAGTATTTGTTAATTCATATATACATACTTTTTCTGTTTATTTCTGTGAGCCTCCTTTTGCCTGGATGGATTCGCAGCAGGAACCACTATGGTGCAGTCTGAGGGATATATATATATATATATATATGCGTTATATATTGTTTGGTGTATATTGTATTAGGTTTGGAGGTAAGTATATGACTTACTGTATTGTTGTCTTCCAATTTTGAAGTTGGAATGTGGGAGGTAGTATCCTATTCTTATGATGAATGGATCTGAGAATACATACATGTAATGTTAATATTTGATGATTGTGCAGGGTAGTGGAATAGGTTTTTTGTTAGTTTCTTGGGTGGGGTACTTACAATAGAAGTAACTTTTTCCCCTTTTAGTTGATAATTTTTTGAAGGTTTTTTCTTATAGTATTAGGTTTTTCTGAAAGATATTCCAGGTTATTTTGTTAGAATGTCTCTACACACGTACACTCGTATGTGCACACATGTGCATACATGCATGCATGCACACGTATGCACGAATATACCGGTGTGAGCGTATACACTTACTCTTATATCGTAGGTATGTAGTAAAGGAGACCTTTTTCCTCCCGCACAATCATTAGTATGTGGTAGTCACAGTTATTGTGTAGACTTACTGTTGGTGAAAAGTTATATATAAAGTAAATAATATATATACACATGGAGTCCAGTGAGCTAAAAAGTGCTGATTTTATTATTCAAGTGACTTGTAGTGTTTCCAGTGGATGATGGGTCATCCTTAAAGGACTTACTGTTTAGTGGTTGCTTCCTCGTGCTGCCATTCAGTCTCCCCAGTCCCTTCAGTGTGAGGGGATCGTGGAGAGACGTTGGTTCCCCGGCCTTATAAAGCCTGTCGCGCAGGCGCCGTGGGTCCCGCACGTACTCGGCTAGGTTACGCAATTGGCGCGGTCCGGGTTACTGCGCATGCGCCCGAAGGTGCGCGCGCATCCCGAGGTCCGTCATTGCGTATTGGCCGCCGACACGGAGAGGAGGAACCAAGATCCCTGGGAGGGGGATCTTGATGGGGAAGATGGTATGTCCCAGTGTTCCATCTTAACCCCTGGTTGTCCAGGGGCTTACCGTGCCGGGTGCGATTTTATCCAGGCTAATATGAGGCTCAAGCAAATAACACAGAATAATCATATAGTTAAAGGAAATCAAACATTGATATCACATAATAGGTCATATATACGCAAGTAATAAAGCAAAAAGAATAAATGGAAAAAACTTAGTTTTAACAGCAGTTTCAAGAGTATAATTCTCTGGTTTATATGGGGGCGATCAGGCTTGGGGTATATTCTGGGAAGAGGGAGGGGAAAGGGGAGGGAGGAATAATAATGGTAAAAAATAATAAATAATAAAAAATAAAAAATAATAATAAATAAATAAAAAATAATAATAAAATAAAGTAAATGAAATAAGGGGAGAAGGTAAAAGGGAGGGAGAGGGTGGTGAGGGAGTTTTATTTAGTTTTGATGAACCTGGATAGGGGGTTTCATCATGGTAAAGTATCTCTATGGAGTAGTATCCTGTGGGGTGGATGTCACATTGTTTTTTAGTTAGCAGAACTATGTACAAGAATTTTAGTGAATGGATGAGAATACTTCCTTTTTAGGAAAAATGGATATCTATTGTCACATTCAGTCAGTTTTTCCCGAGGCGAAACCCTCAAGGAAGGGACGGAAACTTACAATCTCGTTTAGGCCTGGTGGTTTGGTTGCCTTTAAATGTTGTATCCATCTTGTTTCTATTTGGAGGAGTTTTTTGTTCCAGTCTCCTCCCCTGTGTGGAATATGTATTCTCTCAAGAGCAATAAATGTCACTTTGGGCATTTTGTAGCCGTGTTGGTATATTACGTGTCTCCCCAAAGGGAGATAGGGGTTGCATAGCTCCATACTGTTTATATGTTTGTTTATTCTCTTTCCCATCTCTTGTTGGGATAAGGGATGTAATATGATCCACATTCGCAGCGCATGAGGTATATTACTCCTCTAGTCCTACAATTAACGAAGTGTTTGGGTCTGAATTCTTCACCGTTGGGAAGTATTGTATCAGTACATTTTTGGATGACCTTACATTGGGCACAACTTCCACAAGGGAATGTGCCTTTGGCTTTACAGGGGTCTTTCCTGCTTCCCTCTTTATATTCGCTATGCGTGAGGTTCTGTTGTAGAGAGCCAGCTTTTCGGTATGTGATCCTTGGGGTGTCTGGTATAAGATGTTTTAATGTAGGATCTTCTTTAAGTATAGGCCAGTGTTTTTGTAGTATCCTTTTGATCTTTGGATATTCATTAGTATATCTCATTATAATCCTGGTATTGTCACTTTCCTTCGTGGTTTTTTTCTCTTTCTTTTTGAATAGGATTTCTTGCCTTGATTGTATATTGACCTTATTGTAAGCTTTTCTGAGGGTACTTTTTGTGTATCCCCTTTGGATGAGTCTTTCAGTTAAAAGTCTTGCTTCCTGTTGGAAGTCTTGATCAGCTTTACAGTTTCTTTTAAGTCTCAGGTATTGGCTATATGGAATAGCTCTTTTAAGGGGTGTGGGTTGAAAGCTGGAGGCATGTAGAATAGTATTTCCTGCAGTCTCTTTCCTGTAAAGTGTTGTCTGTATTTGGCCAATTTCATCTTTTATTATCCAGGTATCCAGAAATGCTACTTTTGTATTACTATAATTTGACGTAAAAAACATGTTATGATTGTTGGTATTCATTTTATTTAGGCATCCTTTTATTTGTTCTTCTGGTCCATCCCATACGATCAGGATATCGTCCAGATATCTTTGCCATAATAGTATATGGTCGGTATACATACGGTTTTCTTCATTGTTTAGGAATTCTCTTTCCCAATCTCCCAGGTATATGTTGGCGTAGGATGGGGCACAACTTGTGCCCATCGCTACGCCACATGTCTGCAAATAGTAATTACCATCAAAGGTGAAGTAATTATGATTAAGAATGTATTCCAACATCCGGGTGATGAATTCATTAAATTTAGTTTCACGGTCACTTCTTTGACTTAGTGTTTTTTTAATAATATCTATTCCTTTTTTATGTGGGATATTATTATACAGCGATTCTACGTCAACTGTAATAAGGAATGCTGTTTCTGGTATAATCATATCTTCCAAGATTTGAAGGAGGTGTACCGTGTCCTTAATGTATGAAGGTAGGTTGGTGACGTACGGTTTTAGGTGTGCGTCAATTACCTGACTTGTAGTCTCGGTAATATTTCCGTTTCCTGAGACAGGCTTTATAAGTAGTAGGCTTTATGCGCGACAGGCTTTATAAGGCCGGGGAACCAACGTCTCTCCACGATCCCCTCACACTGAAGGGACTGGAGAGACTGAATGGCAGCACGAGGAAGCAACCACTAAACAGTAAGTCCTTTAAGGATGACCCATCATCCACTGGAAACACTACAAGTCACTTGAATAATAAAATCAGCACTTTTTAGCTCACTGGACTCCATGTGTATATATATTATTTACTTTATATATAACTTTTCACCAACAGTAAGTCTACACAATAACTGTGACTACCACATACTAATGATTGTGCGGGAGGAAAAAGGTCTCCTTTACTACATACCTACGATATAAGAGTAAGTGTATACGCTCACACCGGTATATTCGTGCATACGTGTGCATGCATGCATGTATGCACATGTGTGCACATACGAGTGTACGTGTGTAGAGACATTCTAACAAAATAACCTGGAATATCTTTCAGAAAAACCTAATACTATAAGAAAAAACCTTCAAAAAATTATCAACTAAAAGGGGAAAAAGTTACTTCTATTGTAAGTACCCCACCCAAGAAACTAACAAAAAACCTATTCCACTACCCTGCACAATCATCAAATATTAACATTACATGTATGTATTCTCAGATCCATTCATCATAAGAATAGGATACTACCTCCCACATTCCAACTTCAAAATTGGAAGACAACAATACAGTAAGTCATATACTTACCTCCAAACCTAATACAATATACACCAAACAATATATAACGCATATATATATATATATATATATATATATATATATATATATATATCCCTCAGACTGCACCATAGTGGTTCCTGCTGCGAATCCATCCAGGCAAAAGGAGGCTCACAGAATTAAACAGAAAAAGTATGTATATATGAATTAACAAATACTAAGCAAAAAATACTTTATTAAAATACAAAAGACTTAAACAACATCTATCACTATCTTTACAGAATAGTGATAACCCAAAGCCCTTGAAAAAGGCTACCCTATAGCCGAAACGCGTCGGAATGCGCTTTGGACTCACAGTTGGATCTCTGTGAAACTTTTTCAAGCAACACGCCTGAAAAAACAGAGAGCAACGTCCAAAATAAAAGTCACTTTTTCACCTATGTCACGGATATTCTCCAAAACTTTCCTTTCTTTTAAACACCATTTTGGTCTATAACCCAAAACACATATGCACTGGATATATGTATTATTGTAAACAATATTGTATAAATAAATCTTGACTATTTTTTTACAAATTGTGTATAAACTCACTTGCCCGTAAAAGTCCCACCCCCTCTTTTTTGACTTGAGGCATCAAACAAAAATCCCCCTTCTAGATACACAGGGACGGAGGCAAAAAACTACTACTCTGCTATAGGATCAAAACAAACCCCTTCTATCAATATTATAGACTGCCCTGTGATCAGTACATCTTTTACGGCTATGTTTATTGTGTTGCCCCCTCCAGTTTTCCTTGGAAGCCTCTATGAAGTGCTCCAGCTGTGCCCAGAGTCCTGCAGGAGGTGTCTGTGACCACCACTCATCCCTCTGTCCGCTCCAAGCAACGATATTCACCATGGTTTCCACCAAGGAAAACTGGAGGGGCTATTACCACCATAAGGAAAACGAGGGGAGTGGAGCCGCCAGAGCGGGATTTCTTGTGGATCTGATCCTTAAAGAGGCTTACCAACCTCCACTGGAGACAGGGAATTTATCCCTGAAAGACTGTTTTCCCCTATAAGGGGTCTTCAATCTGGTGAGTGTATCCCCAAAAGGGGTCACGAGTGAGCGCATGGGGAACCTGTCACAGCACAAGTGATTTCTTCTGGGATTTCATTTAATATTAAAATTATACTGCAGCATTTTGATTAACTTTATGGCACCTTGAAGATTTATTGTCACTTAGCACCAGCTTATGGACTTTTAACAAGCACAAACACTTTAACCACTTAAGCCCCAGAAGATTTTACCCCCTTCCTGACCAGGGCCTATTTTGCGATTCGGCACTGCGTGACTTTAACAGACAATTGCGCAGTCGTGCGACGCTGTACCTAAACGAATTTGACGTCCTTTTTTTCCCACAAACAGAGCTTTCTTTTGGTGGTATTTGATCACCTGTGCGATTTTTTGATCATGCGCTATAAACAAAAAAAGAGCGTCAATTTTGCAAAAATAACAATATTTTTCACATTTTTTTATATGAAATTCCACCCAAAAAAATGTAAAAATCTAAATTTTTTAACATTTTAGGCGTATTTTTTTTTTTACCATATGTTTGGTAAAAAAAAAAATCGCAAAAAGCGTATTTTGATTGGTTTGCGCAAAAGTTATTGCGTTTACTAACAAAGGGAAAGATTTTTGTCATTTTTGTTGTTTTTTTTTTTAACGCGTAATGACGGCGATCTGCGATTTTTTTTGCGGGACTGCGACATTGCAGCGGACAGATCGGACCCTTGACTGACATTTTTGACACTTTTGGGGTTACCATTGACATTACTACAGTAATCAGTGCTATACATATGCACTGTTACTGTAAAAATGACACTGGCAGTGAAGGGGTTAACTTTTTTGAGAGGGAGGGGTTAAGTGTGTCCCTAGGGGCGTGTTTCTAACTGTGATTGGCTGTGGCTTGATGTGTAGGAACAGTGATCAACGGTCCTACATAATAGAACCGTTTGATCATCACTCTTACACAGGAATAACTGACAGGCGGCTTTGTTTACACTAGCCGCCTGCCTTTCTCCCACTGTCACGGACGATCGCGAGTGCCCGGCGGACATCGGGTCCGCCGGGCACACGCGCAGGGGGGTCCGTGACCGAGCAGGAGTGGGAGCGCGCATCCGGCGGCGCGCGCTCACTCCCAAAACCCTTACAGGCTGGCGAAGTAGCCCTACGTCGCTCTGCCTGTGAGGGGCTGACTGCCGACGTAAATAGTCGCGCGGCAGTCGGCAAGTGGTTAAAGGGACCCCCCATGCTTCTTGAGGGTTTTTATTTAGGTTTTTTTGTGATTTGCGATATTTGCACCTTATTTGTAAGCACAGTGCACTTGGATGTTGTATATGAACTTTTGAATTTTACCACGGGGAACATTTACTAAAGAATCTCCATTATTACAAGTCTGTTATTTAAGTATTCTTTACACGTAATCTCCTTCACTTTGCCCACGAATAATCTAGCTTCAGGCTGCCCAGTATCCTACCTCCAGAAAGTACCTCAAAGTCCATGTATTTAAATCCATCTTATGATAGGTTCATCTATGGTAGCCCAACTGGGTATCCACCAAAGTGGGAGCTGAATGATAGGAATAACATGGTGCAGCAGTTCCCCAAGACTATTACCATCCAAGGATACTGCAGGGTTACAGCCCCTTGAATGTAAAGCCCACCACAAGTGGGCAGTGCTATGAATACCCAGGATCTGACAACATTAACCCTTAACTAACCCCCGGGAAGCCTGGCAATAGACACAATATTACAATTAACCCTATCAACCCAACCTGCACAAAACAAAATTAGGTAGATTTCTTGTAGAGCATAAACCCTAAGTAGGCACCTGCCTACAAACAGGTCAAGATTAATGCCATAAAGATAAATGGACAGGAGCAGAATGATTGTCAGGAGCAGGCAATACCAAATGGGCAGAATATAAGCAGGTCCAGATGCAAGCTGGGTCAGTAATCGTAAAGCAACAGTACAGAAGGTTCCTAGGTCTTAGGTGTGTGAAGACCATCCAGTACCTTTCTTTCTCAGCCCTGGTCCTTAAATAGGACTTCTTGCTCCAGTGCTGGCGTTGTGTGTGCATATGCAGGGAAGCATGTACACATACAGCCTGCAAATACTGTACATGTCCAGCCATGTCCCTGTGTGTAGGACTGAGTACTGAAGCACATGAATGCGTATGTTGGACAGTGGCGCTATCCTGACACCAGAATCCTCACATAATCTTCTTTTAGTCTAATAAATAGGTTGTTTTTTCATTCCAGCTCATTGATAAAGAAGTCCAATTGATACGATATTGAAACATTGGGTTCCCTTTGAGAAAGGTACCTATTACTTTTTTTTTTAGAACATGATTAACTGAATTAGAAAGGAAACTCTTGAAGGTAAGTCAAAGTCTGTACTACTACCATGATAGTATTTCTGAGCTTGTATGACAGTTGTAACACTGTGAGGAACCAAGGAAATACCTTGCGCCATAGTTAAAAAATAAAATAAATATTCTTGTCTGTGGCAGGCCATATAACTAAAATATTCTACTTCCAAGGGCACAAAGCTAAATTCAGTCTTTACTTTACTTTAGTGGCATTTAGACTAGAGTTGATTATCCTGGGACAAATTTTATACATTAGGGTGGTGCTCACTAAATTCAAAGAAAAAATAGTTGGTGGAGCCATATTGCTCTTAAACAGCAATCACTGTGAGGCCCTACACATACTAGGTACAAACATAGCTTGACTTAGGGCCCATACAGACAGTCAACAAGGGGTGCCAAGTGCATGTTCACTATGCTTTCTGCTGCCATGGGGTAAAAAAGTATTATTCTGAGCCAAGAGTGCCCAACAAAGTTTTCACTTGCCACCATGCCATATCAAAAACCACCATGTCTGCAGCTGCTTTAAATGCTGTATTGGTTAATTTGAATGATCCCCCTGAGCACCCCCTTCTTTTCTAGATAGCTTAACAGGAAGCCAATGTAGAAGGTTTAAAAGGATGATTATTAAATGCCCATTTGCTCAGCAGTATGTATACAGCAACTGATTCTTGTATTAAAAATGTAAAACCAGATTTTTAATTTGTTTGGTTAGAAGGATTTAGTGTGCAGGCAAAGTTGTAACGTCTTTTTTATGGGGAGTTCTTGACATACAGTACCTTAGTAAGTTACCTGTAAGAATTCTGAATACAATTTACCAGTTTAGCCATCATCTTATACAACAACACAGAGGCAGCTATTGGCAATTAAATCTTTTTCCCCTAAACATTTTTATATTTAGAGATTTCTCTGTTATACTCATAAAAATTCACTTTACTGCCCCATAAAAATATATATTATAGTCTTGGCAGGGTTATTTACAGCAGGAAAGCTGCAATATAAGCACATTTTACTTTACATTGTTCACGTGAACTTTAACATGAAAAAATGACTAGAGATGTTTATGTTTTACCTTTGATAAGGTGGATGTAACATTGTACAGAGGTGTGCGTGAATATAATAACAGTTAAATAATACAATTTTATACTGTTGTTTTTTTGTGTTGGTTATATCTGTAAGATAGAATTGGCATAACTCCACTGGACATTATTATGGAACCTGTCTCTGCAATCGGTCCCTGACCACATTGTCAGCACGCCCTCACCACTCTTTCTGTTAGAGTTGCAGCCGGAAACACTACCTAGTGCTTCCCGGTATGGGCAACATGTGACAGTTCTCAAACCTACCAACAAATTGTTTTTCCCAACCACTGCGACATAATGGCTGAAGGAGTGATGGGTCCACTCCTTTGGGTCACTGACACAACTGATTTCAAATGGGTCTGTTTATTATTTGCAAATCGTAATTAAACTTTAAGTTTAGGTATCTTTTTTTTATCATTACATTGGTCCAGCTTGGTAGACACAGCAACTACAGTTATGGCTGCTAGCTTCTGTGTCCTGTGACAAGGAGCTGCCCTGATGCATAGTGAACACAGAAGGTTGCTCACTCAGCATTGGCACCATGCACAAAATTCCTTGCAGTTTTCTCAAAGACTGCAAGGTGTTCCCTTGTTTGAGGAGGTGGATATGGCAACATCACTGCCCACCTCTCTTTCTAATTGAGAATGCAAAGGGTTAATTGATAGGTACCCTGCATTCATGCAGCAGGGCAGCTGCTGGACACTGGACCCAGAAGCTTGCAGTGATTACTGTAGTAGAGATGCCTACTACAGTGATTTTCAGCTTGTCCGGGTATGGCACAAACATACACACATTTTTCAGAGTTGTACCAATGTAACTATGCAATAAAATCCATACCCAAGCTTCAGCTTTAGGGTATATGCAGTCCTTGACACATTGCAGAGTTCACTTCATCGCTAGCTAAATGATGTTTGCTTGTCAAACCATGCACACATGTCCATGTTTGGTAGATGATTACTGGCAGGTACCTTACCATGGATGGGATCTAACAGACTAACAAACCAGTCCATTCTGAAGAATTTCTAAAACAAGGTTTTTATGATATAAAATGTAAAAAAAAAAAAAAAAACGAGGTGGTTGTAGAACGCATTCAAATTGTAAAACAAGACCCAGAATGTAAAACATAACTTTCAAGTCAACACCCCTCTATAAATTGATGAGATTGATGAGACCGAGCAACATGATGTGCAAAGTACAATATCCCATAGCAACCAATTTGATTTATGTTACCGTAGCCCTGTCAATCACAGCCACTGAGCCAATCAGGAGAGAGAGAGGGTGGGCTGAGCTGCAGGTCTGTGTTTGAATGGACATGCAGAGCGGCAGCTTGGAAGAGAGCCTGCTTGGGTGCCCCTATTGCAAGCTTCTTGCTGTGGGGGCACTCAGCAGGAGGGAGGGGTCAGGAGCACCAGAGAAGAGGAGGATCCAGGCTGCTCTGTGTTCCCTACACAGAGCAGGTATGTATACCATGTTTGTTTGTTTTTTTGTTTTTTTAAGAGAATTTGAAGGAGTTGTAAAGTCAGAAGGCTTTTTATATTAATGCATTCTTAGCATTAGGTAAAAAGCTTTCTGTATGTAGCAGCCTCCCCAGCATCCCCTAATACTTACCTGAGGTCCTTCTCTGTCCAGCGATGTCCATGATTGGCTGGGACACAGCCACGGTGCCATTGGCTCCCGTGGCTGTCAATTAAAGTCAGTTAGCCAATCAAGAGAGAAAGAGGGCGGGTCCAAACGGCAGCTCTGTGTCTGAATGGACACACACGGAGCTGCAGCTTGGCTCAGGTGCCCCCATAGCAAGCTGCTTGCTGTGGGGGCACTCGAAAGAAGGGAGGGGCCATAAGCAGCAACGAGGGACCCGTGAAGAGGAGGATCCAGGCCACTCTGTGCAAAACCAACTGCACAGAGGAGGTAAGTATAACATGTTTGTATTTTTTTTTTTTTAACAAGACTTTACAATCACTTAAAACACACAATGACCAACCAAAGTCATATGTGTTTTTCAATCATTAATAGTTTTCAAAGACTTCTTTCTTATCTATAGCTTATATCATATACACATACAAATACAGACTCTGCTTTATGGATGTTCCTGATCTCCTTAGCTCACTGCAACGCTTCTAGAGTAGTGGTCGCAAACCAGTGGTCGATGGACTATTGTTGTCCATGAAAAAATGTTGGTGGTCCCCAGGGGTCCTGCCGCAAATCAACATTGTGGTGGATGTATACTGCCAAATGTTGTTTCCATTGTTGTTCTCAATGCACACTGACAGTCAATACTGTCTGTGCATTGATACCCAATGCCTCCTCTGTGATTCTGGCTCCTGTGAACCCAGATTGAGGTGCCTAGAGTAGTGCAGAGAGTGGGAGGGTAGGAAAGAGCAGTGTGAGGGGGGGGAGGGGGGGGGGTTAGAGAGCTGGAGCATTGTGTGTATGTATAGGGTAGCATTGTGATCTAGGGGGAGGGGGGCAGAGAGCCGGAGCATTGTGTGTATGTATAGGGTAGCATTGTGATCCGGGGCAGAGGTAGAGAGCCGAAGCATTGTGTGTCTGTATAAGGTAGCATTGTGATCGGGGGGGGGGGGGGGGCAGAGAGCCGGAGAATTGTGGGTATGTATAGGGTAGCATTGTGATCTGGGGGGGGTAGAGACCTGGATCATTGTGTGTCTGTATAAGGTAGCATTGTGATCCGGGGGGGGGGGGGCAGAGAGCCGAAGCATTGTGTGTAAATGGCATGAGAAATTCATGTTAGTGGTCTGCAGGATTCAAGATTGTGAGATTAGTGGTCCGTGAAGTCTAAAAATTGGCAAGCACTATGTAGAGCATGTTAACCAGTTGCAGACTGCGCACAGTATATTTACTGCGGCAGTCAGCCCCGGCCAGGCAGAGTGACGTAGATCTACGTCGCTAGCCTGTCACCGGGTTTTGAGCCAATAGCGGGCGAGCGCGCGCCCGCTGAGGCGTGCGCCCACCTCGGCTCATTCACAGAGGAGTCCCGCGCGTGTGACCGGCGGACCCGATGTCCGCCGGTCACACTACGATCGTCGGTAGAGCGGGAGAAAGGCGGGCGGCTTATGTAAACAAGCCACCTGTCATTCTCCCCTGTGTAAAAATGGAGATCAGACGGTTCTACTATGTAGAACCGTTGATCTCTGTTTTTACAATAGTAGACATGTCCCACTACATTTAGAAGCATGCCCCTAGGACACACTTAACCCCTCCCTGTCCAATGCAGTTAACCCCTTCCCTGCCAGTGTCATTTTTACAGTAACAGTGCATATGTATAGCACTGATTACTGCAGTAATGTCACTGGTACCCCCAAAAGTGTCAAAAATGTCAGTCAAGGGTCCGATCTGTCCGCCGCAATGTCGCAGTACCGCAAAAAAATTTGCAGATCGCCGCCATTACTCGTTAAAAAAAAAACACCAAAAATTACAAAAATCTTTCCCTTTGTTAGTAAACGCGATAACTTTTGCGCAAACCAATCAAAATACGTTTTTTGAGATTTTTGTTTACCAAACATATGTAGCATAAAACAAATTGGCCGAAAATGTAAAAAAATTTTGATTTTTACATTTTTTTGGGGGGAATTTCATATAAAAAAAGTGAAAAATATTGTTAATTTTGCAAAATTTACGCTCTTTTTTTGTTTATAGCGCATGATCAAAAAATCGCACAGGTGATCAAATACCACCAAAAGAAAGCTCTATTTGTGGGAAAAAAAGGACGTGAAATTCGTTTAGGTACAGCATTGCACGACTGTGCAATTGTCTGTTAAAGTCACACAGTAAAAAAAATCGCAAAAAACCCCCTGGTCAGGAAGGGGGTAAAATCTTCCGGGGCTTAAGTGGTTAAATAGACACAGTAGTCCTGGTAGCTAGAGACCATGCAATATTTGCCGAGATAGTACTATTTTTTAAAGAAAGCAACATATTGCGCTTAAATCGGCAAGTTTGACACAGGTAACAGAATAAGAAATGATCTATCTAATCTAAAAAAAACACAATATTTTTTAAATATTTAAAGCAGAGTTATAAATACAAAGTCAGTTTACAATATAATGTATGGTCAAAGAGACACCATGACATTTTCAGACACGAGATCCAAATCCTAGTATACCAAAATGTAAAAAAAAAAGTACTTTGCAATAGGGGTTATTTGGTATAGATGGGGAATAAACAAGCATTCCATTATGTGAGTCATCTAAAAATACAGTAATAAGCTATAAAACAAAAAAAAAAATTCAAAAGAAACACTTTTTTTTCTGGCAGAGAAAGAACAGTAAGTCCTACTTATCATGTTGTTGTTCAACTCTGTTCCTGCTGGAACAATGCCATTGTGTGACAGCCACTAAATCATGTCACAGTGAAAATTTCCTGGGAAAGTGTATGGATTTGTAAATGGGTCAGACACAGTTAATTAATGGCTCTGATGTTCCGTAGAAAACTGTGTAGGAAGATGTCAAGTGATAAAAGTTTAATGGAGGAAACCACCTCGTGCTTTACAGCAGAAAGCTGTAAGGTTAACAGAATGTGAAAATGTCACTAATTATGCAATCTTTCTGCTGTTGCCTATATACTGTATACTGCTATGACAGTCCCACGCCTTACAAGTGCTGCCAACTCACATTATATTGTTGAAAAATGTCACCATTCAAGAACACTTGTGATTTCTTCCTGCAGGGTGCATGATGACCAAGGGGCCCTTTAAAAAGTAATATTGCCTAACTGCTATCATACCCCACCTTTGACCACTTTAAGAAAGGAAGGATTTGCCCCCTTCCTGACCAGGCCCTATTTTGCGATTCGGCACTGCGCTCTTTTAGCGTACAATCACGTGGTCGTGCAACGCTGTACCCAAATAAAATTGATGTCCTTTTTTCCCACAAATAAAGCTTTCTTTTGGTGGTATTTGATCACCTGTGCGATTTTTATATTTTGTGCTATAAACAATTTTGAAAAAAAAAAAAACAATATTTTTCACATTCTGCTATATGACATTCTCAAAAAAAATGTAAAAATCAAAATTTTTAAAAAAATTTAGGTAAGTTTGTTTTCTGCTACATATTTTTGGTAAAAAATATTGCAATAAGCGTATTTGGTTGGTTTGCGCAAATGTTATTGTGTCTACTAACTAGGGGAAAGATTTATGTCATTTTTATTGTTTTGTTTTTTATTTTTACTAGTAATGGCGGCAATCTGCGATTTTTTGCGGGACTGCGACATTGCGGCGGACAGATCAGACCCCTAACTGACATTTTTGACACTTCTGGGGAGACCAGTGACATTACTACAGTAATCTGTGCTAAAAATATGCACTGTTACTGTAATAATGACATTGGCAGGGAAGGGGTTAACACTATCAATGAGTTAAACGTGAGCCTAGGGGAGTGATTCTAACTGTGGGGGGCGTGGCTTCTGAAATGACCATAGAGACATGTGATCCTATATAGAAGGATCACAGGGGCTCTATGATAATTTCAGAAGCCACGCTTGTGTTTACAACAGCTGCCTGTTCTTCTCTGTCAGCGGTGAACGATCGCGGGTGTCAGGAGGCAATCGGAGCCACCTGCCCGGTGCATCAGCTTCCCCACTGACGAGCGGGGGTGGGAGCGTGCCGCCGGCCGCGCGTGCTCACCACCTAGCCTCCCGAGAGCGAGCGCCGTACATGAAGGGTGATTTGCCTGGGAGCGGCTGCCTGCCGCAGTACATCTGCAGCGGGCAGTCGTAAAGTGGTTAGACAAAGGCATATTTATAAAGCAGGGCATTGTATTTTACCAATGTTTTTATCCACTTTGATTGATTCAGGATTGTCAACCAAGACAAGCCCCATTCACCAGTCACATGACTTTATAATGCCGTAAGACAGGCTATCCTTCTATCCCAGAGTGCTTTGGGCAGAGTTATGCAGAGAACACACTGTACGACACAACAGGCTCCACACCTTGCACTGCATTTTATGAATAAAGAATTTACTAAACTTGGGAAGATTTACTAAAACTGGAGCATTTAGAATGTGGTGAAGCTGTGCATGGTAGCCAATCAGTTCCTAACTTCAGCTTGTTCAATTAACCACTTGCCGACCGCCCCACGCAGATTTACTGCGGGAGGGCGGCTCGGCTGCACATAATCACGTACATGATCGTGATTATGTGCACGCGGTCTCAGCAGATTAGACAAAGCGGGAGCAGGCTTGATCGCCGCCGGCCTCTTGCAATCTTTGGGGAAACTGACAGGAGAACTGCCTGCCTATGTAAACAAAGTAGGCAGCTCTCCTGTCACACAGGCACAGTGAGATTGTGTGTCTCAGCTAAGCAGAAACACCGATCTCTGTGCCTGTCACAGAGCTCTCCCCCCTCCCCCACAGTTAGTAAGCACAATTAGGCTCATACTTAACCCCTTGATCACCCCCAGTAGTAACCCCTTCCCTGCCAGTGTCATTTATACAGTAACAGTGCATATAATTTAGCACTGATCACTGTATTGGTGTCTCTGGTCCCCAAAAAGTGTCACTTAGTGACAGATTTGTCTGCCGCAATGTTGCAGTTCCACTAAAAATCGCTGATAGCCATTACTAATAAAAAAGATAAATAAATAAATAAAAAGTCCAAAAATCTATCCCATAGTTTGTAAACAGTATAACTTTTGTGCAAACCAATTAATATACGCTTTGAGATTTTTTTTTACTAAAAATATGTAGCAAAATACAAATTGGCCTACACTGATAAAAAAAAAAATATTTTTAATTTTTTTTTATTGGGAATGTTTTATAGCAGAAAGTAAAAAATATTGTGTTTTTTTTTTTTTTTAAAAATTGTCACTATTTTTTTGTTTATAGTGCAAAGTCTAAAAATCGCAGAGGTGATCAAATACCACCAAAAGAAAGCTCTATTTGTGAGAAAAAAAAGGACATCAATTGTGTTTGGGTACAGCATCACACAACCGTGCAATTTTTATTTAAAATAATGCAGTGCCGAATAGCAAAAAATGGCCTGGTCATTAAGGGGGTAAAACCTTCCGGAGCTGAAGTGGTTAAGCTTTAAAAATAAAACCTGGAAGCTGATTGGTTTGTATGCAGAGCTGCACCAGATTTTGCACTCAGTTTTAGTAAATGACCCCCCAAAAATACAGAGTGCAGTGGGAAGTAACAATAAATAATAGTTCATTTTCAAGGGTTAGAAATGAAAGATGCATTTGGAGTGGCAATCGTAAAAAAAAAAAAAAAAGTGTGACTTCACACAAAAAGCCTCAAAATCTGCTCCAAATAATTAATGGTAAAGAAAATGATTTCGTTAGTATTTGTAGTATAGTGTGTGCCAAGAGGATGATGGTGCAAGACAGTTACACATTCTGCTATGCGCCGAATAAACTACGTATATGTGCTGCAACATAATAGTTTATTTTAAATGTAATGCTCCACAATAAGATGTCACGGCAACAATTACTATTCCTCGACAACTACCAATTTAAGATTATCTGGCCCATTGACAGAACTGAAATGAAAATGGGGATTAAAGAAGGTGTGTGTGTGTGGAAACCAACCAGCCCTTAGCTTGCTATACTTACCCACCAGTCTGCTGACAAACCAAATGAACCTGTCTAACATGATAGGTTAAAAACAGGGGTTTAGTTAGCACACATTTGCAAATGCATGAATAAGCTGCAGGCCACTCCAAGGCACCCTGTGTATCCTGCAGTCCTAACTTTACTCAAACTGAGTGTCTCCAACATGGGAGTACATGAATGCTAATGGATGGATGGGAAACAGGTGAGCTTGGAGATGACCCAATTCTCCCCCAACCTGCTCCCAGCCATGACTGGTATTGAAAAACTAATGGCTATGTGAAAGCCATAGGGAGCAAACTAAAAAATGACCAGCTGGGAAACACACACCCCCATCCCAATAATATAGATGGTAAAGGCAAATTGGGATTTTAGATGAAACATCAGCCTGTAAAGCAAGCGCCTCAATCCCTGACAACATGGAAAATTTTGGGCAGTTTTGGGACTTTAGATGAGACATCGGCGAACACTGCTCAGTGTCTCCATCCCTGTATATAACAGAACTATATTTTTATTAATATCGCAAAAAATGAAAAGAGCAGAGGTGATCAAATACCACTAAAAGAAAGCTCTGTTTGTGGGAAAAAAAGGACGTAAATTTTGTTTGGGTACAGGGTTGCATGACCGCGCAATTGTCAGTTAAAGTCGCGCAGTGTCAAGTTGCAAATAGTGGCCTGGATGTTAAGCAGGAAAATCCTCCGGTGGTAAAGTGGTTAAATATGTGCATAAGAGGGTAACACCACTGTTGTATAGTTATCCCTAATGAGATCCTAAGTTATAGGTGGTCTAATATGGGCATGATTGCTAGTACACATGCCCATATGAGACCACCTATAATTTAGGGTCTCATCATTTGGTAAGAGGCTGTTGCAGCTGGTGGTGGTTTATTCCCTTGGCTACACATCCATATCCACGAGTGGAAGCATACGGCATAATTTAGAGTGATGGTGGAAACCCCCCTTCACAAATATGGCTAACTGAATTATTTTGGACATTTTCCTTTTTGGTGGTGGACTTTTGATTATCACTTATTATTATTATTGATAATCACTTATTAAGGATACCTATACAATAGTGGTGTTACCTTCTTATGCACCTATTTAAGGGACATTTGTTTGAAATTTGTATCTAATGCTCATAAAATGCTGTAAAAGGCCACACTGTAATTTGAATATTCAACTTTCAGCAACACCAATAATTCAAAAAAGAAACATTTACAAGCTGAAAGGCTTGTGAGCAATATGTAAGATGCCTATCAAACCTAAAGGGTGCTTGAACAGCTTTTAAAAGCAGAAAATGTAATCAACACCAGGATGAAGCCTCTTCATCCGTCTACTTGAAACTTTTGCTTTCAGCTTCAAAAGTATTTGGTACCTGCCCACGCTGAACTTATTTCCTTCAAACAACTCTTTCCCTGCATAGTCTACCTATCTAAGTGCATGTAAACTCTAACAATGGATGTATTTGAAAGTGTGTTGTTCTGTTTGATTAATTAAAAAAAAAAAATACTTGACCCTGTCAGAAATCCAGGGCTGTACTGTGTTCTGCGAACTCAATGTTTTTTAAAACAGAGTTATCACCTTGCACAGTTCACCAGATGGAGATATGAAGGGGATTGGTATTCTGTAGTCCTAACTCACTTACTATCCTAGGGAGAAAATGCTTCTCTTCCATAGAAATAAAACAGCATTTGAGTCAACATTGTCACAGGGAGTGTATTACTGGCAGGATTCCCAGGGGAAAATAAAGGAAATACAGCCTGAATTAAAAAAAAACAAAAAAAAAAACTAATGCAACTACCACAAATAAGGACTGTTAAGCTGCCTAAAATTCACTGCTCAAAACAATGAAGGAAAAAATTTTTAATCAGAGTATAGCATCAAGTCAATTAAACCTCCTGGGATATTAATCTGGTCAGTTAAGTAGCAGAGGGGGTTGTTAATCAGTTTAAGCTGCTTTGGTGTTAATTATTGTTTGAATGGGGGTTGTGGTGCGCTTCAGAGGTGAAAATAAGAAACATATTTAAAGTGCTTGTGTGTAGTTACTAATTTAAATAAATAATATTGAAGATATGTGCTATATATCCTTTTTATAATTCAGTGCTGTTTTTAAAAGTGCTCCGTGCTATTAGTGTAGGTCACAATAAAATTATAAATATAGACTCTGCTAAAAAAATCATAAACCATGTATCAAAATAAATGTGGATGGACAAATGACCATATCCTAGATCTACACAATTATGTAACATACAAACGTGTTTCTTATAGGTGCTATTTTAAAGTGCTCAGTGCTTGTAGTGATATTAAAATATAAATATATAAATGTGACTAGACAATTCATAAACCAATATATCAAATATGTGCATATACGCAAATCCACATATCATAGAATGTCCAGTCCAAGCAGAGTATATGGTCAATCTTCAATCAAAACTACTGTTTCCAATTCCTTGATATATACAGTTTCAACTGTATTGTGAATAACGGTGAATAAGTGGTGTGACTTCTCCGTCCAACACGTCACTTCCGGGTTCCGGGTACCTCCTATGCGTTGCGTCACGGGATCACGTGACTTCCTCAGGGAGGTGTTAATTTACCACTTTAAGACAGGGCCTATTTTTGACTCTTGGTGTTTACAAGCTAAAATCATTTTTTTTGCTAGAAAACTACTTAGAACCCCAAAACATTATATATTTTTTTTTTTAGCAGAGACCCTAGAGAATAACATGGAGATCGTTGCAATATTTTTGTTATCACACCGTATTTGCGCAGCGGTCTTCCAAACGCAATTATTTTGGAAAAAATTCACTTTTTTAAATTAAAAAATAAAAAAACAGTAGAGTTAGCCCAAAAAATGTTTTCCATAATGTGGAAGATAATGTTACACCGAGTAAATAGATACCCAACATGTCTTGCTTCAAAATTGCGCACGCTCGCAAACAAACATTGGTTTTTAAAAATCCCCACAGGCGACATTTTAAAAATGTCTACAGGTTACCAGCTTAGACTTACAGAGGAGGTCTAGGGCTCAAATTATTGCTCCCGCTCTAACAATCGTGGCGATACCTCACATTTGTGGTTTGAACACTGTTTACATATGTGGGTGGGACTTGTGTATGCGTTCGCTTCGAGTTAACGGGGACAGGGCGCTTTCCTTTTTTTTTTTTTTCCTATTTATTTTATTTATTATGTTTTATTTTTACAGTTTAAAAAAAAAAAATTGATAATTTTTTTTTCCTATTACAAGGAATGTAAACAACATCCCTTGTAATAGAGATAGGCATGACATGACCTCTTTATTGTGAGATCTGGTGTCAAAAAGACCTTAGACCTCACAACGGGGAAAACAGGCGGGACGCGGCCGGAGGGGGGGCACCTCTTTCGCCGCACCGTAAGGGTGATCCTGCAGCGCATCCCCTGCTGAGACCACCCTTATCTGAAAGCTGACCAACCGGTATTTAGCGTCAAACAACCGGCATAAGGATGAAGGAATTGATACCACTGATTGGCCCCCCACTCGTCTGACCTAAATCCAATAGAACACCTCTAGAACATTATGTTTCGGTCCATCTGACGCTGCCAGGTTGCACCACAGTCTGTTCAGGAGCTCAGTGATGCCCTGGTCCAGATCTGAGAGAAAATGACCAAGGACACCATCCATCCTTCCTCTCATTAGGAGCATGTCCCGACGTTGCCAGGCATGCATACAAGCACATGGGGGCCATACAAACTACTGAGTACCATTTTGAGTTGCTGCAATGAAATTTCAGCAAAAGGGCTTAGCCTACTGCATAATTTTTTACTTTGATTTTTAGGGTGTCTTTGAATTCAACCCTCTGTAGGTTGATCATTTTCATTTCCATCAAACATTGTGGCATCCTTTCATTATTAACACATAACCCAGTCCATATCAGTATAGATATCCAGCATGAGATTTTTCCCCATTGAGATCTGATGTGTTTTCAAAGTGTTCCTTTAATTTTTTTGAGCAGTGTATATTACATTTTTTTTCATGACACAATGGACATTACTTACAATCAGTGTGTTGTGTCCCTTGTTCTGATGGCTGTAGCTTTAGTTGAAATCTTCTATCTACCGATGCTCCCCCCTTCTGTGCAAAGAGGTAATAGTGCCGAGGGACTTGTCATATGCTTTCATCAAGTGTGCCATCCATGCCCACCCCTTTTGCCCCTTTTCTCCATTCATAGATTCCATATTATAGCTTCCATATATAAAACTCGATCTATGAATGAAAGATGGGTGGATGAACTAAAGCTCTGCCTCCACTATTCATAAATTGTGTTTCATTTATAGAAGCTATAGTGGAGCCACCGCAGTTATATGGCAGAAGGTCGGCAGGTTCCTATGAATCGCTGTACCTGTACGGCGGTTCGCAGGAGCGATCCTGTGGGCATGCAAGAGCCGCTGGAGGAATGCACCTGCGCCCACTCACCAGAGGGGAAGCCGAGGCATGGGGCCAGCAGCCGTGATCGCCACTGGGCACCCGCGATCGCTCCCTGTGAAGAGAGAACGGCGATCTGCTGTTGTAATCACAGCAGACCATTGTTCTCTCTTGTATTAACACAGAGCCCCTGTGTTCCTGCTATGTAGGAACACAGGTCTCTGTGTTGATATTACAAGCCCACCCCCCCCCACATTTAGAAAACACCCCCTAGGCTCACACTTAACCCTTTCATCGCCCTGGGTTAACCCCTTCCCTGCCAGTGTCATTATTACAGTAACAGTGCATATTGTTAGCACTGATTACTGTAGTAATGTCACTGGTCCCCCCAAAAGTGTCAAAAATATCAGTTAGGGGTCCAATCTGTCCGGCGCTATGTCGCAGTTCCTCTAAAATTCGCTGATCGCTGCCATTACTAGTTAAAAAAAAAACAATGATATGAATCTTTTCCCTAGTTTGTAAGCGCGATAACTTTTGTGCAAACCAATCAAAATACGCTTATTGGGATTTTTTTCTTTACCAAAAATATGTAGCAGAATACAAATTGGCCTAAAAGGATGAAAAATTTTGATTTTTTAATTTTTTGTGAATGTTATACAGCAGAAAGTGAAAAATATATATATATTTTTTTTAAATTGTCGCTCTTTTTCTGTTTATAGCGCAAAAAATAAAAATCGCAGAGGTGATTAAATACCACCAAAAGAAAGCTCTTTTTTTGTTTACAGCACAAAATCTTAAAACCGCAGAGGTGATCAAATACCACCAAAAAAAACTCTATTTGTGGGAAAGAAAGGACTTCAATTTTATTTGGGTATAGCGTCGCAGGACCACGCAATTGTCCCTTAAAGTAACGCAGTGCCGAATCGCAAAATATGGCCTGATCATTAAGGGGGAAAATCTTCCGGTACAGAACTGGTTAAGAAGGAGCATGTTTCTGCATCTGGGAATAACACTGCCAGTAGGTGGTTGCATGCGTACAGGGACGGATAAGGACACCTGGATATAAACTGTCTGCGTCTAGGGATGCGCGTCTGTCCTAGTATCCATGTATATACAGTATTCCAATGTGCTGTTACATGCATACAGACGCATCCTCTGCCAGCCTGTCTTTGGTTTGTAAAGGCTGATGGCTGCAGCTGTGCGCAAACACCGGTAACTCCTGGGTGCAAAACTATGCTCCTTCTTGGCGGCGTACGGCTCTCTGCAGCCAAGTCAATGAGATCATACAGTCACATAATTAGGAAACACCTACCCACCTGTTTAAATCTTTGGCTTATTTAGACAATGCCAACACATATCTAATTGGTTCCTTGGCTTTGTGCAGGATTGCAGTATCAGTACATGAACCTCATTGTTATACGTATAGAAAGCGCAAACTTTGCCATGAGTTATCCAACTGTGCTATCTGCCGCAATAGCAATTCTGTCTGAAGCCAAAACACAGAGCTATTTTATGAATGACAGGTGTAAACACATAAATGGAAAGAGAAATAATTAGCCACATGTATTTTTAATATAAATTCACAGCCAAAAAGAATGCATTTGTCATCTGCTGAATAATGTATCATTCGGAGGAGAAACCAGCAATTCAGAGTCCTTTTCATTACTTGACAGAGCTGCTTGTGGCATTTCAATGGGCATATTTCCAAGCTTCAGTTAAAATAAGTTTTTCTCAGCAAGAAAAGAGATCTGCAGTTCCTTCCAAATCATTTCTACAGGCAGTATGTTACAAGACAAAAATTAAATTTGCTACAATAAGACACAAGAATAATAAAGTATCTGCTTGCCTCAAACATAATACAATTGCTGGCGTCTTCTGACGTTCTTGAATTATTTCAGACTGTTATAACAAATACGTATTTTTGGCTCAGTTAACTACGAAGTTAAAAAAAAAAAAACGCTTGTGCTAAAGACCAAACCAATTTTTATTCCCATTGAGCAGACGAAGCTGTAAGATTGGCTTCATTGTTCTTGTTCTGTACTGTTGTGTCTATTCATACAACAATGTGAATATTTATGCTTCTTCCACCATTCCACTAACCCTTTCCATTCCTACCTCCCCATTAGCATTCACATCTGCTAATGAAGCATACACTGCATAAAATTGATGAAGAGGGGACTATGGGAAAAAGAACCAGCTGAGTATGTTGCAGTCTTTGTTTTTGTCCTAATCATGCCATAATTATTTTGCATATAGACAAAATATTGCTTTTATACATTACATATAATAAATATACAGTACATTAATATCAATAATTTCCTTTTCGGATCAATAAAGTATTCTGAATCTAAAATTTGAATTGGATGTTGCTATTCTGCAGTATTTTCCACAATGTTCTTTCCATTTGTCAAGAGGTATGGGCTGTTTTTTATATTTGTATACAATTTTTCCAATTTTGTAGGCAATTTCAAATGCATTTTAAGGTTAGGGGAGACTATGGAGCATCTGATTCCATGGTAATTTGATGGCCTGATGTAACAGTTAGGCCTATGTATTCTTTTTATATGCAAAGCTTTTGTTTTTTTGACCTACTAATTGGTGTTTCTTTTTCAAAGCTGGAGTTCTGATCAGAAATGTTGGGAGCCAATATTTTACATATACTGTAGTTACATAGTTAGTGAGGTTGAAAAAAGACATCAGTCCATCCATTTCAACCTATGATGTGTGTGTGTTTGCTGTTAACCATACATTTATACCCCTGTATGTTGTGGTCTTTAAGGTGCCCATCTAATAGTTTTTTGAAACTATCAATGCTCTCTGCTGATACGACGGAAGAGAATTCCACATCCTTACTGCTCTTACAGTGAAGAACCCCCTGCGTATTTTAAGGTTAAACCGCCTTTCCTCTAGTTTTAGTGAGTAGCCACGTGTCTTATTGTATCTCCTTTCTCTGAATAGGTTTTTCCATATGCTAGGGTTGCTAGTACAGTATTTGTACATTGATATCATATCCCCCCTCAATCATCTCTTCTCCAGAGAGAATAAGTTCAGCGCTTGTAGTCTTTCCTCATAGCTGATGTCCTCCATTCCCCTAATTATATTTGTTGCCCTTCTCTGGACTTTTTCCAGTTCCAGCACATCCTTCCTGAGGACCGGTGCCCAGAACTGCACAGCATACTCCAGATGTGGCCGGACCAAAGTCTTGTAGAGAGGGAGAATAATCTCTTTATTTCTGGAGTGAATCCCCTTTTTTATACCTCCCCGTATTCTGCTGGCTTTGCTTGCAGCGGCTTGGCATTGCATGCCACTGCCAAGCCTGTTGTCTACCAGAACCCCCAGGTCCTTTTCCATCCTAGACTCACCCAGAGGTCCCCCCCCCCCCCCTAGTGAGTAGCTTGCTTTCTGGTTTCTGGCACCCAGGTGCCTTACTTTACATTTTTCAACATTAAACCTCATCTGCCATGTAGTTGCCCACCCCATAATTTTGTTCAGGTCCGCTTGCAAGGTTTCCACATCCTGCCCAGAAGATATTGGCATGCTTAGTTTAGTATCATCCGCAAATACTGAGATTTTACTCGATATCCCCTCCTCTAGATCATTTATGAATTAATTAAACAGGATTGGCCCCAGGACAGAACCCTGGGGGACCCCGCTTTCCACACCCACCCAATCTAAGTACTCCCCATTAATCACCACCCTTTGCAACCTCCCCTGGAGCCAGTTCTCTATCCAGATACTCACCTTATGGTCCATACCTACCTTCCTTAGTTTGAACAGTAAGCGTTTGTGGGAAACAGTGTCAAAGACCTTTGCGAAGTCCAGGTACACCACATCCACAGGCTTACCTTTATCTAGGTGGCAGCTCACTTCATCATAGAAGGTTAATAGATTGGTTTGGCAAGAACGATTTTTCATGAATCCATGCTGATTACTACTAATAATACCATTTTCATTACTAAAGTCTTGTATGTGTTCCCTTAACATCCCCTCCAAAATCTTATAGACTACTGATGTTAGGCTGACCGGCCTATAGTTACCCGGGATATATCTCGGCCCCTTTTTAAATATTGGTACCACGTTGGCTTTTTTCAAATCAGCTGGCACCATACCCGTCTGTAAACTATCCTTAAAGATCAAGAATAATGGTCTGGCAATCACCTGGCTGAGCTCTTTAAGAACCCTCGGGTGCAAGCCATCTGGTCCCAGTGATGTATTTATGTTAAGTTTCTCTAGTTTAGTTCTAAGTCTATCTTCTGTTAGCCATGGCGGTATTTCCTGAATTGTGTTGTTTAGTTTGGCCTTACAAGCTGGGTTAGTTTAGCACCCCAATTCTATTGTGAAGACTGAAGAGAAGAAATTATTTAACACTACAGCCTTTTCCCTGTCCTCTGTGGTCAAAACTCCCTTATCGTCTTTTATGGGGAAAATGCATATGTTTTATATGAGTATTAGTTCATAAAAAAATGTAGTATTACAAAACTATTGATTGATGATTTAGTGACTTTTAACCACTTTTGGAGCGGAAGATTTTCCCCCTTAATGACCAGGTCATATTTTGCAATTCGGCACTGCGTTATTTTAACGGAAAATTGCGCGGTTGTGCGATGCTATACCCAAATAAAATTGATGTCCTTTTTTTCCTACAAATGGAGCTTTCTTTTGGTGGAATTTGATCCCCTCTGCAATTTTTATTTTTTGCGCTATAAACAAAAAATCAGCGACAATTCTGAAAATATATATATATATTTTTCACTTTCTGCTATATAACATTCCCAAAAAAAAAATTTTAAAATCTAAATTTTTAAACATTTTAGGCCAATTTGTTTTCTGCTACATATTTTTGGTAAAAAAAACAAAATCACAATAAGCGTATTTTGATTGGTTTGCGCAAAAGTTATCGCGTCTACTAACCACAGGAAAGATTTATGTCATTTTTATTGTTTTTTTATTTTTAACTAGTAATGGTGGCGATCTGCAATTTTTAGCGGGACTGTGACCTTGCGGCAGACAGATCGGACCCCTAACTGACATTTTTGACACTTTTGGGGGGACCTGTGACATTACTACAGTAATCAGTGCTAAAAATATGCACTGTTACTGTAATAATGACACTGGCAGGGAAGGGGTGATCAAGGGGTTAAATGTGAGCCTAGGGGGGGTGAGTCTAACCGCTGCCAAGTGGGGGCACTCGCCTCCTAGCTGCGGAAGCACGACCGACGTAGCCCTATGTCGGTTTGCGCAAGAGGGCCAGCCTGCTGCAGTATATATGTGACGGGCGGTCCGGAACCGGTTAATCTCAACACAACCCCTTAAACTAACACTGAACATATATCTAAGCCCCAAATATCACCCTGAAGGCTCGGGTACACTGACGCACATAAGTTGATCACCATTTACATTAATGCCATAGTGTAGACAACAATTAAAGCAATATGATACAATGAAAAAATGTAAACACACTAGATACAGTACTGTGCAAAGGTTTTAGGCAGGCGTGAAAAAGTGCTGTAAATGAAGAATGCTTTCAGAAATAGAAGTGTTAATAGTTTATTTTTATCAATTAACTAAAATGGAAAGTAAATGAACAGAATAAAATCCAAATCAAATCAATATTTGCTGTGACCACCCGTTTCCTTCAAAACCACATTAATACTTCATTTCTTCTAAGTATACTTGCACACAGTTTTTGAAGGAACTTGGCAGGTAGGTTGTCCCAAACACCTTGGAGAACTAACTACAGATATTCTGTGGATTTACACTGCCTCAAATCCTTCTGCCTCTTCACGTAATCCCAAACTGACTTGGTTATTTTGAGATGAGTGGGAGCCAAACCATCACTTCCAGGACTCCTTGTTCTTCTTTATGCTGAAGATAGTTCTTAATAACATTGGCTGCAGTGGGCTGAAAACCAGGAAGTAAGCTGCAATGTACCCACACATTGCTTAGCCTGGAGCTACTGCCCAACCGCAGTGAATGTACTGTGGGCAGGCAGCAAGTGGTTAAAAAGATTTCTCTGTTGAGTTATTTGTTAACTGCAATAGCAGTTAAGTTTTTTTTACATTATTACGTGTAGTAAATGTCAAGTAATATATGTTGGCTGAACTGTGTGAAGGTTAAGAGATTGTGTGAGTGGTCATTTGTATGAAATATCTAAAAAAAAATCCTACAAATATTGCTAGGCACTGTAATAGTTACCATAATGGGGATACTTCAACATTAAAAATTCAGGGAATAAAGAAAATCAGACTCTCAAAGAAGGGGGCGATGCTTTTCTGTGTTTTTCTGCAGCTATGCGGGGGGGGGGGGGGTATATTGGAATATTGGATATATTTACTATGGGCACTAAAATCCCATGTGGTCTTAACCATGAATGGGATGTCTTGGATTTAGAATACCATGCGGTCTTAACCATAAATCGGATGTCTTGTATTTTTATTGTTTGATGTGCCTCCCCCCCCACCCCACCCAAAAAAAATTCTGATTACTTTAGTTTTGTTGTGATGTGCTAATGCCAGGTCAATACATTTTAAACATGTATTAAGTAAATAAAAGTAAATGAACAGAAGAGAAATCCAAATAAAATCAATATTTGGTGTGACCACCCTTGAAAACAGCATTAATTCTTCTAGGTTGCATACAGTTTTTGAAGGAATTCAGCAGGTAGGTTGTTCCAAAAATCTTGGAGAACTTACCACAGATCTTCTGTGGATGTAGGCTGCCTCAGATCTTTCTGTCTCTTCATGTAATCCCATACAGACTCAATGATGCTGAGATTAGGGCTCTTTGGAGGCCAAACCATTTCTTCCTGGACTCCTTGTTCTTTATGCTGAAGATAGTTCTTATTGACATTGGCTGCATGTTTGAGGTCGTTGTCCTGCTGCAGAGTAAATGTGGGGCCAATCTCAACTCCCTGATGGTATGGCATGATGGATAAGTATCTGTCTGTATTTCTCAGCATTGAGGACACCATTGATCCTGACCAAATCTCCAACTCGATTTTCAGAAATGCAGCCTTAAATTTGCAAGGAACCTCCACCATTCTTCACTGTTGTCCGCAGACACTCATTATTGTACCAATCTGAACTGGTACAATAATGAGTCCAGAGCACCTGCTGCCATTTTTTGTCATTTTGGCTGCAATTCTTCCATGAAGACCAGACTTCTTCGTACAGTAGATGGGTATATCTGGGTCCCAATGGTTTCTGCCATTTCTGTGCTGATTGTACATGTTGGACATATTCCGATGTCGAAGGGAAGTAAGCATGATGTGTCTTTCATCTGTTGCATTAAGTTTCCTTGGCTGACCACTGCGTCTACAGTCCTCAGCGTTGCCTTTTTTTTTTGTGCTTCTTCAAAAGAGCTTGAACAAAACATCTTGAAACCCCAGTCTGCTTTGAAGTCTTTGCCTGAGCGAGTACTCGCTGATGCAGTATAACTATCTTATGTCTTGTTGCTGTGCTCCATCTTCCCATGGTGCATGACTGGTGATAGAGTGTCTTACACAACCTCAGCTAAGTAGCAGAGTTTGGCTGTTCCCCACCCAGTTTTAAGCCTCCTGCACAGCCATTTCAGTTAATGACTGTTTCAAACTATGAAATATGAAATTGATAAGCATTAGCACCTGCTTGGCATACTTGGTTAACCATACACCTGACTCTAATCTTATAAAATCCCTGACTTTGTGCAAGTGTACAAAGTGTGCAAATGTAAGAATCAACGCTGGTTTGAAGCCAAAGGGTAGCCACACCAAATATTGATCTGATTTAGATTTTTCTTCTGTTTGCCCACTTTGCATTTTGTAAATTAATAAAAATAAATAACTAAAATACATATAAATATTTTTTTAAAGCATTCTTGATTTACAGCGTTTCTTCACGCCTGTAAACAAAAATAAATTTAGGTGCGCTAACTAGATGTGAAATGTGGACTGCTGCAACAAAATGAACCCTGAATACTGGGTGCAAAGAATTATGTGAAAAAAATAAGTACACTGTCATAGAAATAAGGATGAAAAAATCGTCACCCGTGTGAACCAAAAATGATTGCTAAAAAAAACAAAAGCATTAAGTAAAATAATTAACATACTAAATATAAATGCGAAAATGTGCTCATCGATTGATATAAAACCGAACTCTTCAGACAGTGAATAAATGTTAAAAAACCAATTGCACCTATTGAAAGGTCCAATATGCCTGGTAAAGTTTTCTGGTATTAGGAGGATGATAAAAAAAACACAGATATTCCTAATGGAAAAAATATGGAAAAAATGAAGGTAAAAAATGTCCCTCAAGCTGGTAAGTCACTCACAGTCTGATTATGAAAAAAAAAATTTGCTTGTGAAAGAAGTTTTTTTCATAATCAGACTGTGAGTGACTTACCAGCTTTTTTATTTATTTCACATGTTTCTTCATGCCTGCCTAAAACTTGTTCAGTAATGTATATATATATATATATATATATATATATATATATATTATAAATATTGTTTCTACGTTGAATCATATTGCTTTGTATTGTATCTATTTGGTTCAATGATTCTAGAATATGAGGTTATGATTTCTTGAGTTCCTGCTGAGTATGAGTAGCTCCTAGGAGGGAAGGAGGAATATAATGAAAATACTGTATTCAGACTTCAAGGGATCATTCTATGATCATGGGTCTGTATGTAAAATGTGCAAGAAATCTCAGCTCCCATGGTCCTGGTTATGTCATGTTTTAGATATTAATAAAGAATTTGCATGGACTTTAATTATAGTGTGCCATCTACCCATGTGTTGTTGAATAATAAATACTGCTACTAGATGCAAAAGGATTATCCTGTTGAAGCGACCTTTAGTGGAAAGAACAGGCTAGAATTTGCCAGTGGCAGTCCATTTTAAGCCAGTCTATAAGAAGTTGGTACTAAGAGATTTCCACAATAAATCCACTTGTTACTGCTGGTATGCTGTACCTCCTATCAAGATTCTGGGCTTTACTTGAACTCAAAGCTGACTTCAGCAATATTGCCACCTGCTGGTAACATCTAGTATTGTTGTTCTCTGTAATAGTCATTGCACTTCAAAAGCCCCAGTGTTGTTTGCATGAGACTGTAGAAAATAGTTAATCGCTAGATCACTCCATGAAGGGGCTTTAACCTCACAGATGATTTTAATTTTTCTTGAAAAGTATAAGGATCTATGTACTTAGTCTTGGTCTGTTTTCTATTAGAGATAGTCAATTCTGTTAAAACATCTGTTTAGCTGGCGGTTTGCCTGATGTACTCCTATAATCCTGTTTATCAGCATCAGATCTGCCAAAGCTGGAAAAAAAAACAGAATGGCCTACATCACTGCAAGCTGTAGCATGAGGCACACACACTGGTATCCCTAGTAAGCATATGGCCTCCTGCTAATAAATGTTATCAGCAATGTTATGGTGTACCAAGATGTAGAAAAACCTGCATGCCCTCCACCACCTAGGATAACTACTTAATAACTGTTTGTTGTCTCCTCTGCACCCATGTCCTCAAAAAAGGAGAGAATTCATTGCTAATTCATACTAATGGGTTGATTTACTAAAGGCAAATAGAATGTGCACTTTTGCAAGTGCAGTTTCTCCAGAGCTTAGTAAATAAGGGAGAGTTCAGCTGACTTCCATCATCCAATCATGTGCAAGCAAAAATGCTATTTTTTTTTTTCCTTCAGGGCCGGTTCACACTCTTGCGTGTGCGGCAATCGCATGTAATATCGGAGCGCACTGCTCCTTCATTACATGCGATCGGATGTGCGGTGCGAATTCAGCCATACACTTTGTATGGCTGAATTTGCACCGCACCTGCACAAAAGACGCACAGGACCCTTTTTTCCAGCCGCATCAGGATCGGATCCCACAGTGGATCCCACTTGTGCGATCTGATCCTGTGCGAACTGTCAGATCGCACTGCGATATGCGATCAAACTGGGGGTGTCGTTAACATTTCATTGACACCCCCTGCGTATCGCATATGGCAGTGTGAACTGCCAGATGTGCGTTTGCGATGCGGGAACAGGCTGCAAATTCGCAGCCTTCCCGCATCGCATAAGTGTGACCCGGCACTCCATGTAATTAGGTGTTCTTTTTAAAGTGAAACCTTACCTAATTTACTAAGCTCTGGAGCAAGGGCACTTGCAAAAGTGTGCAATCTATTTGCCTTTATTAAATTAACCCCTATATGCAGGGACAGACATTTTACCACATGGCAAAACACCTGTCGCCGCCGTGACACACAGGAAACAATTGTTTCCTATGTGTCCTATTCACACTACAATGTAGCCTAGCACTTCACTACAGCGTACTGCAGTAAAATGCAGACATGCTGCATTTTATTGTAGTGCGATTCAGCCTCATGCAATGTCAGGCACCACGAGAATGAAATGTACGTACCAGCTTGAGAAATCTCTTGCACCCAATTCCCTTACCTATCATAAATTTCACCTCTCCTGGAGGAATTGGATGTATTACATATGAAGTTGAATGTAACCTGATGATCCCCTTCCCATAGTGGCATACTTACACTTACTCTTGCTAATTTCGTGTGACCCACTAGAGGGGTCTCACCTCCCTGGCACGTTATGTTCCCTTTAGGGGTGCAGGGGGAGTTGGGGTCTCTCTCTACCACCAATGTTCTCCTTTTTGTATCTTCTTCTTTTTACCTATTGATACTATGCTCAGCAAGGGTGTAATTGGACTGTACTGTTCTCTTATCTCTGGAACCAGTGACATTGGACTTTTACTACTTGGTTTTGTACCCATATTTCCAGTTCTTTTGACACTCTTACTGTGTACATGTACAAATGTTGATTTACATTGTTATGCAAATTTGAAATTCAATAAAAAATATTATTTAAAAAAAAAAAAATGAAATGTACATTTTGGGGAGTCATGTGATGCACTGAATCGCACACAACACTGCCCCTTAGCGCAGCTGGCAACGCAGAGCTGCTGGAGCATTGAATCACTCCCCCCCATTCTGCATTGCAGTGGGAGTTTGCTCTAAAGGGCATTAAATAAAATAAAGTTTACCCCTGCCCCCGTTCATTTTAGTTAAAAACAAATATTTGTTACAGTTTGTATTCTTTCTTCTCTGCTCTTCACTGGCTTAAAAGAGATTTATGGAAATCTTTTCTTTACTGAATCATACTTACCTAGGTGGATGCAGCATTGGTCTGATGTTGCATCTGTCCCCCCCGGTGCCTATAAGACTGAGAACCGAGCGATCTAACATCGCAGATCGCTTGGTTCTCACAGCTCCCAGAGCAGAGAGCTGCTGACTGTGCTGACCCTGCCCCCCCCCCCAGGGCTCACTGGAGCGCTGGGCTGTGGAGGGGGTGGAAGGGGGCAGGAGTGGCTGGTTGAGGCTCTTAGCGACTCCCTGAGAGGCTGAGCCAGGTGTCGGTCCAGGCATGTGGGCAGATCCCGACTCTTTTTTATCGCAATCCTGCCCGAGCCTGGACTAGGTCTGTGATGTCAGCAGACAGCGGACTTCAGCCCGCTGCCTGCTCAAAATGAGCCACAGGAGTGCAGAACAAATGAGCTTTGGCTGTACTTTTCCTTTAATTTGACTTTCTCTGCCTTTTCCCTATAGATTGCCATTATCAAGGGAAGGCAAGAGCTTCCCAAGATTTGGAGGCTAAAACTGGCTATACACTAGTACATTTTCAAACAAACTTAGGAACATTCATAAGAAAATTCTCAGTACATTTGATGACTTGATGCATGTCATTTAAAAGGTAATTCAAAGTTTGCTTTTAACATTCAATTGCAATTTCCCAAATGAAAAAAAAAACATATGCTGTACTATTAGACATGTGTTTATTCAATAAAAAGATTCCCACTGCACTCCTTTGAATTGTCTCATCATTGTGGTCGAATACATGCTGATTTGACCCCACTAAATAATAGAAAATTAAAAGTTCCTAAAACAAAAAATTTTGAACCAAAATCTACTAGTGTAAAGCCACCATTAGACACCGCCAGCCTTCTACAAGGTTGCTTCTGGCGCTATGGTGGTCTATCTGGATTGGGAGCTCCTCTTGTGTAATTATGTGATTTACTGCATCGGGGTGTCATTGCCAGCTGATTCCTGCTCTAAATTGGTGTTATGTGTAAAACATAACAAAAAACAAAAAAAACTTAACTGTACTTAGTTTTTATTAATTCTTTCATCTCCTTTTGTTAATCATTATTATATTTTGAGAATTATTTGAAATAAACCTTAACCACTTGCCGACCGCCGCACGACTATATACTGCGGCGGTCAGCCCCTCCTGGGCAAAGTGACGTCACTCGCCCACGAGCCTCTAGGGGGCGAGTGCGCGCCGCCGGAGGCGCACTCCCGCCCCCGCTCGTTCCCTGACATTCCCGCGCGTGTGACCGGCGGCTCCGATGTCCGCCGGCCACTCGCAATCTCCCGCAGGAGAGGGAGAAAGGCAGACGGCTGATGTAAACACAGCCGTCTGTCATTCTCCCTTAGATCATGACAGAGGCTATGCGATCCTGCTATATAGGATCGTATGTCTCTGTTATGATCTAAGAAGCCACGCCCCTTGACAGTTAGAATCATGCCCCTAGAGACACCTTTATTGATCACCAATAAAGTTAACCACTTCCCTGCCAGTAACAGTGCATATGTATAGCACTGATTACTGTAGTAATGTCACTGGTAACCCCAAAAGTGTAAAAAATGTCATTCAAGGGTCCGATCTGTCCACCGCAAGGTCGCAGTCCTGCAAAAAAAAAAACGCAGATCGCCACCATTACTAGTTAAAAAAAAAAAACAATAAAAATTACATAAATCTTTCCCGTAGTTAGTAAACGCAATAACTTTTGCGCAAACCAATCAAAATACGCTTATTGCGATTTTTTTTACCAAAAATATGTAGCAGAAAACAAATTGGCCTAAAATGTTAAAAAATTTTGATTTTTACATTTTTTTTTTTTGAGAATTTCATATATATAAAAATGTGAAAAATATTGTTATTTTTTCAAAATTGGCGCTCTTTTTTTGTTTATAGCGCAAAAATTAAAAATCGCACAGGTGATCAAATATCACCAAAAGAAAGCTCTGTTTGTGGGGAAAAAAAGGACATCAATTTCATTTGGTTAATGCATTTCAGCACTAGTTGGATTAGCTGTGCAAGCATGAAGTGATTTGAACATCTTTTTTCCTTTTTCTCCCAATGTAATATTTTCCTTATGGTTTAGCATACATTTCATGATATTTCTTTGCAATGCTCTCCAAGTTTGAAAAGCAAAAGAGATCACTGCATATTTTAAAACCAAGGAGACAACACTTAGGGGGCAAAATAACATTTATGGTCAGGTTGCTTTTAATAAATATTCAAAAATAATCATAATTAGGTTCAGCTCCGCGCATTATTGAATATTTAATTTGATTTGGAAATAGCAAATATCTTGTTCTTTTTAACATTTTAAATTCTCAAGTTGCTTTGGTAGTACTGGTTCAAAATCTTGATGAATATTTTATTTTATTTTTTTCTGGAATATATTGATTGATATATGACTTAATGTGTATTTATACAGTCTCAAAAATGACCAGGAAAATAGTAATTTCCTATGTGAACATAAATTATACATGATGTGCTAAATGTATAGTCAACAGTTAATTATAGCTCATAAGTTTTTATCTTTGGGATCTCATGATGCCATGCTTGTACGCTTTTATTTAAAAACTGCAGATTATGAAATTCAATAGTAACTGAAATTTGTAAGATTTAGAATTGTTGCCCAACAGAAAAAGACATGAAATCTATTTATAAAATACACTGGATTAAATATGTTCTAATCACAGGATTTAAGGTATAGTCATCTTTGCACAATACTGGAGAATTTGAAGCACAATAAGCATATGAAGCACACCCACTTATTAAAAAAGGACTTTGCTAGTCCAAGTATTGTTGGGTAAATTAGAAAATGTTGACAGATTCACTATTGTTCTCTGCTGACTAAAGAGACATAAAATGTTACCAAACCGCATTGCTTAACCACTTAAATCCCGGAAGATTTTACCCCCTTCCTGACCAAGACCTATTTTCCGATTCGGCACTGTGTGACTTTAACGGACAATTGTGCGGTCGTGCGACACTGTACCCAAATGTCCTTTTTTCCCCCACAAACAGAGCTTTCTTTTGGTGGTATTTGATCACCTGTGCGATTTTTTGATCATGCTCTATAAACAAAAAAAGAGCGACAATTTTGCAAAAATAACAATATTTTTCAAATTTTTATATGAAATTCCCCCAAAAAAATGTAAAAATCAAAATTTTTTAACATTTTAGGCCAATTTGTTTTGCGCTACATATGTTTGGTAAAAAAAATCGCAATAACCGTATTTTGATTGGTTTGCGCAAAAGTTATTGCATTTACTAACTAAGGGAAAGATTTTTGTCATTTTTATTTTTTTTAACGAGTAATGGCGGCGATCTGCGAATTTTTTTGCGGGACTGCAACATTGCGGCGGACAGATCGGACCCTTGACTGACATTTTTGACACTTTTGGGGTTACCAGTGACATTACTACAGTAATCAGTGCTATACATATGCACTGTTACTGTAAAAATGACACTGGCAGGGAAGGGGTTAACTTTATTGGAGAAGGAGGGGTTATGTGTGTCCCTAGGGGCGTGCTTCTAACTTTGATTGGAAGTGGCTTTTCATGTAACAGCAGAGATCTACGGTCCTACATAGCAGGACCGTATGATCTCTGCTGTTACACAGGGGAGAAAGACAGGCGGCTTTGTTTACATTAGCCACCTGCCTTCCTCCCGGTGTAACCGACGATCGCGAGTGAGCGGCAGACATCGGGTCCGCCGCTCACACATGCGGGGGGTCCATGAGCGAGCGGGAGCGTGCCTCCGGCGGCGCGCGCTCGCTCCCTAGAGCCTCACAGACTAGTGACGTACCCCTACGTCACTTTGCCTGTGAGGGGCTGACTGCCGCCATATATAGTCGTGCGGCAGTCGGCAAGTGGTTAAAAAGAGCAAGGCAGGCCATAGATCATGCAAACCATGGCTTCAGTAAAGAAAGTCGCTCGATTCCCCCGTCAAGAAAGTCAGTGTTGATGGGGAAATCTCTACTGCAGGGCTATTATGTCCTCCTGGCAGGGGGGCACGGGGAATCGTCCCTGCCTGGAGAACACAATGATTATTGCTAGCATTCATAGCAATTGGCATTAATCGCATGCTAAAATTCCGATATGCTGGTTGTACAATGGACAATTAGCCTGCCCATAGATGGATCGAATCTCGGCCGGTCCCTGCTGAACCAGTCGGTATTTGATTAATCTATGGCCAGCTTAACATTGGTCCTTGTTTTTTGGGGGACAGTCTATATTTTGAGGAGTTTGTCCCTGAGAAATAAGCATCCTTAGCATGTTTACAGCTGTCCAATGGTGCAGTGTAAAATATTACACTGCATGGGTGCTGCAGGTCATTCCAAAATGGCACTTCCAGGACAGTGTTTCTCAACCTTTTTTTAGTCAAGGCACCCAAATTCCACACAATCTCGAGGCACCCCATTCTAACATTTAAAAAACTAAAATAACCCTTTTGCATAATGTAGCAACATCCACATGCGTAGGACACCCAACATTAGCGGTGATTTATTCTTCCAAAGAAAATACATCTTTGCACAGTGGTACTGATTAGCATTCCAATGTTTCTCTTCTCCCTCAGTTTCTCTCCCTCGCTCAGGTAATGTGACCCTGAAGTTGAAGAAGAGGGGCATGGGAGAGGCAGGAACCCAATGTCCTCCTTATCAACGGATGACATCATTGGTTGTTAGGACACTGGCGGTTAGAAAGTTGTAATGGTGCACAATGAAAACCTGTGGCTTTGTGTAATTAATAGGCAGGCTTGATCCACCGGCTGGCTTGTATACAGTTTTTGGGCAATTTTCAGGTATTTTGCCAAGGCACCCCTGAAGACCCCAGGATGCCTGGGCACTCTGGTTGAAAAAGGCTGTTCTAGACTCTGTAGCTAATTGAGCATGGATCATCAGGGGTGATCTCTAGCCCATGAGTGGTCCTGGGTAAATAAATAGAATATATTATAAACCAGACCGATCTGGTTACTACTTGCAGTAAACAAAATGAAAATGGAGTAAACATTTTTGCTGCAAAGACAAGCTCCTGGACTATGGGTTGTTTGTAGTAAACAAATCAATCAATAACAAATCAATTACGGCTTTAGTGTTTTTTTAAGTCAGGTAGAAAAGTGAAGACCAGTATACAGTTGTTGAATAACTGTATACTGGTCCTCAATTTTCTAACATAAACTAAGAAAACAAAAAAGCTGTAAGGTTTTATATAACCATACCCCTTTAAGCTCCTCCCACTGTTACCACAATTTGGCCATGCCCACAGTCCAACGTGGCATGCTATGTACACCACATCATTCCTCTGCTCATGGTGCTCAAGACATGTCGTTTTTATACCTTGCCTTGTTCCAAAAGTCTGTGACCAATTGTTTCAGGGCATGTTAAAAATGGGGACATGATGTTGTGGGTGTGGCTACAAATGAAGGCATTATTTCCTAGGTGTGGTTAAAAATGTGCATGATCAGTACGATGTCCATAGATTTTCTTTTGAAAAAACTAGTAAGCTAGAATAAAAGGGCAATTACACAACATGCACCGAGTAATGAAGGTGCAGGTCTGTTGAGGGGAGGGTAACTCTATGTTTTTATACTTTGGAAAAGGGCAAATTTTCTCATGTGCCTAAAGCTGTTTGAATAAAGTTTAAATACCGTATATACTCGAGTATAAGCCGAGTTTTTCAGCATGTTTTTTTATGCTGAAAAAGCCCCCCTCAGCTTATACTCGAGTCACTGGCTCACTTACTTTTTAAAAATGGCGCTGCCCGGCACCAACATGTCACCGTGCATGCGCCGCCTGCCCAGAAATATCTGAATGTGTACAGGCTTTCCCGAGCATCAGCGGCGCATTCGCGGTGATGTGTTGGCGCCGGGGCGGCGCGATTTTAAAATCGAAGGTGCCTCACCGACAGGTAAGTGAGACTCCTCCGCAGCCCCTGCATTTCCTCATGCAGTGCTGTGGGCATGGTGCAGGACATTCTCCTGTACCATGCCCGCAGCACTGCATCTCCTGTGCCATGCCTGTACCTACTGTGCCAAGCCTATACCATCACCTGTGCCATGCCTATACCATCACCTGTGCCCTGCCTATACCATCTCCTGTACCATGACCCGTGCAATGTCTGTACCATGACCTGTGTCATGCCTATACCATCACCTGTGCCATGCCTATACCATGACTTGTGCCATGCCTGTACCGTGACCTGTGCCATGCCTATACAGTCACCTATGCCATGCCTGTACCATCACCTGTGCCATGCCTGTACCATCTCCTGTACCAAGACACGTGCCATGCCTGTACCATGACCTGTGCCATGCCTATACTATCACCTGTGCCATGCCTGTACCATGACCTGTGCCATGCCTTTGCCATGCCTGTACCATGACCTGTACCGTGACCTGTGCCATGCCTATACAGTCACCTATGCCATGCCTGTACCATCACCTGTGCCATGCCTGTACCATCTCCTGTACCATGACCTGTGCCATGCCTGTACCATGACCTGTGCCATGCCTATACCATCACCTGTGCCATGCCTGTACCATGACCTGTGCCATGCCTTTGCCATGCCTGTACCATGACCTGTTTCATCTCCTGTACCATGCCTGCAGCCCCTGTTTTGTGTCTCGTAGTGGTCCAGTTGGGTCCAGTAGCTGCTGCATTTCCCACCCTAGGCTTATACTCGAGTCAATACGGTTTCCCACTTTTTTGTGGTAAAATTAGGTGCCTCAGCTTATATTCTGGTTGGCTTATATATATACGGTAGTTTGTTTGGACCAAGCTGGTCAAAATGTACTGTTACCTTTACTACTAGATGTGCCCACTGTGTGTGCTGTATAAACTGTATGTGGCCTCAGCTATATACAGTATACAGCACTGGGTTCTGTCAGCGGGATGCAAACTTCCTGTCCAAATTGAGTTAGGCTGAGCGCTGCTCAGCTATTCACAGGGAGCTTTGTAATCTATGACTGAACACGAAGGTTCCTCTGATTGGCTGAGGTAGAGAGGCATATGGATGAAGCCACAATCTCATTCATACTTGTATTCAGCCAAACTAGATTTTTTTCCAGGAGCAGGACAGGAAGTTCCTGTCCTACTAGAAGAAAACAGCACAACACACTGTATGTAGCTGAGGTTACATCCTAGATAAAACTAAATCATGACATAACTCAGCTAAATGGCATCTCAGTGCAAACTAAAAACAAATGGGCAGCAGCAAAGTAAGATGTTCTATGATTTTTTAAATAAATGCAGATCATCAGACAGCATACGCTTGAAGAATAGCGTGCTTGACCCAGTGTGTAATAGTAGTAGTAAAGACTGCAAGGCCCTTAGTGGGTCCTCTAAAGCCATGAACGGAAAATCTGACCTTAAAACAATAAAACACAAAAATACCCCCTTGCTATCTTACACAATCTCAAAAGAATATATATCTAAAAAAATCTATAATGTGCTAAATATACTAAACTCAGAGCAGCTTACACTATGATGTACCACTTTGTGTTGAGCGCTGCACAATTATAATTTATAAGGGAAACCGGCCTACCAAACCCAGACATGTCAACCCCTTTAAAGGAGACTAGCTGAGGACAAAGCAACGGCAGCACAATGTCTTCATTCAAGTGGAAAGGTAAGCCACTTTTGGCAGGAAAGAGAGTCTTGGATGCAGGGAAACCATATCCTTGTGGGGGACAAACAAGGAGGCTTGTAAGACAATTGCAGCAGTTCAGAGACTTTACATGCTAAACCTATGGCTACTAGGAATGCTACCTTTGGAGGTAGCAGTGCTATCTCCACAATATCCATGAAAGGTGATTTTTGCAACACCGACTAAACAAGTAAGGTCCCACAGTGACAACAAATGCCTAATTGGAGGGGTAATGTGTAAAATGCCCAGAGTAAAGTAGCAGAGAAATGGCAATACCAGAGGAAGCTAAAGTAAAAAGGTCAAGGCTGACCCTTAATTGTGCATAAGGCCAACTGCAGCTCCACTTCACACTGAAGAAAAGCCAGATGACACCAACAGAAGTTATTCTGTGACTGTGTACATAGATCCAATGACTGCTTCTACCTTCTCATCTGTATGATCTCTAAAGGAAGGAGCATCCTCCATCAAAAAAAAGGCCAATGAATAATTTAAAAACTGGAGGATCTACTATAGGCGAAGAAGCCCATTTTCAAGTAAACTGTCCTCAAAAGGCTACCGCACTGAAAAGCCCCATGGCAAAAAAATTACCTAGTTGGCCACTTCCAATCTTTATAGATAAAATTATTGAAGAATGAATAGTCGGAAAAAACAAAGCAGAGTTCATTAGCTAATATCTCCCAATAAATACTTGTGCGATGGACTATGCTGCAGAGGAATCTGCAATTTTAGCTGTATCCCTGACTGGATTACTTAGCCCTAAAACCATCTCCTTCTCCTGGAATAAAAATGATGTGGATGCTTTGTTATTACCCCCCAAGGAGGTTGGGAACATTTGTCTTCAAAGTTCACTCAGAACACAGGGCCATAACTGAGAAAAAGCACATTCTACCCAAGACACAAAACCTTCCAAAATGGATGCTAGTCCTAGGATGAGAGGGTTCATGGAAGACTCAAGGCTAGGAGAGGGGAAACAGAGGCTGTAAAGGATACTTCTTGTATTACAAAATACATCCCCCACAACTCCCTGCATTGCCATACCAAATTTGGGGCAAAAAAGGGGATTCCCATCCTGTGGACCCCCTGCAAAGAGACCTGAGACTTCCTCCCTGACATGCCACTCCCAACAATTCCCACAGAGCTATAACAGTGTAAGGTTAGAAGCCATCAACATCGATATATACAGTCCCCAGAGTAAACGCAGCTCTAATCATTACAGCTGACAAACACCCAGCAGAAGAGGAAGTTTTTAATGGAGCCTTCAACTGGAAGCACCCCTAGTCCAGCTGATCCAGAATGACAGTGTGCGGCTGCAACTCCACTTAGAGCAGGAGGCGTCAACCAAGATGGCAGATGCAGTCTCCCCCAGACATCTCCTTCACTGCTCTGGAATCTGATGACCAAGGTGCCCTGATTACTGTCAGTGTTGGGGGTAACCAGTTACAAAGTAACTGATTACAGTAACTACATTACTTTTTTTGGTAACAAAGTAATGTAACTAGTTACAATACTAATATTGGTAACTACACTACTTTACTAGGCTATAGGAACGCGCTTTCCTGCGTTACCCAAGCCGTGCGATACAATCGTTATTTCGAAGAATAGAGAGAGATGAAGTTTATGACTTTTTGTTGCACTTTATGTTTTGTTCTGTTTTTTCAGGTTTTGTTCTCATGTTTCCCAAAGCCTGTGTTTATACAATAAACTCTATGCAGAAAGAGTGTCATGTATTTTCTTCTACACGGTCAATTAAGAAAGAGGAAAGTAAAGTAATAAGTAGTGAAGTTACTTTTCAAATGCAGTAACTAGTAAAGTAATCTCGTTACAATTTACAGAAGTAACTAGTAATTAGTAACTAGTTACATATTTTGAGTAACTACCCCAACACTGATTACTGTAAGCTGCAACTCCCCTCGCTTGGAAGGTATGTTGCATTATCAACATTCCTAAAAGAGCCAGTGCACTTAAAAGGCCAACACCCCGCACAGCCAAACAGCCTATCTTCAAGATCCCATGGTAATCCCACCTAGGGTGACTCTGAAGCCTCCACATACCCCAATAAATTATATTTTTTCCACTCTGAAGTCAGACAGGAGAGAAGGGTGGTGGGCAAGAAAAGAGAGAGTACCATTATGGCAAAGCTCTGTTCACAATCCTGTTCATCTACCCCAGACATTGGCAGGTAACCACTGGCCAAAGCTAAGGTGCTTCCGGCCTCTATGGAGGACACTGTAAATGACCATTTAAATGAATAAATGGGTTTTTCCAGTGTGGTTGTGTTTTGGGCAACAACAGGGTCCACCCCCTTTGGACTGTTTTTCGCTTTTATCAATGTTCTTAGCATCCTGCTACTCAGTAGGTGATTATGTAAACCAGAAGATGTGTTATGATGTAAACCAGAAGATGTGTTATGATGTAAACCAGAAGATGTGTTCTCTAATAAAGAGAAAAATGTTTTTAAAATGCACCAATCACATGCTAATAGGTAATTAATTTATCCTATAACCCAAATAAACTTTTTAAAGTGACTGAACCCTTGATCAAAGACCTATAAGAGGAGCTTATAAGCATAAATTTAATTTCATAAAAGTCTTTTGCGACGGCCTGTGTCGATGGACTTTTGTTTGCTTTGAGCAGGTTTTGAATTCTCATATAAGTCTAGATGAATGCAATACCTTGAAGCAGGTCAATAATTTCAGGATGATTTTAATCTCATATTGCAGTCAATCTGAGGCCATCGACACAGACTGTTTGCTATTCTTATAAGAAAACTTTACCAGTGGATTCCTACTAATACTGTACCAGTAAAAAAGTTGAGAAACACTTTTGGTGATGTTGTTATGTTTTTAATAGTAATTGTTTTCCTGAACAAAGAAGATAAAATGGACAAGATGGACAAGCGGTTTATTTTATGGCTTTTGTGATTATTTTCCATTACAAACATTCAATTCACATCCAATCCAAAAGCATTACAATATAGAAACATATTCTGATTTAGATGTCTAACCTTAACAATCAACTTTTCTTATTTGCTCCCTTTGGTCTTTTAACTATTCAGGTGAAAGTGTTTTGTTATATGTATCCTATAAGTATGTAGCACTGCCCCCTTGAGGACTGCTGGATTTTTCACCTTTCGGGTCCTTCTGGTTTACCGGTAGCAATTGCATGCAGGATCTTAACACTTTACTTTCTGGCTCAGTCAATGAACAGTCTAGGGGTTGTTTTTTTTGTTTTATATGGGGATGGGAGAAGGGATGAGTGGGATACTCTAGAACTTGAACTATTCATAATGCTGAGGACTTCTATCTGAGGATGCAGTTTCACCTTGCCACTAGATGAATCTGAGGTAAAGTTCCTGAATAAACACTTGCTTGGCACTTATCTTCAGGGTACTCGCTGAGCACCCCCTTTCACTCCACCAGCTGACACCCATCCTCTGACTACTCTACTCCGGGTTGGCCCCCTTTCTGGTCAGGCCCTTAGACACGATCCCCTGTACTCATGATTCAGCTTTTCAGGTTCTCCAGTGTCTCAACTCCTCCTATCCAGCTCTTCTGGACCTGGGTTCAACTCCTCACTTCTGGCTCACCAGGCCGACTGCTTGTGACCACACACAAACCGCTGCAGAAGAGGAGCCACCACCCTCCTTCCGGGACTCTGCTCACCAGCCAAAGACCCCGAGCACATGTGCCCCTGGCTTTTATACCACACCCCACAATGCACTGAGACCGCAGTCTGTGCCAATCCCTGAGGCTGCATCAAAGACTGTGTGCCCATTGGTCAGGTTTTCACACTGTCCAATATGCATCCCTATTGGACCAGTGTGAAAAATTTCCCCTAGACCAGATGAATCACACACTGAGCACCATGAGCAGACCTAACTTACAGATCCTGCTCTCTGTTAAGCAGAAAGCAATACAGAATTTGCCTGCTGCTCTTCTAATAGGCAGACAGAGCCAAAACTATATTCACTCTCTAGCACCTACCTAGGAGGGTGCTACAATTACAAATATGTCTGTTGATCCTGCTAAAAACCAAGTGTGCATGGTTATCTCAAACAATATTATCAACCTCTCCTGGCTGATAGTAATAGCCTTATTAATGAGACTAGCTACAGCGCTTGCTGAATGTGCCCCTAGTGGTATAAAATATATAGTGCAATTTAGAATACTTGCTCAAAAGTAATCAAACTCTTAAGCTTACCAAAGTGTATAAGTGCAATAAAATCCTGATTGAACTGATAAATAATCATAAATATAAATAACAGTACAATTGCTCAATAAACAATAATGGAGAATAAAAGGTGCACGTGGTATGTAAACAATATAAAATATAAATATAAATCAAGTCCAAATGGGTGACTGTAGTGACCAAACAGTTCACATAATAAAAAGTCCTTGTGCAAGTGTGCTTATCCAGTAGATTCAAAGTGCAGGTGCTCAAAAGTGGTTATCCAATATTCCTTGTGACATTGGTCTTTCCACCATGGTGTGGGTAAATTAAATAACTTACCAGATACAGTGGGTCCTATATGCCTTATGGCATTAAGACCACTCATGCTTTATTGCCCCCCCCCCCCCCCCCCGGGCCAGGATGGGTTCCCCCTTGATTCTCCAGTGGGATGGTATAGGATTCCTCCTTTCCTAACACCTCACGCAAAGGGCCAAAAATATGTGGGAAAAGGAAATGCTCCAGATGGTGTAGTAAAATTATAAATGTTTATTCCCCAATGCTGGGTTAAAAGCAAATGGTAGCATAAAACAGGTTAAAGGCAACTGTCAGATGGTCAGGCATCAGGCTGCATGTACTCTCTGCAGAGTGGCGAGCGGAGGTGGCAGCTTGCGTTCCACCTGACATGACGTCGTTAACTCTCCTGGCTAACTTATGTGGACCACAAAATACTTCCCGTCCTAAAAAGAGTATAGTAACATTATTTACTGTAGGGTGATAATGCTGCTCCTCTATAGATACAGAAAATGTTGTCACCCAGGGACAGGAAGTGTGTGCCTTTTACCAGGATCACCAGGTTAATATAAAGGAAAAAAATGAATGCAAGCTGCAACAATTTTACTTTACTCTTTTTAGGAATTTAGTTGGAATGGGGCCCCAGCTGTTCTCCAGTTAATAAAGGCCAACATTTAAATATATATATACTTTTGTAGCTAAATACTTCAGGAAATGTTTTACGGCCCATTTCTCTGGAATACAGTGTTGTAAATTACACTTGTTACCATAATGTTAAGTACCAATGTGCTATAATCCTTCCTGGAATTGAGGAGGTATGGCCCTTGGTAGACATAATAATACCCTTTGAAGATTTATTTCACTCAATTCAGCTACTATATTCAATTCAACATGCCTGAATTAAAGAATTGAATTGCTAACTGAGATCTGCAAAAAGATTTCAGTTTACAGTACGAGATCTAATAGCAGAAATGTTGTCATTTAAATCAAGATCAGGTTACAGTACGAGATCTAATAGCAGAAATATTGTCATTTAAATCAAGATCAGCTACCACCAGGTAAAGATTTTTTTCTAATGAATGTCTATATCTTTATTTCTCCCTTATAACTACTCAGTCTGCCAGCAGGAACATTTTCCTCTGTTACATGCCAGCAGTAATAATTGAAAACAGAAGGGAATAACAATTTCTCATTATTTGTTCCCGTGATGGGCTTTGGAAGAATATCACTCAACTTCCTCACGTTAGCATTGCCGCTCTACTCTGCCCTGTAACTGATTACACAAGAATGGCCCTAGAAAAAACCCTACAGAAAAAGACTTTCAAAAGTTACCGACACCCCCCCCCCCCCCACTATCCTCTATTGAAATTTGCTAAACTGACCTCACTAATACCAAACCACCATGGCCTCCCAGTGACTGCTGATTCCTAAACAGAACAGTGGCTGGGGAGGTCATGTGAGCACTTTTATTGTATGGACCTTTGTGTAGGCAGGCCCCAGGAATGGGCTGCCTGTGCCTAACTAGCCATTGAGTGGTTCTACCTGCACACAGATTCTATTGTAAACCTTGGTATCTGTGCCCAGATCAAATATGGGAGGGTGGCGCTACTGCCATATAACTATGGGACAGACTATTTTAGATAATTTAATTAGGAGACAGCAGGGGGCTGAGAACAATGGGTGTTTAAATCTAAACTGCAGGCAAATTATTAAATACTTAAAGGGTAACTCCACTTTCGCGGGGGGGAAAAAAGCAAATAAAGAAAAAAGCAATATAGCGTATACAATTGCGACACAAATCATATTGTAATTGAATGTTATTAAAAATGACCTTTCCTTTTCAATCTGCAGCTGTTGTAGTTTTCTGGAAATGCAATGCAATGTGGCTACCTGGAGCTGTTCTGTACACAGAATGTGTACTGACCACACCCCAGAAACATCATTTCCTGCTTGTATGATTGGCTCATTAATTTTCCCAGAAGTCTGCCTAAGATACAAGTCAGATTCCTGGCATCCCCTGCAACAAAAATCTCATTTTTGATGAGATACTTCCAATAGGAACACTTCTAAAGGGATACAGACCCAGCAGCTCTTCTTATTAGAGCTCTGCAGCTGCCACAGCTGATAGATAATTATGAAACTACTCCCATTAGACCCACTCAGCACAGAGGCACAGAGGAACAAACAATGATTTCTTCAGAATATCAAAAGGTAGGATTCTGCAACAAAGTTTGTTAAAATCCTTGTAATGTACATAGATCACCCAGAGGGGAATGTTTTTTTCTCAACAAAAGTGGAGGGGATCCTTCATCCTGACAGGACAGCCAGTGCAGTCTGAAAACTCCTACAAGCTTTAACCAGGCACTTATAGTAGTCATAAGACTGCTATATACTGCTGATGAGAACAGTGCTTTAAGTGGGCCAGTATGCACTGGTACTCAGTACCGCCACTTCCAAATATGGCTCTTGAGCATACCGCCACCTCTCCGTGCACCTTAGCGTACCAGTACGCTCATTTTGGACATTTGCGCCCTCAATTGGGGAATTTATAGGCTATAATAGAGTACCGGCACCTCTTTTGGGCCACTTAAAGCACTGGATGAGAAAAGGTATTTGACAGGCTGATATTTTCTAAAAGGTTTGCATTTCCATGTTCTGTGTACTGTGGGAGACCAGGTATAGTGAATGCAGGGTCCTGGGTTTAGTAACAATTTAAAATTGTAAGATGCTGAAAAAACACTTTTTTTTTTTCAATAGATGAGTGTAATGTTGCACAGCACATGTACGTGATCAGCTGCATGATGTTTTCACCTCATATCAGGCATACGCTGTAATGTATCTGCTGAAAAAAAAAGGCCCTTCCCTGCAAATCTAGGCAGAAATGCTTTTTTTTCTTCAGTAAATCATTGCAGCACATGCATGGGATGAGGCGTAAACGTCTTCAGTGGGTCAACTGAAGAAGAAGACAGCCACGGGTGACTTTTTTGCATATAGCTTTGCAGGTTTCCATCCAGTGGGAGAGATAAAGCATAGAGACTGGGGAAACAGAGCAAGAATAAAGTAGTTAAGTACTGCTGTTTGATTCTTAGTGCTCTTCCAAAGTGCTGCTGTACAAGAAACGGATTCACTTATTTATGCTAGTTCCACATAAAAAAGAATCATTTTTAAAGGAGTACATCACTGCATATCCTTGTAACAAGCTATTTTGTCACTAGCGATGGAGTCAATTTATACGGCCTGTAGTATTTATTTTTTTTCAAACTATCCTCTCTTAAGTACTTGTTTTTCAGCCTTTTACAACCCGATCAAATCTATTTAGGTTTATTATATATTTTTTTTTAAATCAGACATGGTGTCCATCTGGCTTCCTCAAAAGTAGTCATAAGTTTAAAAAGACAATTAAAAAAAAACTCAATGCTGTCTATAAGTCAATGCAAGAATCTAAAACCCCTGATTTTCAAGTTCAGGAGACTGCAGTGGAACACTATAGAACAGGGGCATGATCATAAATTGGACCATCCTGCCTAAGAAAAAAGTATGTGACGCGTAGCACACCAGTTAAAGTTGGAAGTGGTTTGCTGAATATTGACCGTGGCTTAAAGGAACACAGAGTGCATGGGGTTCAATAGTAAGTGACACAAAGGTTTAGTAGCAAGTGATGCATAGTTGAGGAATCAGTAGTAGATGACACAGAGTTCAGAGGTGAGTAGTAAGTGATGCAGAGTTCAGGGTATAGTAGTAAGTGATGCAGAGTTCAGGGTATAGTAGTAAGTAATGCAGAGTTTACAGTACAGTACTAAGTGAGGCAGAGTTTAGGGATCAGAAGTAAATGATGACGACGTATCCTATTACGAAACGCGTAGGAGGAGCTAATCTCTGCGTCTGACGTCACCAACCAGGAAGACCTGCCGCTGTGTCCAGCGTCACTGGACGAACGTGTCTTCTTGTTATGCTGTATACATTTTATTAATTGGTGAGTGCATCTTCTTTTAATAAACTTTGGTTGAAAGATATACTGCACCATGAATTTTTTCTTATTTTTGTGATGCGATCAACCCTATTACTGGATGCCATTGAGCCATCTGCCTATATCAGGAGAGAAGTGCATCCGATGTATCTCTGCTTTGGCCATTGGGATATACATCCGTTTCATTGTGCTGTAGATCACTGTGGAAGCAGTGATCACATTTTCTCCGGTAAGGGGCTGTCTACTAAGTGTGGTGGAGGTGCATGTCCATCTGTATCACGTGTGTCAGTTTATCGTATGCACATTGGGAGGTGGCAATTCCTGTCTCATCTTCACTAACTAGACATACTGCGGACTTTTTTGTTATTGTTTAAAGCGCTGCATTTTATCTATTAGAGTTCTGTAATCAATAGTAGATGTTGTAGAGTTCAAGGGTCAGGAGTAAGTGATATAGAGTTCCATGGAAAGTAGTAAGGGACACAGAGTCCATTGGTCATAAGTGACGCAGAATTTAGAGATCAGTAGTAGATAACACAAAGTTCAGAGATCAGTGGTAGATGATGCACAGTTCAAGGGTCAGGAGTAAATGACACACAGGTCAGAGGGCAGTAGCAAGTGAGGCATAGATCAGGGGTCAGGAGTAAGTGCCACAGAGTTCAGAAGTCAGTAGTAAGTGATTTAGAGTTCAAGGATCAGTAGTAAGTGACACAGAGTACATTGGTAAGAAGTAAGTAATGCAGAGTTCAGTGATCAGTAGTAAATGACTCAGAGTTCAAGGGTCAGGAGTAAGTGACAAAAAGTTCAGGGTTCAGGAGTGAGGTAGGGATCAGAGGTAAATAGTAGGTAGCAGAGAGTATAGAAGTCAGTAGTTAGGTTAGAAGTAAGTGACATAGAGTTCAGGGGTCAGTTGTAAATAATTAAGAGTTCAGAGGTCGGACAGGAGTATGTGAAACAGAGTTCAAGGGTCAGTAGTGAATGTCACAGAATTCAGAGGTCAGCAGTAAGTGTTGCAGGGTTCAAAGATCATTAGTAAGTGACGTAGAGTTCAGGCATTAGTTGTAAGTGACACAAAGTTCAGAGGTCAGTAGTAAATGGTGCAGAGTTCAGAAGTCAGTAGTAAGTGGGGCAGACTTCAGAGGTCAGTAGTAAGTGGGGCAGACTTCAGAGGTCAGTAGTAAGTGGGGCAGACTTCAGAGGTCAGTAGTAAATGGTGCAGAGCTAGAAATCAGTAGTAAATGGTTCAGAGTTCAGAGGTCAGTAGTAAGTGGGGCAGACTTCAGAGGTCAGTAGTAAGTGGGGGCAGACTTCAGAGGTCAGTAGTAAATGGTGCAGAGCTAGAAATCAGTAGTAAACGGTTCAGAGTTCAGTAGTAAGTGATGCAGAGCTCAGGGGTCAGTAGTAAGTGATGCAGAGTTCAGGGGTCAGTAGTAAGTGATGCATAGTTCAGAGGACAGTAGTAAGTGATGCAGAGTACATTGGTAAGAATTAAGTAATGCAGAGTTCAGTGATCAGTAGTAAATGACTCAGAGTTCAAGGGTCAGGAGCAAGTGACAAAAAGTTCAGAGTTCAGGAGTGAGGCAGGGATCAGAGGTAAATAGTAGGTAGCAGAGAGTATAGAAGTCAGTAGTTAGGTTAGAAGTAAGTGACATAGAGTTCAGGGGTCAGTTGTAAATAATTCAGAGTTCAGAGGTCGGACAGGAGTATATGAAACAGAGTTCAAGGGTCAGTAGTGAGTGTCACAGAATTCAGAGGTCAGCAGTAAGTGTTGCAGGGTTCAAAGATCATTAGTAAGTGACGTAGAGTTCAGGCATTAGTTGTAAGTGACACAAAGTTCAGAGGTCAGTAGTAAATTGTGCAGAGTTCAGAAGTCAGTAGTAAGTGGGGCAGACTTCAGAGGTCAGTAGTAAGTGATGCAGAGCTCAGGGGTCAGTAGTAAGTGATGCAGAGTTCAGGGGTCAGTAGTAAGTGATGCATAGTTCAGAGGACAGTAGTAAATGATGCAAAATTCAGAGGTCAGTAGTAAGTGATGCAGAGTTCAGGGGTCAGTAGTAAGTGATGCAGAGTTCAGGGGTCAGTAGTAAGTGATGCATAGTTCAGAGGACAGTAGTAAGTGATGCAGAATTCAGGGGTCAGTAGTAAGTGATGCAGAGTTCAGGGGTCAGTAGTAAGTGATGCAGAGTTCAGGGGTCAGTAGTAAGTGATGCATAGTTCAGAGGACAGTAGTAAGTGATGCAGAATTCAGGGGTCAGTAGTAAGTGATGCAGAGTTCAGGGGTCAGTAGTAAGTGATGCAGAGTTCAGGGGTCAGTAGTAAGTGATGCATAGTTCAGAGGACAGTAGTAAGTGATGCAGAATTCAGGGGTCAGTAGTAAGTGATGCAGAGTTCAGGGGTCAGTAGTAAGTGATGCAGAGTTCAGGGGTCAGTAGTAAGTGATGCATAGTTCAGAGGACAGTAGTAAGTGATTCAGAATTCAGGGGTCAGTAGTAAGTGCTGCAGAGTTCAGGAGTCAGTAGTAAGTGACACAGAGTTCAAAGGTCAGTAGTATCACAACAAAACACACCAAAAGGATAAAGCACTTCTAAGGCTACCAAAAACAGTTTTATTAAATATCTGGATGTAAAAAATCATAACATGACGGTGTAAATCTGCCAAACTAATAGTGTGTACCAGCCATTGGCTGAGAGCGCTGCTCAGGAGCTGATCGTCAGACCTTTTTCGATAATGCCCCTTCAACAGAAGCTGGCCAAATGGCCGGCTCCTGTCGGACCGATTGTAGTACACATGGGCCGATTACGCCCCAACATTTGGCCTGTGTGTACTAGGCTTAAGGACTTTTTACTATATATTATACTCTTTTCAAATGACCAAGTTGATTAACAGATCTGTTCTGTACATGACATAAATTTAAAAAAAGTGGAAATTACAAAAAAATATCTCAATACAATCTACAAGAAAAAACACATAGAAATTGGGTCTGTAAAAATACTTAAGTAACTGTACATGATTCTTGACCATTAGATGAAAATTCTGTTTGTTCATGGGCAATATTATTCTTATTTAAGGCATTATTAGTCTTCACAAAGTAATATTTAAGGAAGATTATGACATATTCATTCTGATTTAAATATGACGTTTTGGTTTTACATAGGCTGCTACAAAACAAAGAGATATGTGTGTATGCCTTCCTTAGTCAGAGGCCTGGCTGGATTAGGTACTGATAATTTAGCACAGAGTAAAAGGTAATGCATTGTACCCTGTCTGTTTCTGCCCGCACCAGACCTGTTAATCTGATCTAATATAGAAGTCATATGGCATGGAAAAACGTGTATTAAAAGGTCAAGAAAAGTTTGGTATCGCTCATAAAGCCTGGAACTGCATGTGCTGAAGATTGTTTTTTTCCTAGTTTTGCTCCATAAATGAAGAGTTTGGAAACCTTCCCAGTTTCTCCTTCTGTCAGGCGTAAGCCTCATTCTCCAAAGTCTTTGTTTCATTTAATAAATTACTCTTTTATAGATTTCTTTTTTAGAGTGACATTTAAAAATTATTTAGCAGAAAAATTATAGTAAGCATTATAGACATTGAACATTGATCTACTGTTTTATTTATTTTTTAATGAACAACCTGTAAAACAATTTTGGGGCACGGAAATATTTTTGACAAACTAGTCACAAACCTGGACTGCTCAGACACATGATGAAAAAAAAAATGCCTAGGTTAGCTTTGGTGTAAAGCACATGTAAAAAATGTTTAACAGATACAAAAGTATAGGCAGCTAAGGTCATACACAAGGCCCACCTGAGCTTATATCTCACCCTTGACAATACTGTACCATAGTTCTCCCCACCACTACTAATGATATACTCTACCTCTTGTATCACATTAGTACAAGTACAATTATTGTTTGTAACGCCGTCCATCCAATCCAGCCTTTTCAACCAGGATGCCTAGGCACACTGGGGTGCCTTCAGGTGTCTTCAGGGATGCCTTGGCAAAATACCTAGAAACTGCCCAAAAATTGTATATAAGCCAACAGGTGGATCAAGCCTGCCTATTAGTTACACAAAGCCACAGGTTTTCATTGTGCACCATTACAACCTTCTAGCCGCCAGTGTCCTAACAACCAATTACCTCATCGGCTGATAAGGAAGATGTCAGGCATCTGCACAGCATCCTTGTGTGCCCCTCCTCTGCCCCTCTCCATCAGCACTGGGGTCACATTAGCTGAGTGAGGGAGATAAACTGAGGGAGAAGAGAAACATCGGAATACTAGTCAGTTCCATTGTGCAAAGGTGTTTGCTTTGGAAGATTAAATTACCGCTAATGTTGGGTGTCCATCGTATGGAAATATAAGCTTGGTGTCTGAAAACCACATCCCGCATAATGTTGGGTGACCTACGCATATTGGTGTTGCTGCATTATGTAAATGTAGCACCCTCCTAGACAGGGGCTAGGCAGGGAGAATAGTTTGATCTGCCTGCTAAACAGGGGAGTAGCAGGTAAATCATAGTCTGCTTCATCTGCTTATCAGGCGAGCCTGATCAGTAGTTAGGCCCTGTTACATGTGTTCAGGGCGTGATTCATCTGGACTGAGAGAGTGTCCCCACTGTATCCAATAGGGGAGCCTGTTGGACAGTGGAAGAAACCCAGCCAGTGACACACAGGCTTTTATGACTATCCCAGTGGGTTGGCACAAACAGTGTCCGTGAGTACCAGGAAGCTTGCCAGGGGTCTGCCCAGGAAAGGGGACCACTCCAGTGGAGAGTCAGTGGAAAGGTGTCAGTGCACACAGCAAGTGAGAAAGGGGGTGCCAAGTTAGAACCCTGAAGAATAACTTAAACAGGATCACATTATCTATCTTCACTTTAGTGGCAAGGTGAAGCAGCAGCCTTGCCGCACACTACAGCTAGTTGTCCTCAAGATTGTGCATAGTTCATAGTTGGAGTATCCCACTCATCCCTTTTCCTATCCCAGTTCTAAATAAAAACAAAAAAACAACATCCCCTGGATTGATTTTTGACTGAGCCAAGGACTTTTAATGCTATTTGTCTGCTATCCGTTGCTAAGGGTAACTAGTGAAATTCTCAGCAGTCCTCTAGGGGGGCAGTGCTACATAAAACTAATAATTTCGTTTTTAAAATTTTATAATGAAGTGCCTCGAGATTGTGCGGTTTGTAAAGGGTGCCTTGACTCAAAAAAGGTTGAGAAACACTGATCCAATCACATTTTGTATATTGCTCTATACCAGTGTTTTTTTTAACCTTTTTTTATTTAAGGCACCCTTTAAAGTTCTCCACAATCTTGAGGCACACCATTCTAAAATGTAAAAAAACGAGTTTCCATAATGCAGCAACATCCACACACGTAGGTCACGCAACGGTACAGGCGATTTATTCTTACAAAGCAAATATGCCTTTGTACATTGGTACTAACTAGTATTCCAATGTTTCTCTTCTCCCTCAGTTTATTTCACTCAGCTAATGTGACCAAAGAGCTGATGGAAAGGGGGAAAGGGAGGGTCAAACAAGGATGCTGTGCTGGTTCCCATATAACACAGAAAAGGTTCAAGTGCTAGTCCTGAATGCAATTTTCCTGTTGTATCGTGAATAGGGTTGAGCGGACACCTAGATGTCCGTGTTCGACGGGTTCGGCCGAACTTTAAAAAAAAGTCCGGGTCCGTGTCCCGGACTTTTACCGAACTTTTCCCGGACACCGAACCCCATTGAAGTCAATGGGGACCCGAACTTTAAGGCACTAAAATGGCTCTAAAACACCAAAGGGAAGGGCTAGAGTGCTGCAAATGGCAGCAAAACTTAATTAAGAGCATGACAAGTGCTCTGCAAACAAATGTGGATAGGGAAATAACTTAAAACAACAAAAAAAAACAGAAAAATAAAACAATGTTCTTCTTCATCTCTGAAGGACGAGGCCCATATGGAGTAGGAGGGAGGTTGAGGTGGTGGTGGATGTGGCGGTGACATAGGCATGCGCACAGGGTGTGCCGGGTGTGCCTGGGCACACCCTAATCACCTAGGGCACATAGCATTGCCAGTGAGGAGATGGGAAAGATCTCCCTCGGACCTGCTCTGCTCTATTTCTCTTTGCCTACAGGTACATGGCCCCGATACATTACTCTCCCTGCTGGCAAACACATGCATGTGTATTTCAACTTTGGGGTGCACACCTTAATGCAATAGGCTGCGCACACCTATGGGCGGTGTAGGTGGAAGCGGCGGTGGAGGAGGACCAGGGCCGGATTAAGAGCATCATGGGCTTGGTGCTGAGGATTTTGAAGGGCCTTAAGGGCCGTGCCTTGCCATGCACCCAGAGGAGGAAGGGTGCAGCCATGCATGCCTAATTCAACATGGGATGCTGTCTCTGAAGCCCATAAACACATCCATGCATCAGCAACTGTCCCTCCTTGTCCGGCCTTCGCGCTGTGTGGGAAGGTTCTGAGGGTGCAGCCTGGGGAAGCGAGCATAGAAGCCAGACTTCTGTGTTTACAAGTGACAGAAGAGCGGTAACAGTGAATATGGCCAACCCGGGGCCTATATAAAAGGTAGGGGCCTGGAGCTGCAGCTCCAATAGCCCCTACGTTAATCTGGCCCTGAGGAGGAGGACGAGGTAGCCAACACTGCTTCTTTTCACAAATTTTAAATGAGGGTACACCCCAAAAGAGTGAGAAAGAGCAAAAATGGAACAATGGGTGGGTAAGGTCGGTATCCATTGCTATTCTGCACAAGGTACGGAAAAGTCCCGTGGGATCCATGCCTGGTTCATTTTAATGAACGTGAGCTTGTCCACATTGTCTCTGGACAGGCGGCTGCACTTGTCTGTTATAACGCCCCCAGCCGTGCTAAATACCCGTTCAGATAATACACTGGCTGCAGGGCACGCCAGCACCTCCAAGGCGTAAAGGGCAAGCTCAGGCCATGTGCCCAATTTGGAGACCCAGAAGTTGAAGGGGGCAGACCCCTCATTCACTACATGTAGGCGTGTGCACACATACTGCTCCACCATGTTGGTAAAATGCTGCCTCCTGCTAAGACGTTCCATCTGAGCTGCTGGTGCTGCTGTTTGTTGTGGCGTGCTGACAAAGCTTTTCCACATTTCGGCCATGCTAACCCTGCCTTCTGAGGTGCTGGCGGTGCCCTGGTTGCGTTGGCGACCTCCTCCTCCTCCTCCTCCTCCTCTGCCTTGTGCTTCCACTGCGGCCCCGCTGTCAGATGGGAATGCCAGCAGCATGGCGTCTACCAGCGTGCGCTTGTACTCGCGCATCTTGCGATCGCGCTCCAGTGAGTGAATTAAGGACGGTACGTTGTCCTTGTAACGGGGATCCAGCAGCGTGGCCACCCAGTAATCAGCACAAGTTAGAATGTGGGCAACTCGGCGGTCGTTGTGGAGACACTGCAGCATGTAATCGCTCATGTGTGCCAGGCTGCCCAGAGGCAACGAAAGGCTGTCCTCTGTGGGAGGTGTATCGTCCGTGTCCTCTGTATCCCCCCAGCCATGCACCAGTGATGGCCATGAGCTGGCCTGGGTGCCACCCTGCTGTGAACATGGTTCCATCTCCTCCTCCAGCTCCTCCTCCTCCTCATCCTCCTCATCCTCCAGAACTGTGCCCCTGCTGGACAATTGTGTCCCTGGCGTTTGTGTGTGCAGGAACCCACCCTCGGAGCCCCTTGCGAATGACTGCCCTGAAAGCCTTGGAAATGTTACCTCTTCATTCTCCTCCTCCTCCTCATCCTGTGCCACATCCTCTTCCATCATCGCCCGAATTGTTTTTTCAAGGAGGCATAGAAGTGGGATAGTTAAGCTGAGAACGGCGTCATTGCCACTGGCCATGTTGGTGGAGTACTCAAAACAGCGCAACAAGGCACACAGGTCTCGCATGGAGGCCCAGTTATTGGTGGTGAAGTGGTGCTGTTCCGCAGAGCGACTCACGCGTGCGTGCTGCAGCTGAAACTCCACTATGGCCTGCTGCTGCTCGCACAGTCTTTCCAGCATGTGCAGGGTGGAGTTCCACCTTGTGGGCACGTCACATATGAGGCGGTGAGCGGGAAGGCCGAAGTTACGCTGCAGCGCTGCCAGGCGAGCAGCAGCAGGGTGAGAACGCCGAAAGTGCGCACAAACGGCCCGCACTTTCTGCAGCAGCTCTGACATATCGGGGTAGTTTTTAAGGAACCTCTGCACCACCAAATTCAGCACATGCGCCAGGCAAGGGATGTGCGTCAAACCGGCTAGGCCCAGAGCTGCTATGAGATTTCGCCCAGGCCGGGCTTGAGGCTCGCTGGCAGCAACCACTCATTTGTCTGCTGTTCCATGCTCCTCCACAACTCCTGCGCGGTGTGTGGTTTGTCCCCCAAAAAGGCAAGTTGTAAAACTGCCTGCTGTCGTTTACCCCTGGCCGTGCTGAAGTTGGTGGTGAAGGTGTTACGCTGTCCGGATGAGGAGGCGGTAGAGGATGAGGAATCGGAGTAGGAGGAGTTAGGAACAGGAGGCAAACTGAAGCGCCCTGCAATCCTCGGTGGTGGAAGGACATGCGCCAAATTGCTATCCGCCTCAGGCCCATCCGCCACTGCATTTACCCAGTGTGCCGTTAGGGAGATATAACGCCCCTGACCGTGCTTACTGGTCCACATATCGGTAGTTAGGTGGACCTTGGCACAGATGGCGTTGCGCAGTGCACACCTGATTTTTTCCCCCACTTGGTTGTGCAGGGAAGGGATGGCTTGCCTGGAAAAGTAGTGGCGGCTGGGCACGACGTACTGTGGGACAGCCACCGACATAAGGTTTTTAAAACTGTGCGTCTCCACCAGACGGAATGACAGCATTTCAAAGGCCAATAATTTTGAAATGCTGGCATTCAGGGCCAGGGATCGCGGGTGGGTAGGGGGGTACTTCCTCTTCCTCTCAAGTGTTTGGGAGATGGAAAGCTGAACGCTTCCACGGGACATTGTGGAGATGGTTGTTGGTGACCCAGGTGGTGGTGTTGCTGACAGATCGTCTGTTTGCGGGGTGGCAGGTGCCGGTATCACTACAGATGTGGCTGGAGCGGCCGAGACTGCAGCAGAAGAGGAAGCAGGATGAGCCAGAGACGTTTCTTGGTTTTGAAGGTGTGTACTCCACTGCAGCTCGTGCTTTGCACTTAGATGCCTGATCATGCAGGTTGTGCTCAGGTTGAGAAGGTTTATGCTTCGCTTCAAGCTCTGATTGCACAGGGTGCAAACCACTCGTGTCCTGTCATCAGCACATTTTCTAAAGAACTTCCACGCTAGAGAACTCCTTTGAGCTGACTTTGGTGCGCTCGTTCCCTTGCTGCGTTGGGCAGTAGCGGGCGTAGTGTCTAGGGCACGGCCGCCCCGCTTCTGCACCCTGCTCCCTCTTCTGCTGTGCTGGTGGCTCTGTGCGACCACCGCCTCTTCCTCCAAACTACTCAGGTCACCTGCATGACGTTCATTCCATGTGGGGTCGAGGACCTCATCGTCCTCCACATCATCTTCCACCCAGTCTTCACCCCTGCCCTCCTTGTCGGTCTCCACAATGCTGAAAGCCGCAGCAGTTGGCACCTGCGTTTCGTCATCATCGGAGACGTGCTGCGATGATCCTTGCATGTACTCATCTTGAGAAATAAGTGGTTGGGCATCGCTGCACTCAATCTCTTCCACTTCTGGGGCAGGGCTAGGTGGATGGCCCTGGGAAACCCTGCTGACAGAGTCATCAAAAAGAAGAAGAGACTGCTGTATGGCTTGGGGCTCAGACTGCTTGCCTGATTTGCAAGGGGGTGAGGTGAAAGACGGTTGGACATCGGCTGCAGGTGCCAACTGTGACCTTTCTGCAGTAGACTGGGTGGGAGACAATGTGAAGGAACTGGAGGCACTGTCAGCAGCAAACCAATCTACTATCGCCTCCACTTGTTCTGGCCTCATCACTTCTAGGGGCGTATGATGCCCTACCAAATACTGATGCAGGTTCTGTTGCCTACTCACACTTGAGGAAGGTGTTTCACTTGTGCGTGTAGCTGGCACAGATCGACCACGTCCTCTCCTTGCAACAGGAGCTCTACCAGCAGCACCACGACCCAGGCCACGGCCCTTATTTGACGGTCTCCTCATATTTCTGTAATTTAAGATCTTGCCCTAGAAAGGTTTATTATTGAATAGCGGAATAGGAAATATGATCCAAAAAAGTGTATGTATCTCGCACGTACAAAACCACACTAGGCCCCAATTACTATTGTTTCTACCCCTAAAAGGATGGATGAGGAGTAGGAGGAGTATGGAACAGACAGCACCCTCAAATCTTCAGAAGTATGAGATGAACCTCAAAAACTTGGAAAGGTGGATCTCACACGTACCGACACAGACTATCCCGCAATTCAATTGATCCTCAAAGGTTTTTATTGAATAGCGGAATAGGAAATATGATCAAAAAAAGTGTATGTATCTCGCACGTACACCACCACACTAGGCCCCAATTACTATTGTTTGTACCCCTAAAAGGATGGTTGAGCAGTAGGAGGAGGAGTATGGAACAGGCAGCACCCTCAAATCTTCAGAAGTATGAGATGAACCCCAAAAACTTGGAAAGGTGGATCTCACACGTACCGACACAGACTATCACACAATTTAATTGATCCCCAAAGGTTTTAATTGAATAGCGGAATAGAAAATATGATCAAAAAGAAAGTGTATGTATCTCACACGTACACCACCACACTAGGCCCCAATTACTATTGTTTGTACCCCTAAAAGGATGGTTAAGCAGTAGGAGGAGGAGTATGGAACAGGCAGCACCCTCAAATCTTCAGAAGTATGAGATGAACCCCAAAAACTTGGAAAGGTGGATCTCACACGTACCGACACAGACTATCACGCAATTTAATTGATCCCCAAAGGTTTTAATTGAATAGCGGAATAGAAAATATGATCAAAAAGAAAGTGTATGTATCTCACACGTACACCACCACACTAGGCCCCAATTACTATTGTTTGTACCCCTAAAAGGATGGTTGAGGAGTAGGAGGAGGAGTATGGAACAGGCAGCACCCTCAAATCTTCAGAAGTATGAGATGAACCCCAAAAACTTGGAAAGGTGGATCTCACACGTACCGACACAGACTATCACGCAATTTAATTGATCCCCAAAGGTTTTAATTGAATAGCGGAATAGAAAATATGATCAAAAAGAAAGTGTATGTATCTCACACGTACACCACCACACTAGGCCCCAATTACTATTGTTTGTACCCCTAAAAGGATGGTTGAGGAGTAGGAGGAGGAGTATGGAACAGGCAGCACCCTCAAATCTTCAGAAGTATGAGATGAACCCCAAAAACTTGGAAAGGTGGATCTCACACGTACCGACACAGACTATCACGCAATTTAATTGATCCCCAAAGGTTTTAATTGAATAGCGGAATAGAAAATATGATCAAAAAGAAAGTGTATGTATCTCACACGTACACCACCACACTAGGCCCCAATTACTATTGTTTGTACCCCTAAAAGGATGGTTGAGGAGTAGGAGGAGGAGTATGGAACAGGCAGCACCCTCAAATCTTCAGAAGTATGAGATGAACCCCAAAAACTTGGAAAGGTGGATCTCACACGTACCGACACAGACTATCACGCAATTTAATTGATCCCCAAAGGTTTTAATTGAATAGCGGAATAGAAAATATGATCAAAAAGAAAGTGTATGTATCTCACACGTACACCACCACACTAGGCCCCAATTACTATTGTTTGTACCCCTAAAAGGATGGTTGAGCAGTAGGAGGAGGAGTATGGAACAGGCAGCACCCTCAAATCTTCAGAAGTATGAGATGAACCCCAAAAACTTGGAAAGGTGGATCTCACACGTACCGACACAGACTATCACGCAATTTAATTGATCCCCAAAGGATTTAATTGAATAGCGGAATAGAAAATATGATCAAAAAGAAAGTGTATGTATCTCACACGTACACCACCACACTAGGCCCCAATTACTATTGTTTGTACCCCTAAAAGGATGGTTGAGCAGTAGGAGGAGGAGTATGGAACAGGCAGCACCCTCAAATCTTCAGAAGTATGAGATTGTGTTCACTGTACCCCACAAAGATTGTGTTCACTGCACCCCACAAAGATTGTGTTCACTGCACCTCAAAAAGGATTTTGTTCACTGCACCCCAAAAAGATTGTGTTCACTGCACCCTAAAAGGATTTTGTTCACTGCACCCCAAAAAGATTGTGTTCACTGTACCCCCCAAAGATTGTGTTCTCTGCACCCCACAAAGATTCTGTTCCCTGTACCCCACAAAGATTGTGTTCACTGCACCCCACAAAGGATTTTGTTCACTGCACCCCAAAAAGATTGTGTTCACTGCACTCCAAAAAGGATGTTGTTCACTGCACCCCAAAAAGGATTTTGTTCACTGCACCCCAAAAAGATTGTGTTCACTGCACCCCACAAAGATTGTGTTCACTGCACCCCACAAAGGATTTTGTTCACTGCACCCCAAAAAGATTGTGTTCACTGCACCCCCAAAGATTGTGTTCACTGCACCCCACAAAGGATTTTGTTCACTGCACCCCAAAAAGATTGTGTTCACTGTACCCCCCAAAGATTGTGTTCACTGCACCCCACAAAGATTCTGTTCACTGTACCCCACAAAGATTGTGTTCACTGCACCCCACAAAGGATTTTGTTCACTGCACCCCAAAAAGATTGTGTTCACTGCACCCCAAAAAGGATGTTGTTCACTGCACCCCAAAAAGGATTTTGTTCACTGCACCCCAAAAAGATTGTGTTCACTGCACCCCACAAAGATTGTGTTCACTGCACCCCACAAAGGATTTTGTTCACTGCACCCCAAAAAGATTGTGTTCACTGTACCCCCCAAAGATTGTGTTCACTGCACCCCACAAAGGATTTTGTTCACTGCACCCCAAAAAGATTGTGTTCACTGTACCCCCCAAAGATTGTGTTCACTGCACCCCACAAAGATTCTGTTCACTGTACCCCACAAAGATTGTGTTCACTGCACCCCACAAAGGATTTTGTTCACTGCACCCCAAAAAGATTGTGTTCACTGCACCCCAAAAAGGATTTTGTTCACTGCACCCCAAAAAGGATGTTGTTCACTGCACCCCAAAAAGGATTTTGTTCACTCCACCCCAAAAAGATTGTGTTCACTGCACCCCACAAAGATTGTGTTCACTGCACCCCAAAAAGGATTTTGTTCACTGCACCCCAAAAAGATTGTGTTCACTGTACCCCCCAAAGATTGTGTTCACTGCACCCCACAAAGATTCTGTTCACTGTACCCCACAAAGATTGTGTTCACTGCACCCCACAAAGGATTTTGTTCACTGCACCCCAAAAAGATTGTGTTCACTGCACCCCAAAAAGGATTTTGTTCACTGCACCCCAAAAAGGATGTTGTTCACTGCACCCCAAAAAGGATTTTGTTCACTGCACCCCAAAAAGATTGTGTTCACTGCACCCCACAAAGATTGTGTTCACTGCACCCCAAAAAGGATGTTGTTCACTGCACCCCAAAAAGATTGTGTTCACTGCACCCCACAAAGATTGTGTTCACTGCACCCCACAAAGGATTTTGTTCACTGCACCCCAAAAAGATTGTGTTCACTGCACCCCAAAAAGGATGTTGTTCACTGCACCCCAAAAAGGATTTTGTTCACTGCACCCCAAAAAGATTGTGTTCACTGCACCCCAAAAAGGACGTTGTTCACTGCACCCCAAAAAGATTGTGTTCACTGCAGCCCAAAAAGATTGTGTTCACTGCAGCTCACACACAGAAAAATGGATGTGGATCACTGACACCTGCCTATCTCCTATCCCACACCACACAGCAATATCGATTGTAGTTTGTAGAACACAGTTTCCCTAAAATTCAGCAGCAGCCTCTCCCTAACAGGATTGAGAAGAGATCGTAGATCGGGACTAAGTGCAGACCCCACACAGCAATATCGATTGTAGTTTGTAGAACACTCTGACCCTAAAATTCAGCAGCAGCCTCTCCCTAACAGGATTGAGAAGAGATCGTAGATCAGGATTGAGTGCAGACCCCACCCCCCACACAGCAATATCGATTGTAGTTTGTAGAAGACACTGACCCTATAATTCAGCAGACTCTATCCCTAAAATGCCTACAACTCGCCCTGCCTAAACACTCCGACCTGTCCCTCAATTCTATCCGGACACAAATGGTTTTTTCCTGCCTGTCTTTCCCTAATCAGCAGCCAGCACGTTGATGTGTGCTCTGTCCCTGATCTAAGCAGCAGAATGAAGACGCTGCGGCTGCCTGGAACTTATAAAGACTTGGTCACATGCTTCAGACGGCCAATCACAGCTACTGAGACATTTGCAGGCATGGCTGGGATGGCTTAAGGCACACCAGTTAAACGATTGTTGATTGACTGTTGAAAGCCCGCCATGAAAAGAGCGCCAAAGCATGCAAAACCCGGAAATAAAACGACCGAACACGGATTTTTACCCGAACATACAGTAAAGTGTCCGTGTCCGTGTTCGGGTACAAAAAATCCAATTATTCGGTACGAACACGAATAATACAGTCCGTGTTCGCTCAACACTAATCGTGAACCCAAAAGTTATTAATTGTAGAAGCTGTATATCAAGTGCGCCACGGCTGCCCAATCCTTAACACGGGATGGTGTATAGAAACAATTGAAACAGAAAAGAAGGATGGCGCTCTTGTGTGCACATGTGGCTTAAAAGTTTAAATGATGACCCCAAAAATAGTCTCATAATGAGCCTTGAAGGTTTAATAAACACAAACAGATAAAAATTAATGAATGTACTTCCAAACCGAACCCTGAAGCTTTCCGAGTCTCCTCAAGTTGACAAAGCTAGACATAGCGAAACATGTAGTTGTGGCAACCAGAAGCTCTCAGAAGCGCTTGTGATACTTCCACCATCCCGCCTGGCTTCCTGTTTACCTCATCGGCGTCACTTCCGGTGACGTCATCCATGCGTCATTTCCGGTCCTCACGGAGGACTCGGCTTCGTACTACGCATCGGCCCCGGTTCAGTGTAGCGGCCGCACACAGGACCATGTGAGCCCCTACCATTGGATGCTGACAATCACCATCAGGGAGCACCTCTTTCCATCTTGGGTTACCCGATGTCATTGGAGTCCCACTATCACCACCAGGGATCCCCACAGCTGCCCAAGGAGACTCGGAAAGCTTCAGGGTTCGGTTTGGAAGTACATTCATTGCTTTTTATCTGTTTGTGTTTATTAAACCTTCAAGGCTCATTATGAGACTATTTTTGGGGTCATCATTTAAACTTTTAAGCCACATGTGCACACAAGAGCGCCATCCTTCTTTTCTGTTTCAATTGTACTGGTTCCCAACATCCTTCTTATCAACCGTTGACGTCATTGGTTGTTAGGATGCCGGCAGCTAGAAGGTGTAATGGTGCACAATGATAGCCTGTGGCTTTGTGTAACTAAAAGGTAGGCTTAATCTATCCATTGGCTTATTCATATATTCTTATTTATATATTCATATTCTAGGCATTTTGCCAAGGCACCCCTGAAGAAACCTGAAGGCACCCCAGGGTGCCTGGGCATCCTGGTTGAAAAAGGCTGCTGTATACTGATAGAACATAAATCTATGTTCTCTTAAATTAATCTACACTAAACCCCCCCCCCCCACACACACAATAAAAATATCGGACAAATGATCATTTGTTTTTTTTTTCTTTGTTTTTTTTTTGCAGGCTAGTCTCGTATCTAAAATTACGAAAGTTCTCATACGACAGAATACAACTTCAAAAGTCATGTAATGTGTTGTATTGTAATTTATTTTTTGCATGGTCTTGCTCTTCAAATTGTTTTCTAATTCTGTACTGATTAAATGAAAATCGGCATCGTACTAGAAACATTTTTGTGTTTGTTCCTTCATGTAATATCGGATGAACTGTTGTGATCGGCTCTCGAAAATCTGTGAACTAACGATCGGATTATCGTATGATTGCTTTGAAAGCGATATCCTTCATCTGATTTTCTGACCGTGTGTACTAGGCATAAGGGTGTAAAACCAGTCAGTGTGGTTCTTGACAAGGTAATCTTGATGACAACAACCCCAACCCAAACCCACCAGCATCAGCTGTCACTGTTTCTTGCACCAAAGGCACAGTATTGGCTAAATTCAGCAGCCTGCTCCTGTGATAGTATAATACTAATAATGTATTCTGTGGCTGGAGGTACTTTAGGCATTCACAGGATAAATAAGTAAGTGTCAGCCAGTACAGGCCCCAAAAATTAGCCAAAAGGCATTCACCTGACAGCAAAGAACTTTGTATTCTGTGGCTGGTGGTTGCTGTGTGGAGCAGGGACAGAGTGTTAGTGACACAAATCGTTAAGCTAATAGGTCCACAAAAGTCTTTTGTCAGTGTAGGGAGAGGTTGCTGTGTGGAGCAGGGACAGACTGTAGCAATTAGGCATTCAACTGACCTTTTATGGCGCTGGATTTACCTAAGACAGGGACCATGAATTGTTATGGGTGGTGGTGGATATTTGTGGCCTGTCATGAGGAATTTGAATCAAACATGGTCTACTGGTCACATGTGTTGAATTCCTCCGAGATCCATGCCTCATTCATTTTTAGAAACGTGAGGTAGTCATAGTCAACACTGTCATGAGCTAGGCGAGTGCGCTTTTCGGTCACGATCCCACCTGCTGCGCTGAACGTCCTTTTGGACAGGACACTGGACGAGGGGCAAGTCAACAGTTCCATTGCAAATTGTGCAAGCTCTGGCCAGAGGTCAAGCCTGCCCACCCAGTAGTCCAGGCGTTCATCACTTCTCACAGCATTCACATCGGCCGTTAACCCGATTTAGTCGGACACCTGACGGTCTAGGCGTTCCCTGATGCTGGATCCGGAGGACAGCTGTGGCTGTGTCGGCTAAAAGAATGATCTCATATCAGAAGTGACCCACACATCTTCAAACTGCCCTCTTCTTGCAGGTGCTGTTGGATTGGTACCCGCAACTGTTTCTCTGTGAGTGGAAATTCCTCTGCCAGCGCACACAAAAGCAGCATGCAGCATTTCTCATAACAAGGCCTGGAAGTGCTGCATTCTGACAGCCCTCTGTGATAGTGGTAACATTTTTTGTTTGTACTGGGGGTCTACGTACATTGCCACCCAGCACTGGTAATTTTGTCACAGGGTCATTTAAAAAATGACAGGCAGAGGAAGAGGCAGGCCCTTCCGCAGGGGTAGGGCAGGAGCACCAGGCCGGAGCCAAAGTGGGAAGTTGCAGAAGGTGCGTTCGATTACGTCAAAGGGCGCACCATACTTGGTGGAGTGGCTCACGCAGCCTTCCTCTTCTGCACTCTCCTCATCCTCTCTATCTGCACCCTCTTCACTCTCTGCTGTGTGCACCCCCAAAGACACCACCACCAATACCACCATATACCCTCCGCTTGAGTCGCAGGAATAATTTTCCGATCCATCACAAGACATTTGCGATGTGCAGCCATTCTTGGCATCGGATCAGGAAGAGGAGGTAGCAACAGCCACCACTCAGCAGTCTGATGACAGTGCCCAGATCAGCCCAAGGAGGTTTGTCTCCGCTGTTGCTGCCTACTCCGAGATCTCAAACGTTAGTGGTGGGGAAGGTGACGTTGATGATGCAGAGGCAAAATTTCTGCAGTACCCAAATACACTATTATGAAAGTATATTGTTATATAACACCCCACTTCAATCTGTAGTTTTGGGGGCCACTGGTCTATCACACCAGTTATAATACTTCTAATTGCGCTTGTCACTCTTTGTAGTTGTAGTATCGCTGCAGAACCGCTCACCAGTCACAATGCTGCACAATACAAATCCACTATAATATGCTTTCTATATTCATCCAGAATTGTGACTTCCTCATCTTCCTGCTCCTGCTCCTCGACGGCTTGATCAATGACACAATGCAATGCACGCTCCAGAAAGAAGGCATAAGGTACGATGTCGCTGATGGCGCCCTGGCTGCGACTGACCAGTTTGGTGATCTCATCACATGGCCACAGAAGTCTGCATGCATCGCGCATGAGCAGCCACTGGTGCGGTGAAGAGGGTGCAGATAGAGAGGATGAGGTGGGTGAAGAGGGTGCAGATAGAGAGGATGAGGTGGGTGCAGAAGAGGAAGGCTGAGTGAGCCACTCAACCAAGTCTGGTGCGTCCTTTGACGTAATCAAACGCACCTTCTGCAACTTCCCACTTTGGCTCTGGCCTGGTGCTCCTGCCCTACCCTTACCAACCCTGCGGAAGGGCCTGCCTCTTCCTCTGCCTGTCATTTTTTAAATGACCCTGTGACAAAAGTCTCTAGAGAAGCGCAGTATATGTGGAAGAATGTATATAACACCCCGCTTCAATCTGTCGTTTTGGGGGGCCACTGGTCTATCACACCAGTTATAAAAATAAAAAATAAAAATTCCCAGTAACTTTTGTCACTGTGTGTAGCAGAGTTAACGCAGCGAAAGAGGAAAAATGTCTGCAGTACCCAAATACACTATTATGAAAGTATATTGTTATATAACACCCCACTTCAATCTATCGTTTTGGGGGGCCACTGGTATATCACACCAGTTATAATACTTTTTTCCCAGTAACGTTTGTCACTGTGTGTAGAAGAGGGAACGCAGTGAAAGAGGCAACATTTCTGCAGTACCCAAATACACTATTATGAAAGAATATTGTTATGTAACACCCCACTTCAATCTGTCGTATTGGGGGCCACTGGTATATTACAACAGTTATAATACTTTTTTCCCAGTAAGGTTTGTCACTGTGTGTAGCAGAGGGAACGCAGCGAAAGAGGCAAAATTTCTGCAGTACCCAAATACACTATTATGAAAGAATATTGTTATATAACACCCCGCTTCAATCTGTCGTATTGGGGGGCCACTGGTATATTACAACAGTTATAATACTTTTTTTCCCAGTAAGGTTTGTCACTGTGTGTAGCAGAGGGAACGCAGCAAAAGAGGCAACATTTCTGCAGTACCCAAATACACTATTATGAGAGTATATTGTTATATAACAAGCCGCTTCAAATCCACTATAATATGCTTTCTATATTAGAAAGTATATTATAAGTGTATTACACCCCTATATACTGCACACCAAACAATAGTACACCTATACCAAACCTTAAAAGGACTTTTGTGGACCTATTACCTAGCGATTTGTGTCACTGACAGTCTGCCCCTGCTCCACAGAGCAACCTCTCCCTACACTGACAAAAGACAGAATATAGACCAAACAATAGTACACCTATACCAGTCCTTAAAAGGACTTTTGTGGACCTATTACCTAGCGATTTGTGTCACTGACAGTCTGCCCCTGCCCCACACAGCAACCTATCCCTACACTGACAAAAGACAGAATATAGGCCAAACAATAATACACCTATACCAGTCCTTAAAAAGAGTTCTGTGGATCTATTACCTAGCGATTTGTGTCATTGACAGTCTGTCCCTGCTCCACACAGCAAATCTCTCCCTACACTGACAAAAGGCAGAATGTAAAATGGCAGCCAGATCAGGTCTATTTATAAGGTAGGGGGTATGTCCATGTGTTGAAATGTCTCAATTGGCTGTCCTGTACCACCTGATGGATGTGTCATGGGTCAAAGTTCTTCACAATCTAAAAGAATATGGCAGCCGCAAACATCGCCATATGTTTGCATGATCTGCGAACAGCGAACGAGCAAAGTTCTCCGCAAACTGACCGCTGGGCGAAACGCAAGGCCATCTCTATTCAGAACGCCTGTTCATTCCTTTTTCCGGAAAGGACAAGGGGAAATGTGCCTCATTTTAGACGATTATGGCAAGGATTGTCTGGGCCATCCGACGGGCTCACAGAGCCGAGAGCTTGGCTCCTTTGGGGATGGTGACCACTCCCTTAACCAGGAGTGTGCCCACATCCTGGGCGGCTTTGCAGCATGTGGTTCCCAATGTAATCAGTAGGGTGACCTTGGGATCCCCGACCAATACATTTATGGCTCATTATTGTGTAGAGCCGGCCTCTTTTTCTTCTGTTAATTTTTGGTTTACAAATCCTGTCGCTTGACAGTGTCAATTAAACCCTTTTCTTTGGTTCTGCAATTGCCCACCCAGATGTGTATGGCTAGTTATTTCCCATACGTAGGCTGCCATGAAGTCTGTCAGGAAAACAGAAAATTGTCTATCAGATACTTACCATAATTTTCCGTTCCTGATGGACTCCATGGCAGCAGGAGTTCCCTCCCAGAGTCATGAGTAGGCTATTTACGGAACGCGGCCTCTGGCAAAGATTTATGGGAGTGGACACTTTATCCAAGGTAAGACTTCAACCGTTCTGGTCCTTAGGAGGAGGAGGACAAAAAAGGAACATGGCCTCTGGCTCAGAGCAAAGATTTATGGGAGTGGGGTCCTATAGGGGAGGAGTGGAGGTGGGGTTAAACCATACGTATGCTGCCATGGACTCCATCAGGAAAGGAAAATTATGGTAAGTATTTGAAAGGAAATTTTCAGATTTTCTTAGTTCCCATATTCACATACATTTTTTTTTTTTCAATACATTTCTAATATTTTTAAAAAGCAGAGAAAGACAGACATATGATGGATTCAAATAAGCCAGAGGATTTCCAGTCACTACTTACCAACCAGCCATGCGTTAAAAACAGCGGTTTAGTTGCACACATTTGCAAATACATGCGTAAGCTACAGGCCCCGGCAAGACACCCTGATATCTGCAGACCCTAACTCTACCTTTAAAGAGTCTTCACAGTGAGCGCACATGTATTATAATGAATAGATGTAGGACAGGTGACTGAAGGGAGCCCACCCCTCCTTAAAGGAACAGGGTCACACTGAACACCCAGCATATTGCACAATGGCAGCAAAGGTGTCAGTGCGTTGCCTGACCAATATAAACAACAATACAAAAAGTGGTCATCTCCCCCACCTATAACTGGTCTTGACAGTAAAGAGCACTGGAAGGGCAAACGCAGATCAAAGAAAGCAGGGGATTTCCAGTCACTATTTACCAACCAGCCAGGCTTCCAGTGCTCCTTACTGTCAAGACCAGCTATAGGTGGGGGAAGTGACCACTTTTTATATGATGAATTCAGCTGACAAATATAAAAAAAATGGCACAGGAAGGGTGTATTATGTGCTCACAAATAAACAGACTAATGCCCTGTACACACGCGTCGAAAATTGGCAGGGAATTTTCGGCCAACGTCCGATCTGCCGATTTTTGGCTTGTTAGTATGATGCTTCCGACAACCAACTCCGACTTTTCGGCCGAAAAAAATCTGGTGTGCAGGCTATAAAATTTTTGTTGGCCGTCAACACAACGGCCGATTTTCGTGCAGTCAGTACAGATTTAGACAGGGAAAAATCTGATGAGCAAGTCTGGGCATGCTCAGTGAAGAAAAAACACAAAGAAAACAAACCAACACATGACATCACTTCTGAAGTAGAATTTTGTTGGCCGAGAAAATTTGTGTGCAGTCTAGGCACATTCCAACCAACAAAACACAACTTGGACAAAAGTCGGACGATCAGTCGGCCGATAATCGTTGCGTGTGTACGAGGCTTAAGTGGATACAAAGCCAGAGTTCATTGATGTTTTGTTCAGTAAATCCAGGGTTAACTTCGTTGTTATCCAATACACTTGTGGCAGCATCTCACACAGACTGAAGAGAATTTCTAGGCCAGGCATGTCCAACATGCGGCCCGGGGGCCGCATGCGGCCCAGAACCGCAGGCAATGCGGCCCACTGCCGCTGACAATTGTTTTTTTTTTTTTGCTGGGGAGGAAGGAAGTCGGTTCGGGGGCACGGCCACAGCGGCTTCCAACTAACTGTAGACAGGGATCATCCTCTAGTTGTGTTAAATTAGTGCTGGGGGGGTTGTGGCAGCGTGGGAAGGGTGCGGGGCGTTTTATTACTTATATACCTTAACTATAGTATATATTTTATATGCGGCCCGAGAAAATTTCTCTACACTCAATGTGGCCCAGAGAAGCCAAAAGGTTGGACACCCATGCTCTAGACCAACAAATAGGCTTGACAAAGAGGCTGGACGGAGCAAATATAGGTGCCCAGCTAAACTAATATATTTATATACCGTATATATTTAAAGGGATTTTAAAGTTTTTTTTTTTTTTTTTTTTATTTAAATAACAAACATGTCACACTTACCTCCTCTGTGCAGTGGTTTTGCACAGAGCAGCCTCTATCCTCCTCTTCTCAAGTCCTCCGCCAGCGCTCCTGGCCCCTCCCTCCTGCTGTATGCCCCCAGAGAAAGCAGCTTGCTCTGGGGGCACCCAAGCAGGCTTGCTCCTGATACGCTGCTCTGCATGTCCATTTACACGTAGAGTCATGGCTCGGCCCTGTCCCCTCTCTCTCCTCATTGGCTCACTGGCTGTAATTGACTGTCTGAGCCAATGAGGAGGGAGAGTCCCCGGATCATGATGGGGCTCAGGTAAGGCTGGCCATACACTATACAATTTTCTTATTCAATTTCCTTTAGATTTACCTTTAACTATGTAGTGCAAGGGCCTGCCTGATTGCATACAAATTGAAAGTGTTTAGGTTTGACCCTATATTACATGGTTTTGGTAAATCTAAAGGAAAGTTGAACAAGAAAATTGTATAGTGTATGGCCAGCCTAAGTATTGGGATGAAGGTAAAAAAATCTTTAAGCCCTTAGAACCACTTTAAGAGTGAGAGATGACAGAAAAAAGATCAAGTAGTTGATTAAGTCTGCCCCATTTTTTTTTTAAATATGGTATTTATTTATATGTTTCTGTTTGAGTATAGATCTGTGTTTGTCCCAAGCATGTTCGATTAGCTATATATATTTGAAAAGTATGATCAAAGCATATATATGAAGAAGGTATTATATACTAAATCAATACAATTTAAGGCATTGTTTATTTTTGATAGACTGAAGATTAATCTTTTCAACAGCAAAAAACACTTTTTTTTTGGTGGTGGAGAAATGTTCAATCATTACCTCTGCCAAGTCCTTTCTGATACACACACAGTGTATTGCCATTCTCTTTGACAATAGTTCTTATCACTACACTGTTCAGATGACCTGACAAATGATCACTATCTATGTGTCTTACTACTTTCTATTCTCTTTCTGATTAATGAAAGACAGACAGCTCAGAAAAGAGGTGAACTCAATAAATTCAATTGTTTTCTTTAGATGATATCAGTATAACCAAGGTATGTTCCAGTGGGTAAAACATATACAGTATCTAGAAGCAAACACAATGTGATTGAAAAAAACACAAATAGTGGATTTAAAGTGGTATTAAACCCAAAAGAAAACATTTACTATATTGCAGCCTACCTATTCTTAGCAGTAATTGTTGCATTCAGGCCCCGACTTGGACAAAAAATAAGCCCGGGAATTTTGGACTGAGCAGCCCATGACATGTTAATCGGCCCCCTTCCCCATTCTCCATCCTGACGACCTGACTGGTCCCTCAGGAGACAGGAGGGGGGAACCCAGCAGAGGTGCAGGGGGCCATGAAAGAGCATGGGGGGGCGGAAAAGAAGGGGGGAGGGGGCGGAGAGCACGGGGGGAAGCCAGAAAACACATGAAAGGGCAGAGAGCACTGGGGGTTGCAGAGCACAAAGGGTGTCTGGAGAGAACTGGGGGGGGGGGTCAGAGAGCACAGGGGGGGACCAAGAGCATGGGGGGCAGAGAGCACAGGGGAGAGACAAAGAATAAGGGGGGAGAAGAGAGCACAGGGGGCCGAATAGCATGGAGGGCTGTAGAGCCCAGGGGGTATCTAGAGAGCACTGGGGGGGAATCGGAGAGCACAGGTGGAAGCAAGAACATGAACGCGGGGTGGGGCGGAGAGCACAGGGGGAAACCAAGAGCATGTTGGGCAGAGAGCACAGGGGAGGTGGGGAGCACTAGGGGGGCTGGAGAGCACTGGGGGAGGTAGAAAGCACGGGGGGAAGTGGAGAGCATGGGGGCTGGAGTGCACTGGGTGGGCTGGAGAGCACGGGGGGAGGTGGAGAGCATGGGGGGGAGAAGAAGAGCGCGGGGCAGTGGCAGAGAGCATAGGGGGGAGGTGGAGAGCACTGGGGGATTTCAGAGAGCACTGGGGGGGCAGGGAGTACAGGGTGGATGGAGAGCACTGGGGGGGCCAGAGAGCACAGGGGGGGCAGGAGAGCACTGGAGGGGCAAAAGCACAGGGAGCGGCAGAGAGCACTGGGGGTTGGGGGGCTGTAAAGCATTGGGGGAGGCAGAAAGCACAGGGGAAAGGTAAGCACTGGGTCAGAGGTGGAGAGCACTGTGGGGGCTGGAAATTATTGAGGGGAGGAATAGAGCACAGGAGCTGGAGAGCACTAGGGGGCTCGAGAGCACTAGGGGAAGGTGGAGAGCACAGGGGGGAGGGTGGAGCACAGGAGGGAGGAGAGCACTGGAGGAGAGGCGGAGAGCACTGGAGGAGAGGTGAAAAGTATTTGGGGGCTGAAGGGCACTGGGGGAGGCAGAAAGCACAGGGGGAGGTAGAAAGCACTGGGGGGCAGCGGAGAGGACAGGGGAGACAGAGAGCATGAGTCAGGGGGAAAGTACGAGGACGAGGGGGGCAGAGAGCATGGGGAGCAGCAGAAAAAAGCAGGATAGGAGGAGCGGTGGGGGTGGCTGCATATAGAAGAATAATTCTCTTCATTTCCTCCTGCAGCCTCTGAAAGCCTACTTCTCCTTCTCACCCTCTCGCAGGTTTTTAGAGGCTGCAGGAGGAAATGGAGAGAATGATTCTTCTATATGCAGCCGACTCCACCGCTCCTCCTCCAGGTTACAGGGGGGCCGCACTACAGCTCCATGGTGTCTGAGGCAGGTGTCTCCTCTAGCTCTTCCTCTCATGGTCATGCCCCCCAGCGCTGATGGCAGCCGCGGAGAGGCCAAAGATGTCTCCTTTAGCTCCTTCCCCCTTCATGTTTCCGTCCCTGTGCCGACAGCTGAACTGGCAGCCAAGAAGAGGCCGAGTGAGTGGCACAGCTCAAAGAGCAGCCCCGCAAGTGCCCAGTGTGCCCTATGACCAGTCTGGGCCTGGCTACGTTTATGATCTTTTTTAGGCTTTCCTTCTATTTTTACCTGGTGATCCAGCCAGTAAGGCCGGCCATACATGGTTCAAATCTCTGCTGGTTCAGTAGGATCCGGTCAAGATTTAAACCGTTAATGGGCAGGCCGAATGTACCAAGTTAATCAATTGCTTAACTTGGGTACAACCAGCCTGCCGGATTTTCCTGCTATAGCCGCTAGCGATAAACATTGTTTTCTCCTGGCGGGGGGGGGGGGGGAGCCAATGTCCCAGCAGGTGGGATTTCCACATGAACACTGTGTTTATGGGGGAAATCAAGTGAATTTCTTTCCTGCAACCAAGGTGGGGGAAGCCAGGGGAAGACAGTCGCTAGTTGCTATAGCAGCCGCTTCCAATATTCAGAAGCAAATCCAGCAGGCTGATTGTACCCAATCTGATCATTCCATCAGCTTGGCACATTCAGCCTGCCCATTAAGGGTTTAAATCTCGGCTGTTTCAGCAGGATTCGAACCGTGTATGGCCAGCCCTACAGAGATGAGACAATCCATTTGACACTGGAAGGGGTGCTTACAACAATCGGCTTTTATTTATGTAAAACCTTTTTTTTCCAAAAACAAACTGTTTGCTGTAACTAATTTTATAGTCTTAAGCTGGCTATAGGCAGATCACAATTTATTTAGCAGGAACCGGCCCAATTTCAATCCATCTATGGGCAGACTGGATGTACTGAAATCAATCCATTGCTTGACTTTAATAGAATCAGCCTGTTGGGTTTTTTTTCCCGATGACTGCCGGCGGTTTCAGTCTCTGCCAGTGATCATTTTATTCTGTCTCTGGGGAAGGCTTCCTGCGCTCCCTGCAGGTAGAACACAATAGCACTACTGGCTGTGTTAAAGGGGAAATTTAGCAATTTTATTTGGTTGAAGGAACCATTATGGTCCTTCCTCCATTTCTGGTACAGGCCTCTCAGGGATAGGAAGTGGGGGAAAATCTCCCCAATACATGTTACAGGCAGAAATACTTTATAAAACTTGACAAAATGTATACCCTTCCTCTCTCTACCCAAGAAAGACAAATTTAATATTTGACTGGTTAGGCTTTCAAAAATAAACTTATTATGTGAAAAAATATACTTATTTTGCTTATATGATACTAACATATTCTAAAGCCTTGTAGAGCACAGACTTAAGGATCACTAGTAATTCTGAATCCTTTCTCTTCTCAATAAAGAATTGATTTCTTGTTTTCTTAGTGGAACGAGCACACAGTATTACTTTACTTCATGTTTCCTCAACAGCTAGCAATCCAGTCCACCTATCTGCAGCACTGGATACTCATACCTGTGGCCACGTGTCACTCTAATGATGTTGCTGATGGTCCAGCTGTGATTAACATGATGATGGCATGTAGAGGGGAGGTGACAAGAGCAGTGATAGACCAGAAAATAGAGCAAGTTTGGTGGACCAGTAGGTGTTGTTCCTAAAACTTTTTTTGTTTTTTAGCCTTAGCCTTTTAGCCTTTGCCTCGGATTGGCTGACTAAAGCCCCGTAGTCTTTTATTATTGGACGAGTCTGAGTAATAGCTCTTGGATTACAGTAGTCAAGGAGCTATCTTAGATTCAACCAATAAAAGACTGCGGGCAGCCAATCAAGGACTATGGCTGTGAATAACGAGGAGGCAGAGCCCTTTCTTATCCATCACAGCAGAGCAGCCGACCGCCAGCCTATAACCAGGTGATGACTGGTAACTTTTGGCCCAGGGGGCAAGTACAAACCAGAGGCCCATAGTGCAGCGACTTGCCCCTCCCTCTACTCTCCCTCTTCCTGGCCTCCTCTTGACCTCCATTCCAGGCTGAAACTCCGCTCCAGGTATTCTCTACTCACTAGTCGAACTTGGGCTGGCCAGAGGAGGAGAGTCTCCAGTGAGACTGCCCCCCAGCATGAATGGTGTAAACTGTGTCTGAGCAGAGGCCGGTTCCATGCCCCACTGAAACATAGAAACATAGAATGTGTCGGCAGATAAGAACCATTTGGCCCATCTAGTCTGCCCAATATATCTGAATCCTATGAATAGTCCCTGGCCCTATCTTATATGAAGGATAGCCTTATGCCTATCCCATGCATGCTTAAACTCCTTCACTGTATTTGCAGCTACCACTTCTGCAGGAAGGTTATTCCATGAGTAGTGGATGCATGGAATAACCTTCCTGCAGAAGTGGTAGCTGCAAATACAGTGAAGGAGTTTAAGCATGCATGGGATAGGCATAAGGCTATCCTTCATATAAGATAGGGCCAGGGACTATTCATAGGATTCAGATATATTGGGCAGACTAGATGGGCCAAATGGTTCTTATCTGCCGACACATTCTATGTTTCTATGTTTCAGTGGGGCATGGAACCGGCCTCTGCTCAGACACAGTTTACACCATTCATGCTGGGGGCAGGGCCATCTTACTGAATGGGCACGCTGGGCAGTTGCCAGGGGGCCCCACTTGCCTTGGGGGCCCCACCTGCCCAGCCACCCAGCCCCAGCCAAGCATTACTCCCGATTCCTGTGTGCATCCCGCTGCTGAACTTAGGTGGCAAGCGCCTGTCGGCCCTGCGCTGCTGTCAGGCCATTTGGGCTGTGAAGGGGGAGCCCACAACTACAGGAACGCCTGTCCCCCTCTATGGGAACAGGCACACACAGGAAAGTCGAGTCTGACTCCCGTCCGTTTGTGTGTTCACTGGACCCAGCCCCCGAACATGGAAGCTGTCATTAGCCTGGCACTGCTGTACTAATAAATATCGCCTTACCGATAATTTGCATTGCCCGGAGCCCTTTAATGCTCTTAAGATGGCATTGATGGGGGGGGGGGGGGGGCTGCACTCTGTCCTCTTCTTCACCCTGCATTCAATAGGTTAGCGGTGGGGAATTTTTACTTCTCTTCACCAGGAAACCTTTAGGCATGTCTGTGGCAGAAGTAGTGCAGCCTTTTTACAGGGCATCAGAGCGGCCCAAGGGGAAATTTCCCCCCTGCCCCCTGGCCCAGTCCTCCCCTGCCTATAACCCTTGCGTACAATGTGTGTGCCAGGTAGAAGGGAGGATGGAGCCAGGTGGAGGGGAAGATGAAGCCAGGTGGACAGAGGAGAGGAGGGGATGCAGCCAGGTGGAGGGGAGGACCGAGTCAGGTGGACAAAGGACAGGAGGGGATGCAGCCAGGTGGAGGGGAGGATGAAGCGTAGGTGAACAGAGGAGGGGATGCAGCCAGGTAGAGGGGAGGACAGAGCCAGGTGGACAGAGGAGAGGAGGGAATGCAGTCAGGTGGAGGGGAGGATACAGCCAGGTGGAGGGGAGGATAGAACCAGGTAGACAGAGGAGAGGAGAAGATGTAGCCAGGTGGAGGGAAGGATGGAGCCAGATGGACAGAGGAGGGGATGTAGTCAGGTGGAGAGGAGGATGGAGCCAGATGGACAGAGGAGGGGATGCAGTCAGGTGGAGAGGAGAATAGAGCCAGATGCACAGAGGAGGGGATGCAGCCAGGAGGAGGGGATGACAGAGCCAGATGCACAGAGGAGAGGAGGGAATGCAGTCAGGTGGAGGGGAGGATACAGCCAGGTGGAGGGGAGGACAGGACCAGGTGGACAGAGGAGAGGAGAGGAGAAGATGTAGCCAGGTGGAGGGAAGGATGGAGCCAGATGGACAGAGGAGGGGATGCAGTCAGGTGGAGAGGAGGATGGAGCCAGATGCACAGAGGAGGGGATGCAGCCCGGTGGAGGGGATGACAGAGCCAGATGCACAGAGGAGAGGAGGGGATGCTGCCAGGTGAAGGGAAGGATGGAGTGAAATGCACAGTGAAAAGGAGGGGATGCAGCCATGTCCCCTGGCACCACTCACCTGGTAGGGCTCTTTTTGTCTCTCATGCTCTGCTGTGATGGACGAGGAGGTCGGAGCAGAGACCCACACAGCGGGGCAGGAGCAACCCCACTGAGAACAAGAATCACCTATTTACTGAGAGCGCATAATAAACTTGCTTTAAGGGCCCATTCACACTAAAGCATTCAATTGTGTGTGTGTGAAATCCTCCATGTTAACAAGCATAATAGTGTGTGTTAAAGTGTTAGGTGTGAATGAGCTCCTAAAGTTTTCTGCTCATTTTTTTTTTTAAAACAAACGTTTATTGGGTTCTGTGCAAAACAACAATACAGATATAGCATAAAAAGGCATTACAGAGTAATACACAATGTAACAACAAGCAAAATCCATGTATGGGCCTACCAGAGCAGGTGGGGCAGAGTACACAATAAACAAAACCGCAAAACATATGCAAGCAGGTCTTGCTGTAAAGAAAAAAGAGGAATGAGGTGCATAGCAGGGTGCAAGGCAAAGAGAATATAGCATTTCCAAACACAGCAGGTAGAAATAAATACTAGGGGGAGCAGGTGTCTGAGGCCTGAAGCCACCTGTCCCAAATCTTATTGTAGAGCTAAGGGCAATCAGGCATCAGTGGTAGCGAAGCCTGATCTAGGGGCGGGGGGGAACACATCCAGGGGTAATATCTGGGACTTGTCCCAATTAATCATCAGGCCCGAAAACCTACCAAAGTAGTAATGAGTTCAAGCGCCGCTCTAAGAGAGGGGCCGGAGTCAGTAAGGTAAAGTATCATGTCGTCCACATAGAGGCCAATCTTGTCTTCATGACTACCGCAGCAAAGACCGTGGATGTCAGGGTGGTCTCGGATGGCATTAGCCAGGGGCTCAACAGCAAGGGCATAAAGAATGGGGGAAATTGGACATCCCTGATGTGTTCCCCTACAAAGAGGGAACGGTCGTGATGTGTAGCCATTTGCCACCACCCGGGCCTTAGGCTGATGATACAAAATAGTCAGTCACTTAACAAAATTGGGCCCAAAGCTGAAGCGCCGAAGGCAGTGCCATAGATATTGCCATTCCACAGAGTCAAAGGCCTTGGCGGCATCCAGGGCCACCAGGACCCTAGAGCCGACAAGGTCATGCGTAGCTTGAATATTTGTAAACAAGCGCCTTGTGTTACAGGCAGTTTTCTACAAGGGCATAAACCCAGTTTGGTTAGGGTGTATAACTGAGTGAATAACCTTATTAAGGCATAGGGCTAAAATCTTGGCTAGGATTTTAAGGTCACAGGAAGGAGTGAAATGGGGAGGTATGACTCAGGGTCGTGTGGATCCTTGCCCGGCTTGGGGATTAAGACAATCAGCGCCTCACTCATGGAAGCCGGCAGATCCTCAACCTCAAACATAACGTTATAAACTTCCAACAGCTTGGGGGCCAGTATGTCTATGTATTGAGAGAAAAACTCTACCGGGAGCCCATTGGAGCCCGGGGCTTTAGGCCGCGCAAAACAAGAAATTGCTTCAGTGACATCATCTATAGTCAAGGGGGCATCCAACAGGGAGACCTGGTCATCAGTCAGGGTAGAAAGGCAATAGAATTGAGTAGGTGCCTCAGTTCTGAAGAAGAGAAGCGCACTCTGGAAGTATACACATCCCCGAAAAAAGAGGCAGACTCGTCTGCCACCGCTGCTGGATCCACTGGATCCCCAGACGCGACCCAATGGAGGGATATAACCACAGGGGGGTTGTCATTCATGTGCGCTAGGTATGCAAGGAGCTTGCCTGCCTTTTCACCATGTTCAAAGGCCTTTTGCTTACAGAGCTTCCAGCTAGCCCGCTCCTGGCTCAGTTGCTCTACCGCCCTGGACCAAAGTTTCAGGCGAGCAAGTCAGGAGATGGCGAATGAGCATACTTTCTCTCCACGTCAGCCAACTGACCTTCTGCCAGGGAGTATTCCAGCCTCGAAGCCCTCTTGAATATAAAAATACGCTCAGTCAGGATCAGTCTGGCATGTTGTTTAAACGTCTCCCACACCGTCAGGGGAGAGGCCGTCGGAGCGTTGGTGGTAAAAAACTGTGTCCCTTCATCCCCCAGTTGGTCTAGATCGGGGACCACCATCAACTAAAAGGGGTTTAGGTGCCAATGTCTTTGTGGGTGATCTGCAAATGGAGCAAACGTTACCCAGTACGGTGCATGGTCCAAGAGCAAGTGGGGGCCAAAGCCCACCGCCAATAACCTCAGTGATAGGGAATTTGACACCCAAATTGAGCCTATCCTGGACATAGTGGAGTGGGTAGCGGAAAAACAGGAGTAAGCACGGGCAGTAGGGTATAGATGTCTCCAAGTATCTATAAGGTCAAAGTCATGGAGCAGTCAGCAGAACCTAGTGTCGAGGTCAGGAGCATCCGCCGAGGGCGAGGGTCCCAGTCTGTCCAGACGGGGATTGGACACCATATTAAAGTCGCCCAGCCACAGTGCAGGGACAGAGGGGAACCTGGCTATGAAATTTAGGCCCTCACTAAGGATGGTGGCACTATACGGAGGGGGCATATACCAGGCCAGAAGGAGTATGGCATGACCACCAAGCACACTGTGGACAAAGAAAAACCTGCCCTGAGGATCCGACAATACCCCCTGCGTCTCAAAAGGGACAGATTTAGAAATAAGTAAAGAAACACCCCTGGAGTATGTGGAGTGGGTAGCGTGAAAGGACCAGCCAATCCACGGGTGGCGCAAAGCCCCCCGCAGATGACCCTCAGCATGAATTTCAACCAAGGCTATAATATCTGCACGTTGGTCCTTTAAATAGGAGAAAACAACGGCGCGCTTGATCTTGTCATGCAAACCACGCACATTCCAGGTAAGTACTTTAAGGTGAGGCATGATGTCATGAAAGATACGATGTGAGGCAAGAGGAGCTGGAGGATCCCCAGCGCAGGCAGCTTCACCCACCATTTACAAGTGTGTACATAAAATGCAGACCCAGACATATAGGCAGAAAAGCAATTTGACCCAATGTACATTGAAACAAAAGAAACATAGCACAGAACCCATATAAAATTCCCCTCCCAACCCACCCAGCTCCACATAAACCCCAACACATGGGAGCATAAAACCCGAACAAAACAATAAAAATGTAAGGCACAAGTAGGGGACTCCAGCAGACCGATGGATACCAAGAGAGGTCAGGAGGTGCCAGCCTGGGCACAACACTGGAGGAGGTATAGGGTGCCCAAGCATGGGGATATTGGGGCAAAAATTCACTGAAGAGGGAGCCCTGAAACAGGGCCCGACAGTCAGCAGACTTTGCATCATGATGTGCAGTGTGAGCCATGAAAATCCTGAACATCAGGTAAAAGTGTTCTCACAAAGAGCAAATGACTCCTGTGCTTGAAGGGTGGCCTTGCGGCTGGTATCCTGAAAATGCGATTCAGGTCGAATTGTAGTAAATTCAGTCTGTGCTGCCACTCTCAATGGGTCGTGGTAACCCAAAGCAGATACTGGAAAAGAGAAATGGACAGAGGGCGCACCAGCCTAGCGCATTATCTTTAGAACAATTTATTGTAATAGACATATTTACACATTATACTCACAAAACGATTATGAAACACGGACAATAAGCAATGAGGGATGCAAGTAGCTCGCAGTTCCGTAAACAGAGGACAGGAGAGGGGTTGTGACGTCCAACAGACAGGCTCCGCAGAGGAAAGTGAAACCTGTCCCTGGAATATCTGCCATCTCTCCCACTGAGATCTGTCCATCCATCCATCCAGCAACCCTTGGGGGACTATGCTGTTTCTGACCCATTGGTGATTCTTGGGTCAGAGAGGGAGGTGAGAGGCTTTAATATCTCGGTGGTGGGGAATTGATGAGCATGTTTAGTTACTCACTCTCACAGAGGTGTATCTAATTGGATTCACTGGGACTTTTCACTGAATTTTTTATATATTTTGTACAACACTGGACTGTTATGGACTATTTTTTTTAGCACTCAGAATTTTTTATATATTTTCACTTTGATGATTTATCTGGCGCAGCAAATTTTGCCTGTTTTATTATGATTTTTTGTGGAGTGGAAATACATGTAAGCAGCCGGATATTGTTTGACCTATTGGATTATTAGATATATTTTCACTTTTTTGTACTTTTGCACAGTTAATTGCGCTGATAGTTTTCACGTTTTTGATTTACAGCAAGGTCACGACCCCAACATGTTTGATTCTGCCCCAAAGCTTAGTCATGGGGATTCCCTTAAAAAAGCTCCAGGGCAGAGTGAAACATGTTGGGGAGCATGGCCTGGTTGGAGCCCCGGCTAAGGCTGTTTTACACTTTCTCACAGGGTTTTGCTGTGATGTGCAACTTTTAGGACTTTCTTTCCCTACGCAATGCCATTGGCTACTGATAATGCTACAGATATGAACACGTGTTTTGCATACCAATACACATATATTTAAATGATTTATAATATATGTGTGAAAAATGCCTGCTTTAATTGAATGAGTGTGAGAAGCTGCATTCCAGGCTGGTTGGACAACAGTCAGGGGATCTCCCCATCACTGCTGATCATGTCCTCAGATCTCTGATACAAAGATGGATGTTGCATTGCAATCATTCTCAGGAGCCCCTGCAACTGAACTTTGCTGCAACACTAATCTGGAGGTATCTTTAGTAATAACTGTACATGGGTATATGTACACAATTCAATCAGGACCTTGTTGGGCCCTTTGCTGCTTTGTCTATTGGATGTATGTACAATCATTAATTGTTTCTTATATAAAGCTTGTATTATTTCCATACTGGTGATACTATGTTAACCAGTTGCCGACCACCCGCCGCATATATACTGGCTGGCTCGGCTGCACGAATCGGGGAGAGCATGCCGACGGCGGTGTGCTCCTGCTCCCACTAGGCTAATAATCTTTTATTGATACATGTCCCCCAGGGTAGTACCCGGACCCCCAAACCATTGTATGCCCAATTACTTGCATCTAAGCCCTCAAAATGGGCACTTTTGATTTTTCCAGTTCAGGTCCCATAGAATTCAATAGGGTTTGCTGTTCGGCTCCGAACATTTTCGATATTCAAGAGTTCTGGCGTGAACAGAACCTGGGGGGTGTTCAGCCCATCTCTAATACTAGACATTGAGCAGGCCGGAAGCAAGCAGTGTCAAAGCCAGTGGCGGCCGGTGCGTTGGGGGCGCATGGAGTTCAATGGGGCTTTTTTTTTTTTTTTTAATCACCTGAGTAGAGCCAGAGGCTCTAATAGGCTTCAGCAAAGGGTGGACCCGGGGTGCAGAGCAGTGTGCCCCGAGCCCACCCATTGTGTGACAATAGCGAATGAAAATTCGCTATTGTCACACGGATCCTCCTCCTGGCCAATCAGAAAGGGGGTCCGAGACCCGCTTCCTGATTAGCCGAAAGGCAAACCCCATGCCCTTGGCTGAGGAGGAGGTGGGAGGACTGAGGACTTGAGGGGACTGAAGAGAAGCCGCCGCTGAAGGTAAGTGCACTGGTCTCGGGGGCGGGAGGGGCTTGGCATGCTGTTCACTCTGCATTGAAGGGGGCACGCTGGTCTCTGCATTGAAGGGGGGCACGATGGTCTTTGCATTGAAGGGGGCGTGATGATCTCTGCATTGAAAGGGGGCACACTGTTCACTCTGCATTGAAAGGGGCACGCTGGTCTCAGCATTGAAAGGGGGCATGCTGGTCCCTGCATTGAAGGGGCAGGCTGGTCACTGCATATAAGGGGGCACGCTGGTCCCTGCATTGAAGGGGCAGGCTGGTCACTGCATTTAAGGGGGCACGCTGGTCACTGTTTTGAAGCTGGCACGCTGGTCGCTGTGCATTGAAATGGGGCACGCTGGTCACTGTGCATTGAAAGGGGGCACGCTGGTCATTCTGCATTGAAAGGGGGCACGCTGGTCACTGTGCATTGAAAGGGGGCATGCTGGTCACTGTGCATTGAAAGGGTGCACGCTGGTCTCTCTGCATTGAAAGGGGGCACGCTGGTCTCTCTGCATTTAAAGGGGCATGATGGTCACTCTGCATTGAAGGGGGCACACTATACCTTGATTACTGAAGGCCCCTTTCACACTTTTGTGACCTCAAAGTCAAGCAATTTTTACAGCGTTTTTTGCCGCAAAGCAATGCCTATTACATTTTTCTGTTTGCGCCCCCCCCCCCCAAAAAAATTTTGTGCACCAGCCGCCACTGGTCCAAGCAGTGCGTAAGTGGAGGCAGTGTGCAGATAGTGAGTAGGCAGTGTGCAGGCAGAGAGAGTAGGTGCAGGCAGTGAGTAGGTGGAGGAAGTAAGTAGGGAGTGTGCAGACAGTGAGTAGGTGGAGCAGTAAATAGAGAGTAAGTATGTGGGGGCAGTGAGCAGTCAGTGAGTAAGGAGTGTGCAGGCAGTGAGTAGGGAGTGTGGAGGAATTGAGTAGGGAGTGTGGAGGCATTGAGCAGGGAGTGAGCAGGCAGTGAGTAGGGAGTGTGGAAGCAGTGAGTAGGTGGAGGCAATGAGCAGTAAGTGAGTATGTGGATGGAGTAAGTAGGGAGTGAGCAGGCAGTGAGTAGGTGGAGCAGTAAATAGAGAGTAAGTAGGTGGGGGCAGTGAGCAGTCAGTGAGTAGGGAGTGTGCAGGCAGTGAGTAGGGAGTGTAGAGGCATTGAGTAGGGAGTGTGGAGGCATTGAGTAGGGAGTGAGCAGGCAGTGAGTAGGGAGTGTGGAAGCAGTGAGTAGGTGAAGGCAATGAGCAGTAAGTGAGTATGTGGATGGAGTAAGTAGGGAGTGAGCAGGCAGTGAGAAGGTGGGGGTAGTAAGTAGGAAGTGAGCAGGCAGTGAATAGGTGGAGATAATAAGTAAGGAGTGAGTAGGTGGAATCAGTGAGTAGGTGGAGGTAGTAAGTAGGGAGTGAGTAAGTGGAGGTAGTAAGTAGGTGGAGGGAGTAAGCAGGCAGTGTGTAGGTAGTAAGTAGGGAGTGAGTAGGTGGAGGTACTAAGTAGGTGGAGGGAGTGTGCAGGTAGTAAGTAGGAAGTGAGTAGGTGGAGGTAGTGAGTAGGCAGTGTGTAGGTTGAGGTAGTAAGTAAGGAGTGAGTAGGTGGAGGGAGTGAGCAGGCAGGCAGTGTGTAGGGAGTGAGTAGGTGGAGGGAGTAAGTAGGGAGTGAGTAGGTGGAGGGAGTGAGCAGGCAGACAGTGTGGAGGGAGTGAGCAGGCAGGCAGTGTGTAGGGAGTGAGTAGGTGGAGGGAGTGAGCAGGCAGGCAGTGTGTAGGGAGTGAGTAGGTGGAGGGAGTGAGCAGGCAGGCAGTGTGTAGGGAGTGAGTAGGTGGAGGGAGTGAGTAGGTGCAGGCAGTGTGTAGGTGGAGGGAGTAAGTAGGGAGTGAGTAGGTGGAGGGAGTAAGTAGGTGGAGGGAGTGAGCACGCAGGCAGTGTGTAGGGAGTGAGTAGGTGGAGGGAGTGAGCAGGCAGACAGTGTGTAGGGAGTGAGTAGGTGGCGGGAGTGAGCAGGCAGGCAGTGTGTAGGGAGTGAGTAGGTGGAGGGAGTGAGCAGGCAGGCAGTGTGTAGGGAGTGAGTAGGTGGAGGGAGTGAGCAGGCAGGCAGTGTGTAGGGAGTTAGTAGGTGGAGGGAGTGAGCAGGCAGGCAGTGTGTAGGGAGTGAGTAGGTGGAGGGAGTGAGCAGGCAGGCAGTGTGTAGGGAGTTAGTAGGTGGAGGGAGTGAGCAGGCAGGCAGTGTGTAGGGAGTTAGTAGGTGGAGGGAGTGAGCAGGCAGGCAGTGTGTAGGGAGTTAGTAGGTGGAGGGAGTGAGCAGGCAGGCAGTGTGTAGGGAGTTAGTAGGTGGAGGGAGTGAGCAGGCAGGCAGTGTGTAGGGAGTTAGTAGGTGGAGGGAGTGAGCAGGCAGGCAGTGTGTAGGGAGTTAGTAGGTGGAGGGAGTGAGCAGGCAGGCAGTGTGTAGGGAGTTAGTAGGTGGAGGGAGTGAGCAGGCAGGCAGTGTGTAGGGAGTTAGTAGGTGGAGGGAGTAAGTAGGGAGACAGTGTGTAGGGAGTGAGTAGGTGGAGGGAGTAAGTAGGGAGACAGTGTGTAGGGAGTGAGTAGGTGGAGGGAGTGAGTAGGTGCAGGCAGTGTGTAGGGAGTGAGTAGGTGGAGGGAGTGAGCAGGCAGGCAGTGTGTAGGGAGTTAGTAGGTGGAGGGAGTAAGTAGGGAGACAGTGTGTAGGGAGTGAGTAGGTGGAGGGAGTGAGTAGGTGCAGGCAGTGTGTAGGGAGTGAGTAGGCAGGCAGTGTGTAGGGAGTGAGTAGGTGGAGGGAGTGAGCAGGCAGGCAGTGTGTAGGGAGTTAGTAGGTGGAGGGAGTAAGTAGGGAGACAGTGTGTAGGGAGTGAGTAGGTGGAGGGAGTGAGTAGGTGCAGGCAGTGTGTAGGGAGTGAGTAGGTGTAGGGAGTGAGCAGGCAGGCAGTGTGTAGGGAGTGAGTAGGTGGAGGGAGTGAGTAGGTGCAGGCAGTGTGTAGGGAGTGAGTAGGTGGAGGGAGTAAGTAGGGAGACAGTGTGTAGGGAGTGAGTAGGTGGAGGGAGTGAGTAGGTGCAGGCAGTGTGTAGGGAGTGAGTAGGTGGAGGGAGTGAGTAGGCAGGCAGTGTGTAGGGAGTGAGTAGGTGGAGGGAGTGAGCAGGCAGGCAGTGTGTAGGGAGTGAGTAGGTGCAGGCAGTGTGTAGGGAGTGAGTAGGTGCAGGCAGTGTGTAGGGAGTGAGTAGGTGGAGGGAGTGAGTAGGCAGGCAGTGTGTAGGGAGTGAGTAGGTGCAGGCAGTGTGTAGGGAGTGAGTAGGTGCAGGCAGTGTGTAGGGAGTGAGTAGGTGGAGGGAGTGAGTAGGCAGGCAGTGTGTAGGGAGTGAGTAGGTGCAGGCAGTGTGTAGGGAGTGAGTAGGTGGAGGGAGTGAGCAGGCAGGCAGTGTGTAGGGAGTGAGCAGGCAGGCAGTGTGTAGGGAGTGAGTAGGTGCAGGCAGTGTGTAGGGAGTGAGTAGGCGCAGGCAGTGTGTAGGGAGTGAGTAGGTGGAGGGAGTGAGTAGGCAGGCAGTGTGTAGGGAGTGAGTAGGTGCAGGCAGTGTGTAGGGAGTGAGTAGGTGGAGGGAGTGAGCAGGCAGGCAGTGTGTAGGGAGTGAGTAGGTGCAGGCAGTGTGTAGGGAGTGAGTAGGTGGAGGGAGTGAGCAGGCAGGCAGTGTGTAGGGAGTGAGCAGGCAGGACGTGTGTAGGGAGTGAGTAGGTGGAGGGAGTGAGCAGGCAGGCAGTGTGTAGGGAGTGAGTAGGTGGAGGGAGTGAGCAGGCAGGCAGTGTGTAGGGAGTGAGTAGGTGGAGGGAGTGAGCAGGCAGGCAGTGTGTAGGGAGTGAGCAGGCAGGCAGTGTGTAAGGAGTGAGTAGGTGGAGGGAGTGAGCAGGCAGGCAGTGTGTAGGGAGTGAGTAGGTGGAGGGAGTGAGCAGGCAGGCAGTGTGTAGGGAGTGAGCAGGCAGGCAGTGTGTAAGGAGTGAGTAGGTGGAGGGAGTGAGCAGGCAGGCAGTGTGTAGGGAGTGAGTAGGTGGAGGGAGTGAGCAGGCAGGCAGTGTGTAGGGAGTGAGTAGGTGGAGGGAGTGAGCAGGCAGGCAGTGTGTAGGGAGTGAGCAGGCAGGCAGTGTGTAAGGAGTGAGTAGGTGGAGGGAGTGAGCAGGCAGGCAGTGTGTAGGGAGTGAGTAGGTGGAGGCAGTGTGTAGGGAGTGAGTGAGCAGGCAGTGTGTAGGGAGTGAGTAGGTGGAGGGAGTGAGCAGGCAGGCAGTGTGTAAGGAGTGAGTAGGTGCAGGCAGTGTGTAAGGAGTGAGTAGGTGGAGGGAGTGAGCAGGCAGGCAGTGTGTAAGGAGTGAGTAGGTGGAGGGAGTGAGCAGGCAGGCAGTGTGTAGGGAGTGAGTAGGTGGAGGGAGTGAGCAGGCAGGCAGTGTGTAGGGAGTGAGTAGGTGGAGGGAGTGAGCAGGCAGGCAGTGTGTAGGGAGTGAGCAGGCAGGCAGTGTGTAAGGAGTGAGTAGGTGGAGGGAGTGAGCAGGCAGGCAGTGTGTAGGGAGTGAGTAGGTGGAGGCAGTGTGTAGGGAGTGAGTGAGCAGGCAGTGTGTAGGGAGTGAGTAGGTGGAGGGAGTGAGCAGGCAGGCAGTGTGTAAGGAGTGAGTAGGTGCAGGCAGTGTGTAAGGAGTGAGTAGGTGGAAGTAGTGCTCTCAGTAGACACACAGAGCACACAGAGTGTGGAAAGCCTTTTGTCCGCACTGATTCGGGGAGTCTCCTCCGTTGTGTAGTAGCTCTGCCCTCTCTATCTCTGGATTGATCACACACCCGGACTCCTCAGACATGGACGGACGACTGATCGCACAAGGTGTGTCCAATAGCAGCGATCTGGTGAGAGATCCTCAGGGCTGTAATAATGGGGCGCTGATGGATCATTTCGGGGTCCTCCTCCAGGCGGTGTTGGCTGTGGTTGCGTTCAGCACTTTGATGTGTGAGTATTCCAACTTCTCCGACTCCTCCACGTGTCTGCATTGTGTATTCCTGCCTGTGTGATTTCGGCACAACACTGAGCTCTGCCATTATTAGTGGGACTAGAAGTGTCAGCATGCCCTGTATACAAGTCTGGGGGGAGGGCAGTGTTTGTTCTAGTGCATCTGGATCATGGAGCCACGTGCTGTGTGTTGTTTACAAGTGTAATAAATTGTAGCAGGAAATGTCACACTGTTGTTACTTTCAGTAGAGGATGTGAGATTATGATTGCAATGTTTATTTGTTTATATATATATATATATATATAAATGGCATTCAAGTGTATAGTGCGATGCATAAAAACGCAGTAAGTCCCTATTTTTGCGCACCACACGACACAACATGCGGTGCATAGGGTAAAATGAAGCGTTATATTGTGATACTTCAATAAAGTTCAAAACTTAATATTGCAATGCCCATTATAGTGCACTCTGGGCTGGTATAATTAAGCCGTACGCAGATATTTTTGTCAGGTGAATAATTTTTATTATGTATTTTTTTTTTTTTTTGGTATGTTTGTCCGCTTTGTGAACCCAGCACAGTACATTGTGCTGCTGGACTTTTGACGCCAAAAACAAATGTGCATTTCACAGTATTCTAAATACCTTTGAGTATCCCCGACACTTCCTCACCCTGGTACCAGCCATTTCAGATTATTTCCACCACAAGTCCAACTGAGCAAAGCAAGACACCAGCAAAATGTAGTTTTTGAACTATTAATGTAGGTTCACACCTGGGCGGGGAATGCCGCTACCGGATCCGCACTAAGGTTTGGATCACACCAGTGCATGTTTTCATGCTTTTTGCAGAAACGCAGTTCATTATTTTTAACATGGGTTTCTATGAAACACTTTCACATACATTTTTGTTCATTTTTTTTTTTTTTCTCATTTTTGTGCCTCTGCGTTTTTTGGAAAGGGTCCGGGACTTTTTAAATGCAAAACAGTGCTTTTTTGGTTCAATATACTTCAATGAAGAAGCTGCAGAAAAGCATGTAGTGCGTCTTTACAGCGATTTTGCAGCGATTTGTTTAAATCTACCCAGCAACACATTTGCCAAAAAAGCATAAACACAAATTGTGGCAAAATCGCGGTAGAAAAACCCCACAAAAACCACTGCAGAAATTCTCACAAGCAAACTGCATAGGTGTGAACAGAGCTAAATTCCCGCAGCTGCAACCACCCACACAGTGATGCCATTAATCCTAAAGGCATGCCTCCTGCACTGGAAATTGCACCCACCCTGGGCTGTGCTTGCGGTTCCCATGGAGGCTGCAATTTCCAAAGTAGTGCAGAGACTTCTTTCCTGTGTTTCGTTGGGCACGGTAGCCCATTGGAATGAATAGCTGTTGCCCGTGGAAACGAGGGCAGAACAGCCCGCACAAGCGTGAACCCAGCCTAATGGTAGGTTGGAGGTGGATGAAGGAATTCTCTCCATTGTGCTATTGTATTCTAACAGTGGGACTTCTCTGCTGCCAGAATACACTTATCAGTGTTGCAGCTAATTGGCTACATGTGCTGATCCAACACAAATTTCCCAACTTCGAGAGGAGTTAGTTTAATGACCAGGTTAATTCCTCTTGAGCGAGAGCAGCCATAGGCCCCTTTCACATGGGTTATCCGATCTGCCTGTCATTTTTTCAGACGGACCAGATTGGATGCTCCATGCAGCCCTATGGAGCAGCGGATGTCTCCGCTGACACTCGCTGCTATCTGATCTGATTCGGACACATGGAAACCCTATTTCTCTTACGTCCTCCGACAGTCGCCGCCTCCTCTAAGTCATCACTATTGGGTATTGACTTCCGCTCCGTAGTAGTAGCTAGGCATAAGACTTAGTCAAAAAGAACAAAGGCATTTGCATATACACACCCATGGGGGCTGTCCCACTAGGTCAATACCCCCCTGCAGTGACCAATCCCAACTCAGTTTCTTTCTGCCTAGCGTCAGGAGTAGTTAGGCTTCCCTGTGCTGGGGTTACAGTCTCAGCCTCTCTAATCTTTTTTTTTTTTTTTTTTTTATTTGATTTTCTTTTTAAAATGTCAGTTTTTTTTCTTGCTTTACTAGCTGTTTATTTTGTCAGCTTTAGTTTAGTCGATTCTTCGGATGAAGATGGATTCATGCGGTGCTGGGATTCGGACTGACCTCCCTGGTTCTCCAGGGCAGAGGGTCAGATGGACCCCCAGCCCACCATCGAGCGTTCAGCCATGGTTCGTCCTGGCACTATGAACGACCCATCCCTGCTCGCTGCAGGGATGCAGCCGTGAGGTGGCTACCTCACTGGACACATCTGCGATACTGCAGTGTAAGGTCCCTGGCTAACGGCACTCCCTGCCAGTTGAGGACAGCGGCTTTCCGTTCTGAGAGGCTCCCCACGCCATCTGGTACAGGTAAGTACTTCTGTGTGGGGCCTCTGTCTGGGGTGGCAGTCCTGTGTTGCTGTGTGTCCCCATGTCTGTGCCTGTGTGACTCCCTATGCGGTCCCTGCGGGGATCGCTTGTAAATGCGCTGCGGTGCTGTGTGTTTTTGGGGGTCCCCTGCCCTGTGTCACTTCGGTGTTTGTGGGGGCGCAGACTGTGTGTGTGGCGGCCGCAGCGGGGTAAAACCGCGCGGTCCGCCATTTTAGGTATGGGCAAGCATGTTTTGGCTTCACTATGGGCAATACTACATGCTGTTTTGGCGCCTTCCGCCACCATTTTGCGGTGGCAGAACGATCGTTCCGACCGCATGTTCAGCGGCCATTTTGCCGGAGCCTTCCATTCATGTTCAGCAGCCATTTTCCCTGAGTCATGCAGCTTATAGTTCAGCCTCCTCTGACAGCACTTCCTTTTCCTCTGAAGCAGCGACATTGGTGGTAACACTCTGTGGGCTCTGCAGGCTATCTCTCTCATTACCTTCTGTATTGTTATTTCTGGCTCAGTTTTTTCTTCTCCTGTTTGGGGGTCTTTGTCACTGTATCTGTAGCGGTGGGCTGCGCACTCCGCAGTGGTCTTAAAGGGGCAGTACAAAAATAATGCACTGTTGTTTCATCTTGGGCAATGGATTCTCAGGACAGCAAATTCCCCTCAGCTCTGGTGGGGGACCCCAGTTCTCCTGTGGCCCCTCTGAGACCTGATTTGGCCGCTGTAGTGGTGACCTTGGTGTCCAATATGGAAATGCTGATGGCTGAACGTGCTGCTGGAAAGAGGCCCAGATTGTCTCTCTCTTCTGATTCAGATGGTGATATGGCTGCTGCGGTGAGCATGCCCTTTTCAGGGTCTCGCTCATCCTTCGACCCACTGGGGTCTGAGGGGGGGGCGGAGGTGGAGGGGGTTGATACTTCCTCCCCGGGGTCGCCCGAAGAGCGTGCGACCATGGATGAATTGATAGTTTCTGTTAAAGAAACACTACATTTGGAGGATGAGCCCAATCCTCCGGGCATTGTGTCCTCATTTGGGAAACACAGGACACGCAAGTCGGCGCAGGTTTTTCCCTGTCCCGCTGAGTTTCATTACACTGTTAATGACATGTGGCGCACTTTAAACGTCCATTCCTGGTGCCTAGTCGGTTCAAATTGCTTTATCCCTTTGCACCGGCTACGGAATCGCGATGGTGTGTGCCTCCGCAGGTGGATCACACTGTGGCCGTGCTGAACAAGGCTACCTTGGTTCCTTCTGAGGATACCCCGGTTTTTCAGGATCCCACGGACCGACAGTTGGAGTCTCTAGCCCGCCATTCCTATACGGTGGCGGGCTCGTTGCTTAGACCCGTTTTCGCGTCCGTTTTGGTGGCTCAGGCGGTGGCGGATTGGACTAAGGTGCTTAGGAGCAACCTCGTGTCTGATGCTGTTCCGCCTGCCCGGCTGGATATGGTGGATCAAATTCACCAAGGAATCATGTATTTGTGTGATGCGGCCTTAAATGAGGCCCCTTTAGTAGCACGCCTGTCCAGTGTCTCGGTACTCAGCCGGCGACTGATCTGGCTAAAGAGCTGGTCGGCTGACCAGTCCTCGCGGAAAACAGTTGCTGAATTTCCCTATGCTGGTTCTCGCCTTTTTGGCGAGGCATTGGATACACTGGTGAAAGGCGTCACAGGGGGCAAGAGCACCATGTTGCCCCAGAACCTGAAGCACAAGTCCTTTCGTGGCAAGCAGGGGTTCTGCGCCTCGATCCAATCAGGGGTCCTTTCGTGCCTTTCGGAACCAAATCAAGGGCCAGGGTAGCCAGAAGAAGCCCTGGGTGGGCAAGCAGAAGTCAGGCAATGCCGGCTCGGCGGGTCAATCCGCCTCTGCCTGAAAGGACACCCTCACCGTTTCAGGGGTGGGGGGGGGCGTTTGCACGGTTTCCTCCAACCTTGGCTGCTCCGGATTTCGGACAGGTGGGTTCAGGAAATCATTCGATCAGGGTACAAGATCGAATTCCTTTCCCGGCCGGCGGACAGATTTTTTCCCTCCAATCTTTATTTGCCTCCAGGGCGTCTCCTTGCCCAGGGGGCGATTGTCCCGGTGCCTCATCGGGACAGGTTTCGGGGATTTTATTCAAATCTGTTCACTGTGCCCAGGAAGGAGGGAAAGGTACGTCCTATTCTGGACCTGAAAGCGCTGAACCGCTTTGTGCGCGTCCGGAAGTTACGTATGGAGTCTCTCCGCTCGGTGGTGGCCTCCCTGAGTCCAGAGGAATTCCTGGCCTCGATAGATCTAAAAGATGCGTACCTGCACATCCCCATTTTCGAGGGTCATCAGCGGTACCTTCGTTTTGCTATCGCAGAGGACCACTATCAGTTTGTGGCATTACCTTTTGGTCTCGCTTCGGCTCCAAGGGTGTTTACCAAAGTACTGGCGCCGGTTCTGGGCCTGTTAAGGGCACAGGGCATTGCGGTCTTGGGGTACCTGGACGATCTTCTTCTGAGATCGAGTGTCAGCCAGGACCTACTGTGCGATCTGTCCACCATGGTGCAGACGCTACAGGAGTTCGGATGGACCATCAACATTCAAAAATCGACGTTGTCTCCATCGGTTCGTCTTCCCTATCTGGGAATGATTCTGGACTCTGCTCAGGCAAAGGTGTTCTTGCCGGAGGACAAGCTCCGGACTTTACGGGACGAGATCAGTCCCTCAGGGACAATCCATCCTCGTCACTCAGGACCTGTATGCGGGGCCTGGGGTTGATGATGTCGGCCTTCGAGGCGATTCTCTTTGCTCAGTTTCACACGCGGGCTCTCCAGGCAAAGACCGACTGCCTCAGTCCCTGGATCTGAGCGTCTCATTGAGTCGTCAGACCAGATTGGCTCTTCTGTGGTGGCTTCAGTCCCCGACAGAGTCGGAAGGCAAGTCCTTCCGTCCGTTGTTGTGGACGGTGATTACCACGGATGCCAGCCTGTCGGGATGGGGTGGAGTCCTGGGCAACCTGTCTGCCCAGGGCACTTGGTCGGAGGAGGAATCCTCCCTCCCGATAAATGTGCTGGAATTGTGAGCGATAAAACTCTGTCTCTTCCAGTGGTCGGACCGACTTTGGGGCCATCCTGTTCGGGTACAGACGGACAATGCGACCGCGGTGGCTTACATCAACCACCAAGGGGGCACCAGAAGTGCCCGGGCGGCCCGGGAGGTGACCGACATTCTGTCTTGGCCCGAGACTCATGTCCCGGCAATCTCAGCAGTTCACATTCCGGGTGTGGAGAATTGGCAGGCCGACTATCTGAGCCGCCAGATCCTGGACCAGGGGGAATGGCCCCTGCACCCGGAGGTCTTCCAAATGCTGTTCGCGTCTCGGCTAAACCAAAAGGTGGAAAGGTTTGTGGCAAGAACGCTCGATCCTCGGGCAGACGCCTCAGATGCGTTGGTGGCCCCTTGGCATCAGTATCGTCTGATGTATGCCTTTCCTTCGATTCAGTTTCTATACAGGTTCCTCCGCAGGTTAGCCTCGGAACCGCACCTGGTGATTCTGGTGGCGCCGGACTGGCCACGCTAGTCCTGGTACACCGGCGTTGTTCACCTGGCAGTGGCGCCTCCGTGTCGGCTGCCTCTGCGGGAAGATCTCCTGTCTCAGGGTCCGCTCTTCCATCCTGCTTTACAGTCGCTGGCTTTAACGGCCTGGCTGTTGAGACCCAAGTCCTGAGGGACAGGGGTCTCTCCCCTGAGGTCATTCCTACCCTTGTCAAGGCTAGGAAAACTTCCTCTGGTAAAATCTATTACTGTACCTGGAAGGCTTATTTCGCCTGGTGTGAGTCCAGGGGGATCACCCCTCGCTCATACTCGGTGTCAAGAGTGTTTGCCTTCCTCCAGTCTGGGGTGGACCAGCGTTTGGCGTTGGCCACGATAAAGGGCCAGGTGTCTGCACTGGCTATTCTTTTCCAACGCCCTGTGGCGTCTAATTCTCTGGTTCGCACCTTCATTCAAGGTGTGCGACATTTGGCTCCTCCCAGGAAGGAGCCCTTACCTCCATGGGTCTTGAACTTGGTTCTGTCCGTGTTACAGCGTGCTCCCTTTGAACACATCCGGGAGATTTCGTTGCCTCTGCTGTCTAAGAAGGTTGCCTTTTTGGTAGCGATCACTTCGGCTCGCGGGGTGTCAGAACTGGCAGCGTTATCTTGCCGTTCTCCGTACTTGGTGATTCACAAGGATAAGGTGGTCTTGCGTCCGCATCCCTCCTTTCTTCCTAAGGTGGTCTCTGAGTTCCACATTAATGAGGACATTGTCTTGCCTTCGCTTTGTACGAAGCCTAAGCATCCTAAGGAGGTTGCTCTGCATTCCTTGGCTGTTGTCAGGGCGATCAGGGTTTACCTGTCGTCTACGGAATCTTTCCGGAAGACGGATTTCCTCTTTGTCCTTCCTGAGGGACCTCGGGAGGGCATGGCTGCGTCTGCAGCAACTATTGCCAAATGGATCAGACAGACCATTGAACAGGCTTATGCGTTGAAGGAACGGGTTCCTCCCTTCCCTGTTAAGGCGCACTCTACCAGATCTTTGAGTGCGTCCTGGGCCTACTGGCATCGGGCCTCGGTGGCCCAGGTGTGAAAGGCGTCAACTTGGTCATCTGTGCACACTTTTTCCAAATTCTACAAGGTAGATGTTCTGGCATCAGCTGATGCCTCCTTTGGCCGCAAGGTTCTCAGTGCGGCAGTGCCATGAGGGACCCTTGTTTTGTTATGGGTCCCTGGCTGTTGCTCCTGTTGAGCTTTGTTTTTTGTTGCCCAGAAGGTTCTCTTACGGTGTGTGTAAGATTCCTTTCTCTGATGTGGGTACTGCGTTGCATTTTCTACGGTTTCGTATCCCACCCCTCATGCATACACTGCTTTGGGACATCCCAATAGTGATGACTTAGAGGAGGCGGCGACTGTCGGAGGACGTAAGAGAAAACGGAATTTTTGTAAAATCCTACCTGTAAAATTCCTTTCTCTGAGTCCTCCAACAGTCGCCGCCCCCTCCCCTCTTTTGGGGTTGTTGTCTTAATTCCTACTGCTATGCTACCAAACTGAGTTGGGAGTGGTCACTGCAGGGGGGTATTGACCTAGTGGGACAGCCACCATGGGTGTGTATATGCAAATGACTTTGTTCTTTTTGACTAAGTCTTATGCCTAGCTACTCGTACGGAGCGGAAGTCAATACCCAATAGTGATGACTTAGAGGAGGCGGCGACTGTCGGAGGACTCAGAGAAAGGAATTTTTACAGGTAAGATTTTACAAAAATTCAGTTTTTCCATCCGTCTGGAGGATCGGATGAGAATGGACAGGCGGTCCATTCTCATCCGATCTCCCCATAGAGGACAGCGGGGATCTGACAGCTCTGTCTCTGCACACAAAGCCGGGAAGGAGCTGTCATTCGCCTGCTCAGCTGGGTTCAGCAGGTCAATCCTTCTGAGCAGAACAGACACCGTCGGGCGCACCGCCCATGTGAAAGGAGTCTTAGATGTATCCCCTAAGGGCCACACTTAATAATCAGTGAATGCAATACTATATAGAAGTTGTTAGAAGCAGCAGATCTGCAACGTGAGATAGTCAAAGACTAAAGCTGGATACACATTATACAACCTTTTGTTGTTAGATTTCCTTTAGATTTACCTTCAACTATGTAGTGCAAGGGCCTGCCTGATTGCATACAAATTAAAAGTGCTTAGATTTGACCTTGTATTATTATATGGTTTTGGTAAATCTAAAGGAAAAAAAAATAAAAGACCATTTTATAGTGTGTATCCAGCTTCAGTACAAGAACTTCTTCTGGGCTCCAGGCATCCCGCGATCCTGTTTGCGTGATTTTACTGCAATTCGTCTGGCGACAATCACACCAAAATCACGCAGCATTTGCGGTGCCATTGCAAGTCATGGGAATCGCTCGGGCAATGGTTTGGAATCGCGGCAATTCTGCCTGCGATCCCAAAAGCCTACATGTGAACGGAGCCTAAAGCCCCGTACACACGATCACACTATCGAACGATCTGTCGTCTGTATTTTGTTGCATGCTAGTTTCATGTGGAAAGTGAAGAGGTTACGTTCATACGACAGAATTCAACTTCAGAAGTGATGTCATGTGTTGAATTGTTTTCTATGTGTTCTTTCATTTCTGAGCATGCCTAGTCTTGCTCTTAAGATTTTTTTCGGGCGAAAACTGTACTAATTAAATGAAAATCGGACGTTGTGTTGATGTACGATAAAAATTTTATAGCCTGCACATCCAGTTTTTGTCATCCAGAAATCCGTAATCGGCTGTCGAAAGCACTGTATTGACCATGTGAAAATCGGCAGATCGTTCGTCAGATGAAATTTTCCTTCCGATTTTCGTATCGTGTATACGGGCCGTTAGACTCCATTCACACCTGAGCGTATTGTTTTCAGGCTTTTTTTTTTTTTTTTTTTTTTTTTTTAGGCATTGACATCTAACAAAAACGCTTGTAATCTGCCAAAAAAGAAGCTCATGTACTTTTTTGAGCTTCAGGTGACAAAATGCTCATATGTGAACAGGGGCCATAGAAATTATTAGGATTTTGCTTGTTGGGCATTTTGAAACTTTAGAGATGAGCGTTTTACGAGCTGAAAAACGCTCAGGTGTGAACAGGGCCTTAGGGCATGCTACAAGAGATTGTGGGAGGCTGCAGACATGTTATAGGAGATTGCCAAAGACTGTGGGCTTGCTAAAAGGGAAAGATAGAGAGGGCAGAGATGCTGTAGGAGATAGTCAAAGATGGCCAATGGGCTTAAGGGATACGTTCACCTTTAAAAAAATAAATAAATGCACATCTTTTTTGCAGGTAAAAATTGTGCATTTATTTTTTATTTTTTTATTTTACTTGGAGCCTGGAAAGCATTGCACACGTGATCAGCAAACCATGGTTGCAATGTTGGACTCATACCGACCTGTCAGTGTATCTGTCTGCTTGTACCTCGTTCGGGCAGACAGATACATACTGACAGAGTGCTCAACAGCGCCGTGGTAGTTCATTGAAAGCCGCAAAGGCTGTCGGGACTTGTAGTTTCCCATTCACCGGGGACTCTGAATAAATAACGTGGCCAAGGGGGCATTTTTTTTTTTCAAACAGTGACACAGTGGGCACCTAGAGAAGATGCCCACCCGCTGTCACCGGGGGGGGGGGGCAGAAAGAAGGGTGTGCAGCAGTTGGAACATGTTACATGTTTCATCCTAAATATAGGTGGTACATGTTACATGTTCCAAAAGGTGAACTTATCCCTTAAGCCAGCCGTAGATGGAGAAATTTTGTTTCCCCCATCAGCACATTCAGTGTTGATCAGGGAATCCCTCCCGTGGAGCCATTGTCCCTGCTGAGAGAACACAGTGATTACTGCTAGCTAAAATCACATGTAAAATACAACAGGCTGGTTGTACCCAAGTTGATCAATCAACTTGGGTACACTCAGCCTGTCCATACGTTGTTCGAATCTCTACTGGTCCCTGCTGAACTGGCCGAGATTGGAACCATCTATGGCCAAGTTTAGTACAAGAAATGGTCAGAGATTACAGGCATGGAACAGGAAAGGGTCAAAGACAATGGGCTTGCTATAAGCTATGATAAGAGAGGGAAAATATGCAACAGGAAGCTGTCATAGACTGTGATCCACATTGCACCTGTGGATCATTGTCGTGGTTGACTGTGGGGGATGATCGGTGCAGCAGGGGGGACAGTTGCAAACACTGATCTCCATGTATAGCTTTTCAGCTGACAGCCGCTTCACCTCCTCTCCCTCTCCCATGGCTGTCAGCTGAAAAGCTATACAGGGAGATCGGTGCTTGCAACTGTCCCCCCTGCTGTACCGATCATCCCTGACAACCCCTCCTCCTCCGGCTCTTCTCTGTTCTCCAAACCCCTGTGTTTTCCTCCGGTTCCCCACAGCTGGCTTCCCTGCTTTCCCGAGTTGCTGTGGGGGATCTGTCAGGATGGAGGGAGGAGGAAGGGGCCTTTAAATATGTCATGCCGATTGCTCCTGTGTCCTTTGATAACTGAGCATAGTAAACTGTATTTATTCTGCTTCAGTTTCGGTCTCAAAGGGAAGATGTCAGGGATCTGTTTAGACCCCTGATATCTCACCAAAGCCCACCAAAGGGCTGATAAAAATAACAAAAATTATTTTAAAAAAAATGTAAAACAAAATACTACTGATACCATCCCCACTGCCCTACTGACACTGTCCATTGCTTCATACCCTCCCCCCTTCTCCAGGAGCACTGAGAACTAAAAATTATAAAAAATAAAATTGTAAAAAATATTACACACATACTACCCACCGCCCTACACTCCATACTTTTCTCCTGCACATACTACCTACTACCATACACTCCCCCCTCCACTCCTGCACATACTACCCACCGCTCTACACTTCACACTTCTCTCCTGCACATACCACACACCTCCCTACACTCCATACTCCTCTCCCTGCTCATACTACCCGCTATCGTAAACTCTGCACTCCTCTTGATCAGACCAATCTGTGTCTGATCAGCTACATTGGAGGCCCCAGATCTCTCCATATAGAGGACCTTTTATGGCCCTTGCCATGTTGTTGACCCATTATGTACCACTGTCCCCGTAGGGCTTGCTGTGTGATGACTTCTTGGGCCTCCTCTGATTACCTGCAGACAGTCACTTAGGGACAGTTCACACATCAAACCTTACTCCCAGTGGCTCGTTACTTAATAAACAGTCCAGGGGTTTTGGTTTTATATTTATTGTGCAACTTGGATGGGAGAAGGGAATAGTGGGATACTCAAACTTGAACTATTTACAGTTGATAAGGGGACAACTCTCACTTGGCCTCACCAGGTTACCTGTGGAAGCAGACACACTGCTTTAACCATACTGCCACTTGTATAGAAGGAGTTAAGTCTTCTTGCTCTCTCTAGCAGCAGACTTGATGCAGCTACATTTTTTTTTTGGGACACTCTCTAGCATCCCCTTGACTGACACCCATCCACTCACTCTTCTAGCTGAAGGGATAGCCCACTCAGGACAGGCCCCATGACCCAGATCTGTACTCAATGTATGCAGAATCAGATTCTTTCCAGTGACTCCCTTCCAGTCAGCTCTTCAGGACCTATTGATTCAGCTCCTCTCTGACTCTCAGGCCCTCGGGTCGACCACCTGAGGCCGCATGGCAACTTCTAAAGAGGAGGGGCAGCTCCCCCCTCCCTCTGGGACCCTGCTCTCCAGCTGAAAGACCCCAAGGACATGTGCCCTTGGCATTTATAGAGTATCCCAGCATGCACAGAGGCACTTTCCTCTGCCAATCACCAAAGCTGTACTAAATGCCTGTGCACTTATTTGCCAGGTTTCCTCCTACTTTTCAATATGCCTCCCTATTGGACCAGTGTGAAACACTTCAGACAAACTGAGCTGCACCTGAGCACCAATTGCAGACCTTGCTAGCAGATCCTGCTCTCTGGTAGGCAGAGAATAATATGGATTTACCTGGCAATCTCTCTGGTAAGCAGAAAGGATCCAAAACTATACTCTCTTTCTAGCACACGTGTCAAACACAAGGCCCGCGGGCCGAATGTGGCCCTCCAGGCCATTTCATATGGCCCTCGCACCTCTCCTGCAGCTGTGGCAACCCCCTCATCTCTGTCCAAAACTTGTCTCAGCATTTGGCAGCAAAGAGGAGGACAGACTTCCTCATACAGATTCAGCACCCCCTCGTCTCTGCCTCCCCTGGTCTTAGCATTCAGCAAACTCCAGCCCTCCTCTGGTCCTCCTCTAGACCCTGCACTTTCTGCTTCCCAGCTACATCCACAGCTTCTTCCAGGCAGCAGCACAAGGTAAAGGGGGTGTACTGTGATGTAAAAGAAGGTGGGGGACTTTTGACCTCTGATAGCTGGGGGGGGGGGGCTCTTAACATCTGATGTAAGGGGGGGGGAGTAGGGTGCTTTGGAAATCTAGTCTTACAGATGCAACTGGCCCTTTGAGGGCAACCATAATGCTGATGCGGCCCGTGATGAAATTGAGTTTGACACCCCTGCTCTAGCACCTACCTAGGAGGGTGCTACATTTATAATAGCAATAAAGTTGATAAAAAAAAATAAAGGGTACAGTGTTAAAAAAAAAAGTTTTAAATATAAAAAACTATTAAAATAAACATTTTCATTAAAGTGCCCCTGTTCCCCTGTGCTCATGCGCAAATGCGAATGCGTACGTAGGTCTGGCATGCATATGTACGGCGACCACACATGTAAGAAATCCCTGCAAATGTCAGAACGAAAGTAATAAATGAAGCATAGACCTCTTTTGTAACTTTAACTGGTAACCTGAAAAGACTTTTAGAGTGTTGTCTATGGAGATTTTTAGGTACCGTGATTTGACTGTTTCACGGTCGGACCCAATTTTAAAGCATGACATCCTTAGTATTTATTTACTTAGCATATCGTTTTTTTATATTTTACCTTACCATTGGTCATTATATTATGGTTTTTGTGCATTCAAATTCATTAAGTTGCATTTTTTCAAAAACAAATTGCGTTTTAAAAACCTGTACAAGACTTGCCTGTAAAATCCATTTCTTGAAGTACATTATGGGACACAGAGCCATAAATCAAAACATGGGTTATATAGCCACATACAGGTGAAGGACACTGGCAACCAATCAGAAAGGATGTCCCCCCTATATAACCCCTACCACACAGGAAGTACATCTGTTTTGTATCAAGCAATAAAGACCCCTCTGTTTCCTGTGATGCACTTAAAGAAATGGATTTTACAGGTAAGTCTGTATTAAAAAATCCATTATTCTTTTTTTTATACATCATGGGACACAAAGTCATGAATCGTAACATGTAGGATGTCCCAAAGCAATGCAGGGGAGAGGGACACCAAAAAATACCGCCATCTGACCACCAAAAGGATTACACCGCTCCCTGCAGAACACTGCGGCCAAATGCAGATTCTTCCTGGGACCTAACATCCACTCAATAGAAACGAGTGAACGTATGCACCGACGACCAGGTTGCGGCCTTGCAAATCTGAGCCATAGAGGCTTGATGGCAATGTACCAGATAGGCACCTACATCTCTGGTAGAATGTGCCTTTACAGGAAAAGGTGGAAACCTTTCCTACTAAATCATACGCCTGGGTAATAACCTGGCAAATCCATTGAGAAATCGTAGACTTAGATGCTGTCAAGCCTTTCTTGGGCCATTCTGGCAGCACAAACAAGCTCTCGGTCTTACAAATCTGAGCTGATTTCTCGAAGTAAAACTTAAATGTACGCATTACAATAACTTTTCCTCCTCTGAGTGAGGATTTGGAAAAAAGGAAGGTAGTACAATGTCCTGATTCAAATGAAAGGCGGCCAACACCTTGGGCAAAAAACCTGGGTGTGGATGTAGAATCACCCTATCTAGATGAAAAATCAAGAATGGCTCTTTACAGGAAAGATCTGCTAGATCGGATACCCTTCTAGCTGCAGTTATCGCAATCAAAAAGACCAGTTTTCTGGTCAAAAGAACCAAGGGAACCTGCCCCAGAGATTCAAAAGGCTGTTTTTGCAAAACTGCCAACCCCAAATTTTAAGTCCCAAGGACACAATGGTGGCTTCACAGGCAGAAGCAAATGTAACATTCCCCGGACAAAGGTCTGACAACCAATGGGAAGCAATCGGCTCCCCGGAAGAAATCACGATGCATGTGGCGTAATGCGTAGGGCAGGTCAGAAGCGTACCCGGAAGTGACGCAACCAGGAAGAGAGACACACACACACCGAGACAGACGCCGATTTGTACTATCTGATATGTGAGTCACTATATATTTTTAAATAAACTACATTTTAATACTACACTAAGAGAGGTCTCTGCTTATACTCCTTCCCCCTGAGGGCAAGCTAAAGAGCAGTGAGGAGGAGTGAGGTGATATACTCCGCGAGGGCTCCACCATCCAGGACCCCCCGAAAATACAGGTTTAACCCATAAGGCTATTTGCAAGAAAGTGAGAGGTGAGAGGCCAGGCCCACAGTTTTGAGAGGCACCAGCACGGAGGATCATACTCACTTTCTACAATTATCACAGCATCTAGAACAGTGGTTCTTAACCAGGGGTTCGGTGAGTCAGTCTCAGGGGTTCGGCGGGGGGGCAACAGGGAAATTGCTCCCCCCGAGAAAATATTACTGATTGTGAGGCCAACCCCCCCCCCCCCCCCGGAAATCAGAGCTGCGGTCGGGACGACTCACAGCCATTACACATAGACACTTTACGCTCTGCCCCCTGTACCTCCCCCAGCAGGTTTCCAGCCTATCTCCTGCAGGCTGCTTGCTGCTTGAGTGGGCGGGATGGGGATGTACCTGACCACGGAGATCGCGCCCGCCTGGAAGAGGGAAGTATGAGCAGCTGAGCAGAGGGAAGCGAGTGAATGTTCCTGGAGGTAGGCTCAGCTAGCTGTACATGGTGGATTAGTTTGCAAGCACCTCTATGCTAAGTCTGCTGAGTTACTGCAGCTTAGCATAGAGGTGCTGTTAGCTGACAAATGGAAATGCATGTCCTTTTCATTTAGCTCAATAAGCATTGTGAATGCCCCCTGGTGTGTGCCCTCCTGATACCCCATGGCATGCCCTCCCAACACCTCCCCCCCAGTGTGTGTCCTCCTGACACCCCATGGTATGCCCTCCCAACACCTCCCCCCAGTGTGTGCCCCCCTGACACCCCATGGTATGCCCTCCCAACACCTCCCCCCAGTGTGTTCCCTCTTGACACCCCATGGTATGTCCTCCCAACCCCCCCAGTGTGTGCCCTCCTGATACCCCATGGTATGCCCTCCCAACACCTCCCCCCAGTGTGTGCCCTCCTGACACCCCATGGTATGCCCTCCCAACCCCCCACCCCAGTGTGTGCCCTCCTGATACCCCATGGTATGCCTTCCCAAACCCCCCCCCACCAGTGTGTGCCCTCCTGGCTCCCCCAGTGTGTGCCCTCCCAGCCACTGATGTGTGCCCTCCTGACACCCAGTGTGTGCCCTCCTGACACCCAGTGTGTGCCCTCCTGACACCCAGTGTGTGCCCTCCTGACACCCAGTGTGTGGCCTCCTGACTCTCCACTTGTGTGTGTCCTCCTGACCCTCCCCCCAGTGTATGCCCTTCCAACCCCCTGGTGTGTGCCCTCATAACCCCCCTGTGTGTGCCCTCCTGACCCCCCCCCCCCCCAGTGTGTGCCCTCCTGACCCTCTGCTGGTGTGTGCCCTCCCAGCCCCCTGGTGTGTGGCTTTACTGATCCCTGTACACTGTCCTATCCTCTGTCCTGGCAACTCCTGTCCTCTGCCCTATTCTCTGTACACCGTCCTACAGCCTACTGACCACTCTATCCTTCCCTACAATCAAATGACCCGTATACACTGCCCTACATGCTACTGGCCTCTGTACACTGCCCTACATCCTACTGACCATTCTACACTGCCCAAAAAACGACTGAACCCATATACACTGCCCTACATGCTACTGACCTCGCTACACTGCCCTACAAACTACTGAGCACTGTACACTACCCTACAAACTACTGACCACTGTACACTACCCTACAAACTACTGAACACTGTACACTACCCTACAAACTACTGAACACTGTACACTACCCTACAAACTACTGACCACTGCACGCTGCCCTACAAACTACTGACCTCTGTACGCTGCCCTACAGCCTACTGACCTCTGTACGCTGCCCTACAGCCTACTGACCTCTGTACGCTGCCCTACAGCCTACTGACCTCTGTACGCTGCCCTACAGCCTACTGACCTCTGTACGCTGCCCTACAGCCTAATGACCTCTGTACGCTGCCCTACAGCCTACTGACCACTGTACGCTGCCCTACAGCCTACTGACCTCTGTACGCTGCCCTACAGCCTACTGACCTCTGTACGCTGCCCTACAGCCTACTGACCTCTGTACATTTTACTTTGTATGATACGTTTAATTCAGTTATGTAAACAACACCTTATTTTCTGGCAGTGCCCCTCCCGAGACTAGACTCATAAAATCATATTTTATTTTTCCAATTAAGAAGGGTTCGATGAATGCGCATATGAAGCTGGTGGGGTTCAGTACCTCCAACAAGGTTAAGAACCACTGATCTAGAAGTTTTTCACCATATGCAAGGTTCTTAATTTGGACATGCATGATCCAATCTGCACAATTTATTTAAACTTTGTTTGGATACATCACGTTCAAGTTTGTAGCACAATTTTGAGGATAAAATATATGTGAAGAGACCATCGGATGTATTATTACAATAGACATTCTATAGTGTATGGACACTAAAACACCATTTATTTATTTATTTTGCACTTTGTATATTGTTTTGCACTTTTTGTGATAAGGTCTACCTAGTGGAGATACCTTGCTCCACAAAGTCACCTCACCATCACCTACGTTTGCACATAAGGATGGGCTACTAGCACTTTATTCCATCACCATTCTTTATTAAATGTTTTAATATGTTATTAGTAAGAGCAATATTTATATGCATCATCTTATGTCATTTATTTTGCATCCTTTGCACACAAGGCAACACATTCATTGATTCACTTACTTATTGCATTCATCACTTTTGCACTTTAAAATGCAGCACTACATTATATTTACTATAAATCATAGAATACTCCTTCCAAGGAGTCCCTAAAGCATCCGACTGCGAGTTGATGCCTGGTCCTGGATAGTGTTGAGCGAACACGGACTGTATTATTCGTGTTCGTACCGAATAATTGGATTTTTGTTACCCGAACACGAACACGGACACTTTACTGTATATTCGGGTAAAAATCCGTGTTCGGTCGTTTTATTTCCGGGTTTTGCATGCTTTGGCGCTCTTTTCATGGCGGGCTTTCAACAGCCAATCAACAATCGTTTAACTGGTGTGCCTTAAGCCATCCCAGCCATGCCTGCAAATGTCTCAGTAGCTGTGATTGGCCGTCTGAAGCATGTGACCAAGTCTTTATAAGTTCGAGGCAGCCGCAGCGGCGTCATTATGTTGCTTAGATCAGGGACAGAGCACACATCAACGTGCTGGCTGCTGATTAGGGAAAGATAGGCAGGAAAAAACCATTTGTGTCCGGATAGAATTGAGGGACAGGTCGGAGTGTTTAGGCAGGGCGAGTTGTAGGCATTTTAGGGATAGAGTCTGCTGAATTATAGGGTCAGTGTCTTCTGCAAACTACAATCGATATTGCTGTGTGGGGGGTGGGGTCTGCACTCAATCCTGATCTACGATCTCTTCTCAATCCTGTTAGGGAGAGGCTGCTGCTGAATTTTAGGGTCAGAGTGTTCTACAAACTACAATCGATATTGCTGTGTGGGGTGGGGTCTGCACTTAGTTCTCCTGATCTACGATCTCTTCTCAATCCTGTTAGGGACAGAGTCTGCTGAATTTTAGGGAAACTGTGTTCTACAAACTACAATCGATATTGCTGTGTGGTGTGGGATAGGAGATAGGCAGGTGTCAGTGATCCACATCCATTTTTCTGTGTGTGGGCTGCAGTGAACACAATCTTTTTAGGGTGCAGTGAACACAATCTTTTTAGGGTGCAGTGAACAAAATCTTTGTGGGGTGCAGTGAACAAAACCTTTGTGGGGGTACAGTGAACACAATCTTTGTGGGGTGCAGTGAAGACAATCCTTGTGGGGTGCAGAGAAGACAATCCTTGTGGGGTGCAGTGAACAAAATCTTTGGGGGGGTACAGTGAACACAATCTTTGTGGGGTGCAGTGAACAAAACCTTTGTGGGGTGCAGTGAACAAAACCTTTGTGGGGTGCAGTGAACACAATCTTTGTGGGGTGCAGTGAAGACAATCCTTGTGGGGTGCAGTGAAGACAATCCTTGTGGGGTGCAGTGAACAAAATCTTTGGGGGGTACAGTGAACACAATCTTTGTGGGGTGCAGTGAACAAAACCTTTGTGGGGTACAGTGAACACAATCTTTGTGGGGTGCAGTGAACAAAACCTTTGTGGGGTACAGTGAACACAATCCTTGTGGGGTGCAGTGAAGACAATCCTTGTGGGGTGCAGTGAAGACAATCCTTGTGGGGTGCAGTGAACAAAATCTTTGGGGGGTACAGTGAACACAATCTTTGTGGGGTGCAGAGAAGACAATCCTTGTGGGGTGCAGTGAACAAAATCTTTGGGGGGGTACAGTGAACACAATCTTTGTGGGGTGCAGTGAACAAAACCTTTGTGGGGTGCAGTGAACAAAACCTTTGTGGGGTGCAGTGAACACAATCTTTGTGGGGTGCAGTGAAGACAATCCTTGTGGGGTGCAGTGAAGACAATCCTTGTGGGGTGCAGTGAAGACAATCCTTGTGGGGTGCAGTGAACAAAATCTTTGGGGGGTACAGTGAACACAATCTTTGTGGGGTGCAGTGAACAAAACCTTTGTGGGGTACAGTGAACACAATCTTTGTGGGGTGCAGTGAAGACAATCCTTTTGGAGTGCAGTGAACACAATCTTTGTGGGGTGCAGTGAACAAAACCTTTGTGGGGTACAGTAAACACAATCTTTGTGGGGTACAGTGAACACAATCTTTGTGGGGTACAGTGAATACAATCTCATACTTCTGAAGCTTTGAGGGTGCTGCCTGTTCTATACTCCTCCTCCTCCTCCAAACAATAGTAATTGGGGCCTAGTGTGCTTCTGTACGTGTGAAAAACATACACTTTTTTTTGATCATATTTCCTATTCCGCTATTCAATAAAAACCTTTGTGGCTCAATTAAATTGCGGAATAGTCTGTGTCGGTACGTGTGAGATCCACCTTTCCAAGTTTTTGGGGTTCATCTCATACTTCTGAAGCTTTGAGGGTGCTGCCTGTTCTATACTCCTCCTCCTCATCCATCCTTTTAGGTGTACAAACAATAGTAATTGGGGCCTAGTGTGCTTCTGTACGTGTGAAAAACATACACTTTTTTTTGATCATATTTCCTATTCCGCTATTCAATAAAAACCTTTGGGGCTCAATTAAATTGCGGAATAGTCTGTGTCGGTACGTGTGAGATCCACCTTTCCAAGTTTTTGGGGTTCATCTCATACTTCTGAAGATTTGAGGGTGCTGCCTGTTCCATACTCCTCTTCCTCATCCTCCCTTTAGGGTAGGAAAAAATTTAATCGGGCCTAGTCTGTGTTTGTACGTGTGAGATACACAGTTTTTTATCCTATTCCGCTATTCAATACACACCCTTTTGGTGTAAAAAACATTAAATTGCGGCATAGTTTGCATATTTGACTGTGAGATACACCCGTGCGATACTGTTGTTCTTTTGTTCCGCTATTCTATAAAGACCTTTCTAGGGCAAGATCTTAAATTTCAGAAATATGAGGAGAGCGTCAAATAGGGGCCGTGGCCTGGGTCGTGGTGGTGCTGCTGCTAGAGCTCCTGTTGCAAGGAGAGGACGTGGTCGATCTGTGCCAGCTACACGCACAAGTGAAACACCTTCCTCAAGTGTGAGTAGGCGACAGAACCTGCATCAGTATTTGGTAGGGCATCATACGCCCCTAGAAGTGATGAGGCCAGAACAAGTGGAGGCGATAGTAGATTGGTTTGCTGCTGACAGTGCCTCCAGTTCCTTCACATTGTCTCCCACCTAGTCTACTGCAGAAAGGTCACAGTTGGCACCTGCAGCCGATGTCCAACCGTCTTTCACCTCACCCCCTTGCAAATCAGGCAAGCAGTCTGAGCCCCAAGCCATACAGCAGTCTCTTCTTCTTTTTGATGACTCTGTCAGCAGGGTTTCCCAGGGCCATCCACCTAGCCCTGCCCCAGAAGTGGAAGAGATTGAGTGCAGCGATGCCCAACCACTTATTTCTCAAGATGAGTACATGCAAGGATCATCGCGGCACGTCTCCGATGATGACGAAACGCAGGTGCCAACTGCTGCGGCGTTCAGCATTGTGGAGACCGACAAGGAGGGCAGGGGTGAAGACTGGGTGGAAGATGATGTGGAGGACGATGAGGTCCTCGACCCCACATGGAATGAACGTCATGCAGGTGACCTGAGTAGTTTGGAGGAAGAGGCGGTGGTCGCACAGAGCCACCAGCACAGCAGAAGAGGGAGCAGGGTGCAGAAGCGGAGCGGCCGTGCCCTAGACACTACGCCCGCTACTGCCCAACGCAGCAAGGGAACGAGCGCACCAAAGTCAGCTCAAAGGAGTTCTCTAGCGTGGAAGTTCTTTAGAAAATGTGCTGATGACAGGACACGAGTGGTTTGCACCCTGTGCAATCAGAGCTTGAAGCGAGGCATAAACCTTCTCAACCTGAGCACAACCTGCATGATCAGGCATCTAAGTGCAAAGCACGAGCTGCAGTGGAGTACACACCTTCAAAACCAAGAAACGTCTCTGGCTCATCCTGCTTCCTCTTCTGCTGCAGTCTCGGCCGCTCCAGCCACATCTGTAGTGATACCGGCACCTGCCACCCCGCAAACAGACGATCTGTCAGCAACACCACCACCTGGGTCACCAACAACCATCTCCACAATGTCCCGTGGAAGCGTTCAGATTTCCATCTCCCAAACACTTGAGAGGAAGAGGAAGTACCCCCCTACCCACCCGCGATCCCTGGCCCTGAATGCCAGCATTTCAAAATTATTGGCCTTTGAAATGCTGTCATTCCGTCTGGTGGAGACGCACAGTTTTAAAAACCTTATGTCGGTGGCTGTCCCACAGTACGTCGTGCCCAGCCGCCACTGCTTTTCCAGGCAAGCCATCCCTTCCCTACACAACCAAGTGGGGGAAAAAATCAGGTGTGCACTGCGCAACGCCATCTGTGCCAAGGTCCACCTAACTACCGATACGTGGACCAGTAAGCACGGTCAGGGGCGTTATATCTCCCTAACGGCACACTGGGTAAATGCAGTGGCGGATGGGCCTGAGGCGGATAGCAATTTGGCGCATGTCCTTCCACCACCGAGGATTGCAGGGCGCTTCAGTTTGCCTCCTGTTCCTAACTCCTCCTACTCCGCTTCCTCATCCTCTACCGCCTCCTCATCCGGACAGCGTAACACCTTCACCACCAACTTCAGCACGGCCAGGGGTAAACGACAGCAGGCAGTTTTACAACTTGCCTGTTTGGGGGACAAACCACACACCGCGCAGGAGTTGTGGAGGAGCATGGAACAGCAAACAAATGAGTGGTTGCTGCCAGCGAGCCTCAAGCCCGGCCTGGTGGTGTGCGATAACGGGAGAAATCTCATAGCAGCTCTGGGCCTAGCCGGTTTGACGCACATCCCTTGCCTGGCGCATGTGCTGAATTTGGTGATGCAGAGGTTCCTTAAAAACTACCCCGATATGTCAGAGCTGCTGCAGAAAGTGCGGGCCGTTTGTGCGCACTTTCGGCGTTCTCACCCTGCTGCTGCTCGCCTGGCAGCGCTGCAGCGTAACTTCGGCCTTCCCGCTCACCGCCTCATATGTGACGTGCCCACAAGGTGGAACTCCACCTTGCACATGCTGGAAAGACTGTGCGAGCAGCAGCAGGCCATAGTGGAGTCTCAGCTGCAGCACGCACGCGTGAGTCGCTCTGCGGAACAGCACCACTTCACCACCAATAACTGGGCCTCCATGCGAGACCTGTGTGCCTTGTTGCGCTGTTTTGAGTACTCCACCAACATGGCCAGTGGCAATGATGCCGTTCTCAGCTTAACTATCCCACTTCTATGCCTCCTTGAAAAAACAATTCGGGCGATGATGGAAGAGGATGTGGCACAGGATGAGGAGGAGGAGGAGGAGGATGAAGAGGTAACATTTCAAAGGCTTTCAGGGCAGTCATTCGCAAGGGGCTCCGAGGGTGGGTTCCTGCACACACAAACGCCAGGGACACAATTGTCCAGCAGGGGCACAGTTCTGGAGGATGAGGAGGAGGAGGAGCTGGAGGAGGAGATGGAACCATGTTCACAGCAGGGTGGCACCCAGGCCAGCTCATGGCCATCACTGGTGCGTGGCTGGGGGGATACAGAGGACACGGACGATACACCTCCCACAGAGGACAGCCTTTCGTCGCCTCTGGGCAGCCTGGCACACATGAGCGATTACATGCTGCAGTGTCTCCACAACGACCGCCGAGTTGCCCACATTCTAACTTGTGCTGATTACTGGGTGGCCACGCTGCTGGATCCCCGTTACAAGGACAACGTACCGTCCTTAATTCACTCACTGGAGCGCGATCGCAAGATGCGCGAGTACAAGCGCACGCTGGTAGACGCGATGCTGCTGGCATTCCCATCTGACAGCGGGGCCACAGTGGAAGCACAAGGCGGAGGAGGAGGTCGCCAACTCAACCAGGGCACCGCCAGCACCTCAGAAGGCAGGGTTAGCATGGCCGAAATGTGGAAAAGCTTTGTCAGCACGCCACAACAAACAGCAGCACCAGCAGCTCAGATGGAACGTCTTAGCAGGAGGCAGCATTTTACCAACATGGTGGAGCAGTATGTGTGCACACGCCTACATGTAGTGAATGAGGGGTCTGCCCCCTTCAACTTCTGGGTCTCCAAATTGGGCACATGGCCTGAGCTTGCCCTTTACGCCTTGGAGGTGCTGGCGTGCCCTGCAGCCAGTGTATTATCTGAACAGGTATTTAGCACGGCTGGGGGTGTTATAACAGACAAGCGCAGCCGCCTGTCCAGAGACAATGTGGACAAGCTCACGTTCATTAAAATGAACCAGGCATGGATCCCACGGGACTTTTCCGTACCTTGTGCAGAATAGCAATGGATACCGACCTTACCCAGCCATTGTTCCATTTTTGCTCTTTCTAACTCTTTTGGGGTGTACCCTCATTTAAAATTTGTGAAAAGAAGCAGTGTTGGCTACCTCGTCCTCCTCCTCAGGGCCAGATTAACGTAGGGGCTATTGGAGCTGCAGCTCCATGCAGGCCCCTACCTTTTATATAGGCCCCGGGTTGGCCATATTCACTGTGACCGCTCTTCTGTCACTTGTAAACACAGAAGTCTGGCTTCTATGCTCGCTTCCCCAGGCAGCACCCTCAGAACCTCCCCACACAGCGCGAAGGCCGGACAAGGAGGGACAGTTGCCGATGCATGGATGTGTTTATGGGCTTCAGAGACAGCATCCCATGTTGAATTAGGCATGCATGGCTGCACCCTTCCTCCTCTGGGTGCATGCCAAGGCACGGCCCTTAAGGCCCTTCAAAATCCTCAGCACCAAGACCATGATGCTCTTAATCCGGCCCTGGTCCTCCTCCACCGCCGCTTCCACCTACACCGCCCATAGGTGTGCGCAGCCTATTGCATTAGGGTGTGCACCCCAAAGTTGAAATACACATGCATGTGTTTGCCTACATGTACATGGCCCCGATACATTACTCTCCCTGCTGGCAAAGAGAAATAGAGCAGAGCAGGTGCGAGGGAGATCTTTCCCATCTCCTCACTGGCAAACAGAGCGATAATGCTATGTGCCCTAGGTGATTAGGGTGTGCCCAGGTACACCAGGCACACCCTGTGCGCACGCCTATGACACCGCCACATCCACCACCACCTCAACCTCCCTCCTACTCCTTATGGGCCTCGTCCTTCAGAGATGAAGAACATTGTTTTATTTTTCTGTTTTTTTTTTTGTTGTTTTAAGTTATTTCCCTATCCACATTTGTTTGCAGAGCACTTGCCATGCTCTTAACTACGTTTTGCTGCCATTTGCAGCACTCTAGCCCTTTCCATTGGTGTTTTAGAGCCATTTTAGTGCCTTAAAGTTCGGGTCCCCATTGACTTCAATGGGGTTCGGTGTCCGGGAAAAGTTCGGTAAAAGTCCGGGACACGGACCCGGACTTTTTTTTAAAGTTCGGCCGAACCCGTCGAACACGGACATCTAGGTGTCCGCTCAACCCTAGTCCTGGACACAAATCTCTTCAACTTGATGTTAAACCTAGGACCCCCCCAACGTAGGCAGATTGATTGATTGAAAAATCTCGGAATGTAAGGACCATTCCCTTGGAGGCATCTGTTGATGGGTCAAAAAATCTGCCTGCCAGTTCTCTATTCCTGGAATAAACGCTGCTGCCAGGCAAACTTCTCTGCCCAGGACAGGATGATATCCACCTCTTTCTGGTCTGACTGACTCCTTGTGCCTCCTTGATGGTTGACATAAACCACAGCTGTGGCATTGTTGGATTGTACCCTGACAGGGTGACCCTGAAGTCTGGGCGTCCAGTATTTCAAAGCCCGACTGACTGCTCGGATTTCCGGAATGTTGATGGGGAGACTGCTCTCTACCCAAGACCATTTCCCCTGGACAGTGGCTTCCTCCAGAACCGCTCCCCTGCCGGAGAGACTGGCATCTGTAGTCACAACCTTCCAGGTCACTGGAAGAAAGGATTTCCCCTTCACCAGGTTTCGGGTCCACAACCACCAATTCAGACTCTGACATACCCTTGGTACCAGAGACATGGACCAGTCCAGAGACTGAACCCTTATGGTCCATGTAGACAGAATGTTGTTCTGTAAAGCCCCGTACACACACGCAGATCGTCGTCATACAAATGTTCGTCTTTTCTCCCCGGGATGTCGGTGTCTGTTGAAAAGTGCAAAGACAGCACAAGGACAGCACAAGAATTTTGTCCACAGACTTCAGCTGACTGCAGAAGTGATGTCATGTAATGGTTAACTTTCCCTGTGTTTTTTATTTTCTGAGCATGCCCAGTCTTGCAAATCTGCGGTCTGTCGGCTGATTTCTGTACTGACAGGCGAACAATCGTCCGTTCTGGTGTCTGCAGACAAAAATTTTCATGTTTGCAAGAAAGACTCTTGTCCACAGATTGTGTGCAGACAGCTGTCGGAGGCACCATACTAACACGCATACAATCGGCAGATCTTTCGTCCGCCGACGTTTGTATGACGACGATCTGCGTGTGTGTACGGGGCTTAAGAGTCTGGCATGGAATTGAGCATATGGATTAGCCTTGAATGCAGACACCATCTTTCCTAGTAACATCATGCAAAGATGTGTAGAAGGATATCTCAGCCTTACTACAGACCGAACCAGATCCTTCAGGCCTGAGACTCTTTTTGCTGGCAAGAATATCTTTTGCCTGTACTGTGTCCACAAGAAGACCCAGGTATTCCAGACGCTGGACTGGCTGTAATGCTGACTTCGCAAAGTTCATTATCCAACCCAGACGTTCTAGAAATCTGGAGGACATTTCGGGTTAAAGCCGAAGTCGATTGATCTATTAGTAATAGATCCTGTTACAGATATCCCTTGGGACCTTAGAACAGCCAATACTGGAGCTAGGATCTTTGTGGCCACTCTTGGAGCTGTGGCTAACCCAAAAGGCAGGGCCACAAACTTAAAATGATGGTTTGCTATCGCAAAGTGTAGAACCCTTTTATGGGCCTGGAATATAGACACGTGAAAAAATATGCATCCTTGATGTCTATGGATGCTAGAAATTCCTCTCCCTGCAAGGAGGCTGTGACCGAACTAATTGACTCCATGCGGAAAGTAAGAACGTTCAGAAACTGGTTTAGAGCTTGAGATCCAGAATAGGTCTCACATCCCCGCTTGGTTTGGGGAATATGAACAGGTTGGAGTAAAAAACCCTGAACCTTTCATCCTCCGGAAACCTGTTATCACCTTTTGAGCCCTCAGCTGGTTCAGTGCCAGAAAGAGAGACCTTCTTTTTTAGGGGGTCTGTCGGTATACTTGACCTTAGAAACGAAGGATACGGGAACACACGAAACTTCAGCTTGTACCCCTGCGAAATGGTGGAGACAACCCAGTTATCTTGAATCTACTCCACCCAAACCCTTGAGAACTCTAGCAGCCTTCCCCCCACTCAACTGAGTGGGGGCGCCCCTTCACAGAGTAGGCTTAGAGGAAGACTTGTCTGGACTCTGGGCCCAGGGCTTTTTCTGACCCTGCCCTGAAGGCTTGGTTCTGGATCCAGGTGGTTGAGGCCGTCGCCACGGTCTGGAATTAGCACTGGTAGTATGAGTGCTGGGGATCTTAAAAGAAGGACACCTGCTCTTCTTTTTTTTAACATGTAGCAATGTACTCTTCCCTTCCCCGAGATCTTTTGGATATACTTCTCCAGATCATCACCAAAAAGTTGTTCTCCCTGAAAAGGGAAGCCAGCCAGTAATATTTTACATGGTAATTCTGCAGACCAGCTCTTTAGGATTCTGCGCATATGCACTCATCAGAGAAACCGTGATATTTGCCTTTATGGCTTTCGTAAGAGCATCCACTGTGAAACACAAAGTGTGATGTAGATCTGACAGATCTTCCACAGACTCTCCTTGAGAGGGAACTGTCTGGGACACTCTCTTCATATGGTCTTTTAAAGACTGACAAACTCCTATGGCCACTACTGCTGGTTGAATCGCAGATCCTGCAACCACAAGGAGACTTTCAATAAAGATTCCAACTTCTTATCTGCTGGATCTAAAAACCTGGGCATTATCCACAGGGCAGGTTAAACTCTTGTTAACTGAAGAAATGGTGGCATCCACAGTGGGCATCTTCCATTTCTTATTAAACTTTTCCTCCATAGGATATAATGGTAAAACCTTTTAGGAGGAACAAAAATCCTATCAGGACGGTCCCAATCATTATACATTTCTTGCTCCAAGAGCGGATGTATAAGAAATGTCCAAGGACTATGAGGAGGGTGCAATTAACCTAGAGTCAGCTGTCTCTAAGGGAGGAAATTTGTATCCAGACCGGACCATTTCAGTAAGAGACCGAATAAACAATCTCTGGGTTTGAGAGGCTGATCGAGACTGAACCTGACTCCCCAGAAGTGGAAACCTCAGCTTGACCTTCCATAGGGTCACCATCAGCCACATCTTCCACATCCTCTGCCTAATCCTGAACTGATTCAGGGGGTGGCTCAGCAGAGGGGGCTCAATCACATTTCTTCCCTCCCTGTGATACTGCAATCTTGCCAGCAATTCTACCCTCAAGGCTGGCTAATGCCGATGCCAAATCATCCTTAGTGACATAGGCTGCTGCAGAAGTACTCGGAGTAACTACTATGCCCGACAACCGTAATGGCTCAGATTGGCTAGTTGCCTGTGGCTCTTCAGGAGGAGTAGACACAGTGGAGGCATGGCTTGGACCCTCAAGGCCTGACGGTGGCATCATAGTGCCTCTTGCAACTGTGCCCCCCCCCCAGCCCTTTTTTGGGCACACTTTGCTTTATAGCAAGACAAAGTTGAGGTACTAAAGTGTACTCAAGGCCTGTGCCAAGCTCATACAGCTTATCACACACAGCACTGATATACCCAAGATACAGGACCTGTTTGTCTCTGTTAACTTATTAAAGGGAACAATGCATAAAATAATTACAATTTGCAATTAGATCAGCAAATTCTACCTTTTTTAAAGCGGAGTTCCACCCTAAAAATGAACTTTCCACCATCCGTTAGCTTAAAAAAAAAACCTGAAAAAGTATTGGATAATTAAAATGTTTTTTTTTTTGTTTCACTTACCTTGTTTTTAATGAAAATAAACTTACCTTCCTTCCTCTTCCTCCCTCTGCGGCCGTGGCCCCCAACGTCACTTCCTCCTTTGCATTGACTCCTGGGAGATGAGCGTCATCAATCCCAGGAGTTAATGCGCCTGCATCGGTGTCACTCGTCACTTCCGGTGCAGGCGCGTCATTCTCTGCTGAACAGCTTCTGGGCATGCGCAGAACCAGCTACTGGATGACACGTCTGCCCCGGAAGTGATGAACAGGGCATTCTGGGACTCCGACATCACCGAAGAGGACATGAACAGGGACGCTCCGGCTTCAGCTGCCCACACCTGAGATGGCAGCGCTGGACAAGACATTTTCAAGGTAAGTATTTCTTCTTACAGGTAAGTTAAACAGGGGACAGTTCAGAGGCTATTGTTGCTTAAATGCACTAGCCCTGACTGTCCCAGGGGTATTTTTTATCTAAAAAAAAAATGTTTGCCCGGAACTCCGCTTTAAGGTTTACTTGTATGTGTAAAGATTTTAAATTGGACTCACCAGTCCCGCCACAGGATTCTGCTTTAAAACAGGAATCCAATCTTCACTCATCACGGCGAGCTTTGTCTTGGTGACCTTCCAGGACTGGGCCCCCCTTGTTGTAGAGGGGCCATGGCCTTGGACCTGTAGAGCACCCTGCATGGAGTGCCTTTGGGGTTTGGTATTCCAGGGGTCCGGATCCCAGGGTCCAGCATCTAAAAAGGACAGCATTACAAGCAAAACCTTGTATCTGCTTCCCGAGGCTCGGGTACCATCTTTTTAGTCCATTGACTGTTTAAGATGGATCTGATAGCTAACCCCTTAGATTCAGTGATCTTTTGATTGGGGTATGTAGCATATCTTCTTTCTTTCTTTGAAGAGAAATGTGGAGAGACTCTCCACAGTGACCATCACCTTTAGACACTTACAAAAAAACTGAGGTACTTCCTGTGTGGGAGGGGTTATATAGGGGAACATCCTTTCTGATTGGTTGCCAGTGTCCTTCACCTGTAGGTGGCTGTATAACCCATATGTTATGATTTATGGCTCTGTGTCCCGTGATGTACGAAGAAAAATGTTTTTTACTTGTAGGAATGTCTGAATTGACTGGAAGTGGTTAAACATGATTGAAGAGCAAGAAGAACCGATCAGAAAATCAATTTAAAACCTTTCTTTTAGGAAATATTCCCAATATTTAGGTTAGTAAATAATTGTTTTCACAATAAATATTAAACTTAGAATCAGTCATAATTTTCCTTTTTATAGTACACCTCCAGCACAAACATTTTTTTGTTTACGTCATATGAGAAGTTTTAAGCCTCGTTCACACGAACGCACACTGTGTTGTGTGGTGACGGCCATGTTTTGCCTGGCGGTTGAACATGTGAGATTCAGGTATTCCATGCATTCCCGTGCAGGCAGCCCCATCCATGTCAATTTGAACGCGGTTGCTTGTCCTTCATCACTTCCCGCCCAGCCTATTGTGTACAATTGTGTTACTAAGGCCTCTTTCACATGGGCGCACCGCCCGACAGAGTCCGTTCTGCTCAGCGGAAGCAGGCGGATGAAAGCTCTGTGTGTTGAGATGGAGCTGTCAGATCCCCGCTGTCCTCTATGGGGAGATCGGATGAGAATGGACCGCCTGTCCATTTTCATCCGATCCGATCCATCAGATAGGGTTTCCATCCATCCGGATTTCTCGGATGGGAGAGCAGCGGGTGTCAGTGGACATGTCTCCGCTGACATCCGCTGCCCCATAGGGATGCATGGAGAATCTAATCAGGCTCGCCTGACTAACTGACAGGTGGATCGCATTGCCCGTAAGGAAGGGGCCTAACTGTGATTTGTCACAATGATCACGTGTTACAGACTGGGCCAATCATAGCCCATCTGTGCCATGTGATCAGCTGTGGCTAATCACAACAAAACAAACTAAATTAATCGATTGCATTCAGTAAAATGCTTGCTTATAGCAAAGAAATTCATTGCTATGAGCAAACATAATGTGAAAAATAAAGAAAAATCCTGGTTACTTCCCCAGAGTACTACAATGTTACTATGGTAACATAATATTGTCTGGTCAAAGTGTATTCAAAAAAACTTTTTTTTTTTTTTTCGTACTATCATAGTCTTATATTTTACCGACCCATTAGGTATTCCATCGTATTTGTGTGCAATACATTTAAATAAATTGTATTTTTTTTAAATTACATTTGAAAACCATGTTTGGGGGTTCCAAGTAATTTTCTAGCAAAAATAAGCAGATTTTTACATTTCTACAAAAAATGTCAGAAAAATCTTTGGTCCTAAAGTGGTTAAAAAAATTAAAAGTCTGCTACTGTAGCTACTGACTTTTAGCAAGCAGGCACTTTCCAGTCCAGGGGTCCAGCGCTGTCATTATTGGAGTCTTTCCTTTGTGGGGTTTCAGACCCCCTGTCACCGCCATCTTGGATGTGGGAACCGACTATGACTTCCTGGTGTCTCTCAGCCATCTCCCTACTGTGCATATGTGAGATCACGCAGCACTTTCAGACTGGCCCCCTAGGGTTGTGGCACAGGAGGTTGGGGGCAGGCGTAATTCTAGCCTAGACAATAATTACAGAGCTGGGGGCAGGTATGTATCAAAGAAAGTTACCTACTTACAGAAAAAAAAAGCAAAACACCAATTTTGCTGGGGGTGGTGGAGTCTGAGGGGAACTTTTTACTTTAACGTGAAGGTTCTCTTTAAGAATAAATGGCACTTTAGCTTGCCTACCAGAAAATTTTACATTTTTTATTCGCTGGAAGAATGCATGCAGTATTGAATTGCTGTGATTGAGGCTTAAGCCAGCTAAACTTTGCCCCTCGTGTCTGTAAGGCCCTTTGTGCAGAAACAGGTACTTCTGTTTACATCTTTACTTTTAAGACCCACTGGGGTCCTGATTCAGCACATAATCCAGATTTTCTGAGCTAAGCAGAAAAGATGGATATTAGCAGAGTCTTCGTTATGATGTTATAAAATGTCACCTTTCACTGCTTGCAGATATAAATTCATACCCTGCTAGCAATGCAGTAGTCTGTTACGTTGGGGGTAAATGCCTGGCCATGGATATCTGAGTTTAGTTTCAATTCAAAATCATCTGCCTAACAATACATGAAAGCAGAATTCCAAGTTTTATTCTAAGCAGTGAGAGAACTTTCATCATATGTTCAGATTTTTCATAGCACCGCTGACGTGGCATCTGCAGTCTTGGCAGCTTATGTAAAAGATTATTTTTTTATTTAGCAAAAAAAGTTGCTAAGCTCATTTGATGTGAAAGGAATAGAGATTTTTTTTTTCCAATTACAAATTAAAGTGGTTGTAAATGCACAAGGTATTTTTTACCTTGATGCATTCTATGCATGAAGTTAAAAAACCTTCTGTGTGCAGGAGCCCCCCAGGCCCCTTCTATTACTTCTCTGAGCCTCCTCTCAATCCAGCGATGTCCACGAGAGCAGGGACTCGTACTTCTGATTGGCTTTTGTCAGCAGCGGGAGCCATTGGTTGTGATGCTGTCCATCACGGCCAGTGAGCTAATCAGGATATTGAGGGGACGGGGCCGAACCGCGCCTCCCTTTGTGACTGGTCACACAGAGCCGCAGGTCGGGAGCGCACATGCTTTGCTGCCCCCACAGCAAGCTGCTTGCTGTGGTGGCACCCAGCAGGAGGGAGGAGTCAGGAGCGCTGGTGAGGGACCTGTGAGGAGGAGGATCCGGGCTGCTCTGTGTAAAACCACTGCACAGAGCAGGTAAGTACAGTGCATCTGGAAAGTATTCACAGTGCTTCACTTTTTCCACATTTTGTTCTGTTACAGCCTTATTCCAAAATGGATTAAAGTCATTAGAGAGCTCTGATGAAGGGAGCTTGACTCCCGAAATGCGATAGCGGTCCTATCTACAGGGACATGTTCCATTCCACATGTGGTGGATTCTTGTAATGCAATTTTACTCTTCATGTCTGTGAGTATGTTTTTGGCATTTTATTAAAACCTTTTTAAGGTGATCACGGGTAATGCACTAGGTGTTTGCGCCTCCTTTTTTTTTTTTCTTTCATGTGCTTATGTTGGAGTTCCCTACCTGAGGAGAGCGGTACGGCCGTCGTCCCCATTGGAGTGAGAGCTTGGCTAATTTGTTTGTTTGGATTATAACTTTTCACAGCCTTTGCTCAATACTTTGTTGAAGCACCTTTGACACCAATTATAGTCTCAAGTCTTTTTGAGTATGATGCTACAAGCTTGGCTCACCTACTTTTGGGCAGTTTTTCCCATTCTTCTTTGCAGGACCTCTCAAGTTCCATCAGGTTGGAAGGAGAGAGTCGGAGCACAGCTCCGAGATACTCAATCGGGATTAAGTCTGGGCTCTGGCTTGGCCACCCAAGGACATTCACAGAGTTTTCCCGTAGCCACTCCTTTTGTTATCTTGGCTGTATGCTTAGGGTTGTTGTCCTGTTGGAAAATGAACCTTCGCCCCTGTCTGAGGTCCAGAGCACTCTGAAACAGGTTTTCATCAAGGATGTCTGTGTACATTGCTGCATTCATCTTTCCCTCGATCGTGTCTAGTCTCCCAGTTCCTACCACTGAAAAACATCCCCACAGCATGATGCTGCCACCACCATGCTTCACTGTAGGGATGGTATTGGCCAGGTGATGAGCGGTGCCTGTTTTTCTCCAGACATGACACTTACCATTCAGGCCAAAGAGTTCAATCTTTGTTTCATCAGACCAGAGAATTTTGTTTCTCATGGTCTGAGAGTCCTTTAAATGCCATCTGGCATACTCCAGGTGGACAGTCATGTGTCTTTTTTACTGAGGAGTGGCTTTGGTCTGGACACTCTACCATAAAGGCCTGATTGGTGGAGTGCTGCAGAGATGGTTGTTCTTCTGGAAGGTTCTCCTCTCTCCACAGAGAAATGTTGGAGCTCTGTCAGAGTGACCATCGGGTTCTTGGTCACCTCCCTGACTAAGGCTCTTTTCCCCCTGTTGCTCTAGTTTGGCTGGGCGGCCTGCTCTAGGAAGATTCTTGGTGGTTCCAAACTTCCTCCATTTAAAGAGGAAGTAAACTCGGCTATAAAAATCAATCTTTTAGAATGTATTAAAAGGACTTACAATATTAATACATTACACATAAAATATTTAAATCAGAACCTTCTTAAAATACCTTTTTTTTTTTTTTTTTTTTTTTTAAAGTTCAATTTTTTCCTTCTTCCTGCTCTGGGTTGCGCCATGTCATCTCCTGCTTTCTGCTCCCCCTGCAGATGTCATTTCCACCCTTACTGCATTCTTTGGCTGAAATCTCTCAGTGTAATGCAGACTCTCTGTGTTTCTGTGTCTCTGTGTGCCGTTTTTCCCTCCCCCCTCCCCTTGTGTGACCTCTCTTGTTCACTCCCCCTCTGAGATAAGGAAGCAGGAAGCTTCATAGCCGTGCCGTTTTTTCACACATACAGGGAGAGCAGGCATTGTTATGTTAATGAAACGGCACACAAACTGTGCCGTGAATTGAATGACAAACTGGGCATGCACCGATGACGTCATCAACTTTTACAGGAGGAATTACAGGAAGATTATACAAGTAAGCAATCTTTTACAGGCACCAAACTATTGCTTTCTCCAGGCAGATTAGAATGAGCTGAAGTATAAATGGGGAGTTTACAACCTCTTTAAGAATGTTGGAGATCAGTGTGCTCATTGGGACCTTCAATGTTGCAGAAATTTTCCTTTACTTTTCCCCAGATGTGTGCCTTGATGCAATCCTATCTTGGAGGTCTACAGACAATTCCTTGGACTTCATGGCTTGGTTTGTGCTCTGACATGCACTGTTAACTGTGGGATCTTATATAGACAGATGTGTGCCTTTCCAAATCATGTCCAATCAACTGAATTTATCATAGGTGGACTCCAAGTTATAGAAACATCTCAAGGATGATCAGTGGGAACAGAATGCACCTGAGCTCAATTTGGAGTGTCATAGCAAAGGCTGTGAATACTTATGTACATGTGATTTTTTTTTTTTTTAAATAAATTTGCAAAGACGTCAAACAAACTTCTTTCACGCTGTCATAATGGGGTATTGTTTGTTGATTTCTGAGGAAAATATGGAATTTAACCCTTTTTGGAATAAGGCTGTAACATAACAAAACGTGGAAAAAGTGAAGTGCTGTGAATACTTTCGGGATGCATTGTATAACATAAATGTTTTAAAAAAACAAAAACAAACAAACCTTTACAATCACTATAGTTGTCTCATCTGGTACTGTATACATAATAACCAAACTATCCGTGCCGGGTCACACTTGTGTGATGCGGGAAGGCTGCGAATTTGCAGCCTGTTCCCGCATCGCAAACGCACACTGCCATATGCGATACGCTGGGGGTGTCAATGAAATGTTAACGACACCCCCAGTTTGATCGCATATTGCAGTGCGATCTGACAGTTCGCACAGGATCGGATCGCACAAGTGTGAACCACTGTGCAATCCGATCCTGATGCGGCTGAAAAAATGCCTCGTGTGACTTTTGTGCGGGTGCAGTGCGAATTTAGCCATATAAAGTGTATGGCTGAATTCGCACTGCACATCCGATCGCATGTAATGAAGGAGCAGTGCGCTCCGATATAACATGCGATCGACGCACACGCGGAAGTGTGAACCGGCACTCCCTCATTTGGCGGAACTGTCCCTTTGTACCACATTGCTCCCCAAAAGTCCCCCTATAATTAAATATCTGTATAAATAAATGTACTGTTTGACCCTTGCGCTGCCAGAGACATTTTTGCATTTTTTACACAAGTGTTAAAATGGACCGCGTAGGCCTGAAATTTCAAAACCCCAACACAGTGGTAGTAGTCACTATTTTTTTTTTTTTTTTGTCACATGGTATTAGCACACGTTTTTCTAACAAATTTTTCTGTAAAATATACAAAAAGGTTCATTTTAGTTCACACAGCCACAATAAATTACACTTTTTCTTTCTTTTTATTTTTTTGGAAAATAGAAAAGGTGAGTTGCACTTCTTTTTGGCACGTTTATCAAACACTTATTTTCCTTTAAAAAAATATACAAATGTTAATTTCATCCACAAACAATAAATACATTCGTGGTAAAATATAAGAGATAGGGGTATGTCAAGTAAATAAATGTCGAGCCTTAAAATTGTCTTTGAAATGGTGGCAAAGTTTGCTACCCAAAATTTCCCATAGGCAACACTTTAAAAGCCCTTACAGGTCATATATTTAGAGTTAACAGTGATTAATGGTGCTAAAATTATTATTCTTCCTCCGCCGTGTACGGCAAAGTGTGTACATAGTCATATGTAGACATCCCTGACGCATGCATTTACGTACATTAGTATGTATTATTATTATTATTTTTTTTTTTTTTTTCAAATACCATTAGTGCTGTCATGAGAGGGGTGGGGGCTGGGGGGCTGTCATTGCAATAGTCCCCTATGTGATATCATACTGTATATGACAGGTTATCTTTAAGGAGACCTCACACTTGAGGAGTGGAAATGATCGGTCGACTGTCAGCTTTTACCTAAAAACTGACAGTTGGCTTGACAGGTGTAAACAAAGTCCATGTTGCTATGCATGAATAAAATCCTGACTTGTCACAATATACAGCAACAATCTAATTTTTGAAAATCTCTACTTTTCTTTTTTTTTATTTTTTATAAAAACATCCCTTTAGTTTAATGCAGGTCACTGTGCCTAAGTAGAAGGGTGAAATCTGGGAGAATAATGTCTCAAGTCTGGTGATGATGGGTTGCAACATTAGCTAGCTCTTCCCTGCGTGGTGATCACTGTAATATTGTGACTTTGTAGTAACTCTAAGGTCATAGGCTGCAAAAAGAAACTGATCTATGCGAGACAACATACAGTATGTATGCACTAGCCCAGAATATAAAGGGTTCTTGCACAGAGTACGATGTATGAAAATCAGACATTACTGGGGGGTAGTGCTTTGGATTGTTACAAGGTTTACCTATTTTTAGAATTCTGTGGAATTTTGTGACTTCAGATGAGCTCCGGTGCGTTGCAAGTCAGAACTTCTACCTTTTTAGAGTTTTTCTCAAAAATAAGGGAAAAAAAAAAAGTAACCCTTTCTAATCATGTGGTACACAGAAGGATTCATCCAGTGGATGCAGGAAGTGTAGTTTAAATTTGATATTTACGCTTAAAAATGGTTGTCACATGTATTGTCCTTTCATCCACAATGTAACCTTTGCTCTGCTAGTGTTATGGTGAAACCATGCATCAGAAATCACTCAACCCAGTTTATTGTATGGAAATCTAGGAAACCTAACATTTTGTCATCTGGTCATATTTTGTCCATCAGTTGTTGTTGGCCTCTAGGAAATATTCCTAATCCTGACAACGTGTTATATATTTAAACCATCAAAGTGAACCTGTGCTTTGTTGCAAGATAACACGATGGATTAACTAAACTGCTGTTTTCCCAATCTATGCATACTCGCTATCTTTTTCCACCCATACCATTTATTCAATCATTGGTAAAGCCCTTTTTTCTGAGGATGCTCTCCCCAGCCCCATGCCATGTGACAATATTGGGTGCTTGAGCAGCCTATTTCCATTTGGGAGCAAAAGGGAGACTTACATGCTTCCTATACCCAGAAGTACCAGGTTTTTTTTGTTTTGCTGGACATGATTGTACAGAGCGGATGGGGAGTAAAGGGGCGGTGAGTACATGGTGCAGGTGTGGGAAGTGGTTGAGTGAACCTAATGCTTTCAACAAAGCACTTGGCTTTGTCTCTCTTCCTACCTTTCCTTTCCCATCCACTATATTAAATCTAATTTTCCTTTGTTTTTTTTGTGAAACATTTAAAAAACACAGAATTGAAATATAACAACATTTTTTTATTGAAGTAACAGGATATTGCCATACAAGGCACATCTGCAGAACAATAGTGCAATTAAGTATACAAGTAACTGCCAATACAAAAATGCGTTTTCTTCAAAAGATCAATAATTGTCATATATCTTGACATCAGGTAGAAAGAACTCAACTTGTGATTCTCTTGCGTGAGAGTATTGACCCAAATAACAATGCAAAATCAAAGGATAACAGTCATCAACAAAGGGGCCGAAAGGTACACATCTGAATTGGACCAATTGTGTAGCATCCCAACTAACAATACGTAACAGGCAATGCAGTAAATGCCCATTTCACAGAGGGAAGAAGCGGGAAGAGGAAAAGGGGAAAGGGGGGAGGCGTCTGTAGGAAAGGGAAACCACTGTTCGAATACCTAGGCATATTGTCAATATAGAACTGCATGTTCTATCAAAAGTGTCTTGAAATTATCAAAGAATTCAAATGGAAGACCATATTAAAGAAAAGGGGGAAAAAATAGACCTGGAAAAAAGAAAGGAAAGTGATAAAGAGGGCCAGCCAGAGAGGCATCAAGACACAGATACATGTTGTATCCATGGGTCCCATGTCGCATCAAATTTCTTGGTACCTGTGTCCTTTGCAAATCTATCATTACCCATAATCCACTTAAGTTGGCTCTTCACATAATCAAGAGGAACCATTGACTGCTTCCAATATTTGGCTATAGTTATCCTCGCTGCCAAAAACATAGTGCATCCGGAAATTAGTCGCAGTACTTCACTTTTTACACATTTTGTTATGTTACAGCCTTATTCCAAAATGGATTCAATTCATTATTTTCCTCAAAATTCTACAAACAATACCCCATAATTACAACATGAAAGAAGTTTGAAATCTTGCAAATTTTTTTAAAATAAAAAATGAAAAAAATTCTATGTACAGAAGTATTTGCAGCCTTTTCTCAGTGCTTTGGTGAAGCACCTTTGGCACCAATTACAGCCTCCATGGTTTTTGGAGTATGATGCGTGGCACACCTATTTTTTGGCACTTTCTCCCATTCTTCTTTGCAGGACCTCTCAAGCTCCATTAGGTTGAATAGAGTGAGCATTGGTGCACAGCCATTTTCAGATCTCTCCAGAGTTGTTCAATCGGGTTCATGTCTGGGCTCTGGCTGGGCCACTCAAGGACATTCACAGAGTTGTCCTGTAGTCATTCCTTTAACTTGGCTGTGTGCTTAGGGTTGTTGCCCTGTTGGAAGATGAACCTTCAACCCAGTCTGAGGTACAGAGCGCTCTGGAGCAGGTTTTAATCAAGAATGTCTCTGTAGATTGCTGCATTCATCTTTTACTTGATCATGTCTAGTCTCCCAGTTCGTGCAGCAGAAAAACATCCGCACAATATGATGCTGCCACTACCATGCTTCACTGTAGGAATGGTATTGGCCAGGTGATGAGCGGTGCCTGGTTTCCTCCAGACACAATGCTTGCCATTCAGGCAAAAGAGTTCAATCTTTGTTTCATCAGACCAGAGTATTTTGTTTCATGGTCTGAGAGTCCTTCAGGTGCCTTTTGACAAACTCAAGGCGGGCTGTCATGTGCCTTTTACTGAGGAGTGGCTTCCGTCTGGCCACTCTACCATACAGGCCTTATTTGGTGGAGTGCTACAGAGATAGTTGTTCTTTTGGAAGGTTCTCCTCTCTCCATGAAGGAAATGCGGGAGCTCTGTCAGAGTGACCATTGGGTTCTTGGTCACCTCCCTCACTAAGGCCCTTTTCCACTGATTGCTTAGTTTGGCCAGGTGGCCCAATCTAGGGAGAGTCCTGGTGGTTCCAAACATATTCTGTTTATGAATGATGGAGGCTACTGGGCTCATTAGGATCTTCAATGGTGCAGAAATTTGTCTGTACCCTTCCCCAGATCTTTGCCTTGATACAATTCCGTCTCGGAGGTCTACAGACAATTCCTTGGACTTCATGGCTTCGTTTTTGCTCAGACATGCAAATATTTCAAATAAACTTCTTTCATGTTGTCATTATGGGCTATTGTTTGTATAATTTTCAGGAAAATTAATGAATTGAATCCATTTTGGAATAAGGCTGTAACATAACATGTGGAAAAAGTGAAGCGCTGTGAATACTTCCCAGAAGCACTGTATATGTTATTAATTTCACTGTTTTTTTTTTTTTGGGTACCTCCTCCAGGAAATTTTTGAAAAAGGGCTGGTTCCAGGGATCTACGGTTATTGACTCCCTTTACTGAATACACCACATTAAATATTTGAATGCAAAATCTAGTGACTATGGGACACTGCCACCAAACATTGTACAGTACATAGAACCCATCTGGCCACAGCGTTAAAAGCAAGTGGGGGGATGCAGACTGGTGCATTTTTGCAACACCGGTTGGGACTAGATACCACTGTAGAAGAGTATTGTAGTTGGCTTCAATCAGAGCGGGTCAGGAGGGGAGCATACACCATAGATACCCATCCCCGTAGGAGGCCCTTCATTTGACAAGATAATTCAAAAGTTGTGAGTGTAAGGGGTCCATTTAACAAGTTTAAGCTTGGATCTTACAAAATAAATAGGTTGATTGTACCTAAACATTTCCCCAGAAGGCATCTGTAATGTGTCCTTGAAATATTTCAAGGAGTACGGTTGATCTCAATTAAGATAGTCCCCTATCCTTAAAATCAACTTGTTAAGCCACCACTGCAATGATATTTGAGCCAATCCTGGAGAAAAATCTGGATTGCAAACCATGGGAGCTAGCAGGGTATGTGGGGAGGACAGGACGATGTTGCACTCCGTCCCAAAAAGCTAGTGTGTGAGACAGGGTGGGACACAAAATAGGGGGCAGAGACAGGAAGCCACATTAGGGAACCAATGGTGAAAGGTTGGCATCAATAGAAACCCAGAAGGTTGTAGATCCCTTAGCAGTTGTATAGGAAAGCTGAGCTATTTGAGTTGCTTGAAAATGAGCCTGTAAATTAGGAAGGCCAAGCCCGCCGCATGGTTTCGAGATGTATAGGGTCAATTTATTCATTCGTTTTTTTTGCTACCCCAGATAAAGCGAAGGACTTCTAAATATATAAACATTGCAGATCTCCCCTTGGGATGGCGATTGGTAAAGTATCCTGGCTAGAAATGAAATTTTGATGAGTTGATTCTTTAACAGCATTTTAATTTGCAAATAGCTGTGTCATTCTTTGTAATCGGAATATCATTTTAATAATTTTAGTGTCCTATTATAAATGGAACAATGTGTATAGAATAAAATATGTACTTTTAATCGACAGGAACACTTCTTTTAAAACAAACACTGGTCAAACGACAGGAACACTTCTTTTAAAACAAACACTGGTCAAACGAGAAAACAATCACTATGCATAGAAAATAAACTCATTTTTGGAATACAATTTTCAAGCTTTCTACCAAAAAATTGTATATATACTGTACTGACAAAGTTATTGTCCAATCTGTAGGCCTATGGTTCCATGGTCAAATTATAAATAGGGCTTGGGTCCATAAGGCATATACAGGCACGAGAGCTGAAGTGCTTAAACTATGTGACTGTTTGTGGATTGATGGAGGCTCTAGATTTGAACAAAAATTAAACTCTTTCCAGGCTTTTAAGCTTTAACAATGTCCTTTTTTAATGGTATTTGGAACTCCTTCATTTGTTTGAGTATCATAATTGTTTACTGACCTAAATTATACAATTTTAAGAGGTTTGCATACTTTTTCCCATCAGAAATTTATTTATTTTTTAACAATTTGTGCAGTAATGATTTGACAAAGTAAAATGCTACAAGCCTGTAAAGTAAGTCCTTATTTCATATTGTGGTTTATGTAAAGATGAAATCATTCAGCTGAAATTTAAAACGCCAATAAATTGGAGTTGTAGCCTTTTTAAATATTCTTCTTAGGTATACATAACCACATTGGTTATGGTGAGGTGTGGCAAAAGGAGCCAAAGAGCCCACTACTGCCATTGCAAAGCACAGCTGTTTGATAAAATTTACACTTGCACAGTCGTCGTCTCCCCCCCCCCCCCCACAACCGCACTGCGAGGGTTAAATGCTTTTAGTCTAGGGGTGCAGGGGTTTCCCTCAGTCCGATAGGCTCTACTATTCTCTTCTGTCCGAAGCTCTGAGCTGTGTGCAGCACCTTAGCTATTATTTCTGCATTGTACGTGGAGTTGGCTAGCATGCAACCACGGCATAAAGCTTCTTGGAAAGATGACAGTGCGGAACCAGTTGCATGGACAGACAGTCTGCTAGAGGCAAAAATAAGGTAAGTGTTACAGCTTATCCCTGCACCCTTAGACTAAACAAGTGTGTGTGTGTGTGGGGGAGATGCATTGTATATATTCCAAATACCTATTTTTAGAAGTGATCACATGACCTCTGTTCTCAGATGCATGAGTGGCTTAGAAAGATGGGCAAGGAGGCTCCCTCTGAGGACCGGGGGCATAGCAACATCAGTTTGAACAGAGCATAGTCACAGTACGGTGTAAAATGCCGAGCTGGAAATGCACTGTGAAGAGCTTTTCAGAGAGGCGTGCCAGCAGCAGGCAGAGAAACAGCATTACACTACTCTTTACCTTAATTAGTTGTACAGAAAGTCTGATCAATACAGTGCAAGCAGGCTATGCTCCCAAATAAAATGCAAAGAAGCAAACTGACCGCACTGGGATGGATGTGTTTCTTATTCCCTTGCATCATCGGGTTTAAAATAGGAAAGCAGGGGGACTAGTAGGATCACAAGGTATTTCATACAAAGGTAGCAATGCAAAGAGAACAAAATACCTTTTAATACAAGTACATGGCAACACACATACATGCAAGATAATGGCACTGCGACCCAACCATGCAATCAGGGCTGGCAAGAGCACTCTTGTTTCCACTCACCGTGCCTGATTTGAGGTCTCCACCCCGCTAAATTAGAGTCCTTCCATGTAGGTAAAGTTGGAAACCAGGTGAGGATGAATACAATTTCTCTTTATTTCATCCAAAGAGTACACATGTTCCAGAGTGTTGGAACATGTGTACTCCTTGGACAAAAATACAAATAATTTTTTTCATCCTCATCTGGTTTCCAACATACAGTGGGGATCGAAAAGTTTGGGCACCCCAGGCTAAAATGTATTAATGTGCATAAAGAAGCCAAGGAAAGATGGAAAAATCTCCAAAAGGCGTCAAATTACAGATTAGACATTCTTATAATATGTCAACAAAAGTTAGATTTTATTTCCATCATTGACACTTTCAAAATTACAGAAAACAAAAAAATGGCGTCAGCAAAAGTTTTGGCACCCTGCAGAATTTATAGCATACACTGCCCCCTTTGCAAGGCTGAGACCTGCCAGTGTCATGGATTGTTCTCAATCATCGTCTGGGAAGACCAGGTGATGTCAATCTCAAAGGTTTTAAATGCCCAGACTCATCTGACCTTGCCCCAACAATCAGCACCATGGGATCTTCTAAGCAGTTGTCTAGAAAACTGAAACTGAAAATAGTTGACGCGCACAAAGCTGGAGAAGGCTATTAGAAGATAGCAAAGTGTTTTCAGATGTCAAATATCCTCTGTTCGGAATGTAATTAAGAAATGGCAGTCATCAGGAACAGTGGAAGTTAAAGCAAGATCTGGAAGACCAAGAAAAATATCAGACAGAACAGCTCGCAGGATTGTGAGAAAAACAATTCAAAACCCACGTTTGACTGCACGATCCCTCCAGAAAGATCTGGCAGACACTGGAGTTGTGGTACACTATTTCACTATAAAGAGATACTTGTACAAATATGGTCTTCATGGAAGAGTCATCAGAAGAAAACCTCTTCTACCTCCTCACCACAAAAAAACAGCATTTGAACTTTGCAAATGAACATATAGACAAGCATGATTTTGGAAACAAGTTCTGTGGACCGATGAGGTTAAAATTGAACTTTTTGGCCGGAATGAGCAAAGGTATGCTTGGAGAAGAAGGGGCACAGAATTTGATAAGAACCTCTGTCCAACTGTTAAGCATGGGGGTGGACCAATCATGCTTTGGGGTTGTATTGCAGCCAGTGGCACAGGGAACATCTCACGAGTAGAAGGAAAAATGGATTCAATAAATTTTCAGCAAATTTTGGATGGTAACTTGATGCCATCTGTGAAAAAGCTGAAGTTAAAGAGAGGATGGCTTCTACAAATGGATAATGATCCTAAACACACCTTGAAATCCACGGGGGATTACATCAAGAGGCGTAAACTGAAGGTTTTGCCATGGCCTTCACAATCTCCTGACCTCAACATAATTGAAAATCTATGGATAGACCTTAAAAGAGCAGTGCGTGACAGACAGCCCAGAAATCTCAAAGAACTGGAAGACTTTTGTAAGGAAGAATGGGCAAAGATACCTCAAACAAGAATTGAAAGACTCTTGACTGGCTACAAAAATCGTTTACAGGCAGTTCAAGATATTAGCTCTGCAGGGTGCCCAAACTTTTGCAGATCGGATGAGAACGGACAGACGGTCTGCTCTCATCTGATTCCCCCATAGAAAAGAGCGGGGACCTGACAGCTCTGTCTCCGCACACAGCGCAGAGACAGTCCTCACAGCTTTGTCCCCCCACCCCCCCACGCTCGCTAGAGCGCAGGGCTGTGAAGGGGGCAGGAGCTGCTCTGTGATGTTAGCAGACAGTGGACTTCAGCCCGCTGTCTGCTTAAAATGGGTCACAGGAGTGCAGAACGAACTGCACTCCTGTGATCCCTAGGAGAAATATATAGCCAATGGCTGTACTTCTCCTTTAAGCATTCATAAATAAGGATTAACTAACTGTAATTGTAGCACACAGTAAGAGGAAAAACAGCAGCACATGATGTTGTTTTTTGAGTAATGTTATTAATAAAACTGGAGCATGAAGTCTGGATGTCATGGGAACCATACCAGTGGTTGATGGCACAGATTAACATTGAATCACTCTGGTGTTTTTTCTCATTTTGATCTGAACCAGTCATCCCATAGTCTTCATGTGAGAAAAGAATTTAGAATGGAGTAGGCATTTGTCACCACCTGATCATCCCTGTAATTGTAACATTAAAATACAGAGAATTTCATGTCACTTCAGATGCAGTATGTTCTATTGTGTGTGAATTCTTGGTGTTTAAGACTATTTTTCGTATCATCTTTTTTTTGGCACAATGAGGGTCATTCGTAGTTTTCAAAGTGACAGGAGTAGTTTTCAAACCTGTTTAAATGCAGATGATTGTTTAGACAGAATTTATCACTATATTGTATGGTTTGTCAGACTTTTTGGAGTTTCTAAATTTTTCTTTTTGCCCAGCTCCAGGAATTGTACCTTCTTTTTTTTATGTTTTTGTGTACCTTTCATACTCTGGTTAAAACAGTAATTTTTCTTACTTCAGGAGTTCTCCGTGAGCTCCACTGAGTGCTTCTATAATGCATTCGTGCTGCATCTCCTCTCGCATTACTAACTGACATTTCAGCATGGATGTCACACCACTTCCTTAAATTGAATCTCTAAAACTGAGCTGATATAACCCCCCCCCCCCCCTTAGTTGCATTACTGATCTTGATGAAAAGTAATTATCATTCCCTCCCCTCATGCCAGGGTACTAGGTGTAATCCTAGACTCTGACCTGTCCTATCAACCCCAAATCCAATTGTTATCAAAAGCTTGTAGACTTCACCGCTGTAACATCTCTAAAGTTCGCCCCTTTTTAAGGAATGAAACCACCAAGCTACTCGTTCACTCTCTAATTATCTCTCACCTTGACTATTGCAACTCCCTTCTCATAGGCCTACGTCTCCATAGGCTATCCCCTCTTCAGTTTATCATGAATGCTGCTGCCATACTCCTCTACCTTACAGTGTCTGCCACCCCTCTGCCATTCCCAACTCTGCCCCGAGCTTCATCATCAATCTTGTCTCTCATCCAAACGTCCTCTTTGCTCCTCTCAAGACCTTCTGCTCTCAAGCTCCCTTGTCTCCTCCTCCAATATTCTTCTCCAGGATTTCTCCAGAGCTTCTCCCATCCTCTGGAGCTCTCTACCTCCCAAACTCAATCTGTCCAGCTATCTCCTACTTTGCATTGCAAAAATGAGTCGGCGCTAATGGGAGGAAATCCCAAAGGGGCTCAAGCTTGGCTACCCAATATCACACGTTCAGTGAGAACTCCTATGATAGGATATAACGGGAATCACCATGTAAAATATTCCATAAAATATATTTGGGTAAATTGTATAAAACTACTACTCGAAGAGCGATAAAAGATATATGAAGATCAATTAGACTGTAATGAAAATATTATAAAATCCGAAAATATTAGCTTGAGCCCCTTTGAGATTTCCTCCCATTAGCGCCGACTCATTTTTGCAATGTAATATTGGTATTTAGTGAAAGTACTAGAGCTGGCTGCATGTGGGATAGGATTTGATCCTAATCTCATAGTCGTTTAAGTTTCTTCATCAGCTGCAACACATTATAGGAATTCCTACTATTTGGATACCCAAGTGACAGCGCACATATCACCCCCTTTCCTATCTCCTACTTTGGCTGCCTTTAAGCGATCCCTGAAAACTCTCTTCAGGAAAGCCTATCACAACTCCAACTAACTGAACTTTTATCACTTCTTCTATCAGCGTATCCCCCACAGTTATAAACTTTTTGTACCACTTTCCCCACTCTATTAGATTGAAAGTTCTTATGAGCAGGGCCCTCTTAACCCTCTTGTATTTTACTGTTTTGTATTGTAACTCTACTCTCTCCATTTATATTGTAAAGCACTGCGCAAACTGTTGACGCTAAATAAATCCTGTATAATACAATAATAATAATTTGAATCTGTGTTCAGTTTGAAAGGATCTATCATAATCACTAAACCTTGTTCTGGAAGCAAAACTTTTGAAAAAATGTTGGTGACCAATAAAGATTAACAGAACACAGGTGCAACTAAAGGTACATGTATTGTCAGTGGCGTAGCTAGGATCTTGCTGGGTGTGCTTTAGCACCCCCCTTTGTACCTCCATTAATAGCCCCTGTTGCCTTCATTAAAGGAAAAAAAGATAAGAACACAAAGGGGTAAAATTAATAAAGGCACTGGGAAATATGGAAATGCAGTTGCAACAGAGCTTAGTAAATGAGGTGAAGCTTCACTTTACAAAGAGTACCCAATGCAAGGAAAATTTAAAAAAAAATGAATTTTTGCTTGCACATGCTTTGATGGAAGTCAGCAGAACGCCCCCTCATTTACTTAGCTGAGGAGCAACTGCACTTCTAAAGTGAACCGTTTATTTGGCTTTAGTAAATCCACCCATGTGTGTCCTAACACACTGCCTGCAGGTGCTGCCAGAACCATGCTTATGTAGCACCCTCCTAGTTATGTAGGTGCTAGGCAAATGCATTTATGCTCCTTCTGCTTAGCAGGGGAGCCTGATCTATTGGGTTGCCTGTCACATGTTTGCAGGTGTGATTCACTGGGTCTGAGGGAGTGTCCGCACTGGATCCAATGAGGGAACTTGTTGGACAGTGGAGGAAACCCAGCCAGTGACACATTAGCTTTTATGGGAGTCCCAGTGGGAGGGCATTCTTGCAATGCATCCTGGGATTGCTCATCAAAGCGGAGGGGGCATGTGACAGGGGTCTTTGGTGGGAAGCAGAGTCCCAGGAGGAGGTGGACGGCTGTCTCCTCTCCTGCAGTGTGTGAGGAAGGTGGTCTTAGGCGGTCGGCCTAGTGAACCAGGTGTGGCGCTGAGCTCCAGAGAATCCGGTGTAACTGACAGTGGAGCTGCTGGCAGAGTCTTTTGGGAAAAACAGTGTCCGTGAGTACTGAGGGACCTGCCAAAGGGTCTGGCCTAAGAAGGGGGACCACTCCAGTAAAGTCAGGAGATCAAGGAGCTAGCTCACATGGAGAGTATTACAGTAAAGGGGGTGCCATGTAGAAAGCCCTGAAGAGTAGGAACAAAGGGAGTGCCAGGGAGGGCCCTGAAGAGTGTTCTGCAGTACAGAACTGCTTATTTAAAGTGGGTCATTTATTACTACTTCATCGCTATTGACAAGGTGAAGCAGCTGCCTTGCTGCACTCAAGTACAGTTAAACGTCCCAGCAAATTGTGCATAGTTTATTCAAGTTAGAGTATCCCACTCATTCCCTTCTCCTATCCAAGTTCTCAATAAAACCACAAAAAACAAAACCCCTAGACTGTTTTTTTGACTGAGCCAGGCACTTTGAAGTCGCTGAACTATTGTACTGTTGCTATGGGTAACCCAGGGGAACCCATCACCAGCAGCTCCCCAGGGAGTAGTGCTACATTTGAGGGCTACTGGAAAATTTTCAAAATTGCCATATTTGCTTCAGAGACTATGTTCTAATGCTCAAAACAAGTGTGAGGCCTGCTCTACAGGGGATAGGGAGAGTGGGATGAAGAGGAAATTGCACAATAATGGTTGCCCGTGGCAACAGAAAGATTACAGTCAGAATCGCCATATGCCGGAAAGCTTCCGTCTAAGGTACAAATTGTATACTCCTGTGAGGTGCTGGGAGGCAAGAGAAAAGCACCTTTTTGTGAATATGGACTGTGTCTGCTTAACAGTGAAAGTGCAAAGGTGGACAGAGAAAATGGCGGCCAGGGGCACGTGGATCTGTGTGCCAAGACTATATAAAAAAGTGTTGACTGTGCATACGACAGTGGGACATTTATTCTGTATAGTGGTAGTGTCAATACTACTCCAGTCCCAGTAGACGACCCCTTGTGTGGAAACGCGTCGGAAGGAGCTGATCGCGCTGTCATTTTGTCATGATACCGTTCTGCAGACGGCCGTGACGTTCTTCAGCTTGATGCATCTTTTTAACTTGGATTGCTGTAAGTGTATTTGCCTTTATTAAATGTGGTTTTAAAGGATAATGCACTATTAGTCCTTTTCTTTCTTTTGGGAATGCATCTTTGGGCCATTTCATCTTGAGCAGCACCAAGTTTTTTCTGGATGCTGTGGGTGGATGTGATCTGGAGGATCCTCAAGGAGAGTGCTCCACCTCTTCCGTCCTGCTAACACGGGATCATCTACCTATTTGCTTGAAGTTCTTACCTCCATCATCTCTGGTAAGAGTCCATCTTTATCACTGGGCGTTATTTTATTATCACATTGTCAAGTTTATTTGGAGGCTCTGTTTTCAAAAAACATGGTAAGAGGCCATTCACTACGTTGGAATTTGAACACAGTCACCATCTAAATGTGGACTCACCACTGAACATATTATTTGCACATGTTTGATTATGGACTTTAATTGATAAACTGTATTTTGTTTACTCATGATTCTGAAGTCCTCCAATTTTGTGCACTATTTTTGCACCTACAAGATTTGATTGTTTTACACATTAATATTGTTGGTTTACTATTGAAGCGCATTACTATCCACTTTCACTTCATTTACATATTTTTCTAGTGCTGCTTCTACTTATTGATTTGCGCACCTTTTTTTGACTTTTCAATACTGTGAAGAAATCTGTCGGCCATGCCATGGAGGGCAGTGGAACATTCTTCTGAGACAGTATGGTGACGGGCCTTGCTTGTACATGTGCTGGGAAGAGGACTGTTGACCGTGTGTATGACAGCGGGACAATTCTCTGGACTGGCAAAGAGGGACAGCTGTCTCAAGGTAAAGGAGGCGCCGCTGGGGCCCGGTTACAAGCAAGAAGAGTGGATGCGTGTCCGGTAAGGGACACGGTTCTCTTTGCAGTGACTTCCATGTTGGCTGAGATGAAAGAGCGGCATTGGAGGGGTTACTGCACCGTGCAGGAAAGCGCACGCTGAAGAGTTCTGCCTAGCGGGAGGTGCCACCGCCAGAAAGGAGATGTGGGTGGAGACGCCGCTCGTGCCCAGCCAATCAGGAGTAACAAGGGAAGTCCATAAATTACTTCCTCCTTTGGGTGTGGCTGAGAGGGAGACACGTGTGTGGAGAAGCAACATGGAGAGTTTCCTGGAGGGAGAAAGAGCGCATCAGCGATCGTTCCACCTGTTGACGGAGAACCTGCTGGGCAGACCCGGGAGCAGACCAAGAGAGCTGAAGACACCCATCCTGAGGGATACAGGAGTGCGGAGGTTGCAGATGGAAGAATGGCATTATGCACCGGAGGAGGCGTGAAGCACTTAGGCCTGGTATGTCCCCAGTGTTTGAGTGTGACTTTGCGGGTGCAAGCATAGAGCCAGTGTGGGCATTGCTGTCATCTGCTGCTGCGGGCGGAGAAGAGTGAAGGTCGGCCCAAGAAGTTGTGTGTGTCATGGGAGACCAGAGTCACATGGGCCTTGTCGGCTTTGGAATTGGGGCCTTTCCAGGGTCACGGGAGGGGAATGTTCAGAGTAGTAATACAGCTGGAGGCCATGCAACCTGGCAGTGGTCCAATATGCTCACTAAAGGAGACCCGAATGCCAGAGCAAGGATGCATGCAGGTAGTGCAGGCCCGAGAATGGCCAGCTGATGCCTTGAAGGCTGCAGCAGTAGAAACAAAGTCTGCTCCCTTAAAAATTGAGACTAGAACATGGCCAGCGGCAACCAGGGCTGAGAAAGTGAGTGTCAGCAGTGAGGAAGAGGCCGGGGTCATCGATGTGGGGTCTCCTAGTTTCCAGAATCGGTTTGGATCTGTGGAAGGAATTGATGTCTGGAAGTCAGAAGATGAAACTGAGTAGGACTGGGGATCTGAGGAACGGAACAGTCCACCTTGTCCTGATGTTTTTTTTAAATGCCAGATGAAGAGACTAGAGACTCTGTGGTGCGTGGAGAGCTTGCCCAGAGTCTGGGGCTCTGCAAGGCCTATGCCAGTCGGGTCCCAGGTTTAACACCACCCAAGAACTATGCCCGGGCTCTGGACCAAAATGTGGCCTACAGCTCTCTGATCAGGAGGAGACCCCGTTTTCTCCAGCTGGGGGAGGGAACCGGAAAACCCTTCCCAGATTCTCAAGGATGCAGGTGTGGCTGCAAAGAAAAGTTGCAGTGGAATACGGGTATGATTACCCATATGCTCCTCGGGAGATCATGTTGGAGATTGAGGAGTAGAGAGAGTCTTGGTGTGATGAAGCCATATGGGACTTCCTGTTTGTCCCTAAGCCACACCGAAATTCCACCAGGATCTATGGAAAAATGTCTTGTCAGTTAAGACTCAATGGAACTATGGGTGGTCCATTTACCTGGACGGGTGGAGGCTTGCTGCCCAGATGGATCGGGCTGGGCCTGCTTGGTCCGCATCGGGGATGAAAATGGGAAGTTAATGAGAATTCCCCATCCCGATTATTACATCTGAGGAGGACTTCAAGAGAAGAAATTCTCAAATGGCTGGCCAGCCTATATTCAGGACTAAACCAAGCAAGTTGCAAGTTCTGTTGCTAATGGGGCATATGTCAGAGTTTTTCTTGAGACAGACCTTTGTTGCTGTTCTGCAGACCCCTTGGGCCACTGGGCCAGGGTCTTGGATTACAAAAGAGAGAGGAAGCGCACATGACCAAGAATGAAGGTCAAGTTCAAAATACTTAGGCCAACGGGCCAGACTGGGACCATGTCAAGGAGCTGCCTATGAAGTGGTAGGCAGCCTGCTGAGAGTTTGGTGGGGGGTGACCTGGTATCATTGGGGACCTCTTGAAGATACTTTTTTCTTTCTTGGGGTTGTTTGTTCGCTTAGGCTCCAGAGACCGACTCCACTTGGATGGGATTGCTATGGACTAAATAGGTAGTCAGTGGATCAGGGCCATCTTGCAGGAGTGGACTGACCAGCGTGTCAAGGACTACAGAAGCTGCTGACTGAAATAGTCAGGGATATATAGAGATTGAGAGGATTGCCCCTGCGGGGAGGATCTTCTCATTAACTTGAGAGTTTAGGTAGAGGTGATCACTGTGTGCTTGTAATGTGTTTAACCTCTCTCTTTTCTTCACAGGTGATACCAAGTTTAGAGACCGTTAGTCAGTTCGTTGAGATTTAATTACCCACCAGAGCAGGCTTTGCTTGGTGGGGGGTGCATTGCCATAAATGCGCCCAAAATGTACTATATTTTATAGAAAGTGTACTATATTGTATAGAGAGATACGTATATTTTTGCATTTAAATTATGAGCCAACAGGACAAGGCTCATTTTTTGGTGGGGGTTGGATGTAGCACCATCCTAGTTAGGTAGGTGCTAGGTAAATGCATACAGTCAGGTCCATAAATATTGGGACATTGACACAATTCTAATATTTTTGGCTCTATAAACCACCACAATGGGTTTGAAATGAAACAAACAAGATGTGCTTTAATTTGAGGGTATTTACATCCAAATCAGGTGAACAGTGTAGGAATTACAACAGTTTGTATATGGGCCTCCCACTTTTTAAGGGACCAAAAGTAATGGGACAGATTTACAATCATAAATCAAACTTTCACTTTTTAATACTTGGTTGCAAATCCTTTGCAATCAATTACAGCCTGAAGTCTGGAACGCATAGACCTCACCAAATGCTGGGTTTTATCCCTGGTGATGCTCTACCAGGCCTCTACTGCAACTGTCTTCAGTTCCTGCTTGTTCTTGGGGCATTTTCCCTTCAGTTTTGTCTTCAGCAAGTGAAATCCATGCTCAATCGGATTCAGGTCAGGTGATTGACGTGGCATTCCACTTCTTTCCCTTTAAAAAACTCTTTGGTTGATTTTGCAGTATGCTTCGGGTCATTGTCCATCTGCACTGTGAAGCGCTGTCCAATGAGCTCTGAAGCCTTTGGCTGAATATGAGCAGATAATATTGCCCAAAACACTTCAGAATTCATCCTGCTGCTTTTGTCAGCAGTCACATCATCAATAAATACAAGAGAACCAGTTCCATTGGCAGCCATACATGACCACACCATGACACTACCACCACCATGCTTCACTGATGAGGTGGTATGCTTTGGATCATGAGCAGTTCCTTTCCTTCTCCATACTCTTCTGTTACCATCACTCTGGTAAAAGTTAATCTTGGTGTCATCTGTCCATAGGATGTTGTTCCAGAACTGTGAAGGCTTTTTTAGATGTTGTTTGGCAAACTCTAATCTGGCCTTCCTGTTTTTGAGGCTCCCCAATGGTTTACATATTGTGGTGAACCCTCTGTATTCACTCTGGTGAAGTCTTCTCTTGATTGTTGACTTTGACACACATACACCTACCTCCTGGAGAGTGTTCTTGATCTGGCCAACTGTTGTGAAGGGTGTTTTCTTCACCAGGGAAGGAATTCTTCGGTCATCTACCACAGTTGTTTTCTGGGGTCTTCCGGGTCTTTTGGTGTTGCTGAGCTCACCGGTGCGTTCTTTCTTTTTAAGGATGTTCCAAACAGTTGATTTGGCCACACCTAATATTTTGCTATCTATCTGATGGGTTTGTTTTGTTTTGTTTTTTTCAGCCTAATGATGGCTTGCTTCACTGATAGTGACAGCTCTTTGGATCTCATATTGAGAGTTGAGAGCAACAGATTCCAAATGCAAATAGCACACTTGAAATGAACTCTGGACCTTTTATCTGCTCCTAGTAAATGGGACAATGAGGGAATAACACACACCTGGCCATGGAACAGCTGAGCAGCCAATTGTCCCATTACTTTTGGTCCCTTAAAAAGTGGGAGGTACATATACAAACTGTTGTAATTCCTACACCTTTTACCTGATTTGGGTGTAAATACCCTCAAATTAAAGCTGAAAGTCTGCAGTTAAAGCACATCTTGTTTGTTTCATTTCAATTGTGTCGATGTCCCAATATTTATGGACCTGACTGTATATGCTGCTCCTGCTTAGCAGGGGAGCTTGATCTATTGGGTTGCCTGTCACATGTTTCCAAGTGTGATTCACTGGGTTTGAGGGAGTTTCCCCACTGTATCCAATGAGGGAGCTTGTTGGACAGTGGAGGAAACCCAGCCAGTGACACAGTGAAGTCAGGGGATCAAGGAGCTAGCTCACACAGAGTATTACAGTGAAGGGGGTGCCATGTAGAAAGCCCTGAAGAGTAGAAACAAAGGGGATGCCAGGAAGGGCCCTGAAGAGTGTTCTGCAGTACAGTACAGCTTATCTAAAGTGGGTCATTTATTACTACTTTATCGCTTTTGACAAGGTGAAGCAGCGGCCTTGCGCACTCTAGTACAGTTAAATGTCCAAGAAAATTGTGCATTGTTTCTTCAAGTTGGAGTATCCCACTCATTCCCTTCTCCTATCCAAGTTCTCAATAAAACCACAAAAACCAAAACCCCTAGACTGTTTCTTGACTGCGCCAGGCACTTTGAAGTCACTGAACTATTGTACTGTTGCTATGGGTAACCCAGGGGAACCTGTCACCAGCAGCTCCCCAGGGAGTAGTGCTACACTTAGTTTGGTGGTTTCATCTCCTGCTGACAGATGCAGCATAGGAGGGGAGGGTACTTTGTGGGATTGGGTGCTCAGGTAAGTAAAACTGTTGAAAACCAATGCTGGGGGTCTATTACTGCCTCGGCCAGCGAATGTCTACTGTTTCTGTTGGGGCTTTATTACTGCTGGGGATAAGCAGGATCTGTTATTGCTGCTGAGGTTATTATTGCCGGTGTCAGTGTGTGTTGCTATTGCTGCTGGAAGTTGTCATGTTGGATTATTATTGTGTTGGGGTTTTTGCTTGCCCTGACACTTGCTGTGGGTTACTATTGCTGGTCCTGATGCATGCTGGGGGTTGCCATTCCTTGCAATGACATAAACAATGAGGCTTATTTTACTCCCACAGTATTTTCAGTGTACTCCAAGGCCCTTTATGTCTAAACCATAACGCAAAGGGAGGCTCACGGAAAACCATACACACCAAAGCAACATCCTCCTTTTTTTTTTTTTTTTATTGCCTACAAAATAAAATGCATGGCGGACGGCACACTTAATGTCTGCATTCTTCTTCTCAACCTGTTTAAGGTGGAGAGCAGGCAGCTCGCATAGCGCACCATATTTTTTTTTTATCATTTATCTAATTCTTTTCTAACTACAGTTTATTTTATTGCCTAATAACGTCAATTATAGAACTGACTTTTTCACTCGCTGAACAGCAGTGTGACAGATAATTGTTACATACTTCTGACGACTGCAAACCCACAATGGGCACAACTCACTAAGCGATATGTTACTGCATTTGTGTATGTGGTAACATATCTAACAACGTTAAAAAAGAAAAAAAAAAAATGCATGACATTGCGCAGAAAGTTGTTGCACATCTCCCATGAATGTCACATCCTGGCAAGATTCAGGGAAAAAGATGTATTTTGGTGCTATTGCATGGAATCCAATTAGAACTTGGAGGAGGAGACAGGAAAAAGAGGACTGGGAAATTCCCACAATCGCACCTGCCACTACGCCTTTCCAAAAAAATGTAAGGCCGACAGCAACTTGGTCATGGCTGGTATGGCATGACTTCTCTGTGTAGGGGGCTCAGCATTTCCGATCACTTCGATATAGAGCTCCATTATCAGTTGCTTGGATAATTCGAACTTCTGCAGGGTCACAGCTTCAGAGAATTGGTCCAGAAGAGTGCGCTCCCTGAAGGTTCTTTCCTTCAAAAGGATCACTTGACTTCTCCCTCCCTTCCCTTCCTTCCTTCCTTCCATCCTCCCTTCCCTTCCTTTTTTTTTTTTCTCCTCCTACCTCCTCCCTCTCTTTTTCTCCTCCTCTTTCTTTTTCTCCTCCTACCTCCTCCCTCTCTTTTTCTCCTCCTCCTTCTACCTCCTCCTCTTTCTTTTTTTCCTCCTACCTCCTCCCTCTCTTCTTCTCCTTCTCCTCCTCCTCCTCCTTCTCTTTCTTTTTCTCCTCCTACCTCCTCCATAACGAAGGGCCACAATGACAGTAAGCAGGGCCGCTGGGTGGGGACCACCAGTCCTCCTCTAGGGGGACCGGGTCACGGGGAATCGGTGCGGTTGGGCAGGGAGGCAATTACAGAAGTCAGTTTCTCCCCCTCCTGACAGCTTTCAGCTGCTGCGGGGAGAGAGACAGACACAGGGCATCGTTCCAGTTTCTGCTTCTCCACCCCTCCCACAGTGCTGCAGGCTTCCCTGTCCAATATAAATAAAATAACAAATTGAAAAAAATAATAATAATAAACTTTGTAATTACAAATGTTAAAGAAATTGTAAAATAAAATAGTTGTAAGCATTTTTAACATTTAAAAAAAAAAAAAAATTATATATATTTTTTTAAATGGAAAAAAACATTTAAAAAGGGCTAATTCACACAGGTTTTCTGTTATGTTTGTGTCCGCTAATAATGATTTTAGTTTATTTTTAGTGATAATTTTGTCTGGATCCCTCCGCTATCACATACCTAGGCATCCAAATCCCTTCGACTCTTGCCGACCTTTACCCACGCAACTACCTGCCACTGTTGCAATCTATTAAAGTCGACCTCTCTAAATGGGAATCTGGCTCCTTCTCCTGGTTCGGCAGGATCGCGGTGGTCAAAATGAATATCCTCCTTTAAGACTTCTTTACACTATGCAGGCCGTCCCTTTAAAGCTCCCCCCAGCGTTTTTTCGTTCGTATCATTCTGCATGCACATCCTTCATCTGGCGTTCGAGGCGCCCCAGGCTGTCTTGGGATGTCTTGACTGCCCCGAAGGAGGTGGGTGGTTTGGGTTTACCGCACCTACAGAGATACTACTGGTCCTGCCACCTGGCGAGGGTGGTGGACTGGCACAAACACCGTCATGTCAAAGCTTGGGTCACGTTGGAGGACTCTTTCTCCCCCTTCCCCGTACAACACCTGCCCTGGATCTCACCACCATCCTTTCCGACGTTGTGCTACAAGCACCCGATCATCAACCCCACGATCACGATCTTTCGCAAGTTGTGCAAGACCTTGCACCTGGCATCCTCACCTGGCCCTATGGTACCCCTTATTCAAAATCCGGACTTCCCTCCAGGCCTTTCCTTCATCCCCCCACAGGGATCTGCTTCCAACGCTCCATGCAGGGCCAAACACTGCTTTCAAGCGGGCACATTGCTCTCTCACCCTAATTGGGCGCAGAAATACCCGGACTTCAAGCTTCGTTTCTTCAATTACTTGCAGCTCAGAGACTTCCTCCTGCGTACCCCTGATGTCTCCTGCTGGTCTAGGGTCCTCACCCCCTTTGAGACCCTGTGCAGGTCATCAGACCCTCAACGGCATCTTATCTCCCTACTGTACTCCCTTCTCTCTTTGCAATTACCACCTCGCCTCGTTCGTTTACGGGCTCGATGGGGGGAGATATCGGCCAAAACCTTGCCGGATGATGACTGGGAGCGAATTTTCTTTCACATTCACAAGGGATCCAGGAACGTCCTCACACAGGAGACCGGCTTTAAAATCTTCGCACACTGGTACAGGACGCCTGAACTTTTACATAAAATGTCGGCGGACCTCCCCTCCCTTTGCTGGCGCTGTCACCTTCATACAGGTTCTCTCCTGCATATCTGGTGGAATTGTCCGCGGATACAACCCTTCTGGAGGACGATACTCGCCCTAATAACCCGTATCACTACCTACACACCGGATTTCAGCCCAGCACAATTCCTCCTTCATCATTCTTCCCTCCCCCAGCGGACGTACAAGCGGTCTTTGGTCTTTCATCTGATCTCCGCCGCCAACATGTGCGTTCCGTGCCTCTGGCTGTCTCCCTCCCCACCCACTGTAGCTGACTTGCTGCGGAGGGTTGGAAGGATCTCCCGTATGGAAGATCTCACTTTTCAAGCTCTTGACACTCCCTCCAAATTTTATGACATCTGGGCCCCGTGGATTTAGTTTGCTGCATCAGATGAACACCGTCGCCTGATGAACACTTAGTCTGCTATATGCCTGCCACACCCCACCTGCTTCTCGGTCGTCTTCCGGAGGAGTGCGCCCGCACTCCTCTTCTCCTCCCCTCCCGATTTCCTATCTCCCTTCTACTCTCATTACCTAGTATGCTCTCTCTATCCCTCTACCCCCTCTTTTTATGCTATTGTTCTCTCTTCATACTGTCACATGACGCTCTTGGCGTCCACCGCCCCTACCTGCTTTCCCTGAGCTTCCCCTCTCTCCTACCTCCTGTTACCTACCGTACCCATGCTCAGCAATGGGCGGTCTATACGCATGTGTGGATGGTGCGCCCCCGGTCCTGGACACAGCGTGTTCCCCTTGGGGGTGTCCGCTTCGGGGGTGCCCCATCCAAGACATTCATTTTCCTGCTTCCTGGCCGCCCCCGTCCACAATTCTCCATTTTGAGGGGTCGGAATTCTCTCCTTTCCTCATTACTCCCCTACCCCGTAGATTCCCAATACCCCATATGATTGCACTTAACCCCATTACACTTTGGTTTCGGCCCATGCGGCTGGGATTTGTACCTGAGCCGCAGCAGCCCTCCGTACCTGCAATATTATGCTGAATTCCTGGCCATGTATTTAACGTGGCCGGGTCACATTTGATTTGTTTATACCTAAGTATCTACCGCAGATGGCATCTTTCTACTCCGTGATACAGTCTATGGTTATTTTGAATGTATGTTGTTATTTGTACTTATGTCTGCTGACTGTGCTATATTGCCATCACTTGTTAATGTTCATTTTTATTCTTCTCAATAAAACGTTTATAAAAAAAAAAAAAATTTTGTCTGGATATTTTCGGGGGGGGGGGGGGGGGGGCTGCCACGTAGGCTTTACAGGGCCCCATGATTTCTAACAAAAGCTCTGACAGTCAGCGTCAGCAAGTGAGGGAGCCTGTCTTTTACAGACTTCCTCCTCACTGTATATACTGCTTTTCTCCTCGCCTACCTTTCTCCGCCCCAACTCTAAATGACCGCTCTATAATCTAAAAAAAAAAAAAAGCCAGCAATTACAATTAAATGCCAATAATGACAGTCAGCGCCGGCAAGTAAGGGAGCCTGTGCAATGCAATCGTAGTGATGCCTACATAAAAGAAAAAAAAAAAAACGGCAATTGTTCTACACATGTTACATGTCACCACACACGCCAGAGTGAGATCAATCATTTTAGCACCATAGCTCATGGGTAACGCTAAACCGATGACCTGTAGCATTGCCTATGGAAAATATAGGATATTGACCTTTTTTCACTGTTTCACAGGTGCACGCAATTTTAATGCTTGACATGTTGGGTATCTATTTACTCAGTGCAACTTCATTTTTTATATTTTAAAATAAAAATGTGTAAACTATTGTGTTTGAGTGCCCTAAAATTAACTGTTTGTTTTTTTTTTTTTTACCCCAAATTTATTCTCTAGCGGGGTCTTTTTTCAGAAAATATAGAATGGTTGGGGGCTTAAAGGTATATTCAGGACTAAAATTATTTTTCAATCACGTAAATCAAAAAATTTACTCGGGGGATTAAGTGGATGTAAGGAACTGATGTAAGGAACTGATGTAAAGACGGATGAAAACTTTATCCATTTTTACCTTGATAAACGTAACTGAACTGATGAAACGCCTGTGGGGAAAGGGGCCTAAAAGTAATCTTTAGTAATAAATCTTTAAGTTCTCTAATTTATCACTAGATGTCAGTATTGAGCTGAAGATTGGCTGACTCTGCCTAAGCTTCCTTTGATGAGTTCATTTATCTGCGTTGCTGTCAGCGAGTGCTTATTCGCTTATTTGTACACTTCACCCTGGAGTCTGGAACTTATTAGTCAGGTTAACATGTTTTTACACTGTATGGTTCTTAAGCCATGCACAATGAGTTTCTTTAAAAAGTCTGAAACATCTGTTAGGATAATGTTATAAAACCAATAGTTGAAAAAAACAACAGTTCTTTACAGTAGTCAATTTATTAGGAACCCATTGACCCCTTTCTAACGATAAAATAGCTTATTTGTCCTACTTACTTTTTATTCAAACATTGTAGGGTACCATGATTAGGAACGCAAGGGAAATCATGTTCCTCAAGTATTAATACAAGCCCTACTGGCAGCCATATAGTGGATCTTGACCTATCTCTGACCATGTGTGTTCCACCCATCCCTATGCTGGAACATAAGGAAATGCTTTATTATTGATGGGGGAATTTAACAAGCAATGGAATCCTTAAAGTGGTTGTAAACCCCCCCATCTCTGACTTTTACCTATAATAAGGCTTACCTATAGGTACTGTAAATATATCCTAAACTTGCACCATTTAGGAGATAATGTACTGTACAGTGCGCTGATGGCGTCATCGGCGCATGCGCTCTGAAGGAACGGCCGCCCGTGCCATTTCTTCAGAGCCCTGTGCTGTGAGCGGCGGCTCCTGCGCGCATGCATGATGTCACCTAGCTCCGGCCTGTAGCACAGCCGGAGCCGCCGGACACGGAAGGAAGATGGGTTAAGATGGATGCCGCCTCCAGTGGGGACAATGTGGTCTTAGTTTGGAGGGAAGTGTCACATGCATACTAGCACATTATGCCTTTTACTTTTCAGGTAACAAAAAAGAAAAAAAAAAAATACTGACTTCTCTTTAAAAGTAAAAAAAAAGATATGATAACCTGCCATTTTATTTTAAAGTTCTTCTCTGTATATTCTCTTATATTACCAGATCTTTAATATCTTTATTAACCACTCCTGGACAAGAAGGATTTGCCCCCTTAATGACTAGGCCAATTTTTTGCGATTCCACTAAATAGAGCTTTCTTTTGGTGGTAATTGATTACCTGTGCGATTTTTTTTTTTTTGCGCTATAACCAAAGAGCGACATTTCTGGAAAAAAAAATATATAATTTTCACATTCTGCTGTAAAACATCCCCCCCCCCCCCCAAAAAAAAAAGTTAACAATCAAAATTTTTCATCCTTTTAGGCCAATTTGTTTTCTTCTACATATTTTTTATATAAAAAAAAAAATCTCTAAGTGTATTTTGATTGGTTTGCGCAAAACTTATTGCATCTATATACTAGGGCAAAGATTTGTCATTTTTATTTATTTTTTTTTACTAGTAATGGCGGCGATTTTTAGCGGAACTGCGACATTGCGGCGGACAGATCGGACCCCTAACTGACATTCAGTGGTGTAGCGTGGGGGGTGCTGGCGGGGGCCACTGGCACCGGGCGCAACATTTAGGGGGGCGCATCCCACGCCCACCATCCACGGGATCATAGTGTCCAGCCCCCGCCCGCCCGCCCGCCTCTTGGCTCTGTGACTGACTTTGTGCAGGACGAGCGGCGGCCGGGGGGTGGGGCTGGTTGTGGGTGAAGATGCTCGGTGCATGTGCAGCACCGCTTCCGGAGTCTCCCCCGATGTCCAGGCCACCCCGCTGTCTCTCCCCTTCGCTCCGGGTCGCCTCCTCGAGTCACCAGTGTTTTTACACAGAACAAGGTAAGTGATGTGCTGCCTGCCCCCGGGAGCCCAGGGAAGCTGACATGGGAGGGGAGGAGGTGGGTCAGTGGAGGGGCTGTCAGTATAGTGTATGTGTAAATGTAGGGGGGGGTTCAGTGTAGAGGGTCAGTGTAGGGGGTGTCATTGTAGGGGGGTCAGTGTATGTGTAAATGTAGGGGGGATCAGTGTATGGGTCAGTGTAGGGGGGTCAGTGTGTGGGAATGTAGGGGTGTCAGTATGGGGGGGTCAGTGTAGGGGGGTCAGTGTATGTGGAAATGTAGGGGGGGTCAGTGTATGTGGAAATGTAGGGGGGGGTCAGTGTATGTCAGTGTAGGGGGGTCAGTGTATGTGGGAATGTAGGGGGGGGGGTCAGTGTAGGGGTGTCAGTGTGGGGGGGTCAGCGTATGTGTAAATGTAGGGGGGTCAGTATAGGTGTCATTGTAGGTCTCAGTGTAGGCGTCAGTGTATGGGGAGGTCAGTGTATGTGTCAGTGTAGAGGGGGTTAGTGAAGGGGTGTCAGTGTATGGGGGGTGGTCAGTGTAGGGGGGGGTCAGTGTATGAGGGAGTCAGTGTCGGTGTCAATATAGGGGGGTCAGTATAGGTGTCGGTGTCAGCATAGGGGGGGTCAGTGTAGGTGTCAGTGTATGGGGGGTCAATGTAGGGGGAGGTCAGGGTATGGGGGGGTCAGTATAGGGGGTGTTAGTGTAGTTGTCAGTGAAGGTGTGAGTGAAGGTGTCACTGTAGGGGGGGTCAGTGCGTGGAATCAGTGTAGGTGTCAGTGAAGGGGTCAGTGTATGGGGGGTCAGTGTAGGTGGCAGTGTATGGGGGAGGTCAGTGTAGGGGGGGTCAGTGTAGGGGTCAGTGTATGGGGAGGTCAGTGTATGAGGGAGTCAGTGTGGGTGTCAATATAGGGGGGGGGGGGTCAGTGTATGGGGGGGGGTCAGTATAGGTGTCAGTGTAGCGGGGTCAGTGAAGGTGTCAATGTAGGGGGGTGTCAGTGTAGGTGGGGGTCAGTGTAGGGGGTTCAGTGAAGGTGTCAGGTAGGTCAGTGTAGGAATCGGGATTGTCAGTGTAGGGTTCAGTGTAAGGGTCAGTATAGTAATCAGGTAGGTAAGTGTAGTGATCAGGTCTGTTAGTGTATGAATCAGGTAGGTCTCTGTAGGTGTCAGTGTAGTGGGCAGTGTATTGGTCAGGTAGGTCAGTGTAGGTGTCAGTATAGAAATTAGGTAGGTTATTGTAGGTGTCAGTATAGATATTAGGTAGGTCAGTGTAGGTGTCAGTATAGAAATTAGGTAGGTCAGTGTAGTGATCAGGTTGGTTAGTGCAGGAATTAGGTAGGTCAGTGTAGGAAGAAGGTAGGTCAGAGTAGGTGTCTGTGTAGTGGTCAGGTAGATTAATGTAGGTGTCAGTAAAGTAATCAGGTAGGTTGGTGTAGGAATAAGGTAGGTTTCTGTAGTGGTCAGCTAGGTCAGTGTAGGTGTTAGTATAGTAATCAGGTAGGTCAGTGTAGGTGTCAGTATAGCAATCAGGTACTTTAGTGTAGGAATAAGGTAGGTCACTGTAGTGGTCAGCTAGGTTAGTGTAGGTGTCAGTATAGTAATCAGGTAGGTCAGTGTAGGTGTCAATATAGTAAGGTCAGTGTAGGTGTCAATATAGTAATCAGGTAGGTCTGTGTAGTGGTCAGGTAGGTCTGTGTAGGTGTCAGTATAGTAATCGGGTAGGTCAGTGTAGGAATAGGGTAGGTCTCTGTAGTGGTCAGCTAAGTCAGTGTAGGTGTCTGTGTAGTGGTCTGGTAGGTCAGTGTAGGAATAAGGTAGGTCTCTGTAGTGGTCAGTGTAGGTGTCAGTATAGTAATCAGGTAGGTCAGTGTAGTGGTCAGGTAGGTCTGTGTAGGTGTCAGTATAGTAATCAGGTAGGTCAGTGTAGGGATAGGGTAGGTCTCTGTAGTGGTCAGCTAGGTCAGTGTAGGTGTCTGTGTAGTGGTCAGGTAGGTCAGTGTAGGAATAAGGTAGGTCTCTGTAGTGGTCAGGCAGGTCAGTGTAGGTGTCAGTGTAGTAATCGGGTAGGTCAGTGTAGGTGTCAGTATAGTAATCGGGTAGGTCAGTGTAGGAATAAGGTAGGTCAGTGTAGTAATCAGGTAGGTCAGTGTAGGAATAAGGTAGGTCTCTGTAGTGGTCAGTGTAGGTGTCAGTATAGTAATCAGGTAGGTCAGTGTAGTGGTCAGGTAGGTCTGTGTAGGTGTCAGTGTAGTAATCGGGTAGGTCAGTGTAGGAATAGGGTAGGTCAGTGTAGGTGTCTGTGTAGTGGTCAGGTAGGTCAGTGTAGGAATAAGGTAGGTCTCTGTAGTGGTCAGGCAGGTCAGTGTAGTAATCGGGTAGGTCAGTGTAGGTGTCAGTATAGTAATCAGGTAGGTCAGTGTAGGTGTCAGTATAGTAATCATGTAGGTCTGTGTAGGTGTCAGTATAGTAATCGGGTAGGTCAGTGTAGGAATAAGGTAGGTCTCTGTAGTGGTCAGCTAGGTCAGTGTAGGTGTCTGTGTAATGGTCTAGTAGGTTTGTGTAGGGGGCGCAAATGACTTACCTTGCCTCGGGCGCTGACAACCCAAGCTACGCCACTGCTGACATTTTTGACACGTTTAGAGGGACCAGTGACATTACTACAGTAATCAGTGCTAAAAAAATGCACGGTTACTGTAGTAATGACATTGGCAGGGAAGGAAGGAGTTAACCTAGGGGTGATCAAAGGGTTAATTGTGAGCCTAGGGGAGTGTTTACTAACTGTATGGGGGGATGGGCTTGTGAAATGACCATAGAGACCTGTGATCCTATATTGAAGGATCACAGGCGCTCTGTGATCATTGATCATCAGGCACAATGCCTGGAAAACATGCACAACTAATGTGTACTACTCATTGGAAGCAAATGGAAATGAGGGGGGAAGGAAAGGTTGTCCTCTTTTTCATATGTATAATGTATCCTTAGCCTTTGAAACCACATTTTGTAGACGTATTGATACCATTTGCCCTGAGGTATAAAATGATATAAGGAAAGACTGTATTTATTGAATGATTATTTCACAAAATACAAATATATTTTGGTTGAACTCCATTTTCATTGTCCACATCTTTCCATCTTTTGGCCATTAGTTTGTGGCTGGATGTGCAGGTATAATTCAACCTCCCATAGATTTATTTCATTTTTCCGATTGTCTTTGTTCAGCTCACCTTACAGTGTGTGGTTATACCTGTGAAGGGAAGAGGGGGAGCACAGGTAGGCCCCTACTCCTAGTATTTGCTTACATTAGAAGTTTAAAACTACCAATTTTGTTAACTTTTTTAGGCACAGCTGAAGAAACCTGGAGATAGGTGGATAAAAGATTGTGCCTGTGTCCACCTGTGTCGCTTAACCTGTTTGTAATTTGGCTTGATGTGTTAAATTTGGCTGTGTGAACGTTTAGTAGCATTGAATTTTCAGTAATAAAGGGACTTCTAAGAAAGGGCAGTTTTGGGTACATAAAGATAAAGGCTAGACAAAAAGTGTATGACTTCTAGCCACCTGCTAGTATACACGTTGTACATAAAATAGACCTAGAGTTAGTGTGACATTCAAAATGTTTAAGGATTAGAACAAGGTCGTATAGAGAAAACAAAACGTTTCTAGGTCACAAGGCAAAGATCCAGGGTGGCTAAGGTTATGCATACATTGACATAGAAAACATACGTTATGCAATGCACTGATGACTGGACTGAATGCATACTGTGCAGTTTTAGAAGGGGTTCTACCTGCTTAAAAGCACATAGATTGTAATATACAGATGTAGTTGCAAATACCAATATGCAAAAGGTTTGAAACGATGTTGGCTTGCACTAGGGATGCACCGAAATGAAATTATTGGCCGAAGCCGAATAATAATAAAATGTTTGGCCGAAGGCCGAATACCGAACGCGGTGTTTTGCATTTTTTCCATTTATTTTGCCAATTTTTTGTCCTCTCTCTTGTCCTCTCGTGTCTCTCTCTCTCTCTCTCTCGTCCTCTCACTCTCTCTCTTGTCCTCTCATGTCTCTCTCTCTCCCTAAATGTTACTGTAGGGAATGGGATTCAGTACACACTGCAGCCTTGTACCATAGGGTTAATGTTAGTGACACTGTAGGGATTGGGAATGATGCTGGGAATGGAACTCAGGAAGCATGCAGGCAGCCTTGTAAATTTTAATTGCAGATACAGGGCACTGGGCAGGTCAGGGTTAATGTGGTAACATCAATTACTCAGTGACAGTCAGTCAGTGTCAGTGTGGACTCGATCAGATTATACAGTGACAGACAGTCTCTCATAGTGGTGGTAGTAGGAGGCTGGAGGTGGACTAGTAGTAGCCTGGAAAGGAGCACAGCCGCATACAGGCATACCCCGTTTTAAGTACACTCACTTTACATACACTCGCGAGTACGGACACAGCCTGGTCAGCTTGGCATGGCACTACTCCCGGTTTTTAACTTTGGTGTCTATGGGAAATCTTGGTCAGTTTGACATGGCACTGCTCCCAAACCATAAGTGACAGGGATACCAAATGTAGGGAGCACCGAGAGGGGACCCAGGACTACAACATATCCTATTTGTGGCCAGCCAGCTTGCCAAGGTAATCTACCATGTCATAGTCCTGGATCCCCTTAACATGCTCCCCAAGCTTGGTGTCCTTGTCAGCAGTGCCATGTCAAGCAGACCAAGATTTCCTATGGATCTAGTGTATTTACATGCATTGAGAAATGAAAAAATGTATTGCTTCACTTTAAGTACATTTTCGTTTTACATACATGCCCTGGTCCCATTGTGTACTTAAAAGTGGGGTATGCCTGTACATACATTACTCACTCGTGCACTGCAGCCCGCCCCACACATTCAGTGAGTCTTACTCTCCTCCCTAGTTTTTTCAATGGCACATTCAGGAAGCCAATCACGCCGTGAGTAGCGGCACAGCGGAACCAATCAGGTGTGCAGGCACGCGTGATTGGTTCGCTGTGCAGCTAATCACGGCGTGATTGGCTTCCTGAATGTGCTTTTGAAAAAACTAGGGAGGAGAGTAAGACTCACTGAATGTGTGGGGCGAGCTGCAGTGCACGAGTGAGTAATGTATGTATGCTCACCGCTGAAGTGTACCGGCTTCCCCTGCCTAACACGGAAGTCTGTGAGTCCTCCTGTCCTCCTCCGAGTCCCTTCCCCCTGTAAATATCGTGACCTCGGCGATATGAATATCGCCTACGGACACAGAACAATAGTCAATATCATATCGACTATCATTCAGCCCTATTATTCGGCACAAAATTATTCGGCCTTTTGACTTATTCGGCCGAACACCGAAAGTGCTATTTTTTCTATTTTCGGCCGAATAATGTTCGGCCGCCGATTATTCGGTGCATCCCTAGCTTGCACTGTTCAGTTTTCACAAATGGTGCAAAGCTGTGATATTTTTTTATTGCAAAAAATTCAAGTTAATGAGTAATAATCTTAAGGCAAGAAAAAAAAAATGTTTTCCAGCTCGAGCATTCATAGATAAACAATGCCGATGAGGATCCACTAATTGTATTGCCTTTAGCCGTAGTTGCTATGGCAGTAACTATGCACCCCAAAGCTCAAACACATATGTGTCTGTGTGCACATGCATATATATAGGGCGGCACAGTGGTGTAGTGGTTAGCACTTTCACCTAGCAGCAAGAGGCTCGCTGGTTCGAATCCCAACCACGACACTACCTGCCTGGCGTTTGCATGTTCTCCCTGTGCCTGCGTGGGTTTCCTCTGGACACTCCGGTTTCCTCCCACACTCCAAAGACATGCTGGTAGGTTAATTGAATCCTGTATAAAAAAAAAAAAATTGTCCCTACTGTGTATGTATGTGAGTTAGGGACCTTAGATTGTAAGCTCCTTGAGGGCAGGGACGTAAATTGACAGCGCTATATAAGAACCGAACCTTAAATAAATATATATAAGACAGAAAGGGTGCAGCGCCAAATACTAGTAAACACTGAGTGCACTGAAGCTCAAGTAACACATTAGCATGTCATCACAATAGATATATTAGTATGTGCATACAAATTGAAACAGTCCCAAGGGTGAGTCCATATAAAGGGGAAATTAAATGGAGATCATGCCTAGGTTACAGACCGTGACCAGACAAAAAAGTCCTTCAGTAGCTTGGTGTTAAAAGCAGAAGGTATGAGGAGAGGTCCCGATCCCAGAATAAAACCAAGGTTCCACCGCTGTGCTCCACTCAACAAAACCCTTACCAGAGTAAATGGACCCTCAAACGAATGAGCGGTCAAACAGATGATTGGTATGGTGCAGTTGTCATACCAGCGCATAAGAGGCGATCCTCCACATCTCCAGTTACAGTAGATGATAATCCGAGATATCCCCCTCTAAGGTTCCACCAGTCATCAGCAATCCGATGTAAACCTCATAAAGAGAAGAGGAACCAATCGCGTAGTATGTATTGACTTTATTGAATAAAGTGCTACTCACATGTCAGCAATGATAAACAAACATGTCCAAAGATGGCCGCGGCTAGTGCGTGCTTGCGTGCGTCATGCGTGCCTAAAAGTCTATGCCTTTTTATTACATATTTTTTTAGAATCCACAATTTTTTTTTTTGCCTTACAGCTTTTTTATATTAAGGTTTATTATAGTTATACAATAATACTCAAATTTTACAATACCTGTAAACCTGCCACAGCGACACAGGCTCTATCAACATCATAAATACATAAAGCAGTGTGTATAGGATTTATTCTCTAAAGAACTAGCAATAAAGGGTTGGCTACAAATATGATACAGCAAATTAACCCCCATATTAAAAGAACTGAAGGGTATTACATCCTAGATAAATCATCATGATCATCATAATATACATTCTAAGAAAAATATGTATAATAATTTTATTTTATTTTTTATTTTTTTTGTATAATGATTTTATTGTCCTTTTTATTATCAGTAATCATTTTTTAGGAGCAATATTATTTAAAATGCTTGCCAGTATTTATTACAACTTGTTTATGGTGTTATTAACGTGTATTATTTCATTCAGGGGTTTTATTTTATTTATTTATTTATTTTTTTTAAACGTAATTTAGAAATAGAACAACCACTTATTGGTGGCAGAGCTACCACTTTTCCAATTTTTATAGATTATGGGTTTTTTTGATTTGGCAAACCGTAGGAGCTCTGCTGATAAAGCTTGTTATTTACAGACCTGGATAGCTGAAGCCTAAATTATGCACAAAGATGAATTTTGGCAATTGATTGATTCTCCCCTCGACACATACTTTTCCTTGATGCATTCTCTTCCTTTTAGAACAGTGGACAAAGCAGAAGTTGCTGCTCCTCCCATCAGATAACCTGGAATGTTCTGCAAAACCATGGTCATGAGTGTTTTAAGTATTTATCTGTAAAACAAAGACCTTCTACAGTTGTTGAATAGATATGATATTTTGGTAAACCTTCAGATTATAAAATATAATTCTAAACAATGATTGTCTCCATTGAAATATTGGCGGTGTTGCAGTACATATCCCTTATTCTTACTTGTTCCTGCTTTAGCAGATCAAACTTGAGTTTTAAACCCAAGAACCTGCAGAAGTCTGAGTTTCCATCATCTCTTCTACAGCAGCTACTCCCAGCCACCACTAGAATAGAGACGGGTTGCTCATTTATGCCAAAAAAAACCCGTAATTTTTTGTCTTCTTTTTAGTTTCCTCTAGTGAGGACTGGGAGCAGCTGCTGCATGAAGGATATTATGTGAATCTCCTTCCAGTTTGGATGTCACCCAATTCTGGGTAATTTACAAAACGCCCCCTTGCAAAAAAAACTTCTTCAATCAGGATTCAGAGACAAGCATGGAATTATTGGTATCCTATTCTTTAAGTCACAGAAAAGATGGTCATGGGTATTCTTATTTTTTCTTTTTTTTTTCCTTTTGACCAGCCATTAAAAAAAACGAACAGATTCCCCCATCCCATCCAAACAAGTGAGGTGAATGGAGGAATCCTCCCTGCTGTGCTATCATATTCTGCCAGTGGGGGCTCCTCTATTGTTAGAATACACTGATCGGCAATGGAGCTAAATTGGCTGCAGCCACTGATCGAATAAAAGTTTTTCCCATAGTCCCGTTCAACAGAAACCTATTGTTTGAGAAACTTGAAGCTTGAACTGGCGTAGATAGATCACAATTTCTATCCATCTATGGGCAACTAAATCATGTCTCTTGCATTTCTCTTGTTTGCCTTATGTTTGCCATTATTAAATTTTTTTTTTTTAAACGGGATGTTGGAAAATATTAATTCAGTAAAGTCGGCTGCAGCACTGACAGTAGGAGAGTCCCCATCGTCGGAATACAATTGCACAGCAGTAAGGATTCCTCCTTCCAAAGAGTTAGTAAGCAAGCGCTGTACAGTCTAGAGTGGCTTAACAACTGTGGTGAGAGGGGGTATCAATATCCAAGGGAGGGGGGGGCTGTAGGGGATGCCCGTATGGGGGGGATCCAGTAGTGTGGATAGTTCATGTAAATCCAATTGTCATGGTGAAAACAAAGTCTATGCAGAAAGGCAGCCAGCTTGCCAGAGTAGGAAGAGCTCTAAATGTGAGGAAGCTGAAAAAAGAGCAGCGCCCATCTAAGTGTAGATTATAAATATCAGGGGTACACTTTATTGTAATAAACTTACAAACAGGAGGAAAATCAGAAGCATCAGCCCTGATGTCTATCCAACCTGCAGTGACCTTCCTTTCTCCCGGCATCACTTGGCACCTCTCCCTGCTCATGGACCCAAAGCTCTGGAACCCACCGGTGCTCCCGGCAACGTGGCACTCTGAGGACGCCGTGCTGTCTTCTACTTGGACTTGCAGGATGTTATTCTACAGATACTTCTGATTTTCCACTTGTTTGTAAGTTTTTAATACAATTTAGGATTCCTCCATCCACCTCACTTATGTGGATGGGGGCATCTGTTTTTATTTTTGACCAGCCCTCTGGCTAATTGAAAAAAATACCCATCTATCTATGGCCAGCCTTGTTCTATTTGTGTTGACCTGCATTGATCTGTACAGGTTAAGGACAGCCATACAAACTAACAAGGTATGGTTGGATATGCCTCGTGAGGTGCCTCCATCCCCACAGAATATACAAAGAAATATGAATTGCACATGGGACTTTAGATGAAGTGCAACACACTCAATAATCAATAAAGTAAAGATTTATTGATAAATACAATTTCCAACAGATCAACAGTGACATAATTGCCATATAGTCAAGCAGATTGGTCAATATATGCATGTTAACTGTAGCCATGTACAGTGTTTCAAAGATCAATCCTAATAGGTATGAACTTGCAACTATGTAACCCAAGGTCGGCCATACACAGAGCAAATTTCTTCCCTGCAACCACAGGTTGCAGGAAAGAAATTCACTCAGTTCTCCCATCAACACAGACAGTGTTGATGCGGGAATTCCTCCTGCCAGGCCGGGGGGGGGGGGGTGGGGGAAGCCGTCCCCGCTGGGAGAGGACAGTGATCATTGCTAGCTGATATAGCAGCCACTAGCGAAAATCGCAGGTAAACCTGGCATGCTGGTTGTATCCAAATTGATCGATCAGCTTGCCCATTGAACAATTCAGCCTGCCCATACACATTTCAAATCTCAGCTGGTTTTGATCCTAAGATTTGAACTGTGTATGATATATAAACGGTGGGGGGTACTGCGCTTCTGAGTAGGTGAACAATATTAAATAAATAAATAAACTATATCTGGTGTGTGTGCCTATCACAATATATATAGAAGAGAACTATACCAAATAAATTAAGTCCATATTCATAGTAAACAATTTAAAATAAAAATAAAAGTGCAATACTCTAAAAACCACTTAATGTGCTGATGATGCTTTAGTGACAAATAAGGTGCTCGGGTGCATATATATAAAACCAAAGTGTCCTCAGTGCTTCACAAACATATTATATAACGGTCTGGGTGTAAACAAAGTCCAAAATAAATAAAAAAATGAATAAACAGATGTGTTCAAGTGGGTAAGTTAAGTCCACAGGTGCTACTCCTTCACCAAACACCGTGCTGCAAATAGTGGGGTGCTTCTCCTTATCCCCTCAGGGTGTTCTAGCTGCTCACCTTAAAGACTAAGGGTAAAAAGCCTTATCACTAATCCAGGGAGCCACCCCTGAAGAAGCCACGTGACGCGGAAGTGGCGTAACGCGTAGGGACGTTCAGACCGGAAGTGACGCACATCGCGGAAGTGAGGACTGCGATCCCACTCCGACGCTATCCTTTTTGCGCTTTGTGTACTCAGCAAATGTGAGTAGTTTTAATGATATTTTAATAAAGTACCCGTTATCCAGACATACTGCACTATTTTGAGTATTCTGTTTTGAGAGCCATTGTGACTGTGGAGAGTCTGGAGAGGGAGAGGGAGCCAAATCATCCGCAGCAGCCCAGATATCTGACCCTAGTGGAGTACGGCATATAATTGGAGAGGAGCCCCCTGGATTAGTGATAAGGCTTTTTACCCTTAGTCTTTAAGGTGAGCAGCTAGAACACCCTGAGGGGATAAGGAGAAGTACCCCACTATTTGCAGCACAGTGTTTGGTGAAGGAGTAGCACCTGTGGACTTAACTTACCCACTTGAACACATCTGTTTATTCATTTTTTTATTTATTTTGGACTTTGTTTACACCCAGACCGTTATATAATATGTTTGTGAAGCACTGAGGACACTTTGGTTTTATATATATGCACCCGAGCACCTTATTTGTCACTAAAGCATCATCAGCACATTAAGTGGTTTTTAGAGTATTGCACTTTTATTTTTATTTTAAATTGTTTACTATGAATATGGACTTAATTTATTTGGTATAGTTCTCTTCTATATATATTGTGATAGGCACACACACCAGATATAGTTTATTTATTTATTTAATATTGTTCACCTACCCAGAAGTGCAGTACCCCCCACCGTTTATATATCTTACACTGTTTGGTCACCAGTTCCGGTACTAGCAGCATCTGGGGTCTCCTTTAAACCCCTGCTATCGCTCTAGTTTAGACAGCGCAGGACTCACTACACCATACCTTTGAACTGTGTATTGCTCGCCTTAACCAGCTTAGCGGTATCCCCGAGCGTGACTCGGGGTGGATTTTCCATGCTATTATCGATATCCCCGAGTCACGCTCGGGGTGGATGTTCAGAGCGTGCAGCGGTATCACTTACCATCTCCTGGCGATCCAGCGATGATCTCCCATTGCTGTGATCGCCAGCCGACATCCCCACCGCTCGTCCGTCGGTATGAGGACTTCCTGGTTCCGTTCCCTGGGAGCGGAACTAGGGAGGGAAATTCAAACGTTGCACAAAACACAAACACATAACATTTATATTATATTATATATATATATATATATATATATAATATGTGTGTGTGTGTGTGTGTGTGTGTGTGTGTGTGTGTGTATATGTGTGTGTGTGTATATGTGTGTGTGTGTATTTGTGTGTGTGTGTGTGTGTGTGTGTGTGTATATATATATATATATATATATATATGGGATGTCTACTATAGAGTCTTGTTTTGGTCAGGTTTAAGTCAGTAATTGCTAAGAATTGTAGGCCTATAATACATAACGCCAAATTTCCATGCAAAAAATTGTACCGCTTTTGGTACATAATTCCTGACACAATCATACCGCCAGGGAGGTTAAGCAGGCTCAACATAAGGGCAAATAGAACGCAGTTGTTTTTCTGTGCATCCTGTTCACACCACAACACTACATAACTTGGACTGCATTGCCTAAAAATGCCGATATTGTTCATTTTGTCACTCGGCACAACTCACTGCACCGTAGCGTGTTGCAACAAGCAATGTTATGTAGGCTTGAATGATGTGTCATTATGTGACACTTGAATAAAGTATAAAAAAAAAGGCTAATGGTGCCCTGTGTTGTAACAAAGCACTTTAACACAGTGGACAGCACCCTGCATGCATTTTGGCTTGTGGATTGATGTGAACGAGCCCTACAGTAGGGCTTTTATTCCTGATATTTTTTTATGTAGTTCAAATATGTTCGTATTAGTCATAGTGTTGCTTTTTAATATAAATCTGTATTTGTAACTTAAAAAAAGACCAATTAACCACTTGTTAAGTATCTTCATAGCAGCACATTGACCTTTAGACGGAAGAAATTAGTTGGCTGCCAACAAGTGTTTAAATCTCTCTCTGTAATAAAAAAAAACACCTGTGTAATCCTGGATTGCCGTTGCATGATGAAACTGTGCTAGAAGGGCAAAGCTGGCATTTCTTAATGTATGATTCATTGTTTTTCTTTTTCAGTAAAACGCTGGAGGGAGCCAAAGGAATGGAGACGCCCCTGGAGAATTTGGTGAGTATATTAATTTTGTCCTTTTTTTCATAAAGCGCTGCGCAACCTGTTGGCGCTATATAAATCCTGTAAAATAATAATAATAAACTGTATACTCGCTAACTAGTTGAAAGTGCCTTTTGATCTCTATTTTGGACATATGTACTGTGCTCTGTGGAAATATTTAGGTTCCTCTAAGCACATAGTGTTCATTGCTTTTACTAATTGCTATTGATTTTTTCCAGCAGTCTCTCTTAAAGGGGTTAGCCCCATGAAAGCCTAAGATTTATTAACATGGCCAGTCATTATGAACTTTGCCCAGTTGGTTTTGCTTGGGGGCTAAAAAAGGTTTAAAGGCATATTGTTTCTAACGAGTCACCAGTGGAGTTTTTTTTCCTGGGGGTCCTTATTAAATGGAAATTACTTGCTGCCTGCTGAGTTATATGGTGGGGAACTGGCCAGATGTGGGGAAAGCCCTGGGGTCCTTACAGCCAACTTGACCTTTATATTCTAAATCAGGGGTCTCCACACTTTGTAAACCAAGAGTCAGTTTACTGTGCTCCAGACCTTGGGGGTGGCCGGACTGTGACCAGCGGGAATAAAAAAATTTTCTGTCTCTGTCATCAGTGGATGTAAACCGTGCCCTGTCTTTGGTATTAGTTAGAACTAGTGGCCCATTATTAGTGTCAGTGGGTGAAATGGTGCCCCACTGTTGATGTCAGTGGCATGAAATATGCTACATTGTTGGTATCAGTGGGCAGAATAGTATCTCATATCAATGGGATGAATAGTGCCCTAAAGGCAAGAAAAGGGCCGCATCTGGTCCCTGGACATGCAGGACCCTTGGCTATGGAAAACTTGCCACCTCCTCAAATGTGTATTTGTTGCCTGTAAGGGTTTCCTGTGTTACCTGTTGGTGCAAATGTGTTGCTGCTTCTTCTGGGCTTTAACAGTCCAGAGATCTGCACCTGAATATTGCAACATTGTTTCAGGATTGTTATTGTAGCACCCTCTGGTGCACAGTTAAAATAGGTAAAGTTATGCTTACTTACAGTAGTCTGGGCGAGTCTAGGTAATTGGCCTGGGTTTACTTTAGGTCATGCTGGAGGGCTCTACAGGTCAGACCTTTAGTCCCTCCCCCTGGTTCTAGAAACAACGTAATACCTCACGTGTGGGGCGATCGCTGTTTGAGCGCGTGTGGGACCAACACATGCGTTTGCCTTTTAAACAATGAGATGAGTTTCTCCATGTGCTGTTTTATTGTCCATTCATAGTATGGGGCCTGGGTGGTGTCTAAGCTGTTTTGCTTTACCACTTGCTTACTGCCCTATAGCATTTTTACTGCTTTTGGGCTCCAGCTCTGTGCAGGATCAAGTGTATATACACTGCTCATAAAATTAAAGGAACACTTTGAAAACACATTAGATCTCAATGGGGAAAATATCATGCTGGATATCTATACTAATATGGACTGGGTAATGTGTTGGGAATGAAAGGATGCCATATCGTTTAATGGAAATTAAAATTATCAATGTACAGCGGGCTGAATTCAAAGACACCCCAAGAATCAAAGTGAAAAAAATGATTCACCAGGCAGGTCTATTTTGCTAAAATTTCACTGCAGCAACTCAAAATGGTACTAAGCAGTTTGTATGGCCACCCACATGCTTGTATGCATGCCTGACAACATCGGGGCATGCATGGATGGTTTCCTGGGGTATTTCCTCCCAGATCTGGACCAGGGCATCACTGAGCTCCTGAACAGATTGAGGTGCAACCTGGAGGCATCCGATAGACCGAAACATAATGTCCCAGAGGTGTTCAATTGGATTTAGGTCAAACGAGCCTGGTGGTCATACAGTTGTATCAATTTCTTCATCCTCCAGGAACTAGCTGCATATTCTCGCCACATGAGGCCGGGCATTGTCGTGCACCAGGAGGAACCCAGGACCCACTGCACCAGTGTAGGGTCTGACAATGGGTCCAAGGATTTCATCCCAATACCTAATGGCAGTCAGGGTGCCATTGTCTAGTCTGTAGAGGTCTGTGTGTCCCTCCATGGTGGTATACCTCCCCAGACCATCACTGACCCACCTCCAAGCCAGTCATGCTGAACGATGTTACAGACAGCATAACGTTCTCCACGGTTTCTCCGCACCCTTATACGCCTGTCACATGTGCTCAGGGTGAACCTGCTCTCATCTGTGAAAAGCACAGGGCACCAGTGGAGGACCTGCCAAATCTGGTGTACAATGGCAAATGCCAATCCAGCTCCATGGTGCCAGGCAGTGAGCACAGGACCCACTAGAGGACTTTGGACCCCAAGACCACCCTCATGAAGTCTGTTTCTGATTGTTTGTTCAGAGAAATTTATACCAGTGGCCTGCTGGAGGTCATTTTGCAGGGCTCTGGCAGTTCTCATCCTGTTTCTCCTTGCACAAAGAAGCAGATACTGGTCCTGCTGATGGGTTAAGGACCTTCTATGGCCCTGTTCAGCTCTCCTAGAGTAACTGCCTGTCTCCTGGAACCTCCTCCATGCTCTTGAGACTGAAAAAAAACAAAAAATATATCCCATAGTTTGTAGACACTAGAACGCTCGTGTAAACCAGTCAATATACGCATAATAGAATTTTTATTACAAAAAATATGTAGCAGAATACATATTGGCCTAAATTGATGAAGAAATTTAAATTTTTAAAATGTTTTTATTACATATGTTTTATAGCAGAAAGTAAAAAATATTGCGGGTTTTTTTTTTTTTTGTTAAACGGGCAGTCTTTTTTTGTTTATATATATATATAAAAAAAAAAAAAATGCAGTGGTGATCAAATACCACCAAAAGAATGCTCTATTTGTGATTTGTGGGGAAAAAAAATGCCATCAATTTTATTGCACGACTGCGCAATTGTCAATTAATGTAATGCAGTGCCATATCGCAAAAAAATGGCCTGGTCATTAAGGGGGGTAAATCTTCCAGAGGTCAAGTGGTTAACTGTAGTAGAGAAAAGTCAAGTGACCAGCCTGGCTCTGCTGTCTGGCAGGACTGTGTATATCTAGTGGATGGATGGGCAGAAAAGGAGCTCCTGTGACAGGTAGAACAGTTTGCTTTTTATATATATATATATATAATATATATATATATATATATATATATATAATATATTTATTTCATCTGAACTTTCATAAAGAATGACATGTTGATTGGTGAAATAAAGTACAAAGAGCAGTGTTGTACAGTAACTCGCATCAAGCAATCCAATTTCAGGTTTTATTAGTTTGAAAAAGGGGGGGGGGGGGCGAGAATATTTCTGCCAAGGCAAAATAGTTCTATCAGGCAATTTCAGTAATGGGTAATGGGAAGTGGACATGACAAGGAAATGTGCTTTGTGCTTTTTGATAGTGATTTATAAAGTAGTAAGATTCATATTCTATACAAACCTCTGGCTTCAGTGCATGCTTTGTGTGTCAACATTTAGACGCTGGTGTTTAATGGGCATGAATTCTTAAAGTTTGACAGATTTCACGTGTTAAAATTTAAGTTCAAATTAAAGTTAAATTGGGGCTGATTTTAAAGATCTTTTTTTAAAGTGGAAGTGAACTTCCATCACCAACTTTTACTCATAGGTAAGCCTATAATAAGACTTACAAATAGGTAGTGTATGCCCGTTTAGGAGATATTTACTTTACATGCAGCCAGTGACATCCCTGGCGCATGCGCTGTGAAGGAACGGCCACCCATGCCCTTCCTTTTAGAGCCCTGCGTCGTATACGGCGGCTCCTGCGAGTGACAACATCGCAACTCCGGACAGTCACAGAGCCGGAGTCCACGAACCTGGAAGCAAGATGGGAACGCCTGCAGCTCTGACATCTCTTCGCAGAGCTTCATTTGAAGGTAAGTTTAACCACTTCTGGACCAGAAGGATTTGCCCCCTTAATGACCAGGCTATTTTTTGCGATTCGGCACTGCATTATTTTAACAGACAATTGCGCCGCCGTGCGACACTGTACCTGAATAAAATGTATGTCATTTTTTTCCCCACAAATAGAGCTTTCTTTTGGTGGTATTTGATCACCTGTGTGTTTGTGTTTTTTTTTTTTTTTTAACTTTTATTTTTTGCACTATAAACAAAAAAATAGCGACAATTCTGAAAAAAAAAAATATATATATTTCACTTTCTGCTTTATAACATTCCCAAAAAAAAATGTAAAAATCTAATTTGTTTTCATCATTTTAGGCCAATTTGTATTCTGCTACATATTTTTGGTAAAATAAAAAAAAATCCCAATAAACATATTTTTGTTGGTTTGCACAAATGTTATCGCATCTACAAAGTAGGGCAAAGATTTATGTAATCTTTTTTTTTTTTATGTTACTAGTAATGGCGGCGATTAGCGATTTTTAGCAGGACTGCGACATTGCGGTGGACAGATCGAACCCCTAACTGACATTTTTGTCACTTTTGGGGGGACCAGTGACATTACTACAGTAATCAGTGCTAAAAATATGCACTGTTACAGTAATGATACCGTCAGGGAAGGGGTTAACCCAGGGGCGATCAAAGGGTTAAGTGTATGCCTAGGGGGTGCTTTTTAACTGTGAGGGGGGTTGGGCTTACAAAATCAATACAGAGACCTGTGTTCCTAAATAGGAGGAACACAGGAGCTCTGCATTGCTACCAGAGGGAACAACGGTCTGCTGTGTTTACAACAGCAGACCGCTGTTCTCCCTTCACGGGGAGCGATCATGGGTGCCCGGCGGCAATCGTGGCCACCGGCCCCCTTGATTGGCTTACCCACTGGCGAGTGGTGTGCACATGGTATCCCTGCAATCGTCGGGAGCATTATTTTGGGTTGTTCTTTTGTGGTAAATGATAATAATAGCAAGAAATATACAGCTAAATTTAAAAAAAAAAGACATTTTTGTTTCTATTACAATTTTGGGGCCAGTTTACCTCTGATAAAAAAAAACAAAAAAAACAAAAAAAAAAACAGGAGACATCTGTCACCATTTACCACCAAAAAAAAAGCCCAACAAAAAAACAAGGTATAATCCACCTGGATACACAAAGTAGTTGTGACAATATATATGGTTTTACTAACACGTCAAAGTTGCGAATATATGCTTAGGCATTTACATTTGTTTTACCTTTAGGCGTGAAGGAGTTAGGACAACATCACTTTTTACTTTTTTGTAACAGTTTAAGCACTGTCTTTACGAAAAAGCCCTTGATTAATTCTTAAGTCTTTGTCTCTGGTCTCCAGCTAATAAATACATCTGTAATAGCAATTAAAGTATCCAGTTCTGCCACACGGAATATTCATGCCTCCCCCTCCAATATGTTGAAGTCTAACGGAGTTAAAATAACCTTTCACAAATTTTGGCAATTCAGATTGAGCATATGAAACCACATGTCTAAGAGTCCAAACACTCCAGCAGCAGATGTGTGGTCCGGCGCAGTGCCTATACGCTGATACCGGTGCATCAATTGCCCATTGCAGAAACACATAATACTGGCACCCTCTCCTGGAGTTACATGCAATTCTATATTAGAACAGAATAAAACAACACGTTGTTCTCCACGCTCACGCGTTTCTGGCCTATGCATAACTATGACTAAGGCCTACATAGGGCAGAAACACAGCATGGAGGACAATATGTATTCTTTTCTCCTGTTTTAATATAGCATTGCATGTAACTCCAGAAGTGGGTGCCAGTAATGTGCTGGCTTTTCCAGAGCCTTTCCAATCCTATGGAACTCCTTACCCTTATCTGTCCGATTATCTCCTACTCTATTAGCTTTTTAGGTGATCTCTGAAAACCCTCCTCTTCAGAGAAGCCTATCCTACCCACACCTAACAAATATACCTCCATTTTCTCCATCCGCCCATCCCCCACGGTTATTGCCTTTTGTTTCACTTGACCCCCCTTCTAGATTGTAAGCTCTAACGAGCAGGGCCCTCTAGTTCCTCCTGTATTGAATTGTACATTAAAGCGGTAGTATACAGCTTTTTTTCACTTTTAACTACAGGTAAGCCTATAATAAGGCTTACCTGTAGTTACAATTAATATCTCCTAAACCTGCACGGTTTAGGAGATATTACCACTGCATAAAGCCGCTGACGAGTGCGGTGCATGCGCTCTGAAGGTCCGGGGGGACCTTCAGAGTTCCTTGCCGGGAATTGCCGGAAAATCACTCCCACGAGCATGCGTGGGAGTGACGTCATCGCGGCTCCGGCCAATCACAGCGCCGGAGCCGCCGAACCCGGATGAGACGCCGAGGGATCATGCCAGCGCCCACAGCGATGTCCGGGGGTCCGTGTCGGGGCTTCGTTCTAAGGTAAGTGTTTCATAATGAGCTAGTATGCGATGCATACTAGCTCATTATGCCTTTGTCTTGCAGGTTTTTTTTTTTTTTTTTCTTGGATGAGTTTACTACCGCTTTAAGATAAAAAAAAAACCTTCTGACTTTACAACTACTTTAACAGAGCTTAGCATGCTGGAAGAACTGTTTGTTTCATAAAATTAGCACACATTTGTGATGTAACGAAGAGACAAAGCTGGGCATGTGTGACCCGGAACAAGAAGTAGCTTGAACCTTGAACTGGTGAATTGGGACATGGTAGGTGGATCAGTGAATGGAGAATGGGGAAGAAATCAGCCACGACACTTTGACCTGGAACTACAACATGTCTCCTTTATTACTAGGAAAGGACAACAAACCACGCAAGGAGTAGAACTACACTAAAATCTATTAAAATAAGAAAAATGTTTGCAAGTGTACACTGTATTTTAAGTGCCTCCCTGGTGATCACTGAAGTTGTCCATCACATTAAAAGATCCGTATTAATCAGTGTTTAACCACATATATGTTTCCTCTTAAAAGGTGGGCTTTACCGCAGAAAGGCCGCATATATGTGGCCTTGTGTAAACGCTCCTAGCACAGTCATCGGCAGGGACCAGAAAGCTACCGATGCATATTTGCATTTGGGAGCTTTCCAAACATATGATAGCCAATCGCAGCAGTCACATGACCAGAAATGCCCGCCTCTGCCTCCCGACAGGAAGGGATTAAAGCTGGAAAACCTCCGGAGTAACCTCCCTACAGTTACTTGCACCTTTTGCAACCTTTTCCAGTTGTATGTCTATTACATATAAAATAGTGGGAACCTGTGGTCCCTGCCTGTGTATTCTGGTCAGGATATCTTGGGCAGGGCAAAGATTTAAGTGGAATTTTAATCCTTAGGCTCCATGTACACGGGACGTTGTAAATGGCCGTTTAGGAGCAGTTGGGCGTTTTTTTCAGAAGCCCCTGAACCCATCTACATTTTATCTTATCTGTCCATGTACACCAGGTCGTTTACAGTCATTTGAAGGCAGTTGCGTTCAGGGACTTTTTTTAGAACGCAATTATTTGCGTTCGAACGTGTGTTTCCCGGCGTTTCAAACGCGTCTGAACGCGTCCGAACGCGATGACCCGCGTTTAGCATTCGCGTTTTTCCATTTTAAAGGGGAATAATTTTTTTGACCTCTAGGAACGCTTCTAAACGTAAACGCGGGTACAAACGCGACCGAACGGACGTTTCAAATGTCCTAAAAATTCCAGCATTCAAAGGGACTTTTAACAACGTCCCGTGTACATGGAGCCTAATCCTTTTTTTTTTTTTCCTAGTGTTTTGGGAAGGGTAGGTAAAGTTTGTTATCTTTTCTCTGTTGGGAAAAATTGACTCTTGGAGCCGGTTCACATAGGTGTGACCCGACTTGCCGGGGCGACCTGTGAAGTCGCGGTGCGCAGCTCGCACCGCGACCTCGGAGCGGCATGCACGGACTTCATATCATTGAAGTCAATGCAGGTCGCCCCAAAGTAGCTCAGGACCCTTTTTCTAAGTCGGAGTGACTTGTGTCGCTCCTATTAGAACGGGTCCTGTGCTAATCTATGGCAGGCAAGTCGCCCCAGTGTGAACCGGCTCTTACTTTCTGTACTGGTGATCATGGGATTGTAGGCTGCATTCAAAACAATAAGTGCTAATTTATAAATAAAGAGACCAGACAAAATTAGGGCCCTTTCACACGGCCGCTCCGTGTGTCCGCAAATCATCCCATCCGTTTGCGGATGATTTGCGGACATAATGTAAGGGAATGGCACTGCGGGTGTCAGCGGAATACCATCCGCTGACACCCGATTTTCCTCCTTTCAGTTCTGTTCCGTTTTTACGAATGGAACAGAACCCCATTTTTTCTTCCGTGTAAAAAACGGAAAGGAAGGAAAATCGGATGTCAGCTGTGTCATCCGCTGACATCCGCAGTGCCATATACTTACATTATGTCCGCATATCATCCGCAAACGGATGGGATGATATGCGGGCACACGGAGCGGATGACAGAAATGTCATCCGCTCCGTGGAAAAAAAAAAAAAAAAAAGTCCCGCAGCGGACCTTTCACACGGAGCGGCCGTGTGAAAGGACCCTAAATGTGGTATTGAAATGGCCGCGGCACCTTTATTGGTAAATAAATAAATATTTTATTGACATAAATTCTTAAAAAATAAATATATATATATAAATATAAAACTCCTTAAACTTAAAAAATTGCGCTCAGTCATAAAAAAACTTGAGCGCTCATCAAAGAAATACAACAAATCCCCCCTTGATACAAGGGTGACAAACCACATAAAGGTGCCTACGACAGGGAGGGGGGTGGGGGGAGCTCGCCGCACTGCTCAGGATACACTGAGGCAAGACGAGCCGCACAGCTTCTTTTAGGCTTCATTCACATGTCAGCGTAGCGATCGCAAGCAGAATCACCGCGATTCTGCCTGCGATCCGGAAATCATTGCAAATCGCGGGACACCTGTGCGTTGCCCGTGATTTGCAGTAGCACCCCAAATGCTGTGCGAAGTTTCCGCGATTTGCGCCTGCCGAATCGGGGTAACATCGCGCAAAAAAATTGCGGGACGCATGACGCCCCAAAGAAGCTCTTGTACCTTTTTTTTGGGCGTCATGCGTCTCGCGATTTTTTTTTGCGCGATGTTACCGCGATTCAGCAGGCGCAAATCGCGGCAACATCACACAGCGTTTGGGGTGCTATTGCAAATTACGGGCAACGCACAGGCGTCCCGCGATTTGCAATGATTTCTGGATCGCGGGCAGAATCGCGGTGATTCTGTCCGCGATCGCTACGCTGACATGTGAACGTACCCTTATAGCCCTAGCCATGTGACGCTTGTCACGTGTCACACGTTACTCCCGCCCGAACTACACGTGACTTTCCCGCCTAAACTTTTCAAATTCCCACCCAATCTCTGACTAACTTCCAATTTAAACTACTGACTGGATTCCCGCCTAATTTAAAAATAGCTATAACTAAGTGCCTATTGCGGTGAACTTAAATAAATATTTTTTTTCTGTTTCTTACAGCCGCAATCCCATGTTGTGGGCATCATTATAATGTGCCCGCACTACATTGTCACTGGCACAAAGTGAGGGGGAATCTCCAATTCTCTAGTGTCTTGGAGATACTCGCTTTAGTGACATCTGTCAAGTGTAGACTTTCCCTCCATCTCCTAAAACTGCCAGAACATTTTGTTTACAAGTACATACCTTGCCTTATTCGAAAACATTAATATAAACATTTTTTATATCTTTTCATTTTAGGTTTTTTGACACTTCTAAACAAGCCATCGGAGCTCTCTTCATCCACTTTACCAATGTATTCCTTTCAGACCTGACAGAAGTGGATCCCTGTTCTTTGTAAGTGCGTAGAATTTATTTCCATGCGTGCTCTATTTTTGGTGATTATTTTAGTTTTTTCTTGTTTGACCTTAAGGGCCGGTTCACACTATAGCGGTGCCAAACATCGCATGTGATTCGCAACGCACTGCTGTGAAAATCACATGCGATGTCTGTGCGATGCAAATTCAACCATACAGATTGTATGGCTGAATTGGCATCGCTTTCAGACCAAACTCGTGCAGGACCCTTTTTTTGGTCTGAACCAGAATTGGATCGCATTGTTTACTCCTATGCGATCTGATTCCTGTCCGAATTGACAGTTCATACTGCGATATGCAAACTGATCTGGGGATGTCATTAACTTTGTATTGACACTCCCAGCGGTTCGAATATGGCAGTGTGAACTGCCTGTGAGTCGGGTGCGATGTGGGAACCCACAGTGGATTTGCAGTGTTCCCGCATCGCACCAGTGTGAACTGAGCCTAAAACAACTAAAATCACCAAGGGTATTCCTTAACAACCATATACATGACTATAGGATATATAGAGGTGTACTGAGGCTATTGTAAAAAATCTTTGTATGCCTTTTTTTCCTCTATACAGGTACCTGATGCATTTTCTGCTAGACGCCACACTTGGAATGCTGGTGATTTGGCTGAGTGTGAAATTTGTGTCACTGATAGTGGAGCGTCGGCAGTACACATTATTGGTATTTGGTGTCTACGGTAAGAATGTAACTATTGTTATCCCTTTAGAGAAATATTATTCCTATTTACTTAATTTTATTTGCTGTCTGTTTTTTGTTGCACTTCTCTTCTGACATCTGTGTTTATGGTACCTTTTTTTAATTGGATTTATAATTCTGTTCTCTCATGTTAAGCTGAGGTTACCGTCAGGTCATGTCAGGTCATGTTAAGCTGAGGTTTATGCAATAAGCCATGTGTGTCATTAGTTCAGTAGCTATTGTTGATATTTTTGAGTACACATCTATCTATAGGAAGGATGTTTGGTGTGCATAGCAATCTGCTTAATGTCCTTTCCCAAATTGTACACAAGAGGGCGACATGGTTCCTTATCATTGTTAATAGTCATGGATTAAAATTGAGTATTACATAAAGTACGCGTACATTTTCATGTACTGTGTTCCTATTTAATCTGTTCATTTAGATTGCATGCATACATTTGTATCTGAAGGCTCCAGCCTTGCTACTCTTAAGACAAATGTTTCATTTGTGGGCCAGTGATAGAAGCTGGACTTCTCGTACTGTTGTATGTGCACATTGGCTCTTAAATTTTAAAACTTGGTGATGGATGACAATTGGCAATACATGTTTTTTCAGGTCATTATGTTATTGTTATTATACAGGATTTAAATAGTGCCAACAGTATGCACAGCACTTAACAATATAAAGGGAGACCATATAATTCAATATTATTATTACTAATAAGGATTTCTATAGCGCCAGCAATTTAAGCAGCGCTTTACAATATTAGAGGGAGACAGTACATATACAATACAATAAAATGCAAGAGGATTTAGAGGGCCCTGCTCAGAAGAGCTCACAATCTAATGGGGTGGGGCAGGTGTTACAAGAGGTAAGAGTAGGGAATGAGCTGATGGCAGATTAGTTGGCGGTGTGATGGGCTTCCCTGAAGATATGAGTTTTCGGGGATTGCCTGAAAGCAGCTAGAGTAGGAGATAGCCATACAGGTTGAGGTAGAGAGTTCCAGAGGATGGGAGAGGCCCTGGAGAAATCATGGAGACGAGCATGAGAGGAGGAGACAAGGGAGCTTGAGAGTAGGAGGTCTTGAGAGGAGCGGAGAGGACGGTTTGGGTGATATTTGGAGACAGGATTGGTGATGTAGCTCGGGGCAGAGTTGTGAATGGCTTTGTATGTTGTGGTTAGTATTTTGAATTTAATTCGCTGGGCAATTGGGAGCCAAGAGGGTTGGGAGGGCCCTTCTCCTACAAGCTTACAATCTAATCGGGAGGACCTAGTGGAACAAAAGGTAATAATTGTGAGGGAGGAACTGATGAGAGAAATAGAAGATTTGTTTTTTTAGAAAAAGGCAGGATAGGCTTCACTTAAAAGATGAGTTTTCAGGGATCACCTAAAAGTGGACAGCAGTGTTAATTTTGTCGACTAAAATATTTCCGTTGACTAAATCAATACTTTTTTAGTTGACTAAAATACGACTAAAACAATTCGGATGACGAAAATACGACTAAAACTAAAATGACACTTATGTCCAAAGACTAAAATACGACTAATACTAAAATAACATTTTAGTCCAAAGACTAAAATATGACTAAAACTAAAATGGCATGTTAGTGAAGACTATGGCTAAAACTAAATTTAATTTTATAACGGCTAAATCTGTCTCTGTAGTGCATGTTCAAACTCTAATACCATAAATATTAAACCTGTTATTAGATTTCTACTCCAGGAGTATATAATGTTTGGCAGTTCTGAAGAAATAATGCATTCAAATTTAACTAAACCCATTATATTTTAGTAGACTAAAATGTACTGGAGATTTTAGTCGACTAAATAGGACTAAAACTCAAATGGCATTTTAGCCAAATAACTATAACTAAAACTAAATTGAAATTGATGTAAAAATTAACACTGATGGACAGAGTAGGACATAGCCAGATAGATTGGGGTAGTGAGTTCCAGAGGGCAGGAGAGGCTCTCAAGAAGTCCTGGAGACAAGCATGGGAGGAGGAGACAAGGGAGCTAGAGAGCAGAAGGTCTTGGTAGGAGCAGAGAAGGACGATCAGCCAAAACACCGATCTCTGGAAAAAGTTTGTCAAAGGTATCTGTGAAAGTTGCAGATACTCTATATACAATCTGATTGTGATCTGAGTCTTCGGGAATTGCAGGCATTGGATCAGTGCTTTATGAAAACATCAGACTATCTCATTGAATACAGTGGGTAGATGTGTCCAATAACATGCAAAATAGGACAAAAAACAAAACCGAAGCCAGTTATTTGTAATACACGGTGCTTCTTCAAAATAAATGCTATTTAGGTGGCACTGAAAACCGGTGTGTTCTCTCTACTTGGATGAGTTTCCTCCTAGAATCTTTCTCACCATGTTCCAAAATCATGCTAGTAAGTTACCCAAGCTTCCACCCAAATTGGCAGTCAGCACAAAGCAAATGAGTAAAATAACAGAAAACTCTCCATCAGTCCTAGCAGGGAAATCTGTAAGCGGACCCATCGTTAAAATTTACATTCTAAACATAAATCACATAAATGAACTAGAAGGGCAAATGTCCGCATTGCCAGATCACTTTATTATCTGGGAGAAAAAGGATTTCTTTCTAGCCAGGAATAGAAAATATTCTGCAGTCCCCAGCCACCAGCACAGATCAGATGGTCTGTTTTCAGTTAGTATCGAGAAAAGAGGAGCAAACCAAATATCCCATATAAATAATAATTAGAAGCTAAATATGGAGACTCCATTTTAATTTAATAACAAATACCGACTGGATTTTTTTTATATTAAATGTATCTCTTTTAATACTTTGTATATCTAAAGAAAACTTTTTAAGGGCTAGTTTACACTTGCATTAGTTAGTAACCCTTATTACCGTTTTATCATTCAGTTTTGTAAAGCGTTTTTGAAGTGTAAATGAAGCTTTGGAAATAGAAAAAGAACCAATATAATCATCGCAATCCCAAAGTAATCTGATAGATGAATCAATATAAATCACTATGGCAGCATACATTCAGTGCTACACTTTACACAAAAATACCAATAATAGAAAAATAATGCAGCGCCAAAGTGCACAAATAAGTTAGTGTATCATTATTTTTACACTAACTGATTTGTGCACTTTGGCGCTGCATTATTTTTCTATTAATGAAGCTTGGCAAATACCCTGTGTGTGTGGATTTTCTATGTGTTTTAAAGGGCCTCATTAGTACCCCCAGCTCAGTAATACTCCAGCTCAGTAGATCCACAGCTCATTAGTACTCTGCTCAGCAGATCCCCAGCTCCATTAGTACCCATGTTCTGCAGATCCCAAGCACATTAATACCCCCATTCTGCAGATCCCCAGCTCATTAGTACCCAAGTTTGGCAGATCCCCAGATCATTAATACCCCCGTTCTGCAGATCCCCATCAAATTAATACCCCCCATTCTACAGATCCCCATCAAATTATACCCCCCATTCTGCAGATCCCCATCAAATTAATACCCCCCATTCTGCAGATCCACGTTTGGCAGATCCCCAGATCATTAGTACTCACATTCAGCAGTTCCCCAGCTCATTAGTATCCCTGTTCTACAGATCCCCAGCTCATTAGTACCCTTGTTTAGCAGTTCCCCACCTTATTAGTACCCACACTTAGCAGATCCCCACTTAGTTTTACCCACATCTCTGCTGATTCCCCACTATGTAGTCACCCCTAGCTCTGCTGATCTCCCACTCAGTAGAAACACCCAGCTCTGCCAATCCCCCACTCAGTAGAAATACCTACCTTTGCTGATTTCCCCCCCCCCCCCCACACCCCACCCAGTAATAACCCCTAGGTCTGCTAATACTCTGTTTTTCTGATCCTCCTCTCTCTCTCTGGTCCTTTGCTGCTATATTGCTTTCATGCTGTACACAATGTGTGGCATCTGCTAGTTTCACCTGCACTGGTCCCTCAGGTCTGCTTTCTTTTTGGTGGTATTTGATCACATTTTTGTGCTATAAACAAAAAAAGAGCGACGAGTTTGAAAAAAAATCCCAATCATTTTTACTTTCTGCTATAAAACACATCTGATAAAAAAAATGTAAAAAATCAAATTTCTTCATCAGTTTAGGCAAATATGTATTCTGCTACATATTTTTCATAGAAAAATCCCAATAAGCACATATTGATTGGTTTGCGCAAAAGTTAGTGTCTTCAAACTATAGAATATTTATTTTTTTACTAGTAATGGCGGCGATCAGCGGCTTATAGTGGGACTGCAACATTGTGGCGGATAAATTGGACACTAACTGACAGTTTTGACACTTTTTTGGGGACGCTATGACACGAATACAGTGATCAGTGCTAAAAATATGCACTGTCATTGTACTAATGACACTGGCTGGGAAGGGGTTAACATCAGGGGGCGAAAGGGGGTCAAAGGATTAACTAGTTGCCTAGCCAGTGATTTTGTGTACTGTGGGGGAGGTGCTTTTACTAAGGGAATACATAGATCTGTGAACCTGCTTTGCAGAGACACAGGATCCATGCCTTCTGTACTGACAGAACGGCAATCTGCCTGTTTACAGAATGATAGCAGGTGCCGGCAGACATCGGGTTCAAAGGACCCACTAATCAGCTCCCGCTGTGTAAAATCACAGCAGGAGCCAGCCACCGGTGGGCGGACTTGCGCCCGGTACCCAGAAGGTCTAGAATGATGCGTATATATACACATGATCCTGCACAGCACAGCCGCCCTAAAAATTGCAACAACTACCGGTTTCTCAAACTCTTTTAGTTACTGTATACTCTGTTTCAACTTCAGACTGGACAATGAAAGACCAGCAACAGCCTGGTCAGGTAAACTCTCTCTTACTGTCAGCTTGTCCCCTTCTAGTCCACTCTAATTCTGGTATCCCTCTCCTACATGTAAAAAAAAAAAAAAAAACATAATAGAAAAACTACTTAAATCCCCCAAATATATATATATATATATATATATATATATATATATATATATCTATTTCTCTGTCGCTCATTGACAGACGTAGTCTTCTTGATTCACAAGAACTGGGTTATGTTGTCTCCGCAGGAGTAGGACTAGGCAGAAAGAAAAAACGTTCTGGCTCCACCCTAGGGGCAGTCCCAGAGGGTATATCCTCCCTCTCTCTGCTACAAGGCATCAGTTTTTTTCTGTCTAGTCAGGAGTAAGGACCCAAGTTCCTTGCTGGGATCTCTGGTCCTGGCAAGATTTTTTTTTTTTTAGAAAAAATATTTTTTAGGTAGTTTTTTCTCCAGTGTTTTTTCCTGTGAGATCTTCAAGCAAATACGCCGGACTGGGCGACACTAGTGGTCACCCCAGCCGGCCTACGAGCGCGCGCAGACCATTGCATTGTGCTTGGTCGGCCGCGACACATTCAAGTAAGTATGCGGGGCCGGGCGACGGGCTGGATGTTGAGATCCAGTGGTCACCCCGGTTTCTGCCTACGAGCGCTTGCAGACCAGAGCTCCGCGCTGGGTCGGCCGCGACGGAGTCCCATTGGAGGGACTGACCTTGCGAGTTAAAAGTCTCGCTTGGACGCCAGGAACCAGAGAGTCGAGGCGTCCGGAGTGGTCCACAACCCCCCACCCCGGTGGAGAGGGAATTGTGAAGAGAGGGTGCCTGTCGGTTCGGTATGGTGAGTAAACGTTCCCTTTTTTCCTCGTTATGAGGCAGTATGAATTATGGGCCCCTCCATACATGGTCAGTATCTGTCTGACACTAAAAGTCCCCCTTGTAAATACAGCATGTGTTTGGTGGGAAGTGGACTTGGTTTGAGAGCTAACACTCTACCCAGCAGACTGTAGTATTACAGCAGACATAGGAGGTATAATCCTACCTTAATTGTAGTGTACCTCCTGCAGATCGATAAACCGCCATTTAGCAGAGATGCAGGTGGATGTGCTGGGAAAAACGATTTCGGCAGTCCGCCGCCATTTTGCCGTAGACCGGGTGCATGAATGTCCTCAGGTCACGCCGACCGCCATGTTTTTGGAGTCTATTGTCTCCTGTATGGGGGCGGCCATGTTTGATGAGCCCAGCTACCTCGTGGAGAGCTGGGAACGCCGGTGTTGTGACAGAATGCTATACCCCCTCAGATTGCTATACCCTCGTCACTTCCGCCTCGGTGCGCCTGCGCACAAGGCATTCTGGAGGTCCGCCGAGAAGCGTTCTTACAGGGGGCGGAACAGTTCTTACAGGGGGCGGGGCGGGAGGCGGTAGATGCAAATATCATCTAGTCCTTACAAGGGGCGGGGAGGATTAGTAGACATCGAGTTCTTACAGGGGGCGGGGCAGGGAGGATTAGGAGACTTGCGGCCGTGTAATAAATGTATTAAAAGTAGTTCCTTCGGTACCGCTGTATACTAAATAATAAAATAATGAATATTACTATTAAAAAAATATATACACACATATTCCTTCGGTACTGCATACTAAATAATAAAATAATAAAGTAATGAATGTTAGCATTAAAAACAATTATATACACACACATATATATAGAAGAATAAAAAAAAAAATATATATATATATATATATATATATATATATATATATATATATATATATATATATATATTTTGAAGATAAATATTAAAAACCAAATATGAAATATCAGAATAAAAAAAATTAACCACTTAAGCCCCGGAGGATTTGGCTGCTAAAGGACCAGGGTTTTTTTTGCGATTTTTTACTGCGTGACTTTAACGGACAATTGCGCGGTCGTGCGACGCTGTACCTAAACGAATTTGACGTCCTTTTTTTCCCACAAACAGAGCTTTCTTTTGGTGGTATTTGATCACCTGTGCGATTTTTTGATCACGCGCTATAAACAAAAAAAGAGCGTAAATTTTGCAAAAATAACAATATTTTTCACATTTTTTTATATGAAATTCCCCAAAAAAAAAAGTAAAAATCAAAATTTTTTAACATTTTTCGGCCAATTTGTTTTATGCTACCTATGTTTGGTAAAAAAAATCGCAAAAAGCGTATTTTGATTGGTTTGCGCAAAAGTTATCGCGTTTACTAACAAAGGGAAAGATTTTTGTCATTTTTGGTGTTTTTTTTTTTAACGCGTAATGGCGGCGATCTGCGATTTTTTTTTCGGTACTGCGACATTGCGGCGGACAGATCAGACCCTTGACTGACATTTTTGACACTTTTGGGGTTACCAGTGACATTACTGCAGTAATCAGTGCTATACATATGCACTGTTACTGCAAAAATGACACTGGCAGGGAAGGGGTTAACTTTATTGGACAGGGAGGGGTTAAGTGTGTCCTAGGGGCGTGATTCTAACTGTGTAGGGACATTCCTATTGGTGTAAAAGCAAAGATCAACCGTTCTACATAGTAGAACGGACAGATCTTCACTTTTACACAGGGAGAACTGACAGGCAGCTTGTTTACACAAGCTGCTCTGTCTTTCTCCCTTCACAGGAGCGATCGCAGTGTGACTGGCGGACATCGAGTCCGCCGGTCACACGCACTGACTTGCCTGTGAACGAGCCGCGGCGGGCGCGCGCCCGCCCGCGATAGGCTCGCAAGTCAGTGACAGGCGAGTGACGTACCGATACGTCACTCTGCCTGGCCGGGGCTGACCGCCGCAGTATATAGTCGTGCGGCGGTCGGCAACCGGTTAATTACACACACATATATATATATATATATATATATATATATATATATATATATAATTTTTTTTTTCTAATACTGATATTTCATATTTGGTTTTTAATATTTATCTTTAGTGTGTATATATATATATATATATATATATATTTTTTTTTTTTATTCTTCCATTTATATATATGGAGGAGTGGGGGACCCGTCATGTAACTATAGGTGCAGTCACGCTAGGGAAAGTAGAGGGGCCACAGCTCAGGCCCTGAATAAGTCCAGGGTCCCAAATTTGGCAAAGAGATAGGGGAGATCTTCATTTACCACTCTTAAAATGTTGGAGTAGCTAGCCTCAAATTTTTTGGTCAACTTTTTCAGGGGCCTCTTGGCAGGGTCGTCACAAGGGGGGTGCAGGAGGGCGTCGAAATCCGTGGCTGCCGAGCGGGAGGGGGGGTCGGCGGGACCGGGCGCACCCGATCGGGGGAGTTGCTGGCGATGTGCGCGCCGCCGGGAGGGGAGGCCATGGTCGCGAGGTCGGTACGCCCTCGGATGACGGCCCGGGAGGAGGAGTGGGGCTGGAGGCCACCGTTCTCCCGCGGGGAGCGCTCCTAGGGCGGACCTGGCCGCGACGGACCTGCCGGCCGTCTGGCGGCGTCTGTCTGGCCATCTGGAAGCTGATTCGGGTCCTGGCAAACTCACCTGGCCCTCTACGAGGAGGTCCGGAGGCGGGGCGCCTCCGACCACGGGGGCCGCAGGGAACCGTCGGCGGGACCGGCGCTCCCGAGGCGGACAGGAGGGGGGGCGAGGCGCCCTGGGCGGTGGGCCAACATCTGTCGCTTCGCCGTGGTCGAGGGCTCCGATAAACCACCCTCTCATATATCCGCAGCAGCAATTCCCTCCGACCCCCCTGCCCGACCGGAGTTCCAGGCGCGACCAGCCGAAAACCGTAATTTCGGTCCGCTCCCCTGGAACTCCCTGCCGGCCCCGGCCGGCAAATCCGTCCTCATCCGCCACTTCCGCGGGCCGCCGGCGGAAAATCGCGCAATGTCCCGGGGGCCAGCTTGGATCGCGCGGCCAGCCTGGTGCGCGGTGCCGTTTCGCGGCCGGAGGGCGGCAGCCCCGGCGGGCCAGCTTGGATCAAGCGGCCAGCATGGCGCAGGGTGCTGTTTCGCGGCCGGAGGACGGCAAAGTCCCACACAGTGCACGGAAGCCGACTTCTCCCCACTGACACCAAGAGCCACGGCCAGCAGGGTGAGCAGCTCCAGGCTCGCCCCGCCGGTCACCCTGACACGGAAGCTGTTTTTTCCCCTTTGACTTTTTCAACTTTTTGGCCCCCGGGGGGTACGGCCGGAGGTGGCCTTGACGTGCCCCCTTAAGGGGGACTTCCAGAAAATTTATTTTCGGGACCCCTTGTGTCCAGGGACCCCAAACATGCACCAGACCCAGAGGGGGTCCCGAACCCCCGGCCCACCGAGTTTCGCGTCCCTGCCGCCTACGGTTTCCGGAGATATCGACTGGTAAAAACCGCAAGTTAGATCCGCCTAGGCCGCGGCTAAATCGCGGCGCGCCGCTCGCGGCGTCCCCGGCCGCCGGGGGCTCCCGCGTCCGGGGTCGGTTCTCCCCCTCCGCTTACAGCTGGGAACCCCAAATTTTTCATGGAGGTCGCCCGCCCCCCTGGCGACGTAAAACACAGAGCTCAAACCTCCGGTCGCCCCGGGGTCCGGAGTTACGTCGGGTGTCCCAAAACCTTTGAACATCCGGACTTTGGACTTATTCTTGGACCCAGAGAGACAGAGCCAGCGGGTGGCTCGACGCACAGGCCGGATTGGGAATAAAATTCAGCCCTGGAAAAAATTTCATACCAGCCCCATAGCATTATTATACCGGCCCAACAGCATAACGCCATTATTTTCTTGTTCATAAAAGGGAAAACCATGCATTTTAAAACAAATTTGAAGAGTGTATTATAGTATTATATACAGATAAGATAGATATGAAAGCATATAGGGCTTTATATATAAAAGAGCAAATTCTAGTTAAAAGTGGTAAAAGTACGGACATGGTAAAGGAAATGTCAGAGGCTGTGCGGACATGGTAAAGGAAATGTCAGAGGCTGTGCGGACATGATACAGACCATCAGAGCCTGTGCGGACATGGTACAGGACATCAGGGCCTGTGCTGACATGATACAGGACATCAGGGCCTGTGCGGACATGATACAGGACATCGGGGGCTGTGCGGACATGATACAGGACATCAGGGGCTGTGAGGACATGGTACAGGACATCAGGGGCTGTGAGGACATGGTACAGGAGATGTCAGGGGCTGTGCGGACATGGTACAGGAGATGTCAGAGGATGTGCGGGCATGATACAGGAGATGTCAGAGGATGTGCGGGCATGATACAGGAGATGTCAGAGGATGTGCGGACATGGTACAAGATATGTCAGAGGCTGTGCGGACATGGTACAGGAGATGTCAGGGGCTGTGCGGACATGGTACCATGTCCGCACAGGCCCAGATGTCCTGTACCATGTCCGCACAGGCCCTGATGTCCTGTATCATGTCAGCACAGGCCCTGACGTCCTGTACCATGTCCGCACAGGCCCTGATGTCCTGTACCATGTCCGCACAGGCCCTGATGTCCTGTACCATGTCCGCACAGGCCCTGATGTCCTGTACCATGTCCGCACAGGCCCTGATGTCCTGTACCATGTCCGCACAGGCCCTGATGTCCTGTACCATGTCCGCACAGGCCCTGATGTCCTGTACCATGTCCGCACAGGCCCTGATGTCCTGTACCATGTCTGCACAGGCCCTGATGTCCTGTACCATGTCCGCACAGGCCCTGATGTCCTGTACCATGTCCGCACAGGCCCAGATGTCCTGTATCATGTCAGCACAGGCCCTGATGTCCTGTACCATGTCCGCACAGGCTCTGATGGTCTGTATCATGTCCGCACAGGCCCTGACGTCCTGTACCATGTCCGCACAGGCCCTGATGTCCTGTACCATGTCCGCACAGGCCCTGATGTCCTGTACCATGTCCGCACAGGCCCTGATGTCGTGTATCATGTCCGCACAGGCCCTGATGTCCTGTATCATGTCCGCACAGGCCCTGATGTCCTGTACAATGTCCGCACAGGCCCTGATGTCCTGTACCATGTCCGCACAGGCCCTGATGTCCTGTACAATGTCCGCACAGGCCCTGATGTCCTGTACAATGTCCGCACAGGCCCTGATGTCCTGTACAATGTCCGCACAGGCCCTGATGTCCTGTACCATGTCCGCACAGGCCCTGATGTCCTGTACCATGTCCGCACAGGCTCTGATGTCGTGTATCATGTCCGCACAGGCCCTGATGTCCTGTACAATGTCAGCACAGGCCCTGATGTCCTGTACAATGTCCGCACAGGCCCTGATGTCCTGTACCATGTCCGCACAGGCCCTGATGTCCTGTACCATGTCCGCACAGGCCCTGATGTCCTGTACCATGTCCGCACAGGCCCTGATGTCCTGTACCATGTCCGCACAGGCCCTGATGTCCTCTACCATGTCCGCACAGGCCCTGATGTCCTCTACCATGTCCGCACAGGCCCTGATGTCCTCTACCATGTCCGCACAGGCCCTGATGTCCTCTACCATGTCCGCACAGCCTCTGACATTTCCTTTACCATGTCCGTACTTTTACCACTTTTAACTAGAATTTGCTCTTTTATATATAAAGCCCTATATGCTTTCATATCTATCTTATCTGTATATAATACACTCTTCAAATTTGCTTTAAAATGCATGGTTTTCCCTTTTATGAACAAGAAAATAATGGCGTTATGCTGTTGGGCCGGTATAATAATGCTATGGGGCTGGTATGAATTTTTTTCCAGGGCTGAATTTTATTCCCAGTCTGGCCTGTGCATCGAGGCACCTGCTGGCTCTATCTCTCTGGGTCCAAGAATAAGTCTAAAGTCCGGATGTTCAAAGGTTTTGGGACACCCGCCGTAACTCCGGACCCCGGGGCGACCGGAGGTTCAAGCTCCGTGTTTTACGTCGCCAGGGGGGCGGGCGACCTCCCTGAAAAATTTGGGGTTCCCAGCTGGAAGCGGAGGGGGAGAACCGACCCTGGACGCGGGAGCCCCCGGCAGCCGGGGACGCCGCGAGCAGCGCGCCGAGATTTAGCCGCGGCCTCGGCGGATCGAACTTGCGTTTTTTACCGGTCGATATCTCCGGAACCATAGGCGGCAGGGACGCGAAACTCGGTGGGCTGGGAATTCGGGACCCCCTCTGGGTCTGGTGCAAGCTTGGGGTCCCTGGACACCAGGGGTCCCGAGATAAATTTTCTGGAAGTCCCCCTTAAGGGGGCACGTCAAGGCCACCTCCGGCCGTACCCCCCGGGGGCCAAAAAGTTGAAAAAGTCAAAGGGGAAAAAACGGCTTCCGTGTCAGGGTGACCGGCGGGGAGAGCCTGGAGCTGCTCACCCTGCTGGCCGTGGCTCTTGGCGTCAGTGGGGAGAAGTCGGCTTCCGTGCCAGGGTGACCGGAGAGACACCCTGGCACTGTGTGGGACTTTGCCTTCCTCCGGCCGCGAAACGGCACCCTGCGCCATGCTGGCTGCTTGATCCAAGCTGGCCCGCCGGGGCTGCAGCCCTCCGGCCGCGGAACGGAACTGCGCGCCATGCTGGCCGCTCGATCCAAACTGGCCCGCCGGGACTTTGCCGTCCCCCGGCCGCGAAACGGCACCGCGCGCCAGGCTGGCCGCGCGATCCAAGCTGGCCCCCGGGACTTTGCGCGATTTTCCGCCGGCGGCCCGCGGAAGTGGCGGATGAGGACGGATTTGCCGGCCGGTGCCGGCAGGGAGTTCCAGGGGAGCGGACCGAAATTCCGGTTTTTCGGCCGGTCGCGCCTGGAACTCCGGTCGGGCAGGGGGGTCGGAGGGAATTGCTGCTGCGGATATATGAGAGGGTGGTTTATCGGAGCCCTCGACCACGGCGAAGCGACAGATGTTGGCCCACCGCCCAGGGCGCCTCGCCCCCCTCCCGTCCGCCTCGGGAGCGCTGGTCCCGCCGGTCCCGCCGACCGTTCCCTGCGGCCCCCGTGGTCGGAGGCGCCCCGCCTCCGGTCCGCTGGACCTCCACCGCAGAGGGCCAGGTGAGTCTGCCAGGACCCGAATCAGCTTCCAGACGGCCAGACAGACGCCGCCGGACGGCCGGCAGGTCTGTCGCGGCCAGGTCCGCCCTAGGAGCGCTCCCCGCGGGAGAACGGTGGCCTCCGGCCCCACTCCTCCTCCCGGGCCGTCATCCGAGGGCGTCCCGACCTCGCGACCACGGCCTCCCGCCCCGGCGGCGGTGCGCACATCGCCAGCAACTCCTGCGACCGCACCCTGGGGGGGTGCGGGACAGCGCGGCCGCCCCCTGATCGGGTGCGCCCAGTCCCGCCGACCCCCCCACCCACTCGGCAGCCACGGGTTTCGATGCCCTCCTGCACCCCCCTTGTGACGACCCTGCCAAGAGGCCCCTGAAAAAGTTGACCAAAAAATTTGAGGCTAGCTACTCCAACATTTTAAGAGTGGTAAATGAAGATCTCCCCTATCTCTTTGCCAAATTTGGGACCCTGGACTTATTCAGGGCCTGAGCTGTGGCCCCTCTACTTTCCCTAGCGTGACTGCACCTATAGTTACATGACTGGTCCCCCACTCCTCCATATATATAAATGGAAGAATAAAAAAAAAAAAAAATATATATATATATATATATATATATATATATATATATATATACATACACACTAAAGATAAATATTAAAAACCAAATATGAAATATCAGTATTAGAAGTATTAGAAAAAAAAATTATATATATATATATATATATATATATATATATATATATATATATATATATATATATATATATATGTGTGTGTGTAATTAATTTTTTTTATTCTGATATTTCATATTTGGTTTTTAATATTTATCTTCAATATATATATATATATATATTTTTTTTTTTATTCTTCCATATATATATATATATATATGTGTATATAATTGTTTTTAATGCTAATATTCATTACTTTATTATTATTATTTTATTATTTAGTATACAGTACCGAAGGAATATGTGTGTATATATATATTTTTTTTTAATAGTAATATTCATTATTTTATTATTATTATTATTATTATTTAGTATACAGCGGTACCGAAGGAACTACTTTTAATACATTTATTACACGGCCGCAAGTCTCCTAATCCTCCCTGCCCCGCCCCCTGTAAGAACTCGATGTCTACTAATCCTCCCCGCCCCTTGTAAGGACTAGATGATATTTGCATCTACCGCCTCCCGCCCCGCCCCCTGTAAGAACTGTTCCGCCCCCTGTAAGAACGCTTCTCGGCGGACCTCCAGAATGCCTTGTGCGCATGCGCACCGAGGCGGAAGTGACGAGGGTATAGCAATCTGAGGGGGTATAGCATTCTGTCACAACACCGGAAGGCATACACAGGGGGCGGAGCCACGTCCTTCTACCCGGGAAAACTAACACAGCTCTTTCCAGTCTGTAAAAGACAGACGCTGACTGCAGTTGGTTGGAAACTTCTCTGCATCGAGTGGTGAGCCTTGAGGGTCCCTCTCTCTCTCTCTCTCTGGGGATTGAGAAGCAGGTACTCTGAGGGGCGCTATTGCGCTAGGGGGATACACATAAAAAAAAAAGAGGTATTTTTTATTTAAAAAAAAAAAAAAAAAGTTTTTGTTTTTTCTGGCAGAGGTGTCTTGAATTAACATGGACCCTGCCACTCATGTATCTCCACCGGATCCCCTCGAGGTGTCTGCAGGATCCTCCAGCACCCCACTGACGGTTGAATCATTGTCAGCTATTATGGAAACTTTTGTGTCCCGGGTGGAAGTGGCTTGTCAGGGACAGGGCGCAAGAAAGCGACCCCCGCCTAACCCCTTATTATCTGAAACTTCGGATTCAGAATCTGAGCCTATTTCTGCAGTTGCAGGTACTTCATCTGGGATTGGTGTCTCGGGTACTGTCTCTTCAGACAGTGAGGAGGATGTTTCGGCATCAGCCATAGCCCGAGAGGAAGCGTTGGTAAACGCACTCATTGTATCTGTTCAAGAAACCTTAAGATTACAGGGTATTCCGTTGGAAATAGCTGAAACTGAAATCCCCTTTGGGACTAAAAAACGCATCAAAGTAGCGAAGGATTTTCCATTGCCCAAATGTTTTGGCAATCCAATCAAAGAAGAATGGAGTCTGCCAAAACGCACTTCTGCTATTTCTAAACGCATTAACAGGCGTTATCCGTTTGAGGAAACCCTCATTAAGAAATGGACAGAACCACCTGTGGTAGATTCACCAATTGCTAGATTGAATAAAGCCACGGTTATTCCTTTAGAAGACGCTCCGTCTTTTAAAGATCCAGTGGATCGCAAGATAGAAGCTATGTCTCGCACCATGTTTTCCTTGATTGGATCAGCTTTCAGACCAATAATTGCTATTGGACTGGTTTCGCAGACTGTAACTGAATGGACCAAGTGGTTGCGCCGGGACTTAGAAGAAGTCCCTCAGGCGGTATCAGATTTGTTGGAACAAATGATACAGGGGTTACAGTTTGTGTGTGATGCGGCGTTAGACGCCACTCCATTATTGGCGCGAGCATCAGTTTCAGCAGTGGTTCTCAGGCGTACACTGTGGCTAAAAGGTTGGTTAGCCGACCAAGGTTCCAAAAAAGCATTGGCTAATATCCCCTTTTTAGGAGAGCGTCTATTTGGAGCCAACTTAGATGAGATCATTAAGGATCTCACGGGAGGAAAGAGCACCTTTTTACCGCAAAATGTTAAAGGTAAAGGACCTCGTCAAAGACGAGGGCCTTCTTTCTCTGCTCACAAAAAGTTTTTTCGTCCCGCGGGTAAAAAAATTAAGTCCTCCAAAGCTCCTTCAGGAGGCTTCAGGGGACGTTGGTCGGGCAAGCAAAAGCCCGCCCCCTCCAGACCTGAAGATAAATCGTCCAAAGCCTGAAGGTGCGCCCCCACCCATAATTGGGGTGGGGGGACGTCTTCGCCGGTTCCCGGATCCATGGCTTTCCAGAATCCAGGACAAGTGGGTTTGCGAAGTCATAAGGTCAGGGTACAAGATCGAGTTTGGATCTCTTCCACCGGCGCGATTCTTCCCTTCCAATATCCGACTATCCCCGGATCGTCTAGAAGATCTACGGAGAGCAGTCACGGATTTACTACAACAAGGAGTGGTAGTCCACGTTCCTTGGACAGAACGTTTTCAGGGGTTTTATTCAAACCTATTTACAATACCCAGGAAAGAGGGCAAAGTGCGTCCAATTCTGGACTTAAGGGTACTCAATTCCTTTCTCAACATAAGAAAATTCAAGATGGAATCCATTCGCACAGTAGCAGCCTTCCAGCATCCAGGGGATGTCCTAGCGTCCATAGACATCAAGGACGCCTATCTTCACGTTCCCATTTTCGCAGGACATCAGCGGTTTCTACGCTTTTCCGTAGAAGAGAACCACTATCAGTTTGTGGCGTTACCTTTCGGTCTCGCCACGGCTCCTCGGGTCTTCACGAAGGTGTTGGCCCCAATGTTGGCACTACTGCGCCAAAGAGGCATATCGATTCTAGGTTACCTAGACGATCTCCTACTTCATGCAGAGTCTCCTCAGACCCTGCTACAAAACATAGAAATTACTATAATTTCTTTACAGGAATTCGGGTGGCTGGTGAACCAGCAAAAGTCATTTCTGGTTCCCACCCAGAGGCTCGAATATCTGGGTCTAATTCTAGACACAGTCAGGACAAGAGTTTTCCTTCCGGTAGGGAAACTCCGGAAGATTCAATCAGCAGTCCAGTTGTTACTATCCAACAGCTGGTCTTCTCTTCGAACTTGCATGAGGGTTCTGGGGTTGATGGTGGCTTCCTTCGAAGCAGTCCCATTTGCCCAGTCCCATACCCTAATTCTTCAGCAAGAGATTCTTCTCAGATGGAATCGGAATCCGGAATCCCTGGACAATCGGATCCGATTGAGCAAACAGACCAGATGCTCAGCCAGGGAAAGTCATTTCTGCCAATATATTGGACGATAGTGACCACGGATGCCAGTCTATCCGGATGGGGAGGAATTCTCGGTCAGTTATCTGTCCAGGGACTTTGGTCCCCGGAAGAATCCAGGTTGCCTATAAATGTATTGGAACTGAGAGCGATCAGACTTTGTCTGATTCACTGGACCGAGCAGCTCCAGGGCAGCCCGGTTCGGATCCAGTCGGACAACGCCACGGCCGTGGCTTATGTCAATCACCAGGGGGGCACCAAGAGTGTCCGAGCGGCCAAGGAAGTGGCTTGCATTCTTCGCTGGGCGGAACAATTTGTTCCAGCGATCTCTGCGGTGTTCATTCCGGGGGTGGAAAATTGGCAGGCAGATTATCTCAGCCGTCAGACTCTGGATCAGGAGGAATGGTCCCTCCATCCAGAAGTTTTCCACCAGTTGTGCCTACGTTGGGGCACCACGGATGTGGATCTGTTGGCATCACGATTCAACAGGAAAGTACAGAGATTCGTGGCTCGCTCCCGCGATCCTCTAGCAGAGACCGCAGACGCACTGATCGCCCCGTGGGGGCAATACCAGCTAATGTATGCCTTCCCTCCTCTCGGGTTACTGCCAAGACTTCTTCGCAGGATAGAGGAGGAAGGAATTCCAGTAATCCTGGTAGCTCCGGACTGGCCTCGCCGAGCGTGGTACGCCGACTTGGTCAGACTGGTGGCGGACGTCCCGTGGAGACTTTCTCTCAGGGAGGACCTACTGTCTCAGGGACCGATCTTCCATCCTGCTTTACGATCGCTGGCTTTAACGGCCTGGCTATTGAGACCCAGGTGCTGAAGGACAAGGGATTGTCAGCTTCAGTTATTCCTACTTTAGTTAAAGCAAGGAAAGCGACTTCCAGAAAGATTGATCATCGCACATGTAAGTCCTACATTGCATGGTGTGAACCTCTGGGGTTCCGTCCACGGTCTTATTCGGTTAGTCGAATATTAGCTTTTCTGCAACAAGGGGTTGAGCAGAAACTGGCCTTGAGTACTATCAAGGGTCAGGTCTCAGCATTAGCTATCTTCTTTCAGAAGCCTTTGGCTACTCATTCCTTGGTGCGGAATTTCATCCAGGGGGTGCGACATCTGGCTCCGCCAGTGCGCGCGCCGTTACCACCCTGGGATCTTAATTTAGTATTGTCGGTTCTTCAGAAACCTCCCTTTGAAGATATTAGGGAGATTCCTCTACCTACGTTGTCCCAGAAGGTGGCCTTCTTGGTGGCTATCACTTCTGCACGCAGGGTGTCAGAACTGGCCGCATTATCTTGTCGTTCCCCATATCTAGTGGTTCATAGAGATAAGGTGGTTCTTCGTCCGAATCCATCCTTCCTACCAAAAGTGGTTTCAGAATTTCATCTGAATGAAGAAATTGTATTACCTTCCCTGTGTCCTAAGCCCAGTCATCCTCGGGAGTTTGCTTTACACTCCTTGGATGTGGTCCGGGCGATCAGGGTATACTTGAAAACGACAGACTCGTTTCGCAAGACGGATTCACTTTTTGTGATCCCGGATGGACCCAAAAAGGGGTTGCCTGCATCTGCCGCGACTATTTCCAAATGGATCAGACAGACGGTGGTACAGGCTTATTCTATTAAGGGTCGGGAGCCCCCGTTCCCTGTTAAGGCGCACTCCACTCGGGCACTTAGTGCATCATGGGCCTTTCGCCATCAGGCGTCAGTGGTCCAGGTGTGCAAGGCGGCTACCTGGTCGTCGGTGCATACCTTTACAAAACATTATAAAGTTGATGTAATGGCATCGTCTGATGCCTCGTTTGGCCGCAAGGTTTTGCAGGCCGCCATTTGAGGAGACCAGTGGTCTACCTCGAGGGTTTTTTTCCGTTGGAATTTTTATTTGAGTCTCATTCTTTATAATGAGCCTTTAAAACTTCTAGTTTGGCACCGGTTGGGCCTTCTAGATTGGATTTTGATTTCTGTCAATCCCACCCCTCATTTGTGGCACTGCTTCTGGATGTCCCAGTTCTTGTGAATCAAGAAGACTACGTCTGTCAATGAGCGACAGAGAAAATCGGATTTTTGTAAGATCTTACCGTAAAATCCTTTTCTCTTAGCTCATTGACAGACGTAGTACCCGCCCCTCTATCATTGAGTTGGGTTGGGTTAAATTCTCTGTTGCTGCTTTGTGACAGAACTGATGCCTTGTAGCAGAGAGAGGGAGGATATACCCTCTGGGACTGCCCCTAGGGTGGAGCCAGAACGTTTTTTCTTTCTGCCTAGTCCTACTCCTGCGGAGACAACATAACCCAGTTCTTGTGAATCAAGAAGACTACGTCTGTCAATGAGCTAAGAGAAAAGGATTTTACGGTAAGATCTTACAAAAATCCGATTTTTTTTTTTTTTTAGAAGAGGTCCTAAAGCATAAAATGGTGGGCATATTTTTATGTCGCACGATATTTGTGCAGCTGTTTTCAATGCAAATTTTTGGGGAAAAAATATAATTCAATGAATTTTAATGCACAAAAATACAATATCATACCCAATTGTTTTGGGAAAATATAAAAGTTTATGTAATGCTGAGTAAATAGTTACCTAACATTTCAGGCTTTAAAATTGCATCTGTCTGTAGAACGGCGCCAAATTAGGGTACCTAAAATTCCCCATAGGCAGCGCTTTAAAAGCTTTACCAGCTTAGTTACACAGGAGGTGTAATCCCCGGCAGCTGACCTATAGTCTCCGCCCACCTGGCCCCCGGGGCAGCCATGCAGTGATATGACTGGGCTGCCAGCCGGCCACGGAGATTCCGGGTGAGCGGCATAGTTTAAAGGAGCAGCCCAGCTGCCTTTGACATGCCGCCTGGCGGCCCGGCCCACCGGGCATGTGCTCGGTGTGCCCAATGACCAGTCCGGGCCTGCCCACATTTTTACATTGTGGTCCAGTCCCCACTTTCCTTCCTGCAAACACTCCCAGTACAGATACACATGAACTAGATGTGACTGATGATGACATCTTTCCAGTTTGCATGTTGTTTTCCCAGTGCATCCTAGGATATCTCATACCTCCAAGTACTTCTAAAGCAAAGCAAAAGCTAACTCTGAATAGGTTCCCCTCAACAGCTGCAGGTGCTGTTATGGATTTGGAGATGCATAGAAGCACCAAGAGAGACATGGCATATAAATTCAGAAGCAAAGTAGTGCAAACTTAACAGTGTGTATCGTGTTAAGTGTGTACCGGTCTGTAAGGTAACCATTTTCTTTAGTGATGGCTGGTTTGATTGCCTTGATTGGCATTTAGAATGCTTTAAAGAGGTTGGTCAAATGCCACATTTTGAAGAAGGTGTAAATGAGGCCTAATTTCCTAAAGCTGAACACTTAAATATATTCCTCAATAGCCACAAAGCATATTAATCCTCGTACACCAGATGCCTTTTTCAAGGGAATACCTGGATTTGTAGTGATGGCCATACCTGTAAACGTTTGAAAATCATAATTTCTGAGAATGTTAATAGTGGGAGTGGCCTAAAAATTTAGACTACATACGGAGTTCAGGGGTCGGGAGTATTTTTGACAGACTTACTGCAGTGTACAGGGGGAGCAATGTACATAGTACAAGTGTCCATGATGAGTAACATGTATAGTGCAGGGGTCTGGGGTGGGTAACCTATATACAGTGCAGTGGTCTTGGGGTGGGTAATGTACATTTTATTTATTTATATATATATATATATATATATATATATATATACACATCCACACATATATACGTTCCCGGTGTATCTGACCCTGCTGGCGGAAAAGCCTGGGAACAGCATCTGTGTATATACATTCTCCATGCTGGGGGCAGATTGCTCCCAATCTACATTTCTCCAACACATCTCCTCCAATTCAAGTTAGACTACATATCCTTCATGAATTGTATGTAAAAAATATTTTGTTCCCCATAGTCCTCTTTCACACAGGCATACTTCAGCGTACTCCCATACAAGAGGGGTGTTTACCTGCATGGGATGCATAGGTGGATTCATGTCAATTGGGACACAGCAGCTGCATGGAAACACTGCAGCTCACAGTTCGCCATCCATGCAGTCCCTGAATTCACACTGTCTGTGATTGGCGCTGTAAATCTGCACAGATGTCAAACTGTCGGTGCAGCTGCTGCATCCCAATTTACATGAATAGGACTGCCTGCAGAGGGATGCATGCAACACCCCATGCAGGTAAACACGGCCCTCACCCGAGCGTACACTATAGTACGTCCATTTGACCAAGGCTTTACATGTGCAGATGTGTAGTACATTTTTATAATGTGCTTCCAAATTTTTAGAATGCAATGCATACTCTGTACATATTTTTCTGATCATGTCGGTTCCACCCAAAATTGATATTACAGTTTTTGGGTTGCTGACAAGTTGCTTTCCTGTTAACTCTGTAGGTTTCACCCCACACATTCACAATCGTCACAATGTCAAATGATGGATATTACAATGATGCAGACCAAATTAGTATTAGAGAATATTACTTTTATTATTGGTATTAAACCCAAAAGCAAACCTTTATTATATTTTTTGCCAACCGACTTAAATGTGATGACTGCAGTGATTGAGTGAAAAATAAATTTGACAGGTTGGTTGTATCGACTTCCATACCTGTATAGGGCAGACCACACAAGTGAATGGGCTAGTCCTATATGACATACAGAACTGCGTCACTCTTTAAAAATCCCGTAGCGGGAACATTTGTTCTCGCTACGTGATATGTCAATGGGGCCTTAGAGTTGATGTAAATGGAAAAGGCCAAATCTGTTAACACGCACAGTATGTTAACTAAATACAATATAATAAGTCTCTCGTGCTAAAACTCCAATAACACAAATGGATGCCGCTGCTTCAATTAATCAAAGATAAACAGTGAAACTCACACCTAATTTAGTGAAAACGCCCAACAGCGCAAGTGAAATAACTAGTAAATAATTATACATAAGATGTGAAGAAGGTACTCCTAAAAATAAGAGTACTGTTACTTTCGTGATAAGTGCACAGTCCAAATAATATTAGTAATGTAGATTCAGTGCGTCCAAAACTAGATAAGATAAATGTGAGTCCCCTGAATGAAAATCACATAAGTCACCGCAAATCACCACCACCACTGTGTGACATCAACTTCCACTCCCATCAGATGGACACTCACCAAATATTAATGCCCCCTGTTCGCATGGTTGGGCAAAAGCACTGATATGCAAAGTGTTATGTGGAATCCTCTAGGTGGGCTTAATCCTCCCCTGCCCTTTTCTCTAATTCTCAGATTTCCCTACCCCGTCAGATTTCCCTACCTACGTCATTTCCGGTTGAGATCAGCTGTGGAATCGTCATGCAGCAGCTTGTAGCCGCGTCACACATCCTATTGGGCATGCGCAGAATAGGTAGTGAATTTTGATAACATCGTAAGGGGTCAGGCAAAAGTCCTAGTGTGCATGCGCACCAACAGGTCGGGCAGCGGGATCTCTTATAGCATATTGGACTAGGTGGGACTTTAAGCGAGACCCAAGCTGGTGTTGCCCGGCGTCTCCATCCCTATAACGAGAAAAAAAATGAGGTTGAAGGATTGTAAGAGGTGCATGAAAGTCAGCCAGCCCCCAGTCTGATGCACATAAAATCCCTTCCTATCTTTATACTGCATCCACCAAGGGGATGGAGGTGTAATGCTTTTCAGCTGGTCTCTTCCAGTTTGTACCATCGTTATAACCTAATTATTTGAGTCTTTGAGACAACAGCCAGTCCTGGATGAGGATGGGTTGGGGGAGGATGGGCTGTCTCCCTCTCACCTGTTCCCCCATCCACCCATTAGCAGCCATGTGCCTCCAGTGTGAGGACATTAAATTAGGAGTGTTAGGACTGCAGATTTAACAGGGTGCCGTGAAGTGGCTCTGCAGCTTTCACATGCGTTTGCAAATGTGTGTCAACTAAACCCCTGTTCTTTGTACCAAGAGACAGGTCTATTTGGTTAGTGACAGACTGGAGGGTGAGTACATCAGACTGGGGGCTGGCTGACTTTCATGCACCTCTTACAATCCTTCAACCTCATTTTTTTTCTTGGATCTCTTATAGCAAACATCCATCCGATCTCCATGACCCGACACTGCGCCGAGCCGACACTGCACCGACCCGACAATCCGATCTCCATGCCCCACAGTGCGCCAACCCGACAATCAGACAGTGGGCGTGGGCGTGTGGGTAGGGAATAGGATTGTTCCCTTGTCGGCTCGGCGCAGTGTGTGCCATGGAGATTGGATGTATGTTTGTTATAAGAGATGCCGCTGCCCGATCCGTTGGTGCGCATGCGCCCGCTCATGCACAGTAGGACTTTTGCCTCACCCCTTACGATGTTATCAAAATTCCCTACCTATTCCGCGCATGCGCAGTAGGACGTGTGACGCGGCTACAGTTGGTGCATGGCGAACCCGCACCGGAAACTACGTAGGTAGGGAAATATCATGGGGTAGGGTTTTCTGATAGAACACCTCTCGCCTCTCAGTATTCAGGCTGTTAACCCGTTCCAGGGTCCCCGATCTACCATGGGAAAGTAATGCAATGATATATCATCTGACAGCACTACCATTTATCCGTCTGTTCAGTATGTTGATTAAACCAAGGTTGGCTCATGCATTTACCACACAACATGTATTGGTAATCAGTGTTCAGTTTTTTTTTATGATTTGCTAACAGTTTGGGAACCTTTTAGATATTTTTGTGCTTTGCAAATATAGCTAATTAATTTGATAAAATTTATATAAATGATTGGAACTTTGTGTTGCTTTGACAGCCAGATGTATAAAATACATTATAAGAAGTCCTATATGTGTGTGCAGAGCAGATTTACAGTGCTTGAATCTGAAGCCAGTTTATACATTTCAGTATACAAATGCCACTTCCTATTATCATCCATCATATAATCTGAATGTACCATTTAAAACAGGAACCAAATGATATGGATTTGATCTCAACTGGCCTGATAATCAGCATTCAGTAAAGGCATTACACTGTAATATTTTTGTGAGTGATGAATGGACATCCAGTGTGTTATAGCAGATGTGTAGACAAAGCCAGATTCTCCCCAGAGGACGTGTGGGACGCTGTTAGCATTGTTGTCATGGAAGTCTGTAATATTTCCATAACAGATTTTTCCCACGTTCTGACATCGCCAAGTTACATTTCTGTTTCAGGATTGGAGGCTGAGCAAGGAAAACTAAAAGAATTGTGATAAGTAGACCCTTATGGTAAAGAAGTACTTTTTTTAAAAAAAACATGCTCTTACTTTTAAAATCTATGCAAGGCAAGAAACGTAGAACATATAATCCCTTAAAGTAATTGTATTCAATCACCTTGGAAAACAACTCATTCATTTTAAAAAATATATAAAAGGCAAAGCATTTTTTTTTTTGGAATATAAAATCAAGAGTTGCCGGCAATTAAAAGGCAAAAAAAAAAAGGCAGAGAAATGAAAATAGGATAAACCTATGCGCTGACCATCAACCAGATGTAATAGGCGGACCAGAGAAATATATAATATGGTATATAGAGTAAAAAAAAAATATATATATAGGTAAAAATAATGTAATGTGAAAGATGGGGCCCGGTGATAAGCAGCCAATTCCTAGCAGTGTCTCCACATACAAACGGAAAATTGAAAATATATAGAACCGGCGCTCAGTCAACCCCAATAAATAATGGAATCGTAAGAATAAATATACATATTACATCTAAAATGGATACGAAGCAGAGTAGCAGCAAAATCAATATAAATAAAAGTGATAAATAACTGAATAAAAATGCTGAATAAGAACAGAGAACTGTGGTGAAGTGCACAGTGCATAAAAGTGCATTAATAATATAACCACAAATGGTAAAGGTGATAAAAAATCACTGAGGAGGAAATAAATGGTGAAAGTGAACTATAAAGTGCACCGTGCTAGGAATTAAAACTAAGAAATGAATTGATCACAGTAGCAGTGATAATAGTGCACAATATAAAAATATTCAGTGATAAAACGTTCCAAAAATGAATAAAAATGGATAAACCCAAAAAAGACACAAAAAATATTTTATGGGTAAAATGGTAAAAAAGCAAAACATAAATATGGATAAAAATGAATGGAGATAAAAAAAAAAACCTTGTAAAATGTCATCAAGAAAAAAAAGTTCTTAAGAAAAAGTGCTGGTGAAGAGAGATTGCCGGATGTGCGGGAAACTAGTAGCACTGTGGTGGTGAGCATAAATCCATAAATGAGTGAAATGGCCGCTCACCTCCAAAACACTCTTAATGAGCGTTTGTACCAATAGGTAGGTAACAGGGTCTCCAATAGAGGTCCAGTGATGGTCCCTTTTAAGGCAAGCTCTTTTTGATCCTTTGGAAAACCAACTTCAAGCATCAAGGGGGAATATCCTGGGTAGGGTTTGATACTCAAACCACAAATGAAAGGGAGCACTTCATAGTGTAGTAATGTTTAAAACATTTATTTGATAACATAAAAAGTAGTAAACTCACATTTAATCAGTGGTAAAACAGCATGTAAGTAGCATAAAGTAGCGTGGCAGCGGTCAGGCAATGAGATCCAGGGACTTCCGGTCTCGGCCGTAGACCGGAAGTGATGTCAGACGCTTCTCCCGACGCCTTGGGTCACAGCATTAACGTGACTTTATCAAGGGATCGAAGGCCACTCCTAAATGTAAAAAAAAAAAAAAAATGGGGAGCCCCCCTCAAAATCCATACCAGACCCTTATCCAAGCATGCAGCCTGACAGGAAAGAGAGGGGACCAGCGAGCGCGCCCCCCTGAACCTGGGGGGTGCTTTGGGGCTGGAGTGGCCTCCAAAGCACCTTGTCCTCTTGTTGATGGGAACAAGGGCCTCTTCCCTACAACCCTGGCCAGTCGTTGTTTGGGTCTGTGGGTGGAGGGCTGATTCAAAATCGAAATTTTAACAAGGGGGCCCCCAGATCCCAGCCCCCCATGTGAATGAGTAAGGGGTACGTAGCACCCCTACTCATTCACCCAAAAAAAAAGTGTAGTGTAAAAAATTACAGCGGGCAGTTTTTGTCAAGTCATTTATTTAAAAAAACAATGTCCCCCGATGTAGATTCATCATCAATCGCGATGCCCACCGGACCCAAAAAAAAAAAAAAGAAAAGCACCGCTCCCACTGAAGGCTCCCACTGTCTGCCTGCTCCACCGATTGGCAGTTCTTAACTAGCTAATGGGCAGGACCACCGGGTGATGTCACATGGTGGTACCGCCCCCTGTGACTTCAGCGGCCCAGCATACATTGGTCGATGATGTCACGGGGGGAGCCACCAGGCCCCCCTTGCCCCAAAGCACCCACTCGTTCATCCCTTCCCTTTGCTTTTCCTGACCTGCTGGGCTGCATGCCCAGATAAATGTCTGGTATTGATTTTGTGGGGGGGGGGGGAAGACCCCCAATTTTTTTTATTGCCAGCAATTATTGTTTTTAAATAAATATAGGCATCCTGTGCTACTCTACTCAACATCACTATATCAAAACTAAAAAAAAAAAAAAAAAAAAAAAAGAGCTACCACCTATAACGTTTTATCACCACACTGTCAGATACAATATATTATATCCAATGGTGAAGCGCGTACGCTAACCCCTATTAATAGTACTTAAATAATGATAATTTAATAGTTCTATAAAAAAAAACTCTGTGACAACCCATAATAATACAATCAAGTCATTATTTTCATATAAGCTAAATACAAATATAAATCAGGAAAAATGTGATCCACATAAATATAAAGTCCCATCCAAATTCATAAAAAAAGTCCAAACAACATATGGATCATGGAAGGAAGCAAAAGGAGAACCCAATAGTGTAGACTGATAAAAAAGTATTGCTCTCTTAACATTTTACATTTTTAAAAATGTAAGTGCAATTTATATGAAAAACACATAGATGTGATTGTGTACCATAGGAAACGATGTTCAATGTACTGTAGTGCATTTCTGTAAGAAGCATTAAAACTGTTTTGGTGTGAACCAACCCTAATCCTCTGCCTTTTCTTTCCCTGCTACTCAAAGCCTCATCAAAGGCCCAGGCCAGTGTAAGCATTACTTTGTTTAAATTCCACCTGACTGTGTCTGCCATGTAAATGTAGACAATGAGTGCTGACAACAGAAAATTCCTTCTCAGCCTTGCTTGTTTAGGTGTATTCAACAGCAAAAACAGTAAATGATGATTTCTTTACTACCTCCCCAAATATGTCATCCCTAGGGAAAAACACAAAGTTTGACACGGGTAACTGCTGCATAAACGTACCCAAACCCTTTCCATCTTCTCATCTTTAGTTATTCCAGCCTGGCAATTTTGGAAAAATAAAATGCCCATCTAGAGAGATCCTTGATGCTCTCTTTGTTCTTGGTTGTGGTCTGAACACATGCACTCACTACTCTGTATCTAAACGTATGCAGATCCTCCCTTCTTCCAACAGGTAGGCAGGCCATAGATGCATGTTTTTTTCTTCTACCAGCAGGTTGAACAAAAAAAAAAATGTATTGATTCCCCCATCAACACACTTGGTGTTGATGGGGGAAGACCCCCTATGGAGCTTATGTATTCTGGCAGCAGGGAGAGTTCCCCACCATCAGAATACAATGATCAGTATTGCTGGCCATAGATGGCGGCCCTGATCGAGTGGAAAAAAAAAAGACAGGCTGGTTACACAGAAGTCAATATAGAGATCAGTAAATGTTTGCTTTTGGGTTAGCCTTGGTCTTTGGCTCAAAGAAAAAAAATCTGCTGCTAATATTGCGATCATTCTGTTTGCATGGAGAAAAGTTAGCCTTTCCGTTTACTACATAAAATTAAAACAATGCGGGTTTCTGAAAGGAAAGTGGCAGCTGGACTGGGAACTTCTTACGCAGTTGGAATGAATGATGGAAATCCTTTAGGCTAAGTTCACATGTAGGCGTTTTGGGGCGTTTTTGGGGAGTTTTTCTGCTCTAGGATCAGCTCAAAAAACGCTCAACAAGATAAATCCTATTCATTTCAATGGCCCCGGTTCACATCTGAGAGTTTTGACAATTTAAGCAAAACGCCCAACGCTCAAAAAAGTACATGAGCTTCTTTTTGGGCAGATTACAGGCGTTTTTATTTTTTTCCATTGGTCACTAGTCAACCTAAAAACGCCTGCACAAAAACACCTGTAAAACGCCTGAAAAAAAGCCCATAAAAATGCCTAAAAAAACGCCTGTAATTAGCAACGCCAAGATGTGAACGTAGCCTTACTTGCGGAGAATAGCTACACAGATTATCGCTTAGCTCCATTGTTGTTTGCAGTGTTGGCAGCCTGAACATAAAAAAAAATGTATACTTCCCTTAGAAAACTATTACATTTTATGGTCATGTTGCAATACCATGCGATCTCCCTAGACATTGGGTGAATATTTTGACAAAACCCACAAGAATACACAGTAGGTGGGTTACATGTAAACCAAATTTGCATTTTCTTGGAAGACATCTATGTGCCAACAGTTTAAGATTTATCCTTCTATATATTCAAAATAAATAAAATGATTTCTGAATATTCATAACTGTGCTTCCTCCAGCACAGTGAGTGATTGTTACTAGCGGGAAGGGGATCTTGGCCGGACTGGTTGAACTAAAGACTGAATATTCATCACAGCTTTTTTTTTGTTGATGAAATGTTCTGCAGTGGAATAAACTCTACTGCAACTTACTTTATTCTGGAAACCTCTTCGGAAATTGAGTTTTCTTCCCTTCACTTCTAAAAATGGAATTGATGAATAGATTTTTGATTTGGAGAGCACACTAAGGATAAACACTTGTTTCCTATTCAAAATTAAAAGAAAGAAATGCTTGAAATATATCACTCTGTGTGTGACACTTCTACATAAAATAGGAGTTTCACTTTTTGAATTGAATCATTGAAATTAACTTTTGATTATATTCTAATTTTTTAAATTGCACGTGTGTGTGTATGTATGTATGTATGTGTGTGAAAAATGAATCAAATGCTGGTGTACTGAAGGCCTTTCTCATTTCTTGAGGTCCTTAAAATGCCAGGACAGTACAAATATCCCCCACATTACCCCTTTGTACAAAGTAGACAGTCCAAGGTATTTAGTAAGGGGCATCGTAATGCTGGCCATACACGCACAGAATTTCGGCCGAAAATGGTCGTTTTAGGAAAGATCGTTCGAAAATCGGGCCGTTCGTGAACACAAGTTTACCGATGATTTTGATCGTGTGCCTGGCTAATGTCGATGGATCCATAGTGAAAACTTTTATCGTTTCTACGAAAGTTTTTATATGTATGGTAAAATTGAAACGAAAATAATATTCTGACTCATATTGTGCATGTTATTAAACGATCATTATGATCATGAAAACGATGAATGTAAAAGAGTTTATTCTGTAAGTTAGTGGCCAATTCGCTTTTGACCGAAGAATAATCGTTCAGTCTGCAAACGGCCGAAATTGTGTGCGTGTATGGCCAGCATAAGTCTTACTTTTTCCAAAATATTTCTTTTTCACTGTTGTTGTTTTTACACACTGTCCCCAGTGCAGTAAAGCATCATCAAATGACTGGTGTGGCAGTGATCAGGGATACTGACTGGTGACAAAAATATAATTCGATTTTTTTTTTAGCAGTTTTTAAACTTCCTTTTGTATTTTTCATAACATTTGTTCTTCTTTTACTGTTTTTTTTTTTTTTTTTTACGTTTCATCAGAGTAGTTCAGTGTACTGCTTTCCAGGCCCAATGCCAATACCTAAAATCTATACCCGCTGACTAACAGCTCGGGTTAGCGCTGATGGTAAACAAAGTGTGAGAGTCACCTGTCATCAGTGACAGCCCTATCCAGGCTCTTTGAATACAAATTTCGTTTCACTCTGTAATATGAATGCGCATGGTGCCAGTCAATATTATGTTCAACCAATTCATATTCGGGATTTTTGTATCTTCAGCATGCGTTTTGTATATTCGACATAGCTGGATGGTAAGGAGCAGGCAGCTGCGTAGCTCTACTTTTGCCAGTTAAATCACTAGGGGACTTGGCTCTTCCAGGTTCACTCTTCCATTGAACGTTGCAATTTAACCACTTCCCACTGACGTTCGCCCCTCCCACAGCCCACCGGTGCCACTTCTGGCTCTGGCAGATATAAATACTGCCTTTTTTATTCTTCTTCTTTTCTTCCTGAAAAGCAGAGATTTTTTTGTTTGTTTTTTTTACTCATGCTTTCCAGGGTAGAGGCATAGGCGTGCGCACAGGGTGTGCCTGGGCACACCCTAATCACCTAGTGCACATTAGCATTATTGCTCTGTGTAGCAGCAGGGATATGGGAAAGATCTCCCTCTTACCAAGTCTGCCATAAAAGAAATGCCTACACACTTTTCTTTCACTGTGCTGGCAGGGATATCAATATGCCAAGGCCATATATATGGATACACAAACACACGCATGTGTGGGTGCACATCCTAATGCCATAGGCTGCGCACACCTTTGGGTAGAGGAGATATCTTGGTCTTATAGACCCCAGATGTTTCCATAAAGAGGACCTGTCATGCCTTACTTTTAGCACAAGGGATGTTTTACATTTCTTGTAATAGGAATAAAAGTTATAAAAAAAAAAGTTAAAGGGACAGTGGGAAAAATAAAAAAAAATATAATAAATAATAATAAAAAAAATGTAAAGTGCCCCCGTCCCCTCGTGCTTACATGCAGAAGCGAACGCATACTCCGCTACTAAAAATAAAAGGGGACAGGCTTTGAACAATTATTTTTGTAATCTGTCCTCTCTTTCTGTACTTATGTGGCACTATTTATCTCATAATTGACAGTGGGTATGTGCATTTGACATTTAATGAAATCTTATATTTGTGGGGCGTAGTATTCTTTTTTGAACATGTTTAACAAAGCAAAGCCAACATGGGTTCTATATGAAAGAAAAATGTGGAAATTAACAAATGAACAGAAACTTAAGTAAAACATTTGGAAGGATCTTGAGGGAAAATATGTAAAATAAGGTTAAAGGTAGAGTTTAGCAACCTTTACTTATTGAGGAAATCCCCTTAATATCTAAAAATATGTCAGGAACAGCAGTTGAAAGGGTGGGCATTTCCTATTTAGAACAGTTATGCATAATAGTGTTGAATGCTTCAAATTGAACTTCCTTCCTATATAATCAGGGGCCTATTAAAGGTGAAAGGAAAGCATTCTTTATTATTAGCCACCACTTAGTGTGGAAATCTTATCATTTAAAAGCTGGGCACACATTTTTATATGATAGTGCTAATGTAAAAGTAAACAGGGTATCGCAAGCAAGTCGCTAAATATTTATGAACAGTTGGAAAGTTTATCAAGCCAATGTAAAAATGGGAAAATTTTTGTCATCGTCCATTATATGACAATATCAAATAGCTTCTCAACCCAAAACAAACGTATTGCAAATAAGCATATATAGAAAAAGGATATAAGAAGGTCCTAGTGTGTGTGAGATTCTAGTCTCAAGAACACAATTTAGGCCATTCGGTCTGCAGAGACCTTTAGATATCCCTCTTGTACAGGAAAGATGAAGAGGGTTCTTATAAGTAATAGAAAAAGAACCTGTTTACCTTTATAACGGAAATCCTAATTCCACAAGGCTTCTAAATCATAGTGACAAGATTATCCAATACATATCCTCACACTGTAGAAGCCCAACACCAAATAAAATCAGCCAAAGTTGCTTACTGGAGACTCTTTCCATATATAAATAGCCATACCTTAAATTGAGAACTCTCTTTTTTTAGTTTTTATTCCTGTACCCTTTCCTTAAACAAATTGAAATTCAGTCAGTTCAGCGGGAACCGGACGAATTTCGATCCATCTATGTGCAGGCTCGTTATACTAAAGTCAGTCTTTTAAACACTTTAAGACCGGAAGGATTTTCCCCCTTAATGACCAGGCCGTATTTTGCGATTCGGCACTGCGTTACTTTAACAGACAATTGTGTGGTCGTGCGACCCTATACCCAAATAAAATTGACGTCCTTTTTTTCCCACAAATAGAGCTTTCTTTTGGTGGTATTTGATCACCTGTGCAATTTGTTTTATTTTTTGCGCTATAAACAAAAAGCGACAATTTTGACATTCTGCTATGACATTCTCAAAAAAAAAAAAAATTTAAAATCAAAATGTTTTAACATTTTAGGCCAATTTGTTTTCTGCTACATATGTTTGGTAAAAAAAAAATCGCAATATGCGTATTTTGATTGGTTTGCGCAAAAGTTATCGCGTCTACGAACAACGGAAAAGATTTGTCATTTTTATTATTTTTTTTACTAATGGCGGCAATCTGCGATTTTCTTTTTTTTTTTTTTTTTGCTGCGTCTGTGCGGCGGGCAAATCGGACCCCTAACTGACATTTTTGACACTTTTGTGGGTACCAGTTACATTACTACAGTAATCAGTGCTAAAAATATGCACTGTTACTGTAATAATGACACTGGCAGGGAAGGGGTTACCAGTATAGGTGATCAATGGGTTAAATGTGACCCTAGGGGAGTGATTCTAACTGTGGGGGGGCATGGTTTTTGAGATGATCAAAGAGACATGAGATCCTATATAGCAGGATCACATGAGCTCTATGATCATCCCAGAGAGAAGGATGGTCGGCTGTGTTTACAACAACCGACCATCCTCCTTTCTCATCGGGGAGCGATCACGGGTGTCGGGCAGCAATCGGAGCCGCCTGACCCGCGCATCGGCTTCCCCGCTGCCGAGTGGGGGCGGGAGCGCGCCGGCGGCCGCGCGCACTTGCCCCCTAGCTTTCTGCGCCGACCGACGTAGATCTATGTCGGTTTGCGCAGGAGAGACACCCTGCCGTAGTAAAAAGGCGGCGGGTGGTCGGGAAGTGGTTAAACAACTTCAGTACAACCAGCCTTTTTTGTGTGATCATTTTATTCTGACCGCTGGAAACCTCCTGCTGTTAGAATACAGTAGTGCAGCGGGAGGGATTCCCCCAATACCTCTGTGTTGATGGGGGAATCGAATCCTTTTCTTTCCTTCAACTTGTGCTTGAAGGAAAAAAAATTGCATAATGTATGGCCAGCCTTAACTTTCATTTCCCTTTTCCTGCTTCTGCTATTCAAAACCGCATATCACCTCCTGGATCAATGCCCAGTACAATAAAAAAAACTTTGACAATGACTTAAAACCATCCATCATTGGTATCAATTGGTGGAATAGTGCCCCAAGGGCCAGATAAAGGCAAGCAAAGGGCCACAGTTTGGAGACCACTGCTTTAGAGGATCAGAACTTTTTTTTTGGCTTTGGGGATCTCTTTTGTGGATAATAAACATTTGGGAAAAACTTTAAGAGGAAGTAAACCCTCCTCTACAACTTGTACCTATAGGTAAGCCTATGATAAGGCTTACCTATAGGTACTGTAAATATCTCCTAAACATGCACCGTTTAGGAGATATTTACCTTACATGCAGCCAGTGACGTCACTGGCGCATGCGCTCTGAAGGAACGGCCGCTCGTGCCGTTCCTTCAGAGTCCCGTGCCATGACTGTCGGCTCCCGCGCGCGTGCGAGGGAGTGATGTCACCGCGGCTCCGGCCAATCAGATGGCCGGATGCCGCGATCCCGGAAGACAGGCGACTGGACATGTCGCCCGTCATAGAGGTGAGTGAGCGGCACGGCGGGGGCTCGTTCTAAGGTAAGTATTTCATAATGAGCTAGTATGCGATGCATATTAGCTAATTATGTCTTTCTCTTGCAGGGTGGAAAAAAAAAAAAACGAGTTTACAACCTCTTTTATTTACAGTTTAAGGCCTCATGTACACTACAGGTGCTAAACTGAAGTTTAGATGCAGTTGGGCATTTTTTCAGCAGCCCCTGAACTCTCCTCTGTTATCTTATGTGTACATGTACACTCAGTCGTTTATAGTAGTTTAGAGGCAGTTGAGGTTACAGGCATTTTTTTTTTTTAAAGCAGAAAAATCGCATTCAGGACTGTAGTTTACCGGCATTTCAAATGCTTGTAACCGTAACCACGGTAAGCTGCGTATATGTGCGTTTGTGTTTATAAGCAGAAAGGGGGAAAATTTTCTAAAACTTTTTGAACCTATAAAACTGTTGAAAAAACACAAATCTCACCACATGCTGTTGCCTGCATCAGTGGATGAGTCCAGTAGTGACGAACTCTGGTCCTCTCACGCAATGTTCTACATCTTTGGAGCCTAAGCAACATCAGGAGCATTTCCTCACACATACTCATGATGGGATCCATAGTGAAAACCCAAAAAATAAGACCGCTATTTACCAGCACACTGCTCTCTCTGCTGTGGCTCTCTCTTCTCTCACAGAATCGCTGAATCTACTATAATAAAGTACAAGTGTCTCTGCGTCCAGTCCCTGTGTCCGTGGGATTGCGCTCCTGCGCATGTGCCCCACTGACATGCGCAGTATGACGGATGCACTATCCGACGGTAGATAGAGAGCGGAGGCGAGAGAATCTATTGTCAGATTCTGCCTCGCTCTCTGTTCTATCTATGGGGACGGATTGGATTATAGAGTATTTATTCTTATATGAGAAATGGCAGGAATATTGTCTGATTAGAGATCAAAAACACAGCTCTTATCGGGGCACATTAAAGGGGAGCTGTGTTTGTGCCATTTCTCATATAAGAATGAATACTCTGTAATCCAATCCGTCCCCATAGATAGAACGAGGCGAGAGCGAGGCACACTCAGCAAAGCGAATCTGCAAATGTTGAAACGCTGTTAATGGGACATTGCCTGATTGAAATCTACCACTGTAAGTGCATTACTGTAAAAAAAAACAAACAAACCACAGAACATAGACACGCTATTAAAGGGACATTTATAAGCAAACTGACTTTAGTAGCAAAGTACGCCTACAGAAAATCTGCGAGTGTGATTGCGAAACCTTACAAAAAAATGGAAAGTAAAGACACGTTTTGAACGGGACATTTGCAAATAGAAACACTGCAGACGCAAAACACGCCTGAATGAAATCTGCGACTGTAGGTACATTACTGTAAAAAATAAATCGCAGAACATAGACACGCTATTAAAGAGACATTTATAAGCAAACTGACTTCAGTAGCAAAGTACGCCTTACTGGAACAAGTCTGTTTTTACAAATGTTTGACCACGTATGTTCTAGCACCCGTTAATGTAACGGGCTTAATGTCTAGTTAGTTAATAATTTACTTGTTTTTCATGAATTGTGTGCATTTGGGAGGGTCTACTAACCTCAAATGCTCATAACTGCTGTTAAACGCGCATAAACTCGTTATGTAAAAGCTGTAAAATGGGCGTTTTTCATAGTCTGTTTCCAGCTGTCAAGTTTCAAGCCTTCAGAAGAGGTTTTAAACTGCCCTATGTACATGAGCCCTAAAAGGTTGACATTTTCAAATGTTTTCCAGTCATTTCAAAAAAGCCTACTTTCACATACACTAATTACCATAACAAGCCCAAAGTACAAGTTCACTTTTCATGTAAACCCTTTCAGTGTTACTTTGTGATGCTCAGGGGGAAAAGAGGCAGTTTACATCAATTGGTTTGTGTAGATTGATTGAAATTCAGCGGTTCAGGAGGAACCAGATGGATTTCGATCCATGTATGGCACTGCCTGTTCAACGGAAGTCAGTCAATACATTGACCGTGTCAAATAGGCTTGTTTTAAATGTTTTCTTTATCAGCCAGCTGCAGCAGAGTGGAATGTCACAGCAGGGAGTATTCCTCTATCTATCATCCATGTCTAATTTAAGATTAGAATAAATTGGGCAGAATAATCAATGTGATGGTGCAGTTTTGCACAGTATTTTACTGCGCAAATCTGTGTGAGCATTGAGCAAAAATCAAGTCTTTGGTTCTTGACCCGGAGGTCCATGCAACTCTGTGACAGGAGATCACTCATTTATAATGGTGATCTGTCCCCCAACTGGTATGAGTGTGCAGTAAGTTAATATTACAGTTGATGATAAAATGCTAGGAAACATGCCCCACTTCAAGATGGCAGCTGAGGCTCACAAGAAACCCTGATGATGCCACTGCGAATCACCGTGGTTGTAAAGTGCTCACAGAGCTCCCTGTCACAAGATCACAGGTCCAGGAGCTGATGAATTTGTTGACACTGTTAGCTGGTGAATCCAGCACATGTTCAGATCTACCCCCTGCAGATAAAAGTGGTTGCCTTTTTAAATCCACCATTGTCCCAGAATACAGCAACTGCAACATCATTTGAAAACAGCACCTTTCTTACAGGACTAATCCTTTATCATCTTGCAGCTTTTTTTTCTATTGTCACCTGTCTTTTCGTCCTGCGGAAAACTAAATGGAAGTTTGATCTCTCTCTCTATCTCTCTCGCTCTCTCTCTCTCTCTCTCTCTCTCTTTCTCTAATATATATAATATATATACACGCATATTAACTTTAGTGGCATCCCAGTCTTACTCTGTAGGGTTCAATATTGAGAGTTGGCCTACCCTTTGCAGCTATAACAGCTTCAACTCTTCTGGGAAAGCGTTCCACAAGGTTTAGAAGTGTGTCTATGGTAATGTTTGACCATTCTTCCAGAAGCACATTTGTGAGGTCAGGCACTAATGTGGGCGAGAAGGCCTTACTCAGTCTGTGCTCTAATTCATCCCAAAGGTGTTCTATCTGGTTGAGGTCAGGACCAGTCAAGTTTCTTCACCCCAAACTCATCACGTCATCCATGTCTAATGGACCTTGCTTGGTGCACTGGTCCAAATCGTTTGGTTGAGGGGGATTATGGTATGGGGTTGCTTTTCAGGGGTTGGGCTTGGCCCCTTAGTTCCAGTGAAGGGAACTCTTAAGGTGTCAGCATACATGTTGGAGAATTTCACGCTTCCAACTTTGTGGGAACAGTTTGGGGTTAGCCCTTCCTGTTCCAACATGACTGCACACCAGTGCACAAAGCAAGCGTTTTATAGCAGCAGATTTTCCTCAAGAATTTGATGGCATTTTGCCCCATCCATTTTTCTTCTATCCTGACAAGTGCTCCAATGCCCGCTGCAGAGAAACACCCCCATAACAGGATATTACCACCTCCATGCTTTACTGTAGAAATGGCCTTATTTGGATGGTGAACTCTATTGGATTTTTGCCAGACATATCGTTCGGTGTTGAGGTCAAATAATTCAATTTTAGTCTCATCTGACCACTTTAAACTTGGGTCACCAGATGTCCCCAGACTAAGTCTGATTTTGTCTCCAGCACTGATCTGTGGGGCGATAGGGGGATTTACAAGCACCGATCTCCCTGTGTGGCTTTTAATGAAGCAGCTGACAGCCGCTTCTTCTCGTCTTCACTCCTGCAGCTGTCAGCTGCTTCATTGAAAGCCACACAGGGAGATTGGTGCTTGTAACTCCCCCCACTCCTGCACAGATCATCCCAGAATGCCCATCAAATGTCCCTAATCGAGAAAAGAAACAAGGGCGCCAAGTCATAAAGGTAGATGAACAGCTGTGTAATTTAATATAGTAACTTACATGTTAAAAACAGGTATTCCAATGAAACAGCATGCATGGTGTAAAAGGACAGTCCCCACAGTAGATCCGATGGAAGATGCAAATGAAGGACAGTCACATCTGGGTCCTGTGTGGCGGGTCCTGTGTAGTGGTGAAGGAAGTCCTAAATACCGGCAATGCCGGGTGATGCTGCAAATGGCTTGGGCTCCCTGGCTGGGCAGCCTCACCGCTGTCTGCCGTACAGCAGGAAGGTAATAACCCGGAACCGGAAATAGAAGGACAAGTCTGTTGGTTCCTCCACGGAAGCCGACAGGAACGTACACTGAACCGAGAGTGGAGGGCGGGCTGCAACGTCATTTCGGAGGACCTCCTCCTTCATCAGGCAAGCCCAGCCGTCCACCATAGAAAGTATTTATAATCCTAAAAAGCAATTGCACTGCTGAGGATTGGACAAACCTCAGGTGTCACCAATAAAAAAGGGAGGGAAAATTAACCAAAAAAAAAAAAAGGAACAAAAGAGAGAGGGGGGGAGAAACGAACACCTCCCAGCAGCAACAGAGGCAATCATTATTAAAGGAACATCACATTAATAGACATTAAAAAAAAAAAAAAAAAACACACCCTATATAAGAGCAGAGTAACTAACTCATCACAATAATTGGCATATGTAGAACCCTATATAGGAGCGGAGTGAATAGCTCAATGCGGACATCTCCCCATTGGATTCATATAAAATTATAAATACATAAGATATAATTAAAACATTAAATTAATGGAACCTCCGCTGTGAAGGAGGTATAACCTATCTTGTGTGAACGTGTCACATATAGAGAATGTGTAGGTATATATGAATATAGCTGTAAATATGGGACTCTATTAAAAACCTAAATATTATATAGCATTAGTGGATGAATAATAAAATATAACTCTATAAAAAAGCAATCAATAAAATACATAAAAGGCAAACAACCTCACTGGGGGTTAACCAATTAACCGCTGGCAAGGACAAAAATAGGGGGGGGGGATTGGAGGGAAAAAACAGCAAATATCAGCAGGACTCATTGTAAAAGGAAGGGAAATGCATAAAATTACCGAAAGTACCAAAATTAGCAACGATACATAATCACATCCATAGTGCTCACTATAAAATGGTGTTGATTTCGAGCTCCTCATTTAACCCCCCGGGGGCCAAGGAATTGAGAGTGAAAATCCAGAAAGTTTCCCTATGGCAGAGGGTCTGGAAACGCTCTGCCACTGAATCGCATGGGGGGATGGTCTCGATGACCCAAACCCATAGTCCCTCGGTCGACTGATTATGATGGAGACGGAAATGTCTGGGAACACTATGCTCCACAGACCCCTTTTCAATTAATCTCCTGTGGTCTCCAAAACGGGCACGCACTGTGCGGATGGTGCGTCCCACATAAAGGAGACCACAGGGACACGCCAGGCAATACACCACAAACTCAGTGGAGCAACTGTAGAAATGTTTATGGATGTATTTTTTCCCCAATGGACCCTGAAACCACTTCTGTCTGTGCATAACAAAGGGGCACATCTTGCATAAGATTTTTTTACATTGGTACATGCCCACTAAGTTACAAAAGGTAAGAAGGGGCTGTGTGGAAATTTTGGGCTTATTGACCCTGCTCGGGGCTATTATGTTTTTTACATTTCTGGGCCTCCTATAGATGACTCGCGGATACTTGGGTAAAACAGGAGCCAATTTTGGATCCTGCATTAAAATCCCCCAGTGGCGTCTATATTCTCCATCCTCTTGTGAGCATAATGGTATTGGGTTATGAATTTAACCTCCCCAAAGGCTGTCAAGTCAGATGTAGATTTAACGGAACAAGGATTTTTACATTCTTCAAAGGCCGCCTGGACCAAGGTGGAGTCGTACCCCTTGTCCAGGAACCTATGAATCAAAACTTGGCCCTGCTCCTCATAGTCTTCTCCACGGGTGCAATTTTTTGGTAATCTGGAGAATTGCCCCTTGGGGATGTTATGTATCCACTTTGGATGGTGGCAACTTCCAAAGTGGAGGTATGAGTTGCCTGCAGAGGGCTTTAAGTGTGTCCTAGACACAATCCTACCCTCTCAGTGGGACAACTCTAAATCCAAGAAACCAAGGAGGTTGGATCGATCACATGTGTGAAAGCTATACCCATGTCATTGCTGTTGCAATACTCGATGAAGGGAGTTGCGGTGGAGATGGGCCCATCCCAGATGATTATCACATCGTCGATATATCGACCGTAGTAAATCAGATGGGCCGCGAAGGGATTGTTCCTCCAAATGCATTTATCCTCCCACCAACCCATGGTGAGGTTGGCATAGGAGGGAGCAAAGGACGCGCCCATGGCTGTCCCATGTATCTGGAGGAAGTAGTCACCTGAAAATTTAAAATAATTATGTTCTGTCGGGGTCCCTGGACAAGAAATAACTAACAGCCGCAATACCTATGTCATGGGGGATGGAGGTATAGAGAGACGTCACATCTAAAGATAACCAGGTGTAAGTATCACTCCAGTAGTAATGGGAGAGGGTATCTAGAAGATGGATAGAGTCTCTAATATAAGATGGTAGGGCCTGAACCAGGGGCTGCAGGAAGGAGTCTATATATATATATATATATATAAGGATAGACTGGAGGTCAAGCTATCCATTGCGGCTATAATGGGTCTACCAGGAGGACAAGTGGAATTTTTGTGCACCTTGGGTAGGTGATAAAAATAAGGATGTTTGTATAGTTCCTTGAAAAGGAACTGATGTTCCAATATTATGATGTTCTCCTGTAGGGCCGGATCCAAAAGAGATTTCAATTCCAATTTGAAGGAATCTAAAGGATCACCCTTCAATTTGGTGTAAGTTGTCCTATCCGACAAGAGTCTATTAGACTCTTTGAGATAGTCAGCAACATCCTGAATGACCACCCCTCCCCCTTTGTCGGCCTGTCTTATAATGATATCCGAGTTGTTGCCCAGGGAACTGAGGGCCAACTTCTCCCCGGGGGTGAGGTTGGTGTGCTGATGTGAACCAGACTGCACTGAGGAGCACAGCTCCCGTAATTCATTAAATGTGGTGTGGTAAAAGGCATCTATGAATGAACCTTTAGCCTGGGTGGGATAGAAGGTGGAAGTCGGTCTGTAGTTGGAATGTCTGATGGGAGCGAAAGATATCGGGGTCGGGGTAGGATACCCCTCTCCATCCCCCCCAGCTTCTGTGTGTAGTGACTCCAGGATCTCCAATATCCTCAGGTCATCCTCACTATAATTCTCCAACAAGGGTACATCCGAGGGCCCCCGTGGAGGAAGACTGTTGTTGTTGGCCAATTCCTTAATGTAGAAGAATCTCTTCAGAGTCAACTTCCGGATGAATCCGTTGAAGTCTCTGAAGAGAGTAAAGGGATTGGGAGGGTTACTGGGGGCAAAATTGAGACCCTTTTGGAGAATAGACGTCTCGTCATCACTGTGGTACCACTGGTCATGTGGTCCCCTCCAAAATGGTCCAGTGAGCGCTGATTCACTGACCTAGGTCAGTGTGTGTCTTTTTATTCACTAAAATGTCCCTAATCGCTGGCTCCCAGAGTTCTCCTCTGGCTCCCCGGGTCCTCGCCTGGCTCCCCGGGTCCTCCTCCTCCGGCTCCCCCTCTGGACACCTCCAGGTCCCCCTCTGGGCTCCTATGCCCCCCGTCCTGGATCTGTCAGCATGGAGAGCGGAAGAAGGAGCCAGTAAATATGTCATTTACCAGCTCCTGCCTTTTCTGAATGAGCAGAGTCAGTGATCACTGACTGTTCATTCATAACTGAGCATCGTAAACAGTGTCAGTTTATGAATGAACAGGAGCCTATGTCCATTCATCTTCATTGCAGCTGAGGCTGCAGAGAGGGTCTGGGGAATCTGGCTCCTCCAGTCCTTTTCTCTGTCTCAAAGGCAAGATGTCAGGGATCTGTTTATACCCCTGATATCTCACCAAAGCCCCCTAACAGGGCTAATAAAAAAAAAAAGAACCGTAATAAATATTTAAAAATGACATTGTATAAACAGTAAAGAATTCTAAAAAAAAAAACCACTGGCACCCCCCCCCCCCCCAACAAAAAAAAAGCATTGTCAAAAAAATGTATATATTGTTAAAAATAAAATTGTAAAAAAAAAAAAAAAAAAGACCGCTGACATCGACCACTTCTCTACTGACACCATCCACTGCCAAAAAAGAATTGTGAAAAAATTAAAACAAAAAATATTTGTAAAAAATGTATAAATAAAATTTATAAAAACGACTGACCCCCGTCCAGTGCTCTACTGACACCGTCCAGCCATACCCGTCCACAACCCCCACCCTAAACCGAACACTTTGAAAAAAATATTTGAAAAAAGGAATAAAAATAAAATTGTAAAAATAATAAAATTAAAAAAACTACTGACACCATCTACCGCTTTTCTGACACTGTCCACTGCCCTCACAAATATTTGTAAAAAAATAATACAAAAATAAAATTGTAAAAAAAAATTAAAAAATAAAATAACCAAAAAAAATGGACACTGTCTATTGCTCTACAGATAATATCCACTGCCCTACTGACACTATCCTGCACATACTACCCACCACCATATACTCCACACTCTTCTCCTGCACATACTACCCACCACCATATACTCCACACTTGTCTCCTGGACATACTACTCACCATCATATAATCCACACTTGTCTCCTGGACATACTACCCACCACCATATACTCCACACTCTTCTCCTGCACATACTACCCACCACCATATACTCCACACTCTTCTCCTGCACATACTACTCACCACCATATACTCCACACTCTTCTCCTGCACTTACTACCCACCACCATATACTCCACACTCTTCTCCTGCACATACTACCCACCACCATATACTCCACACTCTTCTCCTGCACATACTACCCACCACCATATACTCCACACTCTTCTCCTGCACATACTACCCACCACCATATAATCCACACTCTTCTCCTGCACATACTACCCACCACCATATACTCCACACTCTTCTCCTGCACATACTACTCACCACCATATACTCCACACTCTTCTCCTGCACATACTACCCACCACCATATACTCCACACTCTTCTCCTGCACATACTACCCACCACCATATACTCCACACTCTTCTCCTGCACATACTACCCACCACCATATACTCCACACTCTTCTCCTGCACATACTACCCACCACCATATAATCCACACTCTTCTCCTGCACATACTACTCACCACCATATACTCCACACTCTTCTCCTGCACATACTACTCACCACCATATACTCCACACTCTTCTCCTGCACATACTACCCACCACCATATACTCCACACTCTTCTCCTGCACATAATGGAAGATTTCCCCTTTACTACTTTTCTGGGGACAACCCAAAATTTGGGATTTTCATTTACTTTTACTTTCACTTTCAATGATAATGGTAAACAGGACAGATAGAGAGGGTGAATCTCCCATATGCAGGCACAGGCAGCTATAAAAATTGACAGGTGTGCTAATCCATCTCCACTCTTTCCAATACTAAATAAATTGTTTTTGCCTTTAGTTGTTCTTCAAGTATTCTATTTACCATTTGAAGGGGTTTTCCATTTTTGTTCTTAAAATGGAAACCAAAAAAGATTGTAAGTGTCATTCTGTCAGCTTCTATCTTTTAATTCCATTATTATGTAAAGCAAAACTGGTGAATTTACAATTGAAATTGCTTCAGACCCTTCTTAAACGTTTGTTATTTTCAATCCTGGTTACTGGTTAGTTATTAAATGTTTTGCAGCTCCCAATTCTGATCCATGTTATAACTTAGATTTGTAGCTAAAGGAAAAAATCCATTCTGCAAAAAGCTGTTACATCTGTGGACAGTGTCTACCCTCTCTATGATGATCTATGACAGTAGGAATAGATCTGATGGGTGATGAAATATTGCAGTGTTTGTTCATGCTTTAATCCTGGGCTAACGGAAATGGAATGAAAATGGCCATATACCAGATGACAGCTCTTCACTCCAAAGAATGCAGGTTACATCATGTAAAATCACCCATTAGCTTTGCAGCTGCATGTGCAGGCAGAAATGACAAAATTCTCTTTTAGATTGTATAGTATTAGATATTTTTTCTATCAAAAAAATAAATTGGCTATCGTTTTAGTTTTCACAAAGTCCCCAAAGATTAACAACCCTGAGGATCCTAACCTCGCTCGTTATCACCCAAATTTATAACTGTGTATTCAGACACTTCAAATCCTCAACAAAATAAAATGTCCTTATAATATGATGTGATATACAACGTGAACGGCAACCTCTGAAGACACCCAGGAGGAGGGGCGAAACGCATGACCTTATAAACTGGTGAATTCCCCAAATCTTCTATCTTGTAAATGACCGGACTGTCAGCATCTTTAACCACTTTACAACCGGAGGATTTTGCTGTCTTACGTCCAGACCACTTTTTGTGCTTCGGCACTGTGCGACTTTAACTGACAATTGTGCGGTCATGCAATGTGGTACCCAAACAAAATTTACGTCCTTTTTTTCCCACAAACAGAGCTTTCTTTTGGTGGTATTTGATCACCTCTGCGCTTTTTATTTTTTGCGATATTAATAAAAAAAGAGCGAAAATTTTGCAAAAAAATGAAATTTTCAACTTTGTCTTTTAAAAAATATCCAATATACTCAATTTATGTCATATTTTTTGGCCAAAATATATTTAGCTACATGTCTTTGACAAAAAAAAATTCAATGAGCGTATTTTTATTGGTTTGCGCAAAAGTTATAGCGTCTACAAACTATGGTGTAAATACTGAAATTTTACGCAGCTTTAATTTCTGACTGCCTATCTCAATTCATGAAGTGCTAAAATGGCAGGGCAGTACAAGACCCCCCCAAATTACCACTTTTTGGAAAGTAGACATCCTAAGGAATGTTCTGAGATGCATGTTGAGCTCATTGAATATTTAATTTTTTTGTCACAGGTGTTTGAAAAATGAATAAAAAAAAAAAAATTTTTTTTTTTAACACAAAGTTGTCACTAAAAGATAAATTTCTCACACATGCCATGGGTATATGTGTAATTACACCCCAAAATATATTCTGCTGCTTCTCCTGAGTACAGGGATACCACATATGTGAGACTTTTTGGGAGCCTAGCTGTGTACGGGACCCCGAAAATCAATCTCCATCTTTAGGTTTTCTAATGGCGTAAATTGCTGATTTTACTCCTCACTACCCATCACAGTTTCGGAGGCCCTGAAATTTCAAGATAGCACAAAACCCCCCAAATGACCCCATTTTGCAAAGTAGACACCCCAAGCTATTTGCTGAGAGGCATGGTGAGTCCATGGAATATTTTATATTTTGCCACAAGTTTTGGGAAAATTACAATTTTTTTTTTTTTTAACACAAAGTTGTCACTAAAAGATAAATTTCTCACACATGACATGGGTATATGTGGAATGACACCCCAAAATACATTCTGCCGCTTCTCCTCAGTATGGGGATACCCCATGTGTGAGACTTTTTGGGAGCCTAGCTGTGTACGGGACCCCGAAAATGAATCTCCATCTTTAGGTTTTCTAATGGCGTAAATTGTTGATTTCACTCCTGACTACCCATCACAGTTTCGGAGGCCCTGAAATTTCAACATAGCACAAAACCCCCCCAAATGACCCCATTTTGCAAAGTAGACACCCCAAGCTATTTGCTGAGAGGCATGGTGAGTCCATGGAATATTTTATATTTTGCCACAAGTTCCGGGAAATATATTATTATTATTTTTTTTTTTGTTTTTTTACACAAAGTTGTCACTAAATGATATATTGCTCACACATGCCATGGGTATATGTGAAATGACACCCCAAAATACATTCTGCTGCTTCTCCTGAGTACAGGGATACCACATGTGTGAGACTTTTTTGCAGTCTAGCCGAGTACAGGTCCTCGAAAGCCAACCCCCACTTTCAGGCTTTCCAAGGGCGTAAATTGTTGATTTCACTCCTGACTACCTATCACAGTTTCGGAGGCCATGAAATGCCAAGACAGCACAACCCCCCTCCAAATGACCCCTTTTCGGAAAGTAGACACCCTAAGCTATTTGCAGAGAGGCATGTTGGGTGTTTTGCAGATCTCACTTTTTGTCACAAAGTTTTGGAATTTGAAAAAAGAGGAAAAAAAATGCATTTTCCTGTTTTTTCTTCATTTTCCAAAAAAAATGAGAGATGCAAAATACTCACCATGCCTCTCAGCAAATAGATTAGAGTGTCTACTTTGCAAAATGAGGTCATTTTGGGGGGTTTTGTGCCATCTTGGCGTTTCATGGCCTTCAAAAGTGTGATAGGTAGTAAGGAGTGAGATCAACAATTTACGCCCTTAGAAAGCCTGAAGGTGGGGAGTGGTTTTCCGGGTCCTGTACGCGGCTAGACTGCAAAAAAGTCTCACACATGGGGTATCCTTGTACTCAGGAGAAGCAGCAGAATGTATTTTGGGGTGTCATTTCACATATACCCATGGCATGTGTGAGCATTATATCATTTACTGACAACTTTGTGTAAAAAAAAAAAAAATAATAATTATTTTCCTGAAACTTGTGGCAAAATATAAAATATTCCATGGACTCATCATGCCTCTCATCTAATAGCTTGGAGTGTCTACTTTGCAAAATGGGGTCATTTGGGGGGGTTTTGTGCCATTTTGGCATTTCATGGCCTTCAAAAGTGTGATAGGTAGTAAGGAGTGAGATCAACAATTTACGCCCTTAGAAAGCCTGAAGGTGGGGAGTGGTTTTCCGGGTCCTGTACGCGGCTAGACTGCAAAAAAGTCTCACACATGGGGTATCCTTGTACTCAGGAGAAGCAGCAGAATGTATTTTGGGGTGTCATTTCACATATACCCATGGCTTGTGTGAGCATTATATCATTTACTGACAACTTTGTGTAAAAAAAAAAAAAAAAAAAAAATAATAATTTTCCTGAAACTTGTGGCAAAATATAACATATTCCATGGACTCATCATGCCTCTCATCTAATAGCTTGGAGTGTCTACTTTGCAAAATGGGGTCATTTGGGGGGGTTTTGTGCCATTTTGGCATTTCATGGCCTTCAAAAGTGTGATAGGTAGTAAGGAGTGAGATCAACAATTTACGCCCTTAGAAAGCCAGAAGGTGCGGATTGGTTTTCTGGGTCCTGTATGCGGCTAGACTGACAAAAAGTCTCACACATGGGGTATCCCTGTACTCCGGAGAAGCAGCAGAATGTATTTTGGGGTGTCATTTCACATATACCCATGGCATGCGTGAGCAATATATTATTTAGTGACAACTTTGTGTAAAAAAAAAAAAAAACAAATTGTCATTTTCCTGAAACTTAGGGCAAAATATAAAATACTCCATGGACTCAATATGCCTCTCAGCAAATAGCTTTGGGTGTCTACTTTCCAAAAAGGGGTAATTTGGGGGGTGTTTGAACAGTCCTGGCATTTTATGCTCAATTTTAGCAACACATCACCCACTCTTCTAACCACTTGAAAACCAAGCCTTTTCTGTGAGTTTTTGTTTACATGAAAAAATATTTTTTTTTCACAAGAAAATTACTTTGAACCCCCAAACATTATATATTTTTTTAAAGCAGAGGCCCTACAGAACAAAATGGTGGATGTTGCAATTTTTTTTGTTACACGGTATTTGCGCACACATTTTCCAAACGCAATTTTTGCGTAAAAAAACACTTTTTTTATTTTTAATGCAGAAATACACTATATAATTCCAAATTGTTTGGTAAAATTTAAAAGATGATCTTATGCCGAGTTCATAGACACCTAACATGACATGCTTTAAAAATTGCGCACGCCCGTGCCGCGGCAACCATCTACGTACGGTTTTAAAAGCCTTTAAAAGTCTTTACAGGTTACCACTTTGGACTTACAGAGGAGGTCTACCACAACAATTACTGCCCTCGACCTGGCGTTCACGGCGATACCTCACATGCATGCTGAAATTGCGGTTTACATATGACACTAGACCAACGCTTGTGCGCGCATTTGCGCGCAAGCACGGGGGGACAGGGGGGCTTGATTTTTTTTTTTTGTTTTTTTTTTTTTTTAATTTGCTTTCTTATGTTATTTTGACACCTTTTCTTTCATTTTTTTTTCTTTAATCATTTTTATTGTTATCACGGTGAATTTAAATTTCCTCTATGATAGCAATCTGTAGTGACAGGTACTCTTTTTAAAAAAAATTGGGGTCTTTTATACTCTAGATCTTTCCTCTGACCTTAACGCATCTGACCATACCAAAATTGGTGTGATAAAATACTTTCCCAATTTCCCAATGGCGCTGTTTATTTCTGGCGAAACAGAAGTTATGAAATGCTCGTAGCCTCCGGCATCTTAGGCCATAGAGATGATTGGAGCCATTCTCATCTCCAATCAGCTCTATGGTTAGATAATTGAACCACCGGCTGCACTCTCGGGTTAACCGGTGGGACAGGAGAGCCCGAGAAAAACCGTGGAAGGCAGCGGAAGGCGGCAGGAGGGGGGGGGGGGAGTCCCCTCCCACTGCATGTAAAAGCAGTCTAGCGGCCAATTATCCGCTAGGATTGCTTTTACATGTAAGCCGACCGCTTGCTGTAAAAAACGATACCAAGATGATGCCTAAATCTGCAGGCATCATCCTGGTATAACCACTCAAAGTCCAGCAACGTACCAGTACATTGCTGGTCTTTGTTTGGCATATAGGTTTTTTTTTTTTCATGCAGCCTGTGGGCTGAACGAAAAAAAAGAGAACCTATCAGAAATCAGCACAGGAATAATGCGTAGTATTACTCATCATTAACCGCCCAAACAACCACCCACTGAATTTAATGATGGGTATACACGACACTATCCACGTATACCAAAATAGGATTTTAACTGCAGTGCTGAAATCAGAAAATCACCACAGCTGCTATCAGCAAAGGTATCCATATATGCTGAGCGCAAACGCTGTTTGTGTCAGAATATATAAAATCAATGCATGGTAGCCGACGAGTACCTGCAAGAGAAACAGGTCACAAAAGAATGAAAAAACAAACAAAGTACATTAAAAAAAAGTACATTAGGAAGAGTAGGACATATAAAATGACTGACACAACAAAAGTTTTTGGATTCTCATCATTAACCGCCCAAACAACCACCCACTGAATTTAATGATGGGTATACACGGCGCTATCCACGTATACCAAAATAGGATTTTAACTGCAGTGCTGAAATCAGAAAATCACCACAGCTGCTATCAGCAAAGGTATCCATGTATGCTGAGCGCAAACACTGTTTGTGTCAGAATATATGAAATCAATGCGTGGTAGCCGACGAGTACCTGCAAGAGAAACAGGTCACAAAAGAATGAAAAACAAACAAAGTACATTAAAAGTACATAGGAAGTGTAGAAGAACATAAAAAATGACTGAGACGACAACTATTTTTGGCTTTTATGTATTTTTTTTTTTTTCTTCAAACGTCGAGTTCCAGGTTCCAGGTTCGGGTCTCTCAAAATGACGATAGCCATCGAACATCTTTTGAGACCCTGTGTAAATGTGCCCTAAACTGTGCCGTGCTGTACCCTATGCTAATAATCCACTAGTGTGTGGTAGCGACGGAAACAGTCACCGTGGCAAAGACCAGGTCGGTCAGGACAGTCGGGACAATAATTCCGGGTGTCACGCCTAAATCCGCGCTTGCTGCAGACACGGCATCTTTTTTGGGGGTATCGTTTGGTATCGGTACTCGGGAGGTATTGCGGAAAATGCCTCTCATGCAGCCGCCTCACTGCATCTGGTTGGGGAAGTTGGGCAGGAGCACCAGCTGAATACACAAGGGCTCTGATTATCTCTTCTTGGAATTGAAAGAAGGATAATGTTCCAGCAGAAGCTTTGTATAAGACAAAAGCGTTGTAAACAGCCAATTGAAATAGGTATACAGACACTTTTTTGTACCAGCGTCTGGCCTTACGGGCAATTAAGTACGGTCCCATCATCTGGTCGTTGAAGTCCACCCCTCCCATTTTACGGTTATAGTCGTGGACACAGAGGGGTTTCTCAACAACAACACCGGTGACCGTAGTAATTTGGACTGCCGTGTCTGGGTGAATGGAGGACAGCACGTAAACGTTTCGTTTGTCCCTCCACTTCACTGCAAGCAATTCCTCGCACCTCAAGCAGGCTCTCTCCCCCGAGCTCAGTGGGGCATTCACTAGCCGCTGGGGGAAGCCCCGGCGATTAGATCGCACGGTGCCACAAGCGCCAATTTGCAATTGATAGAGGTGTCTAAAAAGTGGCACGCTTGAATAGAAATTGTCCACGTACAAGTGGTACCCCTTTCCGAATAAGGGTGACACCAAGTCCCAAACTATCTTGCCGCTGCTCCCTATGTAGCCTGGGCAGTCGGGGGGCTCCACAGTGCTATCTTTTCCCTCATAGACACGGAAATTAACTGTATAACCTGTGGCCCTGTCACAAAGCTTATACAACTTGACCCCGTATCTGGCACGCTTGCTGGGGAGGTACTGTTTGATAGCAAGGCGACCAGTAAACTTAATCAGGGACTCGTCAACGCAGACATCTTGTTGGGGGGTAAACAAGGCTGCGAACCGCTGATTGAAGTGGTCTATGAGGGGCCGAATTTTGTGGAGCCGATCATATTCAGGGTCTCCCCGAGGACGACAGAGTTCATTGTCGTTGAAATGCATGAACCGAAATATTTGTTGGTATCGAGCCCTGGACATAGCAGCAGAGAACACGTACATTTGATGAATTGGGTCAGTGGACCAATATAACCGCAATTCATTCTTTCTTGTAATGCCCGTGTTGAAGGAAAGGCCCAGAAAGGTTTTAAACTCCTGAATCGTAATAGGATTCCAGGCGAATGGTCTGGCAAGGGGTGAATTTGGGTTGGCGGCGATGAATTGTTGAGTGTACAAATTTGATTGGTCCACAATAGATCTGAAAAGATCTTCAGTGAAAAACAGCTCAAAAAAGTTTATGGGATTAAAACCAGCTGTTTCCACTTGGATTCCGGGTTGGGCGGTGAATGGGGGAAGTACTGGCGCTGTGGAATCTGTGGGCTGCCAATTAGGATATGCCAGCGCTTCAGGGAGGACACTATGGGCTCTACGGGCCTGTCTTCGGATACGCGGTGGCTGCGGGCCACTACTCGTGCTAGCCACCGCACCAGCTTCAACTGCACTCAGGTGACTCGCCACGTCACCAGGTGATACTGCAGTGCTGGTTGAAGGTCCAGGGTGTACTAGGCCGCTCGTGCTTGCCAGTTCACGAGAAGTGTGAGCGGCACTAGTACTGGCACTCTGCTGCATACCAGAAACCTCCAGTTCTTGCAAGTCAACAACTCCAGAATGGGGTCGGGTACGCCTGACCCTAGCAGGGACCCCTCTGTCGGAGCTATCTGTCAGGGAGCCGCTGCTGTCATCTGGTTCGTATATTGACCCTGATTCTGACAGTGAGGCTTCCCCATCGCTCTCACTTGACATGGCCATTATACTGTATATAGCATCATCACTGAACGAACGTTTTGTCATTTTGGTAGCTAAATTTACTCGTACAGTGATGCGACTACTAGGTAATAAAAGCACCTGGTTGTCGAGGACTATTTGGTCGCTACAAAGAAAAACTGCTAGTGCTAACAGAGATCAGGCCTGACTCTGCTAACGCAGCGGTTTTGTGTGATTTGTGTTTTTTGGAAGTGTCAGTAATCTATTGATTACTACACTTGCCTGGGTAAGGTGGGCTGGGCAGGGGGGCTAAACGCAGGTGCTAGCAGGAATCAGTGCTGATTGTGCAAACACTGCGTTTGGGGAACACTAAATTATGAGGACGCTAGTATAGTTCTGATCAGATCAGATATTGATCTGTTCAAACACTATACTAGTAACGGTGGTGTGTGTGTGTTAGTGTACTTGACTCTAACTGACGCTAAGTAACGGTGGTGTAGTGGGACCCTGACGCTAACTAGCTAGCCTAAGTTGTGTCACCCGTGACGCTAATACAGTGATCGGTAATCACTGTATATAGTGAACACTGTGACAGGGAAGTGAAGGGGTTAAACTGGGGGAGATCAAGGGGTTAAACCTTTATAGAGGATAGATGGCGGGTGGCCTAAACCTATTCGGGCCTAGCGCAAGCGCAAATTAGGGTCACCAGTGACACTAAATACAGTGATCAGTAGTTATCTGATATACTGTATATATTAGTGCACTGATTTATATGGAGTGAAGGGGTTAACTGGGGAAGATCAAGCGGTTAAAAGTTTATTAGGGAATAGGTGGCGGGTGCCCTAACCCTATATGGGCTTAGCGCAAGCGCAAATTAGGGTCACTAGTGACACTAAATACAGTGATCAGTATTTACCTATATACTGTATTTAGTGCACAGAGTAATAGGTAGTGAAGGGGTTAACTGGGGCTGATCAAGGGGTAAAAACTTTATTAGGGGATAGGTGGCGGGTACCCTAACCCTATTTGGGCCTAACGCAGGCGCAAACTACGCTCACAAGTGACACTTATACAGTGATCAGTAAAATATCTGTATACCACTGTATATAGTGTTCACTGTGAGGGGTTTTGGGGGTGATCAGGGGGTGATCAGAGGTGATGAAGGGGTTAAATGTACCTATGTGAGGTGTGTCAGTGTAGTGCTTAGTGGAACTCACGTTTTTGGTGTGTCTCTGTCTCTCTCCTGGAACCGAAAGGACTCCAGGAAGGACAGTGACATCACTTCCCCTGTCTGTGTTTACATTACACAGACAGGGGACAGATTGCCATTGGTGGGGACCGATCTACAGACACTGACCAAAAATCATTGGTCAGTATCTGATGACTGATCGGTTCCCTACCGAATGACATCGGGATCGGGACCCGCGGCGCGCGGGAGCGCGCTCTGGAGCCGTGATCGCGCATCACGTTAATACTACGTGGCTGAGCGGTATCGTGCCGCTCTGCCGCAGTAGTATTACCGTGAGCGGTATTAAAGTGGTTAAAGCGGAGTTCCACCCTGGAATACTTTTTTTTAATAAAAATACCCCCGGGACAGTCAGGGCTAGTACATTCCACAATGGCTAGCCTCTGATCTGTCCCGGGTTGCACTTACCTTTTAGGACAAATACTTACCTTGAAAAAGTATTGTCCAGCGCTGCCATCTCAGGTGTGGGCAGCTTGAAGCCAGCGCGATCCTCTTCTGCGTCCTCTTCCGTCTTCTTCGGTCCCACGATGCACTGCACCGGCCCCGACGTCACTTCCGGTGTGCGCGTGTCATCCCTCCACAGCTTCTGGGCATGCCCAGAAGCTGTTTAGAAGGGAATGACGCGCGTGCCCCGGAACTGACGTCGGGGCCGGTGCAGGCACAATCATTCCTGGGAGCGATGACGTTCAGCTCCCAGGAATCATTGCAAAGCCAGGAAGTGACGACAGGCCGTGGCCGCCGAGGGGAGGAAGAAGGAAGTAAGGTAAGTATATTTTCTTCTCTACGAGGTAAGTAAAAAAAAAAAAAAAAATGCGATTATCCATTTGTTTTTCAGGTGACCCGGAGCGAGAAGATGGAGGTAAGTATCATTTTAGGGTGGAACTCCACTTTAACTCCGGTCTAGCAAGAACAAGTGCAAAAAGGCTTAGTTAAAAGCTACACTGCTCACAGGCACAGGAATGCTTAAAGCGACTGTAAGGTCTTTTTTTCCTATAAAAATAACAAACCTGTTAAATTTGCCTGTGATCCTGGCCCCTCCCTCCTGTTGAGTGCCTCCGCAGCAAGCAGCTTGCTATGGGGGCACCTGAGCTGAGTCACAGCTCCCTGTGTAAGTTCAGCCACTGAGCCCTGGCCCTGCCCCCTCTCTCTCCTGATTGGCTAGCTCACTTTGACCGCAGCGGCAGCCAATGGCACCACTGCTGTGTCTCAGCCAATCAGGAGGGAGAATCTCAGATGGCTGAAACACTCGTGGACATCGCTGGACAGAGAGGGACCTCAGGTAAGTATTAGGGAGTACCGAGGGGGGCTTCATAGAATGTAATAAGATAAAAAACCTAACTTTACAACTCCTTTAAGGGTACAGTAATACACATTTAGCCATGTGTGATGTGGGAAGAGAATAATCAGGGATTATTTGAAATGTATTAACCGTCTATGGGATTTCACCAGTTGATGAGATCATGCGCATTTGACTTCCATTTTAATTAAAGGGGTCAATAGTTTTGTGCAAACACTTTGGTGAAGAGGAAGAGCACAGTATTGGCGTCACAAACTGACAAAAAATGTTTTGAAAGTTTGGGATTTAATTTATAAACTCGCCAGAGTCGCCACTAATTGCACTAACAGGGACAATTTTTTTTTTACCAGGCATAGGGGATTTTTTTTTTTGGGAACGGGTTAGGAAACACACAACTAAAGGATATAGCAAGGGATGGAAAAATACAATCATTTCAGGAATTAAAGCACAGAGGTGGACTGACAAGGTAAACAAATGGAGTTATTTACAATTAAAACACTTTGTGAGAACACTATCACAACCAATTCAGTCAGAGGAGAATTTAAACCCAATTGAACGACTATGTAATGCACAGAAATGATAAAATATGGAACATCTCGAATATATAGAAAACTCACGGAAATGGTGGGGGAGGACTGGAAAGGCCCACATACATCAAGAAATGGGAAGAGGAGTTGGGCATTAGGATAGGCGAGCAACAAGTATCAAACATGCTGAGATCGGCACATGGGTATGCTACTGATATAAATACAATAGAAACTAACTACAAATGCCTAGGAAGGTGATATATAACACCCGAGAAAGCCCAAAAATACCAACAAAGCACCTCCGGCCTATGTTGGAGAGGATGTAATCAGAACAGTACCATGGCACATATTTGGTGGGAGTGTATAAAAATTAAGAGATACAATATTATATTAAGGAGATTACTGGAGAAGAGGTACTAAACGGCCCAGGGCATGTTTATTTCACAATGCAAAAAGTACACCAAAACAATATAAGAGAACTTTGGTTCCACATTCGATAAATGGCAATCCCAAAAAAATTATTACGAGTCTATAACAGAGTGGTATGAAAGAATAGAGTATATATTCAAAATGGAATATCTGTGAAGGAGAGAAGAGCGTAAAGTCGAAAAATGTAACAATATATGGGAAAGATAGAGCTCAAGAAAACTACGAAATATTCAGAGAAATGGATAGTGTAAAGGGGAGGAGGAGATGTGGAAGAGTGAGGGAAGTGGCACTTGGGAGGGATGAGGAAAAAGAGGGAGGTGGGAAGGAATGGGAAAGGGGAAGTATTGTGTATGTATTGAATTTTATAATTTGATAAACCAGATGGTTCCCCTTTTTTATATGGGAAAAAAAAAACGAAAAAACGTGTTCATAAAAATAAAAAAGTAGTGGTGTCACAGAAAGTTGTCACTCTAATTTTTGTTGCTATTTCTATCCCTGAGCACTTTATTCATGTTGTATCATGTCGTATTATATGGACTTTTTTTTTTTGTTGATGATTTTATTTATTTCTAATACACAGTAATAAATTTGGGTGTTAAAGAGCACGGTCAGGATCCTCAGGGTTGTTAACCTATTGGGACTTTGTATAAGTTTGGACTTGGTTAAGTCTGATGACAAGCAATTCTTCTTCTTTTTTTTTTTTTTTTTTTTTTTTTTTTTTTAGTTTTTCACAATCTTTTTACTATTTTTTTTTTCAATATTTTGTTTATTAATTTGTTGCACAAGTGCTGGTAAATTATTTCATCTAGTTTTTATTTGCAACATAGATTACCATACTTTTTCAGCTTGAGAGGTGCTTTGAAGTAATGCTGGGGCATATTGGTCATATTCAGGTGTATTTTGTTAAAGCAGTTGTGTAGGCAAATGATGAAAATACTCTCAGTAGACTGCTAAATCAATATCATTGTCAGAAGTGGTCTTTGATCTTACTTGAAACTAATTTCTTACCGCTGTTCACCCAGCTTTCAACTTCTGTCAATCTATAGGTTTATATTTTATTAGCTTTGTTATCCTTAATGATAAAATTGCACAGGTTAATGGAGAGAAAAGGGAAGGTCATACCAAGATATTGCAGTCTGTGGAAAGAAATGAGGCCAGCCATAAGTTGGAGGATTGGAGAAGGGCCAAATTGCATGCAACCATTTAATTTTGCTTTCGCTCCCCCATGTACCTAAACAGATTTTCAAACAGGACACCACCTGATTAGTCCATAGTTCAATCACTTCAGATTTAGGCCTCATGCACACCGGATGTTATAAAAACGCCAGTAGAAAGCTGTAGCTGTAGGTGTTTTTCCAGCTTTTTTGCAGTAGCGTTTTTTTTAGCTTTTTTCAGCTGTATTTTTTTTTTTTTTAGCTTTTTTTTTTAGCTTTTTTTTCAGCTGTAGTGTTTTTAGCTTTTTTCAGTGGATGGACACATAGGATAACATGCTGGAAAGTTTACTGGCTGTAGAAAAGAAAACGTCTGACGCCAAAAACAGCATCTGTAAAAACGTTCTGTGTGCATGAGGCCTAAATGACAAGTTAAAAATTGTTTATTACAGCACTGTATGTTACAGTTTCTTTATTGATATTGTTAAAGGAGTGTCTGCCTTTTCAGCACCATTTTCAAACAAATTAATTAAAAGAGAAGTATGTACTTTTAGGCCACATGCATGCTGTATTCTTTTGATTCCTTTTCTCCTTGCAGGAGAAAAGCAGCAGAAAAAACCTGGTTCAAAGTTGTTTTTCTGCGTTTATGCGCATTCCTGTGTTTGGCATTAATGTATTATACTATTAATCTATTCTGGCCATTAGAATGTATTAAGGAGCATTAACGTAGTGATCCACCGATATCGGTTTTTCATTGCCAATGAAAAGTATCGGCCGATATTTTTGTACATTTAAAAAAATTTTTATTTTTATTTTTTTTTACTTTACAGGTACTCTTGTGGAGGGATCTGGGGGTCTAAAATACCCCAAACCCCTCCTCTGAACTTAAAAGCATTCAAAACGCCAAGTTTGGCTGTTTTGAATGCTGTCATTTTTTTTAATCTGGCGCCAGACAGTACCCCTGGGTTTTTGCATGGAGACCCGATCAGAGCCGAATGCGGCTTTGATCGGGTCTTCCCTTCGGCGGCCGTGCAGGCTGGTTGCCCGGGTCTCCCGTGGGATGGGAGATCTGGACGAGTCACGGAAGGTGGCGAGAGGGGGGGGTAGCGTCCCCTCCCGCTCCTTGTAATGACAGCCAAGCGGCTTCTCAGCCGCATCGGTTCTCCCGGTGGGATGGGAGATCTGGATGAGCCACGGAAGGTGGCGAGAGGGGGGGTAGCGTCCCCTCCCACTCCTTGTAATGACAGCCAAGCGGCTTCTCAGCCGCATCGGTTCTCATTACAAGACAGTCGACCATCGGCTATGGACGCCGGTATCGGGGTGATGCCTCTAGCTGCAGGCATCACTCCGGTACATGCACTTTCCTGAAATATTGGCAATATCGGTCACCTTGGTGGCCGATTCCGATATATCGGGGGAAAGTGCATATCGTCCCTCGATATATCGGCTTTGCCGATAATCGGTCGATCTCTACATTAAAGCTCCTAGAGTTTACCCACTTTTTTTTTCAACCCCAATGCTCCCATTCTGAACATGCAAATGATGTTTTTTTTTTTTTTTTTTCTTCCTCTAAATGTCCCCTTCTTCTAAGCTCCTGTAAATGTAAAGAACACATGGGTTAACAGGGAGGGGCTTTTAGAGGCAGAAAAAAAGTCAAACCCCTGTAAAACAGGTGTTTTTGAGCTCAAGTGTGCATGAGGCCTTACGAGGGTGACTGAGGTCTTTCATTATGATTCGCTATGCATGGGATCTCAAAGTTGTTTACATTTCACTTGCATAGCTGTGGCCAGATAGGTGATCTCTTGACAGCAGAGACAATGGCTTTTCACATTTTGTTTTTGGTTGTTATGGGTAGTTGATCTTATATAGAGCTTCAATACATCTATGAAGGTGTGAGGACCTGTAATTGTGCTGTGAATGAAAAGATCAAAGGGGGGCAGAGCAGGCACCCATAGCAATAACAAACTGGTCCTTGATGTGTAATTCATCTTATTCTTCTTTATTTGTCTTGAAAACAAGCGTTGCATGCTTAAATTCCCCTTTATTTGTTTTAGTGGATTTGTTAGAGAATTTCTGCTTGACATGATTATTTATGAGACATGCATAATTTACAGTTTTTATAGTAAGAGGCATGACTTCTTCCTAAGAGGATGATGTAACAAACACCAGAATTGGGGTTAAGTGCCCTGTAATTTAGACATAATTCAGAGTAGAAGAGTGAGAATGTACACACTTTTTTTTTTTTTTTTTTTTTTTTAAATAACTACATTTGGAAGCACAAATACATATTAGTAATGTGGAATAACCCTTCACCTTTAATTTAATCTTAGCAAAAAAAGCTGCTACTTTCTATGGTATGTATTTATTCTCTCTTACTAACTGTATATTTATATTGTATCTCACCCTCACATTTTTGTAAATATTTTATTATACATTTTCATGTGACAACACTGAAGAAATTACACTTTGCTACAATGTAAAGTAGAGAGTGTACAGCTTGTATAACAGTGTAAATTTGCTGTCCCCTCAAAATAAAATAACTCAACACACAGCCAATATTGTCTAAACTGCTGGCTACAAAAGTGAGTACGCCCCTAAGTGAAAATGTCGAAATTGGGCCCAAAGTGTCAAAATTTTGTGTGGCCACCGTTATTTTCCAGCACCGCCTTAACCCTCTTGGGTATGGAGTTCACAAGAGCTTTTACAGGTTGCCACTGGAGTCCTCTTCCACACCTCCATGACGACTTCGCAGAGCTGGTGGATGTTGGAGACCTTGCGCTCCTCCACCTTCCATTTTGAGGATGTCCCACAGATGCTCAATAGGGTTTAGGTCTGGAGACATGCTTGGCCAGTCCATCACATTTACCCTCAGCTTCTTTAGCAAGGCAGTGGTTGTTTTGGAGGTGTGTTTGGGGTCGTTATCATGTTGGAATACTGCCCTGTGGCCCAGTCTCTGAAGTGAGGGGATCATGCTCTGCTTCAGTATGTCACAGTTCATGTTGTCATTCATGGTTCCCTCAATGAACTGTAGCTCCCCAGTGCTGGCAGCACTCATGCAGCCCCAGACCATGACACTCCCACCACCATGCTTGACTGTAGGCAAGAAACACTTGTCTGTGTACTCCTCACCTGGTTGCTGCCACACACGCTGGACACCATCTGAACCAACTAAGTTTATCTTGGTCTCACCGTATCACAGGACTTGGTTCCAGTAATTCGTGTCCTTAGTCTGCTTGTCTTCAGCAAATTATTTGCGGGCTTTCTTGTGCATCATCTTTAGAAGAGGCTTCCTTCTGGGAGGAAAGCCATGCAGACCAATTTTGATGCAGTGTGCAACGTATGGTATGAGAGAGTGAGAGTGATTAACACCAAATTTAACACGCATGCTCCCCAGTCACACCTGAGACCTTGTAACACTGAGTCACATGACACGGGAGGTAAAATGACCAATTGGGTCCAATTTGGACGTTTTCACTTTACATTGTAGCAAAGTGTCATTTCTTCAGTGTTGGCACAAGAAAACTTTTGTGAGATACTGAATATACACTGCTCAAAAAAAAAAAAAAAAAAATGAAAGGAACACTTTTTAATCAGAGTATAGCATCAAGTCAATTAAACTCTGGGGTATTGATCTGGTCAATTTAGTTGCAGAGAGGGTTGTTAATCAGTTTCAGCTGCTTTGGTGTTAATGGATTTAACAGGTGCAGTAGATGGGCAACAATGATACAACCTCCAAAACAGGAATGGTTTTACAGGTGGAGGCAACTGATATTTTTTTTCCCTACTTATCTTTTCTGACTGTTTTTCACTAGTTTTGCATTTGGCTAGGGTCAGTGACACTACTGGTAGCATGAGGCGATATCTGGACCGTATAGAGATTGCACAGGCAGTCCAACTCCTCCAGGATTGCACATCAATAAGTGCCATTGTCTCCCAGCAAGAGCATTGAGGAGATTCAAGGAGACAGGCGGTTACTCTAGGAAGGCTGGACATGGCTGTAGAAGGTCCTTAACCCATCAGCAGGACCGGTATCTGCTACTTTGTGCAAGAAGGAACAGGACGAGCACTGCCAGAGCCCTACAAAATGACCTCCAGCAGGCCACTGGTGTGAATGTCTCTGACCAAACAGAAGTAGACTTCATGAGGGTGGCCTGACTGCCCGACACCCTTTAGTGGGTCCTGTGCTCACTGCCCAGCACCGTGGAGCTCAATAGACATTTGTCATTGAACACCAGAAATGCCAGGTCCGCCACTGGCACCCTGTGTTTTTTTACAGATGAGAGCAGGTTCACCCTGAGCACCCTGATGTGACAGCGTGAAAGGGTCTAGAGAAGCCATGGAGAACGTTATGCTGCCTGTAACATTGTTCAGCATGACCAGTTTGGTTGTGGGTCAGTGATGGTCTGGGGAGGCATATTCATGGAGGGATGCACAGACCTCTACAGGCTAGACAGTGGCTCCCGGGCTGCCATCCCTTGAACCCATTGTCAGATCCTACACTGGAGCAGTGGGTCCTGGGTTCCTCCTGGTGCATGACAATGCCTGGCCTCATGTGGCGAGAGTATGGAGCCAGTTCCTGGAGGATGAAGGAATTGATACCACTGAATGGCCCCCACGCCTGTCTGACCTAAATAAAAACCTCTGGGACATCATGTTTCGGTCCAGCCGATGCCGCCAGGTTGCACCTCAGTCTGTTCAGGAGCTCAGTAATGCCCTGGTCCAGATCTGGGAGGAAATACACCAGGACACCATCCGTCGTCTCATTAGGAGCCTGCCCTGACATTGTCGGCATTGTCAGGCATTCATACAAGCACATGGGGCCATACAAACTGCTGAGGACCATTTTGAGTTGCTGCAATGAAAGTTCAGTAAAATGGACTAGCCTGCGGCATAATTTTTCCACTTTGATTTTCAGGAGTCTTTGAATTCAGCCCTCTGTAGGTTGATAATTTTAATCTCCATCAAACGATGTGTCATCCTTTCATTCCTAACACATTACCCAGCCCATTATGTGGTCCATATCAGTATAGATATCCAGCATATTTTTACCCATTGAGATCTTATGTGTTTTTAAAGTGTTCCTTTAATTCTTTTGATCGGACTGTGTGTGCGTGTGTATATTATAGTGTGTGTGTTTGTATAGATATATATATTCACTTACCAGACACTTTATTAGGTACACCTTGCTAGTACCGGTTGGACCCCCTTTTGCCTTTAGAACTGCCTTAATTCTTTGCGATATAGATTCAGCAAAGTGTTGGAAACATTCTTCAGAGATTGTGGTTTATATTTACATGACAGCATCACACACTTGCTGCAGATCTGTCGGCTGCACATCCATGATGCAAATCTCCTGTTCCACCACATCCCAAAGGATGTGGAGGCCATTGGAGTACAGTGAACTCATTGTCATGTTCAAGAAACCAGTTTGAGAGGATTTGAGCTGTGTGACATGGTGCATTATCCTGCTGGAAGTAGGGATAGACTGTAGTCATAAAGGGATGAATTTGTGTTAAGGAATTGAACAGGTGTACCTAATAATGTAGCAAGTGAATGTATGAGGTACTGGTCCTGTTGTACCACATGTAACCACAAGACATAATTTTGTTTTTTTTAGCTTTTTTTTTTTTTTTTACTCTTGACAGCCCATTCACACTGCCGCGACAGGATTTTGTGGGGCGACCTGTGAAGTCGCGATGCACAGCGTGCAGCGCAACTTGCACGGACTTCATATAATTGAAGTCAATGCAAGTCGCCTCCAGGTCGCCCCAAAGTAGTACAGGACCCTTTTTCTAAGTCGGAGCGGCTTGTGTCGCTCATATTAGAACGGGTTCTGTACTATTCAATGGCGAGCGACCCACCGCGACTTGTCAGGCGACCAAGTCGCCTGACAAGTCGCGCTAGTGGGAATGGACCCTGAGAGTAAATTATTTAAGAATAAATATTTCTTTGTAGCTACATATACTTCATATGAACAGTTCCAACTGTCTTTTACTGCCAAATTGCACTAACTATCCTAATACACCCAACACAAGAGTTCAGATAGCCTTGATGTCCAAACATATAGTGCATCCAAAAGGAGTATGAAAATTAAAAATGACTTGCTGGTATTAATCAGTTGTAATCCACTGTATATCCCGATAGAGCGATGGATCATAAACAAGGACAAAGTTTAATTGATTTGGTTCATATGTATAACTTTTACACCTTAGCATGCGTATGTAGCTAATATGTACATGCCGGAGGATAATAAAGGGGACACTGCAGGCCTCCTAGCTTGGGAGATGCCAAAATGTGTTCCAAAGCCACTCTATATGAATAGGTTGTTCAGAAAGGATATCACTAAAATATGTAAATTGGTGAAATCCAGTACCAGCAGTGAAGATAAGTTAGTCACTTACCGTCTCGCCAACAGCAAATGCTGAATGCAAGACTATGCATGTATCTTGGGTTGTTAATAGTTTACAATGCGGTACAGGCAAACCACCATGTCTCCAATCATAGAGCATATAATGTAGGTAATGTTCCAGCAATAGCCCACAACAGCTCCAGCAATAGCACATAAGTCTTCAGTGCATTCACACATATACGGTGGCGCAAGTTGTAACTGCATGAATCAGGCTTATCAAAGCAAAGAGTCCATGAAAGCCCACAGGTACGATAGTGGATGGATGAAGGCCCAGCTCGATTGGTGCCACATGTGAACTAACACTTTTCGCAGTAGCTTCCTTAGAAGGGCGTGGCCTAATTGATTTCACTAGCTTCCGCAGAGTTGTGTGACTTCATATGCTCATACCAAAGTTCCCTTATATTAGAGAAAATCTAATGCAGGCTGTGCAAATATTAATAAACCTAAAGCGGTGACTTAAAGTGGTTCTAAAGAATAGACACTTTTTACTTTAACTGCTTCCATACAGAGCAGTTATACCCCCTTCCTGCCCAGACCAATTTTCAGCTTTCAGCACTCTCACACTTTGAATGACAATTGCTCAGTCATGCTACACTTTAACCAAACAAAATTTTTATCATTTTTTTCACACACATAGAGCTTTCTTGTGGTGGTATTTGATCACAACTGGGGTTTTTTTTTTTTCGTGATATAAGCAAAAAAAGAGCAAATATTTTGCAAAAAAAAAAAACACTTTTTTTTAGTTTCTATTATAAAATTTTGCAAAAAATTAATTTTTCTTCATACATTTGGGCCAAAATTTATACTGCTACATATCTCTGGTAAAATTAACCCAAATTAGTGTATATTATTTAGCCTGTGTGAAAGTTTATTGAGTCTAGAAGCTATGGTACCAATTACTGAAAATTGATCACACCAGATGTACTGATGGCCTATCTCCTTTCTTGAGGCCCTGAAATGTCAGGACAGTACAAATACCCCCCAAATGACCCCTTTTTGTAAAGTAGACAGTCCAAGGTATTTAGTAAGAGACATGGTGAGTTTTTTGAAGTTATAATTTTTTCCCACAATTCTTGGGAAAATGAAGAAAAAATTTTTTTTTCTTTTTATTCCCAAAACGTTGTCAATTTATAAGCTATTTCTAACACATAGCATGTACACAGCAAAAATGACACCCCAAAATGAATTCTGCTACTCCTTCTGAGTATGGGGATACCACATGTGTGAGACTTTTACACAGCCTGGCCACAAAAAGAGACTCCACGTCCAAGTAGCACCATAAGGCGTTTTAGGAGCATAAATACACATAAAACTTTCTTACTACCTATCACACTTTTCAAGGCCCTAGAGCACCAATACAATGGAAAAGTCCACAAAATGACCCCATTTTGGAAAGCAAACACTCCAACGTATATTCTATGAGGCATTATGGGTCCTTTGAACATGTCATTTTTTTCCACAAGTTTTTGGAAAATGTGGGAAAAAAATAAACTTTTTTTTTTTTTACACAAAGTTGTCAATTTATAGGATATTCCTAACACATAGCATGTACATAGCAAAAATGACACCCCAAAATACATTCTGCCACTCCTCCTGAGTATGGCAATACCACATGTGTGAGACTTTTTCACAGCCTAGCCATATAGAGGGGCCCAACATCCAAGGAGCATCATCATGCATCCTAGCCACTTGCCTAGGCCTATTTTTGACATTTGGTGTTTACAAGTTAAAATCAGTTGTTTTTGCTAGAAAACTACTTGGAACCCCAAAACATTATATATATTTTTTAGCAGAGACCCTAGAGAATAAAATGGAGATTATTGCAATATTTTTTATCACACGGTATTTGCGCAGCGGTCTTCCAAACGCAATTTTTTGGGAAAAAATTCACTTTTTTGAATTAAAAAATAAGAAACCAGTAAAGTTAGCCCAATTGTTTGCCATAATGTGAAAGATAATGTTAGTCCGAGTAAATAGATACCCAACATGTCATGCTTCAAAATTGCGCACGCTCACAGAATGGTGACAAACTTTGGTACTTAAAAATCCCCATAGGCGACATTTTAAAAATTTCTACAGGTTGCTATCTTAGAGTTACAGAGGAGGTCTAGGGCTCAAATTATTGCTCTTGCTCTAACAATCGCGACGATACCTCACATGTGTAGTTTGAACACTGTTTACATATGTGGGCGGGGTTTCCGTATGCGTTCGCTTCTGTGCGCAAGCTCGCGGGGACAGGGCGCTTTAATTTTTTTTTTTTTTTTTTTACTATTTATTTTATTTTTTATTTTTACACTGTTTTTTTAAAAAAAAAATGATCATTTTTATTTCTATTACAAGAAATGTAAACATTACTTGTAATAGAAAAAGGCACGACAGGACCTCTTTTTTTGTGAGATCTGGGGTCAAAAAGTCCTCAGATCTCACAAGTACACTAAAAGATAGAAAAAATAAAAATAAAAATTAAATAAAATGAAAAAAAAAAAAAAGGGACCTTTAAACTGGTTGCTAGGCAACGACGTTTGCCGTAGCTCCGGTCCTCCAAGACCATAGAGTCGAGTGAGGGCAAGCTTGCCCTCACTCGACATCCTGTTTGTGAGGATCTGGGACCGGATCGTTTTCCCCGCTGCCGGCGGGTCCGGTAAGCGGGTAAAAGGACCAGAATGCGGCGGGAGGGGGGGGGGCACCTCTTCCGCCACCCCGGAAGGGTGATCCCGCGGCAAATCTGCTGCTGGGACCACCCTTATCGGAAAGCCAACCGTCCACCGTTTAAAAAAATACCAGGGTTATGGCAGCTATCTGCTGCCATAACACCGGTATTTAGGTTTAAACGGAGGACGTATATAAACCTTTTTGGACTTAGACATGGTGGCTGTATGAAGGGTGACAGGTACTCGGGTACTTTGCTGGGCAGGTGACAGGTACTCTGGTACTGATGAGCAAGTGGCAGGTACTCGAGTACTCCGATAGGCAGGTGACAGGCAGGTGATAGGTACTGATGAGTAGTACTGATACTGATGGGTGATACTGATACTGTACTGATGGGTACGGATGATCAGTACTGATACTGATAGGTGATGGGTACTGATGAGTACTGATGAGTAGTGATGGGTACTGATGAGCAGGTGGCAAGTACTCGGGTACTTCAGGTGTCAGGTACTCTGATGAGCAGGTGGAAGGTACTCGGGTACTCTGATGGGTAGGTGACAGGTACTCGGGTACTCTGATGGGTAGGTGACAGGTACTCAAAGTACCCGAGTACCTGTCAGAGTACCCGAGTACCTGTCATCAGAGTACCCGAGTACCTGTCATCAGAGTACCCGAGTACCCATCATCAGAGTACCCGAGTACCTGTCACCAGCCCATCAGAGTACCTGTCATCAGCCCATCAGAGTACCCGAGTACCTGTCATCAGAGTACCTGATGGGCTGGTGACAGGTACTCGGGTACTTTGATGGGCTAGTGACAGGTGCTTTTTATTAGGGGGGCAATCAGTGTGGTTGGGGTGCACTGTACTTGGTAACTAGCTGTTACCACAATCTCTTCCTCACACAGGATCAGTGTGTGGGGGAGGAGAACACGGTGACAGCTAGTTACCGTGTTCTCTGATGACATTTGTGACCGGCTGTGATTGGACACAGCCGGTCACGTGGTAAAGAGCCAATTTCATTTACCTAGATCGGGGATGGGCTCTGTCCGAGGGACGAGCCTCGTCCCCGATCTGCGCGCCCCCAGGGGGCGCGCATTAAGAAAGGAACGAGCGGCTCGCGCTGGAGCCGCTCATGTGATCGGCTGTGATTGACACAGCCGATCACGTGTTAAACAGCCAATTTCATTGGCTGTTTACCTTGATCTGGGTTGGGCTCAGTCCGAGGGACGAGCCTCACCCCCCATCACTGCGATGCGCGCCCCCGGGGGCACGCAGTAGCGGGGAGATCCGGGCGCCATCATATGACGCCCGCCCGGTTTGCTAAAGGAATGTTGCCGACGTCATTTTACAATGACTCGGTATTGAAGGGGTTAAAGGTAAAAAATTTTCCTGTATTTGTATCGCCCCCCCCTGTGTACTTACCTATCCCTAGCCAACACCATGACTATCTTCAGCCGCTTTCTCCTCTCTCTCTGCTCAGAGGCAGCAGTGGGAGCTAGCTGCTGTCAATCAAATCCTGTAAGCAGAGAACTGGGGTTGGGGATGAGCAATGCTGTGTGTGTCAATAGATGCACACAGCCCCACTTGGAATCGAGCCTGTTCGTGTGCCACCATAGGAAGCGTCTGCCTTTGGTGCCGCACCGAGAAGAGGAGGGGCCTCCAGAACCAGCGGAGGACTGAAGAAGAGGTGGCTCGGGGCTGCTCTGTGCAACACCCTTGCACAGAGTTGGTAAGTATAACGTGTTTTATTTTTAGTATAAAAAAAAAAATCAGTTATCCTTAAAATAAAAAAAAATAAGCTTTACAATCACTTGAATCCTTACTTGTTTATGAACCTATACAATATTGTAAATTCGGGTTAGATCACTTTCAAATAATTATGCTGAGTGTATAAGCCTTAACATTTTTATTGAATTATCAAAACCTGTCAGAAGGTTCACTTTCTGAACTTTCAGAATCCATCAGTTTTGCAAACAATGATCAGTTTTTTTGGTAGGGCACTTTGTCACAGTTCATATGTTCAAATGATTGGATCTCCCTTGCATTGCAGTTGTGGTGTAATATTATTAAAGCAATGGTATTAAAATAACTTTCTCTCTTTTTAATTTGAAATGCATTTCATTTCTAGGAGACCCACCACAGGCAGCTGCATGGTTTGGGCAATGTATACTTTACCTCTTAATAATGGTTGTGGAGAAGACCATAATAAGCCTCGTTCTCCTCATCCCAGGATGGACTAAGGTAAACATTGACTTTTAAGTAAGGAAAAAAAAATCTATGTTTAATGGCCATTATTCCATTCCCTTTAGATCTACAGTGTGCAGAAGTATAAATTATAAATAGTAAAATGTATATACCGCTTCTCTTTTTATAGGATTAAGCCAGCAGTGAATCCATGTAGATATATAAACACATTTTCATCACTGGGTGCTATTAAAAGAAAGTCCTGCTTTCCATTAAATAAGCATTAAGCAGTCACTGGGCATCGTATAACTGCTAGTGTGTACAGGGTTATGCTCTGTCACTGGTTTTACTTTGTTTCCTGTAGACTTCCACATTGGCTTTTCTTGATGCAAATTCTGTAATCTGTAGCAATATGTTTTAATGGATGGTGTATGTATATGTGTATGTGTATATATTTGTTTTTAATGCGAAAGTCACATTAGAAATTACAATAAGAAGTTAAAATAGCTTAAAAAAAAAATGGACTAAAACTAACAAGGAAGACAGCGCTCGGTACCCTGGGTGCAATTGTTTGCGCTGATGAGGTCCTCCCAGGATTAACTAGAGGTGGTGCTGGTCACAATAAAGTCTATGCGGTGATTGCAAAAGTACAAACGTTTATTACACATGATTACGATCCAATGATACGAACGCCGATAGTCCTGGGCTGTGATGGGACATCACTCCCAGGTTCCAATGCGAGGGCTGAAGGGAGATGGGAAACAGCAGCAGGAAGGAGCCATGAGGAACTAGCGTACAGCGCAAGCGTGGGGGTTGCTGCGATGATGCGTCTCTCGCGCATGCGCTTTCTGTAGTCCCTAATAAAAATTGACAATACTTTCACTTTAAAATATATATGTGTTTTTTTTATTATAAATACATACATTGAGGAGAATTAAAACCCACGGTCAGGTTTTTATTGCTGTTCCCTTTGGGAGATTCACCCTCTCTCCTTCCTAATGACTATTGTCTTGGTACAATAAGAAATACTAAATTTTCTTGTTCTCTCCAGAATAGGAAAATCCCCCCTAATTTCTAAGAAAATCACTTTTTGCTGCGTTAGGTATGGCAAGTGATGGGAAATCTCCCAGTCGAATATAAACCACAAAAACGACAACAGCGGTAGTTATCCTTCCATACTATAAAAAAAAATATATATATATATATATATATATATACATACATACATATACAGTGCCTTGCGAAAGTATTCGCCCCCCTTAAACTTTTCGACCTTTTGCCACATTTCAGGCTTCAAACATAAAGATATAAATCTGTAATTTTTTGTGAAGAATCAACAACAAGTTGGACACAATCATGAAGTGGAGCGAAATTTATTGGCTATTTCAAACTTTTTTAACAAATAAAAAACTGAAAAATTGGGCGTGCAAAATTATTCAGCCCCCTTAAGTTAATACTTTGTAGCGCCACCTTTTGCTGCGATTACAGCTGTAAGTCGCTTGGGGTATGTCTCTATCAGTTTTACACATCGAGAGACTGAAATTTTTGCCCATTCCTCCTTGCAAAACAGCTCGAGCTCAGTGAGGTTGGATGGAGAGCATTTGTGAACAGCAGTTTTCAGTTCTTTCCACAGATTCTCGATTGGATTCAGGTCTGGACTTTGACTTGGCCATTCTAACACCTGGATATGTTTATTTGTGAACCATTCCATTGTAGATTTTGCTTTATGTTTTGGATCATTGTCCTGTTGGAAGACAAATCTCCGTCCCAGTCTCAGGTCTTTTGCAGACTTCATCAGGTTTTCTTCCAGAATGGTCCTGTATTTGGCTCCATCCATCTTCCCATCAATTTTAACCATCTTCCCTGTCCCTGCTGAAGAAAAGCAGGCCCAAACCATGATGCTGCCACCACCATGTTTGACAGTGGGGATGGTGTGTTCAGGGTGATGAGCTGTGTTGCTTTTACACCAAACATTACGTTTTGCATTGTTGCCAAAAAGTTCGATTTTGGTTTCATCTGACCAGAGCACCTTCTTCCACATGTTTGGTGTGTCTCCCAGGTGGCTTGTGGCAAACTTAAACAACACTTTTTATGGATATCTTTAAGAAATGGCTTTCTTCTTGCCACTCTTCCATAAAGGCCAGATTTGTGCAGTATGTTGTCCTATGGACAGAGTCTCCCACCTCAGCTGTAGATCTCTGCAGTTCATCCAGAGTGATCATGGGCCTCTTGGCTGCATCTCTGATCAGTCTTCTCCTTGTATGAGCTGAAAGTTTAGAGGGACGGCCAGGTCTTCATAGATTTGCAGTGGTCTGATACTCCTTCCATTTCAATATTATCGCTTGCACAGTGCTCCTTGGGATGTTTAAAGCTTGGGAATTCTTTTTGTATCCAAATCCGGCTTTAAACTTCTCCACAACAGTATCTCGGACCTGCCTGGTGTGTTCCTTGTTGTTCATGATGCTCTCTGCGCTTTAAACAGACCTCTGAGATTATCACAGTGCAGGTGCATTTATACAGAGACTTGATTACACACAGGTGGATTCTATTTATCATCATTAGTCATTTAGGTCAACATTGGATCATTCAGAGATCCTCACTGAACTTCTGGAGAGAGTTTGCTGCACTGAAAGTAAAGGGGCTGAATAATTTTGCACGCCCAATTTTTCAGTTTTTTATTTGTTAACAAAGTTTGAAATATCCAATAAATTTCGTTCCACTTCATGATTGTGTCCCACTTGTTGTTGAATCTTCACAAATAATTACAGTTTTATATCTTTAGGTTTGAAGCCTGAAATGTGGCAAAAGGTCGCAAAGTTCAAGGGGGCCGAATACTTTTGCAAGGCACTGTGTATGTGTGTATATATATATATATATATATATATAAAAAAGAGAGCGGCACTCAGGGGTCTTGAAAGGTGATTGCACAATAACTGTTTTAAACAAGTTTCGACGAGGCACAGGCTCGCCTTCCTCAGGAAGACGAGCTTGAGCCTCGTTGTAGGGTTGATTTAAACTGTTATTGTGCGTTCAACCATGAGCGGTGCTCTTTTTTGGTTTATATGCGCTGTGGTCTCTGCTGTGCACCCAGGCCCATTTTTTATCCCTTATTTGTGCGCGGTGGCAGCCATTGGATGGATATATATATATAATTTGTTTTTTTAAAAACGTAGTTTACCTTTTTATGAAAAAGTGAACTAACGTGTTATTGGCTCTAGATGATTTCCCATGCACTTACCTTCATGGGTAATACAGTTTTAAAGTTTTACAATCACATACTATACTAGCTGACATATCAGGACCACTCTGATCAATCCCAGCATCCCTATGGAATGAAGAGAAAGAAGAGTGAGGTTTTTAAACCCGTGGAACCACTGCATCAAGCTGCGTGGAGTGTAAAACTGCATCACCCACAGAGGTAAGTAGAGCAGGGGTGGAGGGGAGAGAGTAGGGTGTTCATTCACCTTTTCATTTTTTCTTAAAAGGTAAACTTACATTTTAAAGCAGTGCCACATTACTGCATCCGTACCATCATCCATTCTTTGTAGCATTATGTTAAAAAAAAGAAAGGAAATAATGCTGTTGAAGTGAATTATTTCAGGTGTAAAGTGTACAGTAGTTAATGTTTCGGGAGTGCCGCAATCCCTTCCTCTTATCAACGGGTGCAGTAGTTAATGTTTTGGGAGCGCCATCATCCCTTCCTCTAATGAAAGTAATGTGACACATTTACTATTGTACAGTTCATTTTTGAAGAATCCCCCTAGTAACTACATAAAAGCCTCAGAACTTTTTATTTATTTGGTCTGTAAGTATTCTTCTTCATCCTGGCCACCTGGCTCCACATTTCAACCAAATTGTCTTGTTCTCTATGGGTCCCTGTGGTGCTGGATAGACAGTAGACCCACCCCTGTTAGTAAATAAATTTTTCCAGTTTTATAAAAGATCAGTCCGAGCATAATGTGTTGTTCTACATGTAAGACACTCAGGGCCACTTAAAATCCTAATGTGCAGCAGATGTCTATGAACTGGCTTTGTGTATATGGGATCCTGATTATCTGCTGTAAATGTGTCCTTATTCTCCATTCTACTGTGTAATATGTTATTGTATCTCCATTTTAGCGTTCCAATAACTATGTTTGGACTCTGGCTGGGAAAGCTCTGAAGTGACAGGTCTGTTTGTACAGACTATATCCCTCACTCTTTGTGTTTTCTCTGTGCAGCTTCAGAAAATTCTGCTGGACTACATTCCAGATCCCAAGCTGGAGCTCGTCCTGGTAATGCTGGTGGTGCCTTTTATAGTCAATGTGAGTACAGTACTTGTAATTACATAATAATGCCCTTATTTAGAGGACTCTGTCTAAGCTTTTTACCATGGGAAAGCGTTTGAACAGTGTCTATCCAGTCACAAAAGATGATGTATTAGTGAACTCTGTTTACCATACTACATCACATATTTATACCTTAGTAGTGATGGTCATTATCCATTGTCTGTTTTTTTTCCAGTATCTTATATATCAAAAGTGATGGTTAGCATTTTGCCCATTTAGACATAACATTATGTTGCCGGTGACTGCTTGCCATTTTGTAAACCGTGGACAGCCTGAAGGGTTCTGAGATCATTAATCTAGTAATATTATACAGGATTTATATAGTGCCAACTGTTTATACAGAGTTTTACAAAGCTAGGATAAACAGTACAGTTACAATACAATTCAGTACAGGAGAAATCAAGGGACCGTACTCGTTACAGCTTACAATCTAGAAGGGAGGGTCAAGTGATACAAAAGGTAATCACTGTGGGGGATAAACTGATGAAGAAAATGAAAGTACAGTGGTTAGGTGGAGGCAGAATAGGCATCTCTGAAGCAAAGAGTTTTCAGGGATCGCCTAAAAGTGAATAGAGTTGGAGATAGTCGGAGAGATTGGGGTAGCGAAGGATGGGGGAAGTTTGGGAGGAGGTGACAAGGGTGCTACTGAGTTTCCTCGTCACCTACGTGTTATTCATAATCTATAGCCCTGTACACACGACCAGATTATCGAACGATCTGTCGTCCGTTTTTTGTTGCATGCTAGTCTCATGTGGAAAGTGAAGAGGTTATTTTTATACGAATTTTCCCGTACGACAGAATTCAACTTCAGAAGTGATGTCATATGTTGGATTGTTTTGTATGTGTTCTTTCGTCTCTGAGCATGCCTAGTCTTGCTCTTAAGATTTTTTCAGACGAAAACTATACTAATTAAACAAAAATCGGACGTTGTGTTGACGTACGATAAAAATTTTATAGCCTGCACATCCAGTTTTTGTCGTCCGAAAATCCGTAATCGGCTGTCGAAAGCACTATACAAACAATCCGAAAATCGTCAGATCGTTTGTCGGACGAAATTTCCCTTCCGATTTTTGTATCGTGTGTACGGGCCTTTAGTGTTATTAGTAGGGATGAGGTTTGAGTTTGCAGTTGCCATGAGCAAAAGGCAAATCCTGGAGATTCGAGGTTCATGGTCACAGTGAATTTGTGTGCAGATTTGCAAGGAAGAATTTTTTTACACCATGGAACTATGAAGGGCAGGCTTAGACGTGCCAATAAGGGGGCTTTTGGTTAAGCCAGCCACCTCGCTATAAAAAGAAGGGTGTATTTTGCAAACGCAATTGTATTAATTTTCCCTACAGATTGATAAATGTGGTAAAGCTCTGCTGATTTCCATCATCCGATCATGTGCAAGCAAAAATGCTGTTTTTCTTTTTTTCTTTTTTTTTTTTTTCCTTCCACCTGATTGGGTATTCTTTACAAAGTGAAGCTTTACCATATTTAATAAGCTCTGGGGAAAGCTGACAAATTTCATAGGGAGGGATTAGGGTCAGTTAGGAAACTTACTTTGATTCTGATTGCTAGCTGTTTGAGCGATCAATCTTCTATTTCGTATAAAGAAATGTAGTAGCGCCAGACACTATATACAAATATAATCATCCATAAAAGTCCAAATAGAGTCCATAAACGGAAAAAAAAGGGCAAGATCCCAGATCCAGATTGTGCAGGTAAAGGAAAGCCAGCACCCAATTGTGATGTGCACTCTAATGCGCTTACCAGAGATCAATAAAATCAGAGCGATGTATGAATCCAAGAGGAGCAAAATGGACCACCGAATTGTTTCAGGGATTCCGACTCAATTGTCTGAGCGCAGATATCCCATCTCTTTTATAATCTTCTATTTCGTGGTTGACTTCAGGTCAGCAGTCACTTTGAGCTGCTGTCTCCGGCCCATCAATAGCAACTCTTTTTTTTTTTTGGTCTGCAAGACTTTGCTTTTGATTTAGCTGTGGTATTTTGGTGTTTTTTGTATTTTCCTTTTAGGTTGTTGATAGGACCTTTTTAAAGTTGGTTTGGAATACTCAAAGCTCATTTGTTATAGACCATTTGTTGTTAGTGTTCAAAATGAAGCATCCACTTGTCACTGACCATCTGCACTTCAAGCTGCTTTTTGTTGAGAGCACACTGCATGAAATTATGAAATACACAGCCAAACATGTGCTGCCAGGATATTCTGTGAGACTGTCTGTGAAAAATATGCTGCCCTGTACCACCTTGTACAGCTTTAAGGCATAACCAACTATTTTATTTAAAGGATTTAGGCATTTTCAATGTTGCCCTCAAAGTCACATGAAAGCCTCTCCCAAATGTATAGTAAAAAAAAAAAAATCCATGTCCCCAATACTGTGCCCAGGTTCTCGTGCTTTTTTTTTCTTGAATGGGTAGAATTTAACTAGAGTCAATGTGAGTACATCTATTGACTTTAGTGGGATTAGCCTCTAAGTTCAGGTGCACTGAATTTCATTAAAAAATTTGCTACACCCTTGAAGAATTGTACTTGAGCAGATTCACTACAGGTTTTTCTACAAGATAGCAGGCCCCAATGATGCAACTCACTGAGCAAAGTAGTCTTTTCTACATTTGTACTTTAAAGCAGCAGTACTTTGTGAAGCAGTAAGTCCAACCAACAAAAGCGTACCGTGGTTCAAATAATTTATTTCGCCTTTTCTCAGGAACATGTGTAAATCAAAATCCTAATTAAACCTGTCAAAAACATCAATATCCTCAAATAACATGACTGCCAAAGTGTGAACATTTTTAAACTTCAAAATAATTGCTGTACACCTCTCTCGAAGCCCCTTTCTGCTATAAAGGAGGCTTTTTCTTCTGCTGGATTTGGAGCCAAAGTCAACCCCTCCAGTAGTTAGTAAATCTACTAATGAAGTTCTAAAAGGTAGAGTGGGGTTTAGCTTTCAGTCTGGTGTAATGTGAAGCTCTTGATATCACGGAAACATTCAACCTAAATACAGCAGTATATTAGTACAGTAAGACCTATCAGAACCACAGTGTTCCTGCAGTTTGGGAGTTTCATTGCATCGCATTTTTCATTGTTGTTCAATTGATCACATTGATGTAACTGAAGAGCTGACGTTAAGATGTGCAGCGTGTACACACAGCTCATCCACTTTGTGTGTCAGTTCTCTCCCATGGACATTTAAAACAGCGGTTGCTGGTAATTTCAATGTTCTAGCAACACTGTTGGGAATTCAGTAAGGCACTTACAAGACTTTTTTGGTAGCAATGTCCCTTTTAAAATGTCTTGCATCAGATTTAAAAATCCCTTCCACTAGGGTTGTGATTTTTTCTGACACGTGCAGCAGATATCAATAGTGACCTAATGGCCCTATGGCTGCAATTACTTCAAGCATATTGCCTCCAGTAGATAACCAAACTGAGGATTAATAGGACCACCTCTAAGCTGGCGTACAGACACAGACCAAGTTCTTGTTATGATACGCTGTGTAGTAAGTGTTTCGCCATGACGCCGACCCTTTTCCCACCTGTCACTGGTTATTAATAACCTGGGATGCATACAGTGGGTGGAACCTAAAGAGGGATGCTAAGGGACTAGTTTCTTTGTCAGTTTCACTCTCTCCCTGCTGTCTGATGGCAATGGATCCCCATACTGCCTGCTGTGGATCTAGTGTCTCTGAATCCCCATCATGCTCTGCTTGCCCAGCTTCAAAACTCATATTCACTGCACGGTCTGTGCGGAGAGGTAGCTCAACCGCACTGTGGATGGAGTGTCAGAATAAATACCTTGATCACATGCAGTGCTTTCCCCAAATTCATAGATCTGTCTCTGACAGGTACATGAACCTGTCGCCCACACCGACATATGTCATGTGGAGGCACAATAGAAATATGTAGTGAGTCATAGACACTCTTTAGAGGTCTAGCATGTCATAGACACGGTTTAAGACATCCCCAGTCTATCTTGTTTTCTCTTTCAGAAAGGAAACAAGATGTTCACATATCACAACCACGTTTATTGTGAATTATTGGAGCCTGGACAGAGCACTTTGTATTTGTTGCTAAGCTTCCCTCTGCTTTCAAATCATTGCTATCAGCTGCTGCACTTTTTACCCACCTCCCTATTATTCCAGACCCTCTAAAAAACCCTATGTGCAGTTTACAACATCAAAATGGCCATAAAGTAAAATTTAAGAAAGCATCTTGACTCTAAAACACAGCAGTAATATGCTTTTTACCGTTTGATGAATTCTAAAAATACTTTCTTATAACCCTCCATTTTCCCCTGCAATGTCTAGTATTCATTCAGATTTTTGTTGGGATTACAAAACTAAAATACATAAAAGAACAAACACCATTGCTTAAAGCATAGCTAGAAAGAATGCTTTTGTCAAAATCCTTTTTTGTTTGATTTCATTTTGCATCAGAAAACTTTAATTCTGTTCCTAATTTCTTTTAGGCAATTATGTTTTGGGTGGTGGACAGCTTATTAATGAGGAAATACAAGAGAGTGAAGGTGGATCATCCTTGTGAGAACAGCACGGAAGCAGACAGTTTACCAGTAATAAAGGATGATGAAAGCCAGGTGAGAAATGTACTGCTTGAGGACAGTGTTCAAACATACTAACAATTAGCTGATGTAAAACAGAGATTCATTACATATACAATTTAAGCAAAAAATTTAGCAGGTAATTGTTCATTGAAATATTTTACATAGTATTTACCTCTCGCCAAAATGGGAACCTGGGTGTGAGGATTCCAAAAATGCCACAGAAGGGAACAATTCATCAAGTAGCCCTAGTATCAAGCAATTTATTTACAACAGGTTTCCTTTACCAATAGAAGCTGTTTAAAACAACATCTACCAATCGAATTTGATTTGTGAAAAACCGGTCCAGGTGCACTATAGCTTCCTTGGTAGTTTTTTTTTTTTTTGTAGTGTCCCAACTGCCTTTTAAAACCTCATACATAATTATTAATGAAAAACGTTTTCTAGGAAGATGGCTATAAAGCCAGTTGATGCAATTGCCTCATACTTAAAAGCCTAAAAAAAAAAAAAAAAAAAAAAAATTCTGGCCTTTTCCTTGTGCTTTTCATCTGCATAAGATATGCTTTAATCATGTAGTTTCATGGTGTCCTTTGCAGCACTATACGTACAGCATATAGTAGGGTAAATCTTCACATTACTGTGTCAGGTTTCAATTTGTGTTGAAACATGAGGCATGTAACATGGCACAGCACATGTTAATGCATGACCTTGGTCTGTAGTATGAGACCTGATACTTCCTGTGAAGAAACTACATATCCCACAATCCTGGGTCTCAGCCTAGTGCTAGTACAGGTAAGAGTTACACACACAAAGCTGGGAGATATATTTCAACAGATTAGCACTCCCACATGTGTAATGCAATACAGAGGAGATGGCAAGGCATGCATTGGACACAGTGTGTCTTGGAACAGGAAGTTGTCTTGTCCCCTTGGTGCATAGGGACAGACTAGCTGAAGCACTACATTGACATTGGGGAATTGATCACTACAAACTGCAGCCAAAACATGTGTGCCCATTATTACAAGGTAAGGAAAGCATGTCTTCCCTGCATTCACGTCACATTGCTGTCAATTGGGACGCAGCGGGTGCCCAGATACAGCTGCTTCTCCGAAAGTGACATCTGTGCATACTGAATGAATTTGGGGCTGTTCACCCTCACAGATGTCAAATTGGGAGCAGCATCTGCCAGCAATGGGACTGCCTGCAAGGTAAGCACCAAACACCTGCGCATCCCTGTGTGGGTAAACACAGCCCTTACACGAGACATGCATTGAAACACCCAGTGGAAAGAAGACCTTACTCATTGTTTCATATTTTCTCATTCGGTTTTACATGTTATTTTAATGAATTTGATGATATAATTGAGACTGACTGGTTAGTGTAGTCAGCAATAACTTTTGTTAGCTTTAGATACATAGATGATTGACAAAATACCTGGTTACTACTACATTATGATTTCTGCTCAGCTACGTCCTTGAACTTGAACGTTGAACTCCTGGCGTTTTTTTTAATATGCAGTTGGGCTGTGCCGGCACTGCATGAGTTAACTGCTCCTTTTGGTCTAGGGGTTCGGAAAGCCGAGATATACTCACCTAATCTGCCGATCCTCCCAGGGCAACACCGGTCCACCACTGGATGTGGAGGAATGCCATTTTCTTGGGGAACGAAGGATCAGGTGAGTTTCGACAACTGTGTTCACCCCTAGAAAAAAAGAGCCGTTAACCCATGCAATGCAGGCGCAGCCCCACTGCATAGAAAAAATTGCCCGGAGTTGAGCTTTAAGCACAGCTTTAACAATGATTAGCCAGAGCTGCTGGTTTAACTATGCATAGATAATTCATGCCCTTTTACTGGACATTATCAAAAAAGATTTACTGTTTAACCACTTGAATCCTAGGTGTTTTTTTTAAAATGGTACTGGGATTAGACGTATTTGTCTCAGCACTGATTTAAAGTGGTGTCTGGGCTCAGTGGTTCTGGCGGGTCCTAGCCAGTGTAGTTGCTAGAACTGCCTGCTATCAGTTGACGAACATTTGGAAAGAGCACTCTGTAACACATTGCAGCAAAGTACTGCTGTCCTACACAACCCCCCTATCCTGCACAATGAACTGGATTTATATAGCTCAACCTCGGGTTATAAAATCAATAACTCTAAAACTGGAGCTTTTCCTCTGAATGTACCTGAACAAACCTGCTCTATTTAACTGAAACGTTCCGAAACTCATGAAAATCCTCCACACTTAAATACCTAGGGGTAAAACCCACTTACGACACACTTTATAAAACAAAATGTACTACTCTTTATGGCAACATTATTAATCTCCTCTCCCAATGGAAATCTCATCATATTTCTTTTTCAGGCACTATAGGGTTAATATACTAAAACTGGAGAGTGCAAAATCTGGTGCAGCTGTGCATAGAAGGCAATCCACTTTAAGGTTTTATTTTGTCAAAGCTTAATTGAACAAGCTGAAGTTAGAAGCTGATTGGCTACCATGCACAGCTGCACCAGATTTTGCACTCTCCAGTTTTAGTAAATCAACCCCATTGCGACCATTGTTTGGAATTTTAAACACTGTAGGATTTCTAGATTTGTGCTAGTTGGTCCATGCAAGTAAGGAGGCCTTGCCTTTCCAAGTATCTCCAAATATTATCTTGCTGCTCAGCTACCCTGTCTGGCATCCTGGCTTACTCCTACAGCAGGTAGACTGAAATAGAGAAGTTGTAGTTGGCTTCCACCCACCCTTATTCCTTGCCATGGAGTACAGATACTTCTGTAAATGTAAGCTAATCTACTTCAACCTATTGCATTTCTTTTTACCCTATGACACTGTGCAAAAAGACAACACTTTATAACAACCATTGCATCCTTTTCTCTTTACATCTGCTTATCCAGATAGGCTAACCTCACTGATGTTTCAGACTTGGAAAGATAGAGGCTTATTTCCCTTTGGCCATCTGTTGGCTGTTAGAACTAAAATTTTACAATCTTTTCAGGATCTCCAAAAAGCTTACGACTTTCTAAACAGGCTTTGTTTGGTTATTTACAAATATGTTATTATGCCCAGACTTTAACTCCTTAAAATACCCTAACCTAACACCAATCGAGAAAATTTGCCTGGTAGGACCATCGTCCAAGGGAATAATTTCTTCGTTATACAAGTTACTGATTTCACATCCACCCTAAAATCCACTCAAATACTCATATAAGCAAAAAATGGGAGCAAATTTTGAGGGAGGAATTACCTCTGAAAACCAGGAAAATCATTTGGACCCAGGCTGCTAAAAGCTCAATATGGTACAAGGAGAACCATTACAAAACACTCTTCCACTGGTATTACACTCCAGATAAGTTGCATGCCATATTCCCCTCTGCTGATAATAGGTGCTGGAGATGCAAGAAAACCATTGGAACGTTTGAGCATATACAGTATTTACCAGTACTCTCCCGTTATTAAACCTTACTGGCGTGGTGACCATAACCTTATCCACTCATTTTTTACTCTTGTGCCCCAATTACTCCTAAAACTTACCTTCTAGGCTTACCACCTTGTGATTTCTCTATAACCTCTAAAAGATTGTTGATGCATACTCTTAACTCAGTGAAATGTCCTTAAATGGAATTGAGTTGAACCTCCCTCTTTGATGGAGTTTCATACTAGGATCCAGAATGTCAAAAAGAATATCTTACAGCCACTTTCAACAACACTCTAGATAAACATCATAAGGTCTGGGAACTGTGGCATATTCTGGAAAACCCTCCCTGAATACGCTTGGTGTTTGCCAATGGCCTACTTTGCTGGCTGGCGAATGAGGGGGTGGGAGGGTCTCGGGTTCCTGATGGTGGTTGGGAGGTCGCTGGTCTTTCAGATTTCTTCTTTTTTCTTTCCTGATCCCTGATTTTTTTTTTTTTTTTGTACATAAACCTAATTCTTTAGGTCTCCTCCTTTTCTCAAACGAATCCTCTTTCTCTATACAATTCACTAATGCAAACGTATTTCTGCACTTTTTAAATGCTTTTATAAGCTTTATACAAATTAACTGCCTCTATGCCACAAACTTTATTACTGTTGACCATTGTAATCTACGGATTTATTTGTATTAAAGCTTGCATTCTGGCATATATTTCTTCATGATACAATTTACATTTAATAGGTCTACAAATGTAACAGCAAAATTAACATATAATCAATACCTTGTTTGCTTCCTAGAGTTTTAAATGTCTTTTCTTAAGATGCATTGTTTGATCCTTAGCTATTATGTTAGGCAGTTATTCTTATTTCTTTTTCTACTTTTAAAAATGAATTAAAAAAAAAAAAAAAAAAACTTATGTGTTGTATTTAAAGAGGAATTGCATTGACGTTGTCTTTGAGGTCATTGGCACATCCTAAGAGCTCCAGCAATCACATTTAGACAGCCTCTGCAGATCTCTACAATATCTCTACTATAGTGATCTATTAAATGGGAATAAAATAAGCGCGCTCTCCAGAAATTTGCAAGTGACAAAAAAGAAAATGCTATATAAGATATAGCAAGGTGTAAACAACTTAAATCCACCAAAGACAAAACTATTATCATAAAAGATATGTTTGGTGACAATTAGTGTAACAACACCCCATAAAGTGTAGATATCCCACACTAAGAAGAAACAAATGGCAAAAGCTTTCCACAAAGTTTGCACAAATAAGGAAAGAAAGTCCTTTCGGACACAAGTCCATTGGTTTCTTCAAATTAAATTTCCCGTGAAGAGTGAATGTGTCCAAAACACTTGTATCTTCACCCAAGGACAGGGTGGGGCATGCACTGTGGATGGCTCCTTACAAAAAAGATAACAATAATTGGCAGTCAAGATGAAATGATGGCATGTATCCTCAGTGTATCATCCCCTCCTTTCCATATACACCTCGTGCTTGTGAAGAAAATATAGTGAATGACTCCTTACCAGAAATGACATATATATATTAGACTTGAAACGTGTGTGTATATATGTTGCCTGCGATGTAGTTCCCATAGTAACTCCAGAAGGGCAGTATGGAAGGTCAGTCCTCTCCTTTGCTCCACCACCGACACCAATCAATAGAAATCGGGTCCTCACAGGGGGGGTCAAACAAAGAGGAAGCAGACTAATAGTGCATTACCTTTAAAATAACATGGATTTATTGAAAATTTCACTTCCATATGACGAAGACTAAACACATGTTTTCAAGCCGGCACGGCCGCCTGCAGTGCGGTCCATACAGAAATAGTGACGGCGCGGCTCTCCTATGTCCTAAGCGTTTCCCCCGAATGGGCTTCCGCTGGGAATGGAGCTCCATTCGGGGGAAACGCTTAAGACATAGGAGAGCCGCGCCGTCACTATTTCTGCACGGACCGCACTGCAGTCATTTTTTTTATCATTTCTTCTATTAAATCATCTGCCCTTGTTGTTTTAACTTTGGATAACAAAACATTTTTTTCTGCCTGTCAAAATCTTATACAGCCCACTTCCTCTTTCTTGTCTGGTAATTAGCCTAAGCTAATGACATCATGCACATGTCACTCTCTCTCTCAATCTCGTGAGCGTTTGCCAGCAAGGGAGTAGGGGTGAGTCATAGGAGAGCTGGAGGGGGCTGGATGAGGGCTGAGATAACCGGAGACTGCAGAGATCCAGGTGTATTCATCAAGAGAGGAGATACGTGCAGGCATGCAGTGGTGTGAGTGTGTCTGTGTGCCTCTGTGTGTCTGTGTAAATCCAGGAAGTGAACAGGCAGCAGCTTCAGCTACCCACAGTTAAAATGGCTGCAGCCAGACTTAGAGGAGGGAGATTTCTGCAGCATATTTGGCAAGTACAGAATCACAGTATATATAAAATAATATGCAAAGTGGTTGGAGGGAAGCTCCAGAATGGAATATGGTTTTTATTCCAAATTATGTGAGCAGACTGCAGTTTCTCTTTAAGTATTTCTAATCCAGTTCTTTATTTTTTTACCTTTTTTTCCCTTCTCCCTTAAGCTGCTTAAACAAACATACAAAAAGGAGGGGGATGGTCTAGCTAAAATAGTTGGGTGTGATATCCCTGGTGACACTGCAAGTAAAGCGGTCCTTCCCCTGGCTCTAGGATGTGGGCAGAAAAAAAGCTATACTGGAAGGGACCAGTAGACAAAAAGAGAGCCTTTTGAGGATGGATAATGAAACCATTATCCATCCTCAAAAGGCTCTCTTTTTGTCTACTGGTCCCTTCCACTATAGCCTTTTCTCTGCTTAAACAAACAGTATCTTCTATCCAAACAAACAAGATGGATGGTGGAATCCCTACCACCAGGACATTATAATTTGACAGCGGCAACATCGATCAGAGGCTGCAGTGGATTGGCTGCAGCGTCTGATCGAGGAACTTTTTCCAACATGTCCTTTTGACAGAACTGATCAAACGATGTTAAGTGGAGGTTGCCAAACACTGATCAAAATTTGGTCAGTCCCTGCTGAACTGGTAGAATTTTGATCAGTGTATAGACCGCTTTAGTATCAGTAATAAGCCCTAAGAAGTCCTTTTGAATACTCCTATCGTATAACTATTTCACTTGCTATCATTATCTTAGGATCTGTTCTATGACACAATGTTTGTTTTGCAAATTAACTCATACTGTGTTTTGTGAATAATGCAAAGCTGTGCTGGCCTTTATCATCCCATCCTGTGCAAGCAAAACACCATTTTATTTTTCTTGCACATAATTGGGTATTCTTAACAAATGTAGTAAAAATTAACTTTGCAAAGGTAAGTTAAAATTCTCTTTACAAAATGAACATGCTTTACTCCTTTGTTAAATGGCCCACACATTTACTCTTTTTAGCCCCTTTCACATGGGCGATCTGCTCTCCATTCCCTTCTATCTCCAGTCCCTTCTATGGAGAGGTGGATATCCGCACACACATGTTTGCTAACACCCGCCACCATTCCATCTGATCCTGTCCGCCAAAAACAGATGTATGGTGAACCTATTCCCCATCAGTCCATCAGATTAGATGGCATTGGATGGAAGCGGACAGGCGGTCTGTTTCAATCCGATTGCCCCATAGGGGAGAGCCGAGGGGACACGGACCTGTCATCCGCCTGCTCAGCAGGGATCAGTGGCGAGCTAAAGCAAGTGGATTCCGCTTCACAAAGGCACCCGTGTGAAAGGGGCCTTAAGCGAAATGCCAATGATGCGTGGTATTACTAACGTGTGCTGTATATCTGTATCTCTTGTAATGTTTGTTCTTTTTCCTTTTAAATAAAGTAATAAAACTCTTGTAAAAGAAGAATTCATAAACGCAAATAAAAATACATTGCTGTAAATAGTTTCATAGACCTGCATGTTTACAAACTTACAAAGTTTCCAAGTTGTGTTTGGCTTAGTTTTAATGGATTATCTGGACGCATGATGGTTGGGAACAGGTGCTGTACACAAGGCGGCCAAGAAATAATGAGTCACTAATATGCATGTTGCTGCCTGAAGGATATTCTATTTCTTACCAGTTCCCTAAAATCTCATTACAGTCATGTAAGATGAGTTTGCAACCAATTTAATTGTGTTCAGTCTCACCCGAGTGTAAGAAATGCTTTAGAAAGAAAGCACAGATCTGTAAATAATTTATGTACTAGATTCATTCATTCACTTGTTTACCTGTAGTTGAAAGGTTCTAATGCTTGCCATAAACTAGTACAATTTCATTAGAAATTAATTTTTTAAACTATTTTCTATACATTAGTAGGGTCCAATCAACTGTCATTTTCTACCGTAGTGACAAGAAGATTTAAAGGAGCAGGATAGAAAATTTTCTGAAATTTAATGAATTTCTAACAGTGTATGTTTTTTTTTTTTGTTAAAGAAATTACATTCTTTCCAAAATTAGTATGTTAAAAGCAAATAAAATTTTTAAGTACTTTTAAACAACATTCGACAAGTCATTAAATGTACTATAACATTTTCTTACGAATATTCAAAGGAACATTTATTCAACAGCGTACCAGTGTATGGCCAGCTTAAAGTATAACTGAAAGCAAAACTTTTTTTGTTTTCTTTTTAGTTTTGGATAGAGTGGAGAGATTAGAACACCTGTCAGTTTTTATTGCGGTCTGTGCCCCGTTAGGGAAATTCACCCTCTCTAGTTGTTCTGCTTACCATTTATTATTTAAAGTGAATATAAGGAAAATCTCACATTTTGGGTTGTTCCCAAAAAAGTAATAGAGGGGAATCTTCCAATGGGGACACTAGTTCTGGATGACCTGGGGGTCCACAAGGAATTCCCTTATTTGCAGGGATTTCCTCTCATTTCCTGTTTGGCTATGGAACAGGAAGTGAAGGGAAATCTCTGTAATGGGGAAAAGATGGCAAAAAAAAAAACCTTATAGGGGTTATCCCCCTCCCTTGCTCTATCCAAAAGGAAAAAAAAAAAAAACATTTTACCTATAGTTCTACTTTAAGACACTCGGAAAAATAACATGTGCATAGCTTTAACTTTTTTGATAGTAGTACCAGTAGAAATGCATTGAACTTTGCTGTGCAGTCTTTTGCTCTATATTATTAACCATTTGGCATTTACAGAATTTTTTATTTAATTATTTTGTATGCAAGAATAAACGCACCCAATTGCTAGGTTCGCCTGTGTGAAAGGGCCTATCGGGTTGGACTGTCAGTCTTTTAGGTGGACCTGATCGGACCATCAATTGCCCTCTGTTGAGTGGCAGGTGTCAAGGGGCAGGCACCTGTCGACATCCTATCCATTAAAAAAAGACGAATGGGGGATCCGTTCCCCATTCCTCTGGTGGATCGGATGGCCATCGGGTGTAAACAGACAGGCGGTCTGTTTACATCTGACTTCCCATAAAGGACAGCTGGCTGTGTCTGTGTCCGCTCTGCATAAGCGGAGCAGATACAGACAAGCTATCCAATTACTCAGCGGGGATCAGGCTCCCCGCCGAGCAGGCAGACTGCTGGTGGTGTCTGCTCCATGTGAAAGGAGGTGTACTCCAATATGAAATGGCATTGCAGGTCCAATATATAATTTTTTCCTGCCCCATGTGAAAGAGGCCTTAGTTAAACCTCCTGTGTTTGCTTAAACCAACAAAACAGGTGTCCCAATATCCCTACAACAATTAAAGACATATTGCTGGGTATACTGGCTGACCCTTAGAATGGCCCCATTGTTGGTGTAAATATAGCAAGGTCAGTACACTGTAAGCTTTTTCAGATGCAGGGAGAATCTGATGTTGATTTAAAAAGTGTAGCACTGCATAATTTATAAGTGGTATATACATAGTACAATTCACAAGCCAAATATAGATTTTTTTTTTTTTTTAATGAGGGTTCAGTTTTTAAACTATTACAATAAAAGATAATTCTTTTGACGAAAATCTTTCCTACTGTAAGGAAAAAGTAACATTTCTCTTTTTGTTTTATCGAAGGACACAGCGCTCCAAAAATCATAACTAGTGGGTTATATTGCCTCCTCCAGGAGTAGGACTAAGCAGAACAAAAAACACCTGGCTATGCCCATGGGCCATCCTCAGCTGGTATATAACCCCCCCCCCCCTCTGCTCTAGGTAATCCGTTTTAATCTGTCTAGTCAGGGGTAAGGACCTAGGCTCCCAGCTGGGACCTCTGGTCCAGCAATTTTCTCCTTCCTTACATCTTTTTTGTTTTTCTCTCGGGAGATCTGCAATCAACTGCCGGGCTGGGTGACGGGCTGGATAATCTAGATCTTGTGGTCCCCCAAGCCCGTCAGCAGCTACACGCTAGGTCAGCCACGACATAGCCTCACAGACAGAGGCTGGTCCGCAAGTTTAACATCTCGCAGGGTCGCATACGACCAGGCTTGGGTCTGAGTTGCAGCAGTCCCTTGGCTGACAGCTCCCCTACTTCGGTGGCGAGGAGTTCTGTCTGGAGTGTTATCCGCACCATTGAAGGGTAAGTACAGTCCTCCCTCTCCCTCTCTCTCTTTTTTATGATCACTAATAAATAACTTAGCCCCCCTTACACCAGAGACCCTCACAGAGCCCCCCTTACACCAGAGACCCTCACAGAGGCCCCCTTTACATCATATACCCTCACAGAGCCCCGCCTACATTATAGACCCCCCCACAGAGCCCCTCCCTTAAATCAGAGACCCCCCGAAAAGCCCACCCTTACATCAGGGACCCCCCTTACATCAGAGACCACCCACACAGAGCTCCCCTTACATCAGAGACCCCCTACAGAGCTCCCCTTACATCAGAAACCCCCCCACACAGAGCCCCCCTCACATCAGAGATCCACACAGAGCCCCCCCTCACATCAGAGACCCCCCAAACAAAGCCCCCCCTCACATCAGAGACCCCCCACACAAAGCCCCCCTTACATCAGAGACCCCCCACACAAAGCCCCCCTTAAATCAGAGAGCCCCCACACAGAGCCCCCCTCACATCAGACCCCCACACAGAGCCCCCTTACATCAGAGCCCCCCTTACATCAGAGATCCCCCCACATCAGAGAGCCCCCCTTACCTCACAGACCCCCCACACAAAGCCCCCCTCACATCAGAGACCCCCCTTACATTTTTTGCAGGAGAGAGACCTCACTTACCTCACGCTGTCTGCAGCTTTTTGTTTTTCTTTAAACTTCCCGCCCACAGAGCCCCGGGGAGGAGAAGGGGCAGGAGGAGGAGGAGAAGGGGCGGGAGGAGGAGGAGCTGACGATCTCTTCTCTGGCGTCCCTGCAGGGATGAGGGATCTGTCAGCGTGGATCGGAGGCTGAGCTGTGTGTAATACACAGCTCAGATTGCAGCAGTAGGAGACCGAGGCACAGCCACACAGCGGGAGGTAAGCGGCCGCCGCGGCCTGTGTTAACCCTGTCCAGGCTGCGGTCGGCGCTTACCTCCCACTGTGCGGCCTGATCTTCTGCGAGCTGTGATGGCCGCATGGTGCCCCTGTTGCCCATGGCGCCCTGTGCGGCCGCACAGCTCGCACACCCCAAAGGCCGGCCTTGCCTAAATCCCTCAGTGAGCTGGGCTTCCCCCACTCCCATTCTCCTCTGTCTGGACCTAGCGTCTGGTGGGGGTCCCAGTGCAGAGTGCACAGCAGAGTCTCCCTTAAATGTGTGTCCTACCTTCAGGGGGGGGGGGTCGTCTTGCAGAGGGTGCAGCATTGCAGAGAGTGTAGGAAAGAGCATGCTTCAGTGTTAGTAGCTGATGGTGGCCAATTTCCCTTAGTCTGGCTGGTCTCCGGTTGGCAGCCATGTCTGTGTAGTCGGGTGATGTCATGAGGGCCATTTTCCCTTAGTCTAAATGGTCTCCGTTTGGCGGCCATATTTGTGTAGTCAGATGATGTCATGGGGGCCATTTTCCCCTAGTCTGGGAGATGCTGGAGACAACTGAAGCCTCGTGGGGATGCCTAAGCTCCTGCTCTTCCTCTTTCTCCTTAGTTTCCTCTTCCTGTGGCCGGGACTTATGATCAGGAAAAGCGTCCATGATGATGCTGGGTTTGAATTCTCAGTGCTCCTCTGGTCGGTAGGGTGGGTCTTTGGGGGTCTCTGTTATCTTTCTCTCTGCTGATAGGTACCCTGAGCCTTGAGGGGGTCCAGTGGTGGTGATTAGGCGCGTGCTGTGGCTTAAGAATTGGTCCATTGACCAAGCCTCTAAGAAAGCTCACATTGATCTGCCCTTTCAAGGCAATCACTTGTTTGGGGCTACTCTGGATGACATCATTAAGGATATGGTTAAGGAGACCAGTGGATGTGGTGTACTTGGATTTCGCTAAGGCGTTTGATACAGTTCCCCACAAGCGCTTAATTTATAAAATAAGGTCTGCAGGTATCGACAGCAGGGTTTGCTCTTGGATACGGAATTGGCTAAAAGGCCGTGTCCAAAGGGTAGTAATAAACAGCGCATACTCAGACTGGTCTGAGGTAGTAAGCGGGGTGCCCCAGGGCTCAGTCCTGGGACCAACCTTGTTCAATTTATTCATAAACAGCATTGAGGAAGGGATCAGTAGTTCGTTATCAGTTTTTGCAGATGACACAAAATTGGCCAGGGCAATAACTGCACAGCATGAAGCAGATATCCTACAGAATGACCTGGACAAAATTACGGAGTGGGCAACGACATGGCAAATGAGGTTTAATGTGGAGAAGTGTAAGGTTTTGCACTTGGGGACCAAAAACATAAAAACACAATACACGTTAGGAGGGGAACCCTTGGGGGAATCAAAAATGGAGAAAGATCTGGGAGTCTTAGTTGATGATAGATTAGGCAACAGCATGCAATGCCAAGCGGCAGCTTCCAAAGCCAACAGAATATTAGCATGCATAAAGAAAGGGATGTATTCCAGAGATAAGACTATAATCCTTCCACTTTATAAAACTCTGGTCCGACCGCATCTGGAGTATTCTGTCCAGTTCTGGTCGCCAGTCCTCAGGAGGGATGTGTTGGAGCTGGAGAAAGTCCAGAGAAGGGCAACTAAACTGATTAGGGGGTTGGAGGACCTTACCTATGAAGAGCGGCTGCAATCGCTCGATTTATTTTCCCTGGAGAAAAGACGTCTGAGAGGGGACATGATAGCAATTTATAAATATCTTAATGGGGATCTCAGCTTAGAAGAAAAGCTGTTCATTCGAAGGAATTGCATGAGGACTCGAGGACATACAATGCGATTAGAGGAGAAGCGTTTTAACCTCAGGCAACGTGGGGGGTTCTTTACTGTTAGGGCTACAAGATTGTGGAATTGTCTACCACAAGAGGTGGTTTCTGCGGGTAGTATGGTGACTTTCAAAAGACTCTTAGACTTACATCTCAAGGATCAGGAGATTGAGGGCTATGTTAGATGATTACAGTCACACACACCTACACAGGTTGAACTGGATGGACTATTGTCTTTATTCAACCTCACCTACTATGTAACTATGTAACTATGTAATATCGGGGAAGGAAGAGTACCTTTCTGCCACAGTCAAGGAAAGGGAAGGAGCCTCGTCGCAGACGGGGGCCCTCCTTCTCAGCCCATTGAAAATGATTTTGTGCTTCTGGGACAGAGAATGAGGGAAATAGATCTTTTAAATCTTCCCTTGGAGATTCCAAGCAACCTTTGTCTAGTAAGCCTAGAGCTAGCTTCCCCAGACCAGCAGACAAGACTCATTCAGCATGAAGGTCTGCCCTCACCTATTAGGGTGGGGGACATCTTCACTAGTTTCCAGCCCCATGGACTTCTTTAGTGGGCGTCAAGGAGGTATGCAAAATGTTTCTTTTGAGGGTACCCAGAAAGGGGGACAAAGCTTGTCCTTTTTCAGGTTTTTTTTAGATCCTGAGTCTCCTTGTAAGGATTTGGTTCCTGCAAAGGAGATGTCTGAACTACCTAAGGTCCCCCCTATCCCTGTCCAGGGAATTGATTTACCTAGGTCTGATTCTTTTTCTTTCCAGGGTGGTCTTTCCTCTGCACAAGCTTCAGGGACCACAGGCCATGATTCAATGGCTGCTATCACACAGATAGTTCTCTCTCCCATTTTGCATTGTCTTACATGCAGCTCCTTTGGCATGTTCAGCATCACAGGAGGATACCGAGGTTTGTGACAAGATCACGGATTCCTCTGGCAGACACCGCAGGTGTCCAAGGGCCATGGTAAGGCCAGTATCATCCTCGGCTCAGGCTTCTTCTGCAATTCATGTGAGGAATCAAGGGCGAGAATCTTCCAATCAGTCTGGTGGCCAAAAACGTCCATTGGGGGCTTCCTCTCAGAGAAGACCTATTGTCCCATCCTGCTTTACAGTTGCTGGTTTTATTGGCTTGGCTATTGAAAGCCAGGTACTGAGGGATAGAGGTCTGTCTGGATCAGTTATACCTACCATGGTGAAGGTGAGGAAGTTGTCTTCCAGCAAGAAATACCATCGTACATAGAAAGCGTACATTTCTTGGTGTGAGTCGATTGGCGCTCATCCTCGATCCTTTTCTGTGGCTCAGATCTTAACCTTTCTTCAACAGGGTGGGCCTTGATCAGATATTGGCCTTGAGTACCAACCAGGGCCATGTGTCTGCCTTGGCAATCTTCTTTCAGCAAACCCTAGCCAGGCACTCTTTAGTTTGTACCTTCATTCAGGGGGTTCTCTCTTGAGGTGTGTTTGTTCTTTAAACCTTTATTTTTCATAAAGGGCTTCTGTGACCCAGTTAAGGCTCCTGTGTCCTGGTTAAGGGCTCTTTTGTTTAGCCTTGGGTTATTTTCCCCACCCCTCATTTTCCCTTTGGCACTGCTCTTGGACATCCCAGTAGTTATTATTTATGAAGCGCTGTGTTCGTCAATGAACGAAAGAGAAAATAGGAATTTTTGTACTTACCGTAAAATCTATTTCTCTGTCGCTCATTGACAGACGTAGTCCTCGTTGATTAATAACAACTCGGGTTATACTGCCCTCTACAGGATTAGGACTAGACAGGAAAGAAAACATTCTGGCCACACCTTAGGGGCAGTCCCAGAGGGTATATCCTCTCTCTCTCTCTGCTACAGAAAATCAGTTTTTTTCTGTCTAGTTAGGAGTAAGGACCTAGATGCCTTGCTAGGATCTTCGGTCCTGGCAGGAATTTTTTCTTAGATTTTTTTAGACAGCTTTTTTCTCCAGTGTTCCTGTGAGATCTTCAAGCAAGCAAGCTGTAACTGGGCGACGGGCTGGATGTTGAGATCCAGTGGTCACCCCAGTTCAGCCTACGAGCGCATGCAGGCCATAGCTCCGCGCTGGGTCGGCCGCGACATAGTCCCACTGGACGGGGACTGACCCTGCGAGTTAAACGTCTCGCCTGAACGCCAATGACCAACAGAGTCACGGCGTCCGTATTGGTCAACAGCCCCCCCACCCCGGTGGAGAGGGGTTCTGTCAGGAGTGGGCGCCCGCCTGGTTCCGGTATGGTGAGTAGTATGTTCCCCCTCCCCCCCTGGCGTAGCCTCGTGTCTCCAGCATGGGGGCGGCCATGTTTGAGGTGACCAAGCACCTCGAGGAGCTATGGGGAGGCGCCGTAAGATGTGTAAAGGGGCGGAGCCGCCTCCTTTTACCCGGCGTAGCCTCGTGTCTCCAGCATGGGGGCGGCCATGTTTTAGGTGACCAAACACCTCGAGGAGCTAAGGGGAGGCGCCAGAAGGCGTGCAAAGGGGCGGAGCCGCCTCCTTTTACCCGGGAAAGCCAGCCAAAGACTTCCTGTCTGTAATAGACAGTGCTGGAACAGTTTGTATTGAAACTTCTGAGCATCAAGTGGTGAGCCTTGGGGTCTCTCTCTCTCTCTCTCGCTCTGTAGGGGTCCCTAAGCAGGTAATACTGAGGGGCGCTGTGGTGCTGGGGGTCTAAAAAAAAAAAAAAAGTTTTATTTTTTTTGGCAAATTAATTTTTTCCGGCAAGTGTCTGGAATAATCATGGACCCTGCCACACAGGTACCCCCACCTGTTTCCCTCGAGGTGGCCGCAGGACCCTCCAGTTCACAGAGTATGGATGCATTCACAGCAGTTTTGGAGTCTTTGGTGTCTCGGGTGGAGACGGCCTGTCAGGGACGGGGGTCAAGAAAGTGACCCCCGCCTACCCCTATGTCATCTGATACTTCAGATTCAGATTCTGAGATGGTCATTGCAGCTGCAGGTCCCTCTGCAGGGGCTGTTGTCTGAGGTAAAGTTCCCTCAGACAGTGAGGAGGACGTTCCTGCCTCCGCCATAGCACAAGAAGAAGCATTGGTGGACGCACTAGTAGTGGCGGTCCGGGAAACCTTAAGACTTGAGGTTTTACCGGCAGAGGCAACTGAGATGGAAATTCCCTTTGGTACTAGTAAACCTACCAAGACGGCGAAGGTTTTTCCCTTACCCAAATGTTTTGGTAATAAAATTAAAGAGGAATGGGATCATTCAAAACGTACCTTTTCTGTTCCAAGCACATTGCTAGACGCTATCCGTTTGAGGAATCCCTCATTAAGAAATGGACAGTACCACCAGTGGTGGATCCACCTATTTCCAGACGGAATAAAGCCACTGTTATCCCGTTGGAGGACGCTCCGTCCTTTAAGGATCCGGTGGATCGGAAGATGGAAGCGGAGTCCTGCACTATTTTTTCCCTGATAGGGTCAGCCTTTAGACCAGTGATTGTCATTGGTTTAGTTTCACAGACATTAACGGAATGGGCAAGATTGGTGCGCCATGACCTAAAGGGGAAAGGTATCCCCCAGGCAGCATCTGATTTGATGGAACAAATTATACAAGGACTGCAGTTCGTCTGTGACGCAGCCCTGGATGCCACCCCCTTGTTAGGGCATGCATCTATGTCAGCGGTAATCCTCAGACGTGTGCTGTGGTTAAAATGCTGGTCAGCGGATCTAGGTTCCAAAAAAGCCTTGGCGAATCTCCCCTTTCAGGGGAATCGCCTATTTGGGGCCACCCTAGATGAGATCATTAAGGATGTCACTGGGGGCAAGAGTACTTTTTTGCCACAGGCTGCTAAAGCTAAAGGACCTCGTAACAAGCATGGACCTTTCTTTGCCGCTCATAAAGGGTTCGTTCGCTCCGCTGGGGCGAGCGGGAAAGGCAAAGCCCCTCTAGGAGGGTTCAAGCTCATTGACAGACGTAGTACCCGCCCCTCTGTTTTTTGAGTTGGGTTGGGTTAAATTCTCTAAACACTGCTTTGTGACATAACTGATTTGCTGTAGCAGAGAGACAGAGGATATACCTTCTGGGACTGCCCCTAAGGTGTGGCAAGAATGTTTTCTTTCCTGTCTAGTCCTACTCCTGTAGAGGGCAGTGTAACCCGAGTTGTTATTAATCAACGAGGACTACGTCTGTCAATGAGCTTAAGAGAAAAGGATTTTACGGTAAGATTTTACAAAAATCCATTTTTCTCTGAGTTTGACGGACGCAACACCCACCCCTCTATGGAGTTCTGATACTTCTAATACTGTTTGCTAATCAACTGATTACCTAGAACAGAGAGGGGGGTTATATACCAGCTTAGGGCGGCTCATGGGCGTACCCAGGTGTTTTTTGTTCTGCCTAGTCCTACTCCTGGAGGGGGCAATATAACCCATTAGTTAAGATTTATGGAGAGCTGAGTCCGTCGATGGACTCGGAGAAATGGATTTTACTGTACAAAAAGTACAAATATCCCATTTTTTTCTAGTCTACTGATGTAACTTTGCCTTTTGCATTCCAAATGTTCTGTACAAAATACCATCTCTGTGTAACCCTTTGGATGTCTCAAGTTCAGTTACTGACATTTTTCTCTTATCCTAGAACTTTTCTCATTCATTTAACAATGACTCTTCTAATGTTGAGTTTGCCTGTTAGTTTCCATGGTTATATCATTTCAGGGTGCTCTATCTCCCAGTGTACTGGATTTGTCTGTCTTTCTGTTTTCATCTGCATTTCATAATGATCTCATCTTTCCATAAATCACACACAGCTGCCACTGGGATGGTCGCTTTTCAAGCTTCACTGATGCATTATAATCAACATTCTGTAATCGATTACAGAAATTGATTAACAACTGCTGAATGGTTAAAGTGATGCTAACCTCAAAAATCAAATACCTTACAGTGTAACTTACTGCTCAATCCTACAGTTATAAAGAGCCCTGCAAACAAACCTCCATTTGCATCATAATTGGAACAACTTCAAAGTGGTTGTAAGCTCTTACTTATACCTAGTAAAGTGACTGGCCTCAGGTGATGCACAGAGATGAAATAATTCCTGCTGCATAAGTTGTTTATCTGCAGTATTTACTTATCTACTTCTCAAAGTACAGAATTTATAAAGCGTGTCAGAGTTTAGAAAAAAAGGGGCAGAGAGCTGTGGTTACAGTTTGCAGAGCTCATTGAGGAGAGCTCTGATAGCTGATTGGAGGGAAGGGACACACCCCCTTCACACAGCCCACAGGAACAAAGCTGAGGCTGTCAATCAGCTGAAGCTCCCTCCTCTGTTACCATTTTGTTTCTTGGTGTCAGGAAAAATTGGCAGAAGTGATTTATGCTGATAGCAGAGCAACAAAGCAGCAGACATACCTGACAGTGCTCCTAATTGAGACAAGTACACACTATATAGGGATATGCTTTGTTCATATTTCATGTCTGAGGTTTACAACCACTTAAGTCCAGTAGTCATAGTACCATCAGTTTTATTTATGTCTGTAAATTGTTTTTCTTATTTATGATATTATTTTTAAGCCATAGAACATGCCAGGGCTTCATTCAGGTAAAAAAGGAGTAAAGACTACAAAGCCATAATAAGTGGCTGCAAGATGCAAGCTATAGTAGACATTCTGCTCCTCTGGTTCTTCTGTCCCACTCTCTCCTGGTCATAGTTATTGGTATGAGTATCAGTCCCTTAATTATATATTATTTCTACTACTAGGGTCATTTTTAAACATATTTGTTTTCATAAAGCTGTCTGATGTAATATCTTCCTGGTTTTGTCTTTCAGGTTTTACTTGGTCCTTCACCTGTCCGTTTATACTGTTAACATGGCCTTTTATATACAGTGTTACCAAAGACTGTAATACATCCAGCCTGTTATTCTGTGATAACTTTTGGAAATACATTTCTTATGGTGTACTCCTAATACAGTTGCAGTTGTGATACTTAATACCCATGGTTCTTCCTGCATAATGGAGCAGCTTTACTTTTGCCTAATGTACAATAAACATGCAATGTGCAGAATATACCATGTTATAGTTAAGTGCTGCGGCTGCTGATAACCTTTTGCTGTTCAAGCATTGATTGGAATTGGAAACATCTATGTGCCTTATTGGAGCAAAGCAATTTTTGAAAAGTAGTTTATTTTTAGCCAAAACCTTTATTTTTAGTTTTGGCAAGAGGTGGAAGGGGCTGGAACCTGTGTCAGGATTATATTACGGTCTTCTTTCCCACTAAGGAACACCTACCCTTTTTTTGGTCCCAGTGACCATTATTATGGAGGTAGAAGGAAAATCTGAAAATTTTACAATTGTCACCAGAACTATGTAACCATTGTTCCGGTAACTAAGGGCTCGTTTACACTTGCGTTGCTGTTTTAAAGTGTTTTAAACTGTTATTCACATTCAGATCGCTATTCAGATAGCAATAGACAGGCGGTGAGGCGGCTCTGTACCACCTCTTTGCCACCTGTTTTCACCCCCTAATTACTGAACAACAGCACCACAACCAGACGCATTGTGCACAGTTATAGTACTGCCCCATTCACTTGAATGGGTCAAACCGCCCACCATGACGGGGTAGAATTCCTACTATGGTTGCGAAGCAAATCATTGCAACATGTGTATACCCCCAGCCACTACCTCAGCAGCTAAAAGGGGAGCAGTTGAGGGGTTTTGATAACACGGCTCAGCCCCAGGGTTTTACCACCTTCCAATCACAAGTGTAAATGAGGCCTAAGAGAAGATTTCTGTTCACTTTGAAGATATTTCTTCTGACATCCTTTTAGTATCGCTTGGGCAGGAAAAGAAGAAAAATCTCCCCTACAAGTCACAGACAGCAAAAAATATTGACAGTCATTTTACCCCTTTCCCACTCTATCCAAAACATGTATAAAGATTCAGCTAGAAATTCGCTTTAGCTTTGTTGAGTTTTGCATTAATATTTTATATATATTTTGCTGTTTATTGTGGCCTTTTGTCTCCCAAGGGGCATTGCACTGAATCATTATTCTGTCTAAATATCTTCTGTTACAAAACACAAAATGATAGTAAAAACCTGCTGTTTTCATAATCTATCCAAAGTTTGCTAATAGCAAGATGATAATGTAATACGGTATATATGTATTAATAATGCATAAGACTATGTTGGTATTCTTTTAGAGTCGTTGCACTTTGTTTAAGTGATTATATAAAAACAAGAAAATATACAGAAAATTATTTTTTGTTGTCACTGCCGGCAATATTGCCCTTATTTCTTTTGTAATAGTTTCCTGTTAGGGAAATAAAAGCTAATTGTTACAAGCATTTGAGTGCTATTGCATGATTGTTACACCATTTGGAAGTCTGTATACATTATTGGCTATAATATTGTTATAGGTTTCAATGTAAACCTATATAATATGATAAAAATTAATTTTATTCATTGTTAAATTTACGCAATGATTTAGAGGAGTAATGTATTCCAACACCCTATATGCTGTATTCAGGACTGCCCTCTAGAGTTTCAGAAACCTTATTCATCTACGCACCATATGGTATTAATAATAATATGGTTTGAACACTAACCCATTTTTCAAGGCAAATGGTGACTAGTGGTTTGAATCCGCAAAAGAAAGCGAGTCTGAAGGTAAACCATGGGGTTGATTTACCAAAGCAGAGCATGTTCACGTTGTAAAGTGAATTATTATCAATTATTATCATGATAAAAGAGGTGGAGCTGAGTGACAATTCACTTTGCAATTAAATAGCCAGTCACATGCAAAGGAAATAAAAAACTGAATTTTGCTTGCAATTTATTGTATGATTAAAGGCGTCACCTAATTTACTAAGTGAAAATTTAGTTTGCAAAGTAAAACATGCTCTACGCCTTTATTAAATCAACCCCACTAAAGTCCATACAGGTAAAGCTATCATTAATCATGTATGGACAATCTTTTTCATTTTCCTAGCACATGAGTTGATATTCTTTGGAAAGAGAATTTTTACTTAACTTTACATCAGTCACTAAGCAAAATGAAAATTCCCTTAGAAAAGTGAACATGCACCCCTGGTGTCTGCTGTGCTTTCGAATTAGGGAGTCTTTAGTGTTCTGTGAATCAAGTGTCATGGGAGCACTAGGTATTAACCCTTTGACTGACATTAATGTAACTACTATGTTAGTGGCAAAATTCGCATGTAAACAAAAGCAGCCGTGGGTTTGTTTACTTTTTGAAAGCCGGCCATATTATAGAAGTGATCTGGCGGCTGTACAATTGCTTCTAAAGTCCTTTTAAATCCTCTATCAGCAGGTTCTCTTCTTATGGAAGCCCAAGATTCAAAGAACACACCTCAGGATGGCAATCAGGGAAATGTGGGAACATCCGTACCTCCATCTCTCCTGTGACGTATGAACTTGGTAGTGCTCAGCTGTTCCCAGCTAGGGGAGAGCTGTGTGAAGCAGCAATCAAGGATAGGGTGTCCTCTGTAAGAGTTGCCTAAGTGCAAGGGAGGCATCAGGGGTCCATTAAGAGTGCTATAATATGTGTACATTAACAACAATTGCACAACACATGTTGAATATCACTGAGCATGCCAAATGGAAGGAATAATTCTAGACCCATCAGTTACGGGCAACTCTAAGTTGATGACCTAAGGCTTTTAAAGCTTGCGTACAGACAACTTTGGGTATCCTAATTTGTTGCCATGTCATAGGCACATGCAGTTTTGAGTTTTGCCATACTTGGTATCTATTTACTCAGCTGTTTCATAGTTTATATTTTTCATAAAATGTGGAAATTTTATTGCTTGTGTGCGCTAAAATTTATTTGAATGTATTTTTTTAACTGAAAATATAGATTTAATAAACCATTGTGCAAATATCATGCAAAATCAAAAAAATTCAAACTACCATGTTTTTATTCTGTGAGTCCTTTGCTTTCAGCAAAAAATATAATGTTTTGGGGTATTTAAGCGCATTTTCATGTAAAAAGAAAAAAATGTGCCTTTTAGCATGTGTGTGAAAAATGAAAAAAATGGCCTTGCCAGCAAAAGCGCTATATGTTTGAAAAATAGATTCATTTTCATAAATTTAAATAAAATTGACCTAAAACCATTATAGTCTTCCTTTAAAGTTGTTGTAAACTGCTGGACTTTTTTTTTTTTTTCCTTCTTACCCTGCAAGGTAAAGGCAGTGGTGGCCATTCCTTCAAAGCGCATGCACCAGTGATGTCACTGGCTGCATGCTCTATAAATATCTCCTAAACGGTGCACGTTTAGGAGATATTTACACTACCTATAGGTAAAAGTTACTTATGGAAGTTTACTTCCTCTTTCAATTAGATTTTTATAATAGTTGTTAGTACTAGTATTTTTTGATTACCTGTGTAATGATTTTGCAGAATTAATTTTATTTACTTTTATTTTCATTTCCTCATGGGTTTAGCTTCTTTTGGGATGTCATTTACAGTACTGTGCAAAAGCTTTAGGCAGGTGTGAAGAAATACAAGAAATAAAACCAAGCGCTGCTTATACCATCTCTTACTCAATAATCAAATTTCTAAATAAATATAAACCATTTATACATATTATATACAAAAGTGACAAATTCAAAATCGTGTTTGTAGACACTGATCCAAGAATCATAAGTCCATTGTGCAAAGTGTGCAGTCCAAAGTGCACCAAAAAAATAAAATAATAAAACATGCTCTTGTAGGTAGATTTCTTATGTGCAGTTTCCACTCTTCCATGCTCCCCGCCTTCACTCACCGACTCCCTGAGTCAAAGTGCAAGTCTCTGGTAGTTTCCTAATATGGTGAATGGCGTCTCCTCTAGCTTATGTCCTCCAGTATCCTAATCTGATATATTAGCAGTGTGTCATGAAAGATTAGGAGAACTCCATGGCATAACGTTTTCACTTTATTTAAAATGTACATAAAAACAATGCATTCACCTTTTGCTATATAAAAATAGACATATAACAAGATCGGTTCGCCGCCTTAGCATGTGTTCCAAACAAACAGAAGGTCCTCACTGTCGGTCCTGCTTAAGCGACCGGTTTCCATTTATTCCAAAATCAGATGTTAAAAGTAAGAGAAATCTTTCAACCGGCATTCAAATGTTCTGAGAATTTTTCTTAAGACTTTTTCTAATAAATTTTGTTAAAAATTCTATCCATGGATGGCCAGCTTAAGGTTGCATGAAGATATACAGTACATAAAATTCCAATTATTACAAAAAAAGTCTTGCTACATTTCTCTGCTTTGACTATCAAAATCCACAGCATTTAAACTGTTAACTGCTACAGCTTGATATCCAAGGGTTTCCCTATCATTTGCTTGTCTGTTGAAGAATTTAATAAAAAGAAAAATTGAGGTAAAGACAGACTACCTGAATTATTTTCCCTGGTTCAATGAACCAGAGGCACTTGGCACAAAACGACTTGCATTTTTACCTTTCGTTCATTTTTTTTTAAAACACAGGCCTTTCTAAACACTCAATTGTTTCTTTATAGGGAAGTTAAAGGGCAGCTCCACACTACTCAACTCAGTAGGGGCAAAATAATCATAGTTAAGAAAAATAGATGTTCTGCTAAGAGGAGCCCTACCCCTAAGAAAAATCTAAACTCCAGGCAGATACTAAGACATATACTGTATATATTATATACTGTACATATAAACATAAAAAGACTCCCTGCATTCCAACAGACCCTCCCCTCTGATACCGTGTAGCCTAGAACAGGGATCTTCAAACTACAGCCATCCAGCTGTTGCAGAACTACAAGTCCCATGAGGCATTGTAAAACTCTGACATTCACAGACATGGCTAGGCAAGATGGGAATTGTAGTTCCTGAACAACTGGAGGGCCATAGTTTGAAGACCCTTGGCCTAGAAGCTACCTTAATTCTTAGCCAAACTGTTGGTAGGTATAACTTCCTCTCTGCAGTATGATACCATTTATATCCAATACGTTTTAGAAAATATTCAAGCCATTCATACCTCTTGCGCCTCCCCAACTTCCTGCTTTCATATACATTGACCCCTAGAAAGCTAAAAAGCTTGGTTAAAAAAAAAAAAAAATGGGTAAAACTCCCTTATAAGTTGTGCAACTGAGATGTCCAGAAGATTTTTCTTAATGATGCCCCCAGCCCAAAAGTTGCAATGCTTTGAAACCTAAATGGCTCTTCCAGGAAAGTGCTTGCTTCTAGGTACACATCCTATTTGAAAAACTTTGTGCACTTTCTATAAAGGGGAATTACACCAATTTAAGGCAGGCCGCTCCTACAATTGTAAAACCATAAATTAACATTAAAGAATTATAAAATATAATTGCTTACTAATTTATAATTCTATAACCATACCTCCTAGCTTTTTGAGATGTGAAAGAGGCACAACTTTTTAGCAGAAGGTATGTATAGGCATGCCCTTATGTGGACCATGAAGAATTATTAAAACAAAGTATTGGTTAAACCCATAAATGCTAATTTTTCACCACTGCTCTTCCTTTAATCTGCTTTTAAAAGTAATAATTGAAATCCTATAAAGGCTAAAGATTGATACTTTTGGTAGGTGAATAATGCATTTTTATAGACATTCACAGATCAGACCAAAGAGAGTGACAGAGGGATTTGGTGCAAAAGGAAGGACAGTCTCTCTAAATTAGACCCAGTTGGGAGCTTTGTAGTCTATACCAGTGGTCCTCAACCCTGGTCCTCAGGGCCCACTAACAGGCCAGGTTTGCAAGATAACTGAAATCCATCCCAGGTGATATAATTTGCTGCTCAGTGAATGCAGCACTCTAGTCTGGATCTCCCTAAGGTAATACTTAAAATCTGGCCTGTTAGTGGGCCCTGAGGACCGGAGTTGAGGACCACTGGTCTATACCATCTCAAAAAAGCAGTATATTCCTTTAAGGGTTACCATCTTATTGGAACTTTTTTTTTTTTTTTTTTATTAAACTGTTGCTTTTAATTATCTAAACTGGCTGGTACTTATTTTTTTTTTAGATTTCATCAAGACCCTAATAAATCCTTAATTTTTTATCAAACCCAGTTCTTCCACTACATATACTGTACATACATACGCAGGCAGATGAAAAATCTTGCATACAATCTGGTACATTCTAATGGTTGTGTAGCAGATTGGTGATTCCCACATGCTTCTGAATTCCCCCAAGCTATCCTGTAAGCTGAAATGGTTTGTCAGTGATTTTTCACACTGCCTACAAACACACAATTAGACACACAGGTCCCTGTTGCTGGCATTACCTCTGTCTATAGCACATATTATAGCTTCCATATACTGCTACTAATCTACATGTAATCAGATTGGCCATCTTGTTCTTGGACAACTACCCACTGCAATTACAGGGAACAGGGAGCAGCCACACAAATTATCTCACACCGTTTAGCAGCGAACCTTAAACTGAGCACACAAGTAATTGGTAATAAAAAGACTCTTTGGATATTATTATTATTATATAGGATTTATATAGCGCCAACAGTTTACGCAGTGCTTTACAACATGTGAATTAATTGAAGCAATCAAAAAAATGGCTAATTATTTTATATTTAATATACTTAGGCAGGTAGTGCATAGTAAAGGTTACAAAAGAACAGAAGAAAACCGTATAAAAAAATCAAGGGGATAAAATATACAGAAAAAGTATTTTTTTCCACTAAAGGGGTTGAATGGGAATTAAGGATCATACCTTTTAACATGGATTGAACCTGTTAAGATATGACTCAAAATTGATTGTGGTTCTCAACCTTTAAACCTTTAGAGATTAGTTGCCCCACTCCGAATCTGTCAAGTTGGGGCTGGGTGCTGTATCTTACCTAATTGGCACAGGGAGGATTTTGATGAAAAGAATCTTCAAAAAAAATGTAAAACCATGCTGGGTTATAAACTATGGATCGAAAATAATGAGTAAACATTTCAGCTCTTGTTCTGCTATGTGTGCCTAGCAGAATCAGTACCAGTGTGAAATGACCCAAATGTTAATAACTCTCCCATGTTTTACAGGAAAGCTGGTGGCATGTTTCAAGTCTAAAATATTCTGTCTCAACATTTTAAAGACTGGGATTCAAACCAAATCAATTGTTTTGAAGGCTTGGTGAGAATTTTACACCTGGTGTGTGCTTATTTGTGTCTAAAGTGTCCAGTGAGAACACACGTGACCCCAAAGGATCCCTACTGTGAAGCACACAAATCAAACATTTGGCCTCTCCCCAACACAGTATTGTTACAATAATAGCAAACTTGTACTACGATTTTCAAATGTTCATAAAAATATGATCCAGGCCTATCCACTATTGTCTGGATTATGAACATTCCCCTAACCTTCTCATTAGCTTTTGTTTTTCTCTCACCAAATACTAAAATTTACAATCACACCCTTAAAGATGCAACACATTTTAGTGTATATAGGTTAATTTACTTTAAATGTTTTACCTGTTGTGTGTGATTAAAATTGTATTTTCTCCTTCTGATTGCAGTATGTCTGTGCTATGTATTGCTGGAATCTCCCGAATCCTCTACCCAGCAAAAGGAAATTCCTCTTTTAATCCTAGCAAGTTTTATTAAAATGGGGACTTATGGGCATAGCAGAAACGCAGGCAGAAATCGGTGTTTCTGCAAATATGAGAAAAACACTCTAAAATGTATGTCACACTTGTGGTGTTATTATTTCTTAATGACACCCCAAATGCTGATCGCAGTCACATTTTGCCATGTGACAAAACGCATAAAATATGCACAAAAATGCCCACCACAAAAAATACATGGCTCAGTGCCATAATTTGGTACATGAGCTTCTTTAGCACATTTTTGGAGTGGAGAGAGGCCTGTTCAAATGAATAGTGTCACTACAAAAACACACTAAAAAAAGTGCAAAAAAGAGTGCGAATGGGGCCTAAGGTATCTTGTAGCATATTTGCTTTACTAAAGATCACTGTTGGTGATAGAGCTGCATGCCAGCAAAACGTGTCAATGATTTCATTTCTCTGGGATGCATGCACCGCGTGGTTCCTCTGTGTTTGTATCCTGCCACTAGGAGGGATATTGTGTAGAGCAGATACCTATAAGAAGACCATAGACCACGATAAGTGCTCAACATATTAAAACCATCACATTTTTCAGCATGAGTTACATTATTATGTTCCTCTCAGACTGAACTTTAAGATGTCAGTGCTACAGTCCCCAAAATGGAATATAACCTCTTGATTAGATCTGATCTTGGGCTGTTGATGTAATTTCCTTGGCCAAGGACAATCATATGATCATAATTTTGTTGTTTAAGATCTAGTAAGTTATGGAACTCTGCCCTTTGTCCAGGAGTTATAGACTTGGTACAATGATAATCTCCTAAATAAGAGGGTGTAATGCTTAATTGTGAGACTACGTTGATTGTACGAAGTTTTAAGTCCGGCAATGGAAAATGGCTGTTCACATGCAATGCTATATAGAGAGTAGGTATTGGATATCCATACCAAGCTTTGAATGAAAACAAGAAGCTAAGTAGAATTACTGTAACTTGTAGAAGGTATGCTGCTGTTTGTAGTGACAGACAGTATGCAAGAGCTTTCAAAGTCGTACTGATCTAGTAAACATTAAAATGTGATGTATGCCCTATAAGTCTCATTTAAAGTGACCTGTTAAAATTTAAATGAAGGATACAGAAGATACCATAAATATATAGTACAGATATTGTTGTTAATATTGGGGATAAACACTGAGAACCTTTTATTCATAAAGGTAACCGATATCTGTGAACTGCCCTTTTAAAATAACCAGTATATGTGCTTATATAGGTGTTTGGAACATTTCAACTGACAAGATTGTCCTATTTATTACCATTATTCTTAGTGTAAGCATAAAAATAACTACAAAAGTAACTGTGTGTATTATCAGAATGTAGATTCTAATATTAAGCGAAAAAAATTGAACATTTAGGCCTTTCTTCTGCCAAATAAACTAAACTAAAACAGTGAAATCAAAAAAGGACTCCCTCTCTATCTGTGTGAGTAACAAAAATAAACTCATTTTGCCAGATGGAAGAATTATGATGGAGAGACCTAGGTAAATATATTAATTTTCAATCTGTATGGGCCAGCTGGCACAAGTTTCAGAAAATGAGTAGTTTGGAAGATTAATAAGAAGGGTTTTATACTCATTGTTTTTTGTTCCCTTACTTTATCCTGTCTTAAAGCTAAACTGTGGAATAACCATTATAAACCTCCCGATCCAGCCTCGCACCAACGCTCTTCCAACACCATATCTTAATTTTATTATAATAAGTCAAATCAAATGAAAAAAAAAACACATTTAAAATACCTATGACATCGCTAGCCATGTTTAGAATTCTTTCCAGGCACAGTGGAGGGCCTTTCAGCATAAGTCCTTGCCCCGCATTGAACTATATATCCCATAATGCTTTGAAAATGTGTTCACCTGGTTGGGAAGTTCTAGGGTCAGTGTCGGGGGTTCTCTCTACTTTGTTACTACTTCATAGCTACACATCAGTCAATCAAACTCAATAGGCATAGATGGGAAGGGAAAGGAGTGGTCACAAGCCCCCAATGATAGGATTACAAAATGCCTCAAGAGCTGTAAGCTAGGACTACAGCAGAGCCAGTTCCATAACAAGGTACCTACTCATAGAGAGTGGGCAGTAAAGTTCAGTCATGCAAACAGGATACCAATGTCCTGCTGCTATATTTAACTACAGTTCCAGAAGGCTTTGAGAAGGGCAAGCTGCCATAATAGAAGAAAGATGTACAAACCTTGGTAAGGCAAGGCATTGCCAAAGGATTTCTGTGGAGTTTGTTCTGCCCGGAGTTCAGCTTTAAAATTTGTTATAAAGTTTGTTCTCAAGTGAGTTTGTTATGCAAATTTCTTGGTCAATAAAAATGTAATGTATAAAAAAAAAAAAACTAAATATTGTAGTCAAATTCAGAAATTCCTCCTTGTTTTGTATGTTATGTAGAATTGTTTGTTAGTTTCCCAGGGAATGAGGAGAATATTGTCCATTTTAATTCCACTTTAAGCAATTCAATCACCCAAGGCAGGCCATACACAGTGCAAATTTTAGCATTTGTATTTTCCTGGCAGGGGGGCGGGCGGGGAAAGCTGGAGAAGACAGTGATTATCACTAGCGGCTATAGCAACTGCTAGCTATTATCGCAAGAGAATCCAGCAGGCTGATTGTACCCAAGTTAATCGATCAACATGGTACATTCAGCCTGCTCATTAACAGTTCCAATCTTGGCCGGTTCCTGCTGAACTGGTTGACATTCAAACCACCAGCCTAAGTATGCAGCAGTCCTAAGAAAGCAGATATCAGCTTTGAACAGTTTGAAATACTCCAGCCGAGATTGGAACTGTCAATAAGTAAGCTGAATGTGCCAAGTTGATCGAACAACTTGGGTACAACCGGCCTGCTGGATCCTCTTGAAATTATCGCTAGCAGCTACTTAAGCTGCTAGTGATAATCCCTGTCTTCTTCGTGTGGGGGCGTCTTTCCCTTCCCACTGGGAGAAGAAAACTGCGGATTCCCCTGTCAGCACTGTCTGTGTTCAAAGGGAAATCATGCAAAGTTCTTGCAAGAAAGAAATTTGCACAAAGAAATTTGCACAGTGTATGGCCTGCCTACGGATAGGAATAGAGCATAAACTTTGATAAAAAGTTGACCTTTATCTTGTTTACAAAGGCTACGTTTAGAACAATAATGCATGCTTTTATCATTCCTAATATGGTTATCAAAAGTCTGATGGAAAAGAATATCAAACAGAAAATGTGATCTGCAATAGAAGCAATGACCAGAACACATACAGATTCACTTTAAGCAATGCTGCTCTTTATTCTTTACATTTTGTAAAATAACATTTAAAACTTTGTAACCAAAATTTATTTTTCTCTGTTCACATAGTTGCTGTGAAAGTAGTACAGGCACTAAGAAAAAATATATATCCTAAAAAATTCTAAAGCGATGCAGGCCAAAAGCCAAATCAAATGTCAAACAAATCTTTGGCATTTCAGAGAATTCAACAATCATGATCATAAGTAAAACAACTCATACATCAGTGCATTTATGTTCTGTTTGCTATAAACAAAACTTGGGTTTTAGAACTTCAGTGTCTTGTTTAGACAAAATTAAATGTTTTTTAAATAAATATCATTTGTCATTACCCTTCTCTATTTAGTTTTAATCATAGAGCATTTAGCACAGAGATGGGTAATCTGGAAATATCCAGCAACTCAGGAGCTGCAAGTCTCAGCAAGCCAGGCCAAGCACTATAATGCATACAAACTGACTGTGGTTTACAAGTCATGGAGGGGATTTCATAATAGCCAAATATATATACAAAACCACAAAATACAGGGGCGCCTCTAAGACCACCAATTTTTAAGAAGTGGTGTCACTAATCAAATCCAAACCTGCTCACCTAAAGGAGTTGCTGGGGCAATTCCATACAGTGCATCACAGGACAAAATTATCTCTTTTTTTTAAACATACATTCGTCCAGCTTGGTTACAACCAATCCTTCATAGCACATATCTGGAGGGCCTCTAGAGCTGCAGAAATTCTAGCCTGTGCCACATTCGGCATTTGTCTCTTTCAGGGTCTGCTTGAGCAACTTGCCCTCTATATACTGAATGCATAGGGCCCCTTGGTTGGCATGCCAATGGATAAAAGGTGTTCTCTAATTGGACGAGACTGAAAGGAGGTTTGGATGTCATTATGATCTCTACCTTCTCCAATCAGGAACCGCATTGTATTCATTGAGAATAATACAAGACATATCCAACTCACCCTCTAATAGCAGAACAGGTGTGTGATACCACTTCTTTACAATGAATACGCTTAGAGGCACCCCTGTAGTTTGTGTTTTTTTATATATATATGTAGGTAAACCCATTCATGGACACTACTTTTTCTGATCTTTCCCTGAAAATGCTAACTGCCTGTCTGTCTTTGATGTAGCACCATCCGGATTAGTGACCAACAGCAAGCATGTATATCCGAAAAGGCATAAAATAAATTCAGAACTGCTGATCGACATACCTTGTATGGGTCAGTGACTCTGAATGTGTTAAAGCCATTAAATCAGCATGACAGTCAGGGAACTAGCATTTACAGAAGTACAGGTCAACAATGGCAGTCAACATACAGTATGTCTTCACTAAAAAAATATGTGCAAGCCTTTGGTTATATCAAGAGCCACATTTAGGGACCCCTTTATAAGATAAGATGAGCACCTTATGTTACCAAGTGATAGTAGAGTCCAAAAACGTTTTTGTCCATCACTTCGCTCATTGTATTTGGTCAAATCTTTGTGCATATTATGTGTGGTAGACCACCTTTTTAAAAGTTCTGAAGTCATTCAGTCAACTCTATTAGTATTATTAACAACAAGACCTTGTCACTATACCTCACTTTTTAAATGAAAATCTTGCAGCAGTAGAGGATAAAAAAAAAACTTTTTCAATGTTGTAACCCATGTAAAGTTAGAAGGAATCTTTCCGTAATTGTAAATTCTTGTCTTTGCCAACCCCTTCTCCTGACCCTTCCCTCTGCTGCTGCTGCTGCTGCCTCTTCCATGTAAGCAGATAGCAGGGCTCCTTGTTAGCAAATGTTCGAATTTCAGGCAAGATCAGCAAGTTATTACCTGTGCACCCATAAAGTAATCAAACAAAAACAATATTTGAATTGCAATCTGTCCAGCATATGGTGAACTAGTAAATGGGGCTAATGGATCTGTTACAAACTCATACCTCCCAACATTTTGAGATGGGAATGAGGGACACCTATTAGCATAGGCATGGGACGCACCCGCCTGCTACGCCCTCTTAAAGGAGAATTATAAAAAAGGAATAGTTAAATCCACAAGTGCTTTTTTTTTTTTTTTTTACCACTACTATTCCCTTTATACTGGCTTTTGAAATTTACAAATGCAGCAATTTAGAAATTGGATGAAAGGCTTAGTACTTTTTGAAAAGTGTATTTTATATAAAACTATATAGATCAGACCAAAATGAGGGACAAATGAGAAGGAAAGAGGGACTTTGTTTCAAATCAGGGACAGTCCCTCGAAATCAGGGACAGTTGAGAGCTATGCAAAATTACTCAAGATAGTATTTTACAATCATGATATGTAATAAGCTAAAAAAGTAACTAACAAATTACATTATTTAGTGTTGGTCTGAGAAGGAAGGAAAGGTATTTCTTGCTGGTGTGAAAGATTGCACCCCACAATCCCTGAGTGCATTACATTTTAGGATTGGTGAGGGTTTATATAAGGATAAGGACTCTTTTATATAAAAACATAACTCCATGAGGCCAATGTACAGTGGGTACGGAAAGTATTCAGACCCCCTTAAATTTTTCACTCTTTGTTATATTGCAGCCATTTGCTAAAATCATTTAAGTTCATTCTTCTTCCTCATGAATGTACACATAGCACCCCATACTGACAGAAAAACACAGAATTGTTGACATTGTTGCAGATTTATTAAAAAAGAAAAACTGAAATATCACATGGTCCTAAGTATTCAGACCCTTTGCTGTGGCACTCATATATTTAACTCAGGTGCTTTCCATTTCTTCTGATCATCCTTGAGATGGTTCTACACCTTCATTTGAGTCCAGCTGTGTTTGATTATACTGGTTGGACTTGATTAGGAAAGCCACACACCTGTCTATATAAGACCTTCCAGATCACAATGCATGTCAGAGCAAATGAGTATCATGAGGAACTGCCTGAAGAGCTCAGAGCCAGAATTGTGGCAAGGCACAGATCTGGCCAAGGTTACAAAAACATTTCTGCTGCACTTAAGGTTCCTAAGAGCACAGTGGCCTCCATAATCCTCAAATGGAAGACATTTGGGACGACCAGAAGCCTTCCTAGAGCTGGCCGTCCGGCCAAACTGAGCTATCGGGGGAGAAGAGCCTTGGTGAGAGAGGTAAAGAAGAACCCAAAGATCACTGTGGCTGAGCTCCAGAGATGCAGTCAGGAGATGGGAGAAAGTTGTAGAAAGTCAACCATCACTGCAGCCCTCCACCAGTCGGGGCTTTATGGCAGAGTGGCCCGACAGAAGCCTCTCCTCAGTGTAAGACACATGAAAGCCCGCATGGAGTTTGCTAAAAAACACCTGAAGGACTCCAAGATGGTGAGAAATAAGATTCTCTGGTCTGATGAGACCAAAATAGAACTTTTTGGCCTTAATTCTAAGCGGTATGTGTGGAGAAAACCAGGCACTGCTCATCACCTGTCCAATACAGTCCCAACAGTGAAGCATGGTGGTGGCAGCATCATGCTGTGGGGGTGTTTTTCAGCTGCAGGGACAGGACGACTGGTTGCAATCGAGGGAAAGAGGAATGCGGCCAAGTACAGGGATATCCTGGACAAAAACCTTCTCCAGAGTGCTCTGGACCTCACACTGGGCCGAAGGTTTACCTTCCAACAAGACAATGACCCTAAGCACACAGCTAAAATAACGAAGGAGTGGCTTCACAACAACTCCGTGACTGTTCTTGAATGGCCCAGCCAGAGCCCTGACTTAAACCCAATTGAGCATCTCTGGAGAGACCTAAAAATGGCTGTCCACCAACGTTTACCATCCAACCTGAGAGAACTGGAGAGGATCTGCAAGGAGGAATGGCAGAGGATCCCCAAATCCAGGTGTAAAAGACTTGTTGCATCTTTCCCAAAAAGACTCCTGGCTGTATTAGATCAAAAGGGGGCTTCTACTAAATACTGAGCAAAGGGTCTGAATACTTAGGACCATGTGATATTTCAGTTTTTCTTTTTTAATAAATCTGCAACAATGTCAACAATTCTGTGTTTTTCTGTCAGTATGGGGTGCTATGTGTACATTCATGAGGAAGAAGAATGAACTTAAATGATTTTAGCAAATGGCTGCAATATAACATAGAGTGAAAAATTTAAGGGGGTCTGAATACTTTCTGTACCCACTGTAAATTCAGTTGAACCAACTCGCTTATCACTAATCTTAGGCTAGATTGTATGCCTGTCTGAACAGGTGACTTGTAGTGGAAGGTTTGAAGGATTACTGAGCAGCATAACTGAGGACATTTCAGAGAGGTATGGCCATTCATGGCCTAATTAGAGTGGAGAAGAGGTGAGGGTCACCTGCAGAGTAAAGTTTGTGCTTGGGGTAGTATCTGGAATTAAACAAGACGATTTTTGGAGGGGCTTGGTTAAAACGAACTTTGTAGGTCAGAGTTTGAAGTTTAAACTGCTTTCTCTGTGTAGCTGACAGCTGATTTCAGAAAAAGACAGAGTTAATGCCCTTGAAGGAAACCTGTATTGGGATAATATGTCAGCTGCCAGTGCTAGTTGCCTGCTGTTTTGCTGATCCAGTGGCTTTAATACTTTGTGTTACTAATCTGAAATAAGTATGCTTATCAGGGAAATCATCAAAGGGATGATCGAACGGTTCGGGTCGACCATCGGTGAAGTGGACTGTTGCTGGAATCTTTTAACCCCTTTATATCCAGGTACTTAACAGCTTGCCATAGGTTTATGTAAGTTAGTTTCTATTTTGTTAATCGATTTAAAAAATGTATACATATGTAATTTGGGGTGAAATGGAGGAGCACCAGCTTGAATGCTAATATACAGTGAATTACCATGAAACTAACTATACTAGTTATAAATGTACTCCATTCAAATTTTCTTTTTCTCACACTGCAAATTACAGAGTGAACCCTGAAATATCATGATCAACAACACCGTTTCATCCTTGTCAACCCTTGTACTCAAACCCAACTGCTATTACCTCTCTGGTCCAAAAGATTTTTCTTTACACCATGTTCTGTACACCATGAGAATTTCCCATCTCTTTGCATAGAGTATTAAACTTCACTATGGGGTCTTTATTTGCAAGTTAAAGTAATCTCAGACAGCCACAAAGCAAACTCTTCTTTGTAGCGTATGTTGTCAGGCAGCATTTTTAATTTAAAGTATTCAAGGCAGAGGAAAAGTTCACTTTAATTAAGCCCAGCTGTCTTTAACCTATATTCATCTGAAAGAACATATTAAAGATAACACATTTAAAAGAAGGTTAGTAATACAAACAATTTCAGTAATCAATGCATCATATGCTGGAGCAGATGGAACAATGGTACATACATGGTAAAAGTACAATTTCATATAAAACTTTCTTGCATTAAGAATATATCTATGTGCTGGTAAGAATGTACAAAAAAAACGATATCAACGCCGCAAATGTAGATATAAGTTCATCTATAATGGTTTCCAAGGAACACTTTGTGTAAAGATGTCACAATCATTTACTGTGACCCAGACTGCAAATATTGGTATACTGTGCCATACCAGATACATTGGTTGAGGTCTTCTTCTAATTCTTGTTAATTAGCTTTTTAGCACATATAAGCAGAATGATTGAAACATGGTTTGTTATTTACACTTCATTTGTTATTAAATCCTTACCACAGTCAAAGGGATGTGGTAGCAGATAATCCTGATACACCCCATCAATCAGTTTTTCTGCATTATTCTTTGCAAACCAGCAGTCCACTTGGTGAAGGCCATTGTATAATCTCCTCTGCTTTCTGATTACAGGGACTGAGCGATTTCGAACCTTCAGCATGTTAATTACATGTGAGCTTTTGTTTGTTGCTTGATCATTGTTTGTGCTCAGTGATACCTGAGTGACCTTAACTTCATTATATAGGAACTGACCTATTGAAGAAAAAGAAAAATATGTGGATTACAGTAGTTCTTCTGGTATCACTAGATATCTCAGTGAAATACATACCCCTAATAGTAAAAAAAAAAAAAAAAATCCATTACGACCTATATATATATAGTTTAAACTGAAATAGTACATGAAATGATGTGCCTCCCTTATAATATAATCCAGCAATAAAATAAAAGTGCCCATTGAACATTACATTAGGTAAAACACAACAACAGGATAAATTAATATAAAGATTTTTATTTAATAAAATAATGTTTATGTAGCCCTTTTGTCCTAAACAGGGGCTACTATGACAATTTAGTTTTGGGCTGGGCTGTAGTTAGCTTAGACTGATTGTATTGTTTTTCACCTGGTTTTTCCCTAAACCTAAGTTGGCTTGTGATCTCTCACTGTTGCCAATAGATGTCACTAGTATTACTGGTCATAGTATGAGATTTCACATACAAACTAAGTTATGAATATTTATATTTTCTTTAGCCAATCTGGTAGGAGGTTTATGCCATGCTGGGGGAGGATATAAATATTTAGAACAGGCCATGTGTTCTCTCTCTCTTGCCTCAGGCCTGAGAAGGTGCTGTTGGATGGAGCTCTGCTGTTAGGCCCAATAGCCTGGTTCAGGGCCTAACGTGCTGAAGTGGTCCTAAAGCTGTCCTGCCTGGTCTAAAGGAAGCTGTTCCAAGGAGGAGACCCAGAGGGGGCCCCTTGTTGGGGAGAGCTAGGAAGAAGGCTGGTCTCTTAGAAGGGTTTGGTGACTCACGTGGAGGATGCACTGAAATGCTTACAGTGTGGCTGGGTCAGCCTAAAGGGTCTGACACTGGGAAGCTGGAGATTGATTTGGATCTGGAGAGTCTGTAAGTGGTCTGCTATGGCATCTGGGACCCCTAACCCTTGCCTCCTTAACTGTTCTGAAATAAAACTTTAAAAAGACAAAAGTGACTGGTAACTGGCTCCCAATATCCTTTATTGTAAACACTCTTTCCTCTGTCTTTTTGACATAAAAGTGTGCCCATATACATGAATTAAACAACTTACCTGCTGATTAATGAAACTATACAAATGAAATCTGGCAGGAAAATAAAGTGTAAGACAATGGAGCAAGAGCATATGATTTGTTCTTTGCAACTGCCCTGAAAATTACATTTATGTTTCTTACTATTTCTCTTAGGAGCAATCAAGCTTACCTAAAAGTCCATGAGAATTTGGGGACAGCCCTTTGCTGTTAGAAATGTAAAATCCCAAGTGGTTTCTTTGATAGGGAGCTGGATTCTTGTATTGATGCACCAGAATTACAAAAGTAATAGTGCCGTAAATGGTAACCGTGACATTGGATTTAGCAGCAACAGAGACCAAAAGATCATCACTCTTCACCGTTGCACTCTTGTCACATGCTAGAATGAGCCGATCCTTGCTGTCCAGGATCACCTTGTTGGGTGTGATTTCTATATAAGTGCGCTTTGGTTTGTTGACGATTATAGTGATTTTGCTAAAGTAGGTCCGTTGTTTCTTATGTCCATTTGGAGGAGCTGGAGCACCGATCAGCTGTCCATTCACTGTCACACCTTAGAAATACAACAATACAATGTTTCAGTTTCCTATTTTTTAAAATTTTCGATGCAAGTAAACAAAGCTAGAAATGGCTCAAGCCCCCCTAGAAAAGACTTGTAATGCCAATTATCTTTCTCTGAAATCTGAGTACATTTGCATACATAACATTTTTAATTTTAGCCTTTTTTTTTAGTTATGAAAATCGCAAAGACAAAACAATGTACTGATCTCTTACCAGAGTATTTGTGGTCTGATACCAGCCTTAGTACGTCTCCGGGTTCACCGTCAATATTGAAGCACACTGTCAACTTACTTAAGGGGAAGTCAACAACAAAATGTGGATCTCCATCCGCTTAAAGGATATAGAAATTTACAAGGGAGAATGTCAAATGAAAAAATATAAAATAAATATTCTAAATATGCTAAACAATTATATAACATAACATTTCAACACAAGTCATTTTGGCTTAAAGTTGAACAAATTGGCAAGCAGGAAGGTTTTTTTTTTTTTAGACTTGTGATGTCTCTTCTGCAATAAAGGTTTTTTTTAACTGCTCTGTACAAAGCTGATATCTGTCAGCTGCTGGAATAAATTAGAACCCATGAACAAGTGTGGGAATCACCCTGACCCAACCCTTCAAGGTGACTAAAGATCCTTAACCTGGAAGAGGAGTGGGTGAAGATATCTGTACCATTGAAAGATATGGTGGATGTCACATTGCTGAAAAGGAAGGTTAATATTTGCAGACTTCAGTTCTAGTTTAAAATGGTTGTAAACCCTTACATATACCCATTGAAGTGACTAGCTCCAGGTAATACACAGAGATAAAACAAATCCTCCTACATAAATTGTACACAAATGTGATCAAAATGAATATTGACAATCATAAAGTGAACAAATGAATAAAGTAAAAATTACGAAGTGATAATAAATGAATGTAAATAAATATAGTCCAAAAAGTCCCAATCAAGGTGACAACAATGCAAAGATTAACTTAAGTGTCCCACGCCAGTGCTCAATGCTGCCACCGTGAATCTGCTTACCAGAAACCAAATTAGACATACTTTTCAATCATCAAGGTGGACCAGGGAGACAAGGCTTGGAAGAACAGCCAGAGAATGAGTACACCTGGATATCCAGAGCCACTTATGTATCGCCCACTATCAACTATACACCTCAATTTTGCGGCTAGATGACCACCATTATGGAAAATAAAACATAAGGGGCTCCATAGTGCGTACCATCACAGCAGTTTTTATTAAAAATTAAAAGACACTTGCATAAATAACGTATATACAGCATAAATACAGAGCCGCCCGGCCAGCTAGAAGATCCGCTTGTCCTTCTGGGTTCACCGTGGGTGACATCAGCAACCCCGCGACCCTGTTGTGTTATTGATTTGCACTATCATGTCTTATTAGCGCAGCCTATTTAATTTATACTGATGATAAGTACCCTGATTATCAGTGTAAATGTGTGCTGTCTGAATTGCCGTTTACCAGGCTCTCCTTTCCTCACACTGTGACAGTGCATGAGAAAAGGATTGCCAATAACCGGCAAGTTTGTTTACATGTAATCAGCTGTAATTGGACACAGCTGATCACATTAGAAAGGGCTACTGTGATTGGCCCTTTACCAAGATCTGTGATCAGATGTGTCCAAAAGAAACGGCAATCACAAAGTGCACTGGATGAGTGCCCCAGGGGGGCGTGGTTCTGGGAGGATGACGATGGATGCCCTCCCATCCTTTAAGTATAGTGCGGTCATGAAGTGGTTAAAAAAGGCAAAGCTTTTTTTGTGTATATTTAAAAAACCTTATAAATACTTTTTTTCCCCATTTAGCGATCATATAACCTTGGTTCTCATAAGGGGCTTGTAGAATTAGGACTGGAGAAACTGCAGTACACTTATCTTCCCAGTGGATGGCTGTGCAGAGGGGTGTGTCAGCACAACATAAGTCTGACTGTTGGAGGGCAGGAACAGCCAGAAAACTGACCCCACTGGAGAGGATGTGCTTCCACAGTGTGGTCAGTTTAAAATATGAAAGCAGAGGGACTGGAAGGCTCATCAGGTATGTCACACAAAGGAAGGAATACAAAGAGAACAGGATACTTTTTAACACAAGTACAATGTACAACAGACACATATCAGGAATATGAAATGTTGGGGATAACATATTCTTCAAACATAATTGGAATGCTTATGCAAACCACATGAGGCCACAAAGTTTTTAGATATAAAAGTTCCTTATATATTACCTGAAGTTTTAGACAGCGGTGGTTTTTGTTTGCCTATCTGTTGGGATGGATGTTCTAGCGGAAAAAAAAAAAATTTTTCATTAGTCAAGACACCTGTTTCATTTAAAAAAAAAAAAAAAAAGACACCTGTTTCATTAAAACTCTTAAAAACAACAGCGTTGAGAACATCAGGCTTCCTTCATGATAACACATTTCCGTTGATAATACACACTGAGCTTGTATTGTTAGCAAAGCTGTAATAGACCTCCTTGGCTGGACTTCAAGTATTTAAAAAAAAAATTGGAAAGCCTTATAGCCTATTTTATCAGCCTTCAAATGTGTACATGACACAATTTCTGCTTACAACAAAGTATTCTTGTTACAGGTGGTCACAACAAAAGCACAAGTGTTATGTATTTATTAAAAAAAGAGTGCAGGTACCTGAATCTGTCTGATACCAAACTCCTCTAATCCCCTGTGCAGCAGCACTCAAATTTGGGGAGACAGGGTCAACACTGAGCCAAGCTGGATTTGCAGCATGCTCATCTGCTGACAAGGAAAATGCTGACTGGAGGTGAGAAATGACCTCATTAGTCTACTGCTATGCCAAGCTAGGGCCAAGGCAGTGACTAAGCTTTATTTCTAAACTACAATAGATAAAACTGAGGTCACCAACCTATCCATGTGTTCAGACTGGCAAGGCTGTGTACATTTTAGGGCTGGCTGGATAAATGACAAATCGGCAGATAATGCAGCTCCAATATACTAATCATTATTAGTGGACACAAACATTCCGTCAAACATAAAAAACATAAATTCCAACTTGTCTCCCCAAACAATAATGCACATATTCTCCCTCCTCCCAGTTCAAATCCCCCCTCTCAGCACAAATCTTTGCCCCCCCCCCAACCCCGCCTCCCATCTCAAATCACCCCCAATTCCCCCTCCTAGCACAAATCTCCCTCACCCCAAAAAATCACCAGCATCCTCTTTCTTCTTAAACTTCTATCCTAGCACAAATCTTTTCCCCCAAATCCCCTTTGCCAGCAAAAATCCCCCTCAATCCCTCCTCCTAGCACAAATCCCCCTCAATCCCTCCTCCTAGCACAAATCCCCCTCCCAATCCCTCCTCCTAGCACAAATCCCCCTCAATCCCTCCTCCTAGCACAAATCCTCCTTAATCCCTCCTCCTAGCACAAACCCCCTCCCAATCCCGCCTTCTAGCACAAATCCCCCTTAATCCCTCCACCTAGCCCAAACCCCCCCCTCCCAATCCCTCCTCCTAGCACAAATCCCCCTTAATCCCTCCACCTAGCACAAATCCCCCTTAATCCCTCCACCTAGCACAACCCCCCTCCCAATCCCTCCTTCTAGCAAAAATCCCCCTAATCATTCTCATTAGCCCAAATTCCCCCCCCAGCCCCCCTCCCAGCACAAATATTATTATTATTATTATACAGGTTTTTTATAGCGCCAACAGTTTGCGCAGCGCTTTACAGTGTGGGGGAAGACAATACAGTCACAGTACAATTCAAAACAGGAGGAATCAGAGGGCTCTGCTCGTTAGAGCTTACAATCTAGAAGATATTCCCTAGCACATACCCCCCCCCCCCATTCTTCCTTCTAGCACATATAACACCCCCCTCCCCAAATCCCTATTACAGTTCCCAGCACATGAGACAGGATCGCTCAGAGATTGCATTGGACTGCACACACACACACATGGTTTGATTACCGCCCTCTATCTCCTCTAAGGGCTGCTCATCTCTTGGCAGCAGGTAATGGGGGTAGGAGGCAGTAATCTAACTGTGTGTGTACAGTCCAATGTGATCTAAGAGCGATCCGGTCTCATGTGCTGTATGGAGCAGCGTTGTTCTGAGGGGAGAGAGAGGAGGAGGGGAGAGTAAAACACAGTGCACCTCCTTCTGGCTCTTTCCTCTCTGGATCTTCTCTCAATGCTCCAGCCTCCAGGCTGCCATCTCCTTGTCCCAGTCCTGAGTGTAGGCAGGGCTGGGGGAAGGAGCTCAGCGACCAACGACGTAACATCCAAGAAAGGGCCGGCCTGGGGGGCAGAACTGAAATTTGGGTGGGGGCAGAACTGAAATTTGAGTGGGGGCAGCCCATCCCAGCACTCCCCCCCCCCCCCCCCATCCCCAAATCTGGTCATGTATGTGTCTCTCTCTCCAGCAGCTTAAAGCTGACAGGAGGGAGAGGGAAAGAAACCGTCTTTCAGCTGCTGCAGAGAGCTGCACAAGGCATTGTTCTGCGATTGCCCCTGCTCCACTGATCCCCTGCTGTCCCGGGCCCCCCTGTATGCCTGTGCCTCCCTCAGGAGGTCAGTGGTACCCCCCCATTGGTGGGCCTGCTGTTCAGTGTGAGAATGAGGACCTGTGATGTCAGCAGACTGGTCAAAAGGCCCTTGGGGGGGAAAAAATGTGCAGAAAAGCTCTGTTTTAAACAAAATAGAAAATTAGAACAAACTAACAAAATTATATTTCTACAACTCTGTATAATTGAAGTACCTTTTGTTACTTTCCTTCCTTGTAGGCTGAGCAGTTTTTGTCCGATCCCCTCTGTATAAAGGCTGGCTGACTCTTCTTTGGGAAGATCCGCCTGGAAGCCATAGTCCTTTACCTCTAGCAGTGTGAATGGTGTGACAAAGTTATACCTCAGTGCAAGTTGGCTGGCCTTTCTTGTTATGTCCTCCTTCTCATGGTCTCTATCACTCTTATGCCAAGCTGTAAGGAGTTCCTTAAAGGTCAAGTACCCCCAAAGCCGTTCGATGTGGTCCCTGTATTGTTTGCTGTCCTCAATAATCTGAGATCCTGAAATTTTCTTTTGTCCATCACCTTCAATCTTTACATCGGCTTCGAGGAAAACATATTTGTTTCTGTTACTTGCTGTGATTTCCACATGCAAAGCATCACTGGATGTATTAATCAGTTTTCCAGCAACCACTATTTCGGACCCATTAAAGTAGTTGTAAAACATGTTCTGTGTGACATATTCAACACTATCTGGTGAATAGTCAATTCGAATATCAGATAATAATGGTGTTCCGATTTCATCATAAAACCTATAATGTACAAAATAGCATTAAAAAGTGAAAAAAAACGACATCACATCAAAAATCCATAGTAAATTTAAATTGTATTATTATTTTTATTTTACGTGGGTTACATCATAATTAAAAGAATACACAACTTGAATTTTTCAGTTTAAAGAGTAACTTCACTTTTGTTGAAAAGAAAACACTCTCCTCTGGGTGATCTATGTACGCTGCAGAGATTTTAATCAACTTTGCTGCAGGTTTCTACTTTTTGTTATTCTGAAAGAATAGCTGTTTGTTTGTCTGTCTATGTGCAGAGTGAATCTGGATGGAAGTGGTTTTATAATTGTCAATCAGCTGCTGCACCTGCAGGGCTCTAATGAGGAAAGTCTGCATCCCTTTAAACATAATTTCCCTTTGAGGGTATCTCACCAAAAAATTAAATTTTTGTTGCAGGGGATGCCCAAAATGATTTGTATCTTTGTGCAGACATATGGAAAAATCAGTAAGCCAATCATACAAACAGGAAATTACATTTCTGTGGGCATTCTGTACACCATCTGTGTACAGAATGCCTCCAGGTAGCCATATTGCACTGCATTTTACAGAAAATGACAGAGCTGAAGATTAAAAAGGAAAGGTAATTTTTAATAACATTCAATTACAATATGGCTTGTGTCGCAATTGTATATGCTATATTATTTGTTTTTATTTGCTAATTTATTTATTTTTTTGGAGCAGAAAATCCTGTCCCCCGGACCCTTGATCTCTGTGTGTAAGCAGTGGTCCCACCAAAGCAACAAAGAACAAAGCAATCAGCAAAGCTCATGCTCCTTGCTAAATGCACAGCTTATCATAGATTGCAAGTAGAGATGGGTGAACAGTTGGGCCCGAGTATGAGTTTAGGCCGAACAATTGCCTGTTTGGCTGTTCACCGAACACCCGAATTTGCAGGGTGTTCCCCGGGTGTTTGCCCTGACGAACACCCTGCAATACACTGAGCGCTGCACAGTGCATTCTGCGCCCTAATTGGGCAAAGCTTTGCCCAATCAGGGCACAGAGTAAGCTGGTTGTTAGGGAGCCCCCACCCCCTGCCCCAAAGCACCCACCACCCCATGTTGAGGACATGTGACCTTGTATGATTCAGGGGGGAACCTGCTCGCCCTCCCCTTTCATGACCTGCCAGGCTGCATGCCCGGATAAGGGTCTGGTGTGGGTTTGGGGGGGGGGGGGGGGTCCTAAAATCCATATCAGACCCAAAGAGCCTGGTATGGACTGGGGGGGACCCTATGCCGTTTTTGTCTTTATTTTTTCAATTGCCGGATGCCGGCAATTGCAACTGCGAGTAATTTTAAATGGGATTTTACTCTTTTTTTCTGCATGCTACAGATGCGCCACTTTACAGGCATGTTAATGGCACTTTATTTAAAGGAATTTTTAATTTTTATAGTTTAATTAAAATCACTGCTCCTGGAAAAAAAAAAAAACGATCTGACCCCTATACCCTTCAATGGCCAATTACTTGCATATAAGCCCTCAAAATGGGCACTTTTGATTTTTTCTGTTCTGCTCCCATATACTTCAATGGGATTCACCATTCATGTTGGAACATTTCCACTGTTCGGGAGTTCTGCTGCAAACTGTACAGGGGGGTGCTCAGCCCATCCCTAACTGCAAGTATAACTAAAGGCAATTTTGTTAGTTTTTGATAGGGTGGAGATAAGTTAGAACACTTATAATGTTTTAATTGCTGTCTGTGCCACCGTTAGGGAGAGTCACCCTCTCTATTTGTTCTTACCGTTATCACTGAAATGAAAGTAAAAGAAAATCCTCAATTTTGGGTTGTCACCAGAGCAGGAATAGATGGGAAATCTTTTAATCGTGTAAAAACTAAATTGTTAAAACCCGCGCTAAAAAGTGTATAAATATAAGAAAGTGGATAAAACTGTGCTTCCTGGAGCTGCTGCTCACTAAGTAAAAGACCAGAATGTGATAAAATCAATCAGAAAGGCAGCGCTAATAAAAGCGCGTCATTTCCTGAAACCATCTTGGAACGCACGCCGGCAGCGTTCGCGGAAGTGAAGTGACTCATCGTGTTTATGCTTAAACCAACGCTCAATATTGCATTATGTTTGTGAGTACCACTCTTGATACTTGATTTTAATAAAATACAACTACGGGCTTCACTATGTCTGGCTTCTTCCCCTTCTTTTGACACACATTGCTGGGGAGAGAGAGGAGAGGAGACTATAAGGAGCCATTCAAATAGAGGCTGTATTGGATTGGAAAGAGGCTGTATAGGATCCATTTATTTGTCCAGGGGATACCATATTTTCTCGGCCTATATATATCCTCAATCTGGTGAGTGCATCCCCATGGGGGGTTTTTCTTCTTGAAGAGCACTTGGGCACCTTATGAACTATTTTTTAAGCACCTTTCCAGCACTTTAGTTCTTTGAAGGAACCCATTTGTACTGCACTTTATTAATTTATTTGGAATTCTTGCACAGTATATTTCAGCACATGGTTGCACAATGGACATACTATTATAACACTTGTTTGCACTTTAATGTTTAGTAATTTTTTTATTCTATTGATCACGATATGCACCTTACTATATACTTATTTTCAGATTTTTGAACACAGTATATGGATACATTTATTATATTTACCTGTTAGCGCTGCCTTTCTGATTGATTTAATCTTTTAATCGTGACATTACTTTATTTTGAAGGGATTTCCTCTCACTTCCTGTCCTCGGACACACATGGCAAAACCTGACAGGAGCTTAAACCCCCCCCCCCTTTACTCTATCCCAAATGAAAGAAAAAAAAGGTTTGCTTTTATTTCTACTTTAAGGTCTGACTCAGGAGGGAATGTGTTGGGCCTATGGACGGACAGGACTGCTTGAGAAATGATCTGTCTCTTCATTAGCTGATAGGTGACAGCCTTTTCTTTTCAGGATATGACTTTCTACATAAAACTAACTGTAAGACCATGAAAACCTTGACGGAAATGTATCAAAACTGGAGCAGCCAGAATCTGGAGCACCAAGCATGGCAGCCCATCAGCTTCTATCTTCATTTTGTTGAAGAGGTTGTAAACAATCTCTTATAACTTGTACCTATAGGTAAACCTATAATAAGGCTTACCTATAGGTACTGTAAATATCTCCTAAACTTGCACTGTTTATGAGATATTTACTTTTAATGCAGCCGATGACGTCATCGGCGCTTGAGCTCTGAGGGAACGGCCTCCCGTGCCATTCCTTCAGAGCCCTGTGCCATGAACGGCGGCTCCCACATGTGCGCCCGGGATTGATGTCATTGCGCCTCCGCCCAATCAGATGGCCTAAGGGGGTGAACCAGAAAGCAGGATGGCCGAACATGTCAGCCGTCAGCTGGCGGCACTGCAGGGGCTTCGTTCTAAGGTAAGTATTTCATACTAACTCATTATGCCTTTGTCTTCCAGGGTTTTTTTTTTCCATTTATTTTGGGGGGGGTTTACTTCCGCTTTAAGATGGGCTTTACAAAATGAAAGATAGAAACGGATTGGTTGCCATGCATAGCTGCTCCAGGTTCTGGCTGCTTCACCTTTGATAAATACCCCTCCTTTTGTTTTCATGGACCTGGAATTTATTTAGCTGGTGTAAACTAAAAGTTTACTTGGGTTTTAAAGTGCCCCTGTAACCACAAATGTTTCAGAATTACTTCCCTCCAGCTTCTTCAGGTACTTGACCGGTCAGATGGGTCAAATACCTGCTCCCCTCACGAGGGCCATCTTACAGCATGGGCACACTGGGCAGTTGCCCGGGGGCCCCATCTGCCTAGCGACCCAGTCATGCATTAGTCCCGACTCCTGTGTGCATCCCGCCTCCGAACTTAGTAGGTGACATCAGTGCATTTTTTTTATTTTCGCTTTTTTAAAAATTATTATTTTTTTTTTTTAGCCTTTTTTTTAAATTATTTATTAATTTATTATTTTTCTTTATCCTTTTTTAAAATAATTTATTATTTGTTAAAGTAATGTTTAAACACTGATTTTGTTGGAGGTACCAAAAAATATAGCCTTATCGATAATTTGAATTTTTATTCTCATGGGTGAAATTGTAGGCAGGGCCCCAGGGCGCTGCATTTCCTGGGGGCCTATAATGCTCTTAAGGTGGCACTGCCCCTCACTGCATGCAATGTTTCCTCCAACCAGCTCCTATGTACTGTAGTCACATACAAGCTGGCAGGGAAACTGCTGCATGCTAGGAGAGCAGAAGATTTTCAGACACCTGTAAGTGGCTGGAGAGCATTTCAAGTCACAGGCCACCCAAAAGGTAAGTATAGTGCTTCTTCTTTTACAGGGCATTAATTAAATAAGGAAGTGTATAAAGTGCAGAAGGCCGTGTAATTAATTAGATTAAACCACTTCGGCCACGGAAGGTTTTACCCCCATAATAACCAGGCCATTGTTTGCGACACGGCACTGCTTTAATTTAACTGACAATTGGGAATGGTGGAAATGAGGAGACCCCCATTTATGGAGAAATGGGAAAAAAGAAATTGGATTGAGACTGGAGGATCAGGGAGAAAAAAAACGTGATGGGAGCAGTCCACTGCACTGCTAGAGACGTGAACACGATAGAGATGAACTATGAAGTTCTAGCAAGATGGTATATAACACCGGTTATTGAGCATCGATATCAAGCAGAGAAGTCAGAATTGTGTTGGAGGGGGTGTCAGGTGAATGGTACAATGGTACATATCTGGTGAGAATGCCCTAAGATACGTAAATTCTGGTTGAAGATACATCTAATTAATCAGATTACCGGAGAAAGAATGGTAGATGACCCCTGGGTATGTTTATTTCACAGGGTAGATGGTGACTTAAAGAAATATAAAAATACAATTGTTCCAAATTTATTAAATGTTGCTAAGGGAGCAATCCCAAAGAGGTGGCATGAATTAGAAGCCCCCACTATTGAAGAATGGTGTAATAGAGTGGAGTATATTTATAGTATGGAATATTTGTGCTGCAGAAATGCAGATAGGATGGATACCTTTTTAGTTAAGTGGAAAGACTTTAAAGAAACAGGAGACTACATATGAATATGGGAAAATAAAGTATAGAATTTATAAGAAACACCAGATAGGGGAAAATTGTTAGAAATAGGGGTACTGGGGGGGGGGGGGGGGGAAGGGTGGGAATAAGGCTGGAATTTATATAAAGGAATATTAAAAATGTTATAAAAAAAAATTGGATTTTTTTCTTCTTTTTTTGGTAATTTTATATGGTATAATTTGTATAACTCGATTAAAATAATAAAAAATATAATACAAAAAATTTAACTGACAGTTGCGTGGTCCTGCAAAGTTGTACCCAAATAAAATTGATGTCCTTTTTCCCACAAATAGAGCTTTCTTTTCCATTTGATCACCTCTGCGGTTATGGGCTGAGCACTGACAGGCTGATCCCCCCCCCCCTCAACCTCTGCAGCAATGCTGGTAGCACTCATACTTCTATTTCCCCAAGAAACGTGCACTTGTGTGAACTTGCACTTTGGTCAACTATGGCGAGGCCTGTTCTGAGTGGAACCTGTCCTGTTAAAACGCTGTATGGTCTTGGCCACCGTGCTGCAGCTCAGTTTCAGGGCAATCTTCTTATAGTCTAGGCCATCTTTAGGTCGAGCAACAATTCTTTTTTTCAGATCCTCAGAGAGTTCTTTACCATGAGGTGCCATGTTTAACAGTGACCAGTTAGAGAGAGTGAGAGCGATAACACCAAATTTAACACACCTGCTCCCCATTCACACCTGAGACCTTGTAACACTAATGGGTCACATGACACCGGGGAGGGAAAATGGCTAATTGGGGAAACAATATACATGAACTGAGGAAGTTGTGCCTTCCCAGTTAAACACCAATCATCAAATTTGCAACAAACGATGGCATTATGCCTTGTGTGCTATCTAGGGTTGCTGGGAACAGAGACATAGCACTAAAAACATATTTATGATCCAAAACCTAGTCCACTTGATTTGGTTAGAGAATATAATCTTTGACCTAATCACCATCCTTGGTATTCATCATGTAAAATATTAGGCCCAACCTACATGACGAATGTCAGGTATAGTGATGGGGTCTCGTAATTTTGAGGCATCTGGTCACTAAAATGTGGATTCAATCTTTTTAATGCATTTTATTATTATTTTGATTCTAAACTTAAATGTGTTAATGTATTTTTGTGTTTGACAAGCCTCATAGCTCAAAATTATGGGGTGTAGTTAGCACAAAATGATGCCAGCTGGAATGCATCTCCAGCAATTACCATCATATCCAGTGGGAGACCAATGTTTAAATTATGTGAAATGTGAATTACACAGGCTCTTACAGGAGCTGAGCCGTGCTGTAAACCGAGAAACCTTTGTATGAAAAATTACATACTAAAAAAAAGAAATAATGTTAGAGGATTTCCATACTAAATGTCCAAAGTAACATTACGTTCCATGGTCATTTGATCATGGTTTGTATTTGCAGTGGGTGGCTACAGCTGTTTTTAATTAAGGGATTGCTATAATTATCTACATGTATCATGCCTACAATGGATAGTTATGGTAAAAGTGTATTTTATCTCCAATTATTTGCTTTTGCTAACAAAATAAATATTTCCAAAAGTATTTGTACCTCTTCTACATAGATATATATATATATAGATATATATATATATATATATATATATATATATATATATCTATATATATATATAATTAAAGTCCATTACAGGAAATGGCGAGAAGCCAGGAAGCCAGTAAATAATGGTGCTATGTAGGTGTCTTAACCACTTCTGGACTGGAAGGATTTGCCCCCCTAATGACCAGGCCATTTTGTGTGATTCGGCAATGCGTTATTTTAATGGACAATTGCGCGGTCATACGATGCTGTGCCTAAATAAAATTGATGTCCTTTTTTTTCCCACAAATAGAGCTTTCTTTTGGTGGTATTTGATCACCTCTGCGATTTTTCTTTTTTGCGCAATAAACAAAAAAACTATTCTGAAAAAAAAAACAATATTTTCACATTCTGCTATATAACATTCCCTAAAAAAATTTTTTTTTTTACATTTTAGGCCAATTTGTTTTCTGCTTCATATTTTTGATAAAAAAAAGCGCAATAAGCGTATTTTGATTGGTTTGCGCAAAAGTTATCGCGTCTACTAATTGGGGAAAGATTAATGTAATTTTTATTGTTTTATTTTTACTAGTAATGGTGGCGATCTGCGATTTTTTGCGGGATTGCGGCAGGCAGATCGGACCCCTAACTGACATTTTTGACACTTTTGGGGGGACCAGTGACATTACTACAGTAATCAGTGCTAAAAATATGCACTGTTACTGTAATAATGACACTGGCAGGGAAGGGGTTTCCACAGTGGGTGATCAAGAGGTTAAATGTAAGCCTAGGGGAGTGTTTCTAACTGTATGGGGGTTGGGCTTTTGAAATTATCACAGAGCCCTGTGATCCTACATAGAAGGGTCATAGGCGCTCTGTGATCATTCCAGAGAGAAGAACGGTCAGCTGTGTTTACAACAGCTGACCGTCTTTCTCTCTCAGCGGGGAACGATCGCAGGTGCCCGGTGTTCCGTGAGAATTACCTACCCGTGAGAAAAACCTACCCCTCGTCACTTCCGGTTCTCGGCACTGTATGTAATGCAGCGGTTACATTAAAACAACTGTTCTGCAATATGAGTCATCTCCGCTCCTGTGCCTGTCACTTCCCTGATCTCGGATAGTAAATATAAAAGCGGCGGCGGGTGTATGAAAACATAAATCACGGAGCCGAGAGCCGCTTTTATATTTACTTGCCGAGAGCAGGGAAGTGACAGGCACAGGAGCGGAGATGACTCGTATTTCTGCACAGCTGTTTTATGTAACTGCCGCGTCGGTAGGTTTTTTTCACGGTACACCGTGATCGTTTCATACTAGTGCGCATGCTAGTAAGCTCCTCAGTTCTTCCATTAGGTATCCGGGGCTCTGAGCATGCGCACTGCTGCGCTGCTCAGCTGTTTCTGGCCGGAAGTGACGATGGTAGGTTTTTCTCACGGGGTAGGTAATTCTCACGTTACACCGGCAGCAATTGGGAGCCACCGCCCCGGGCATCAGAGTCCCCGCTGCCGAGTGGAGGCGGGAGTGTGCCACCGCAGGCGCGTGCTCGTCCCCTAGCTGCAGGCGCGCGACCGACATAGAGCTACGTCGGTTCACGCAGGAGGGCCAGCCTGCCGCAGTAAATCTGCGGCGGGCAGTCCTTAAGTGGTTAATGAAGCAATGTTTAGCAGCTATAGCAGTGGTTCAAGTGTACTAGGGAATGACCAATGCTATCCCATTGTTTGATGTTGTTCTGGTGGCTGTTGGGCAATAAGGACAGTAATAAATTGATGAATGGCTTTCAGTGTCCATTTCAGCCACACATGTGCATGGACACACCAGAAAAATTCATAGTTACATAGTTAGTATGGTTAAAAAAAGACACAAGTTCATCTAGTTCAACCATCAACTATCTGTTTTATGATCCTGTTAGTTCCATATAGTGTAGCTGCAATCGAAATGAATGCACACATGAAGTGGCTATTTGGGAAGTTATAGACAATGCTATGTTATAAAATGTATTTATTTTTTAATTTTTATTCGCTGTAAGAGGCTTGTATTTAGCAGAACATAGGAATAAATGTCAGGGCTTGGTACATGTTTGGGTAAATTGGTAAAAAGCCTAGGACTTTAATGATAATGATTATCACATTTTCTATTACCTTACTGAAAATGTATGCTATATTTTGCTTCATATTAGATCAGAACTCCTGTCTGGGTTTTTACAGCTTTTTGGGACTCCGTTTGAGAGATTTCCCCTTACTTCCCACCCCCATTAAATCAATTTTACCAGGCAGAAAGTGAGTGAAAATCTGCAACACAAGCATAGACAGAAATAAAAGTCAGGGTATGACTTTTCTCAACTGTAGTATAAAATCAAAACTATCCCTATTATCTATGTTGCTGTTAGAGAGTTCCTCTCACTTCCTGTTTGGTAAAAGGTTGTCAGCAGGCAGGGCAGCCATCCGAAATTTTGAGGCCCCTTACACAGCTTACACAGCTTTAGGCATGGCCCCCCCTGGGCCTGACAACCAACATTCCCTAGGGCCTGACCACTTGCCATTACACCAAATCCTCCCACTGGCCACCCCATGAGTACATCATGCAGGGGGATCAGGGTGACATGGAAGGTATTAGAGCATAATGGAGGGAAATCTGGATGTAAAGAAAGGAGAGAATAATACAGCAGGATCAGTATGACATGAAAGGTAATGATGCAAGAGGATCAGGAATACATGGAAGGTATTGGAGAATAATGTAGGAACAAAAGGGAGTACACCCCTAAATCAAAATGTCCAAATCGGCCCAATTAGCCATTTTCCCTCCTGGGGTCATGTGACTCATTAGTGTTACAAGGTCTCAGGTGTGAATGGGGAGCAGGTGTGGTACATTTGGTGGTATTGCTTTCTCTAATACTGGTCACTGGAAGTTTTACATGGCACCTCATGGCAAAGAACTCTCTGAGAATCTGAAAAAAAGAATTGTTGCTCTACATAAAGATGGCCTAGTCTGTAAGAAGAATTGCCAAGACCCTCAAACGGAGCTGCAGCACGGTGGCCAAGACCATACCTTTTAACATTACAGGTTCCACTCAGAACAGGTCTCGTTATGGTCAACCAAAGAAGTTGAGTGCACGTTCTCAGCATCATATCCAGAGGTTGTCTTTGGGAAATAGATGTATGAGTGCTGCCAGCATTGCTGCAGAGGTTGAAGGGGTGGGGGTTCAGCCTATCAGTGCTCAGATCATAAGCTGCACTCTGCAATAAAGTGGTCTGCATGGCTGTCGTCCCAGAAGGAATCCTCTTCTAAAGATGATGCACAAGAAAGCCTGCAAACAGTTTGCTAAAGACAAGTAGACCAAGGAATTGGATTACTGGAACCATGTCCTGTGGTCTGATGAGACCAAGATAAGCTTATTTGGTTCAGATGGTGTCAAGCGTGTGTGGCGGCAACCAGATGAGGAGTACAAAGAAAAGTGTGCCTTGCCTACAGTCAAGCAGGGTTTGGAGTGTTTTGCTCTGAGGCTGCATGAGTGCTGCTGGCACTTGGGAGCTACTGTTCATTGAGGTACCATGAATGCCATCATGTACTGTGACTTACTCAAGCAGAGCATGATTTCCTTCTTTCAGAGACTGGGTGGCAGGGCAGTATTCCAACATGATAGCGACCCCAAACACACCTCGAAGACGACCACTGCCTTGCTAAAGAAGCTGAGGGTAAAGGTGATGGACTGGCCAAGCATGTCTCCAGACCTAAACCCTATTGAGCATCTGTGGGGCATCTTCAAACGGAAGGTGGAGGAGCGCAAGGTCTCTAACATTCACCAGCTCCATGATGTTGTCATAGAGAAGTGGAAGAGGACACCAGTGGCAACCTGTGAAGATCTGGTAAACTCCATGTCCAAGGCAGGGCTTGAAAATAATGGTGGCCACACAATATATTGACACTTTGGGCCCAATTGGGACATTTTGACTTGAGGGGTGTACTCACTTTTGTTGCTAGCGGTTTAGACAATAATGGCTGTGTGTTGAGTTATTTTGAGGGGACAGCAAATTTACACTGTTATACAAGCTGTACACTCACTTTTTTACATTGTAGCAAAGTGTAATTTCTTCAGTGTTGTCGCATGAAAAGATATAATAAAATATTTACAAAAATGTGAGGGGTTTACTCACTTTTGTGGGATACGGTATTTATATCTGTACACATTACATGGGGGCAGGAGGGCACAGTACAGGGGGGAGGAAAACATAGTACAAAGGGGCAGGAGTCGTCTTGAGGAACCCATGATCGGGAGTCACTCTACGCCATTCAGTGGACTGGAGGATTTACCACCCACAGTACGGTGCGAAGTGTCATGGCCACTGATATGAAGCAGGAGGTATCCATAGGAACTGGAGAAGCGAGGGCTGGTCACAGTTGCTCACATGACCTCTTTATCAGCAGAAGATTAGTGCAAAGTGCCGGAGCAGAGATGGAAACTGAAGCGGGGGGAGCTGCCTCTCCATGCACCTGGGACCTCTGGGCAATGCCCTGGTTGTCCCATGCGTTATGACGGACTGAGGGGCCTGGGCCCCCTACATGTGTTTTGGCTGTCCCCCTCTTATGGTGGCCTTTTCAGGAGGACAGGAAGTAAGGCAAAATCTCTCTAAGGCTCCATGCACATGGGCCTAAAGTTTTGTATTTTGCCTGTAGAAGCAGCTCAATGTTATCCTGTGTGTCCATGCACATTAGGACGATTAAAGATATATTTTAAGCTCAACATTTATAGGCAAAAAAAACCTTCTGGTTTGCGTTTCTGATTGGAGCTTTCTGGCAGAAAAAAAGCTAAACTCTTTTAAACCCGCCTAAACTAAAATGCTCTAAATTAGTATTTTTTTTTTTTTCAGGGAACTGGTATTTTTTTAAGCCCAGTGTTAATGGAGCCTAACAATTTCCCTGACCAACTGTAAAAACCTAGCAGGAGTTCTTACCCTTTCCCACTCCAAAACTAAGAAAAACTGTTTTGGCTTGATATACACTTAACAGTTTACAGTACAGCTGCCACCGTACTAAGCATAACAAAAACAATAAGGGCCCTTTTACATGGTGCTGCACGGTTTCATTCAGCAGGGGTTCCAGGGGTTCCATGAGTAGATCCCCTGCTAAATTTTTTAACATATACATATTTTTACATCCATACCCACATTTGCGCAGGCCTGTGATGGCAATATGGACAGATGTATGTAAATGGACTTTTGTCCTTTTACTTCAGGCTACCTCTGATCTGTCATGTTTATGTCTAGATTATGGAAAAGGACGCAGTCTTTAGCCATTCTGTATGGAATCGGAGGTAGGGCAATGCAAACTGACAGTCTGTTTACACAAGCCTATCTAAAAACCCACATGGAGCATCTGATCAGGTCCACCTGAAAAAATGCCCTAGCTGAAAGAGCCCTGACTTAATTAATTATTAGAGGGTAACGGTTGCTTTAAATATTTGTACTATAATGAACAGGAATATTCAAGGGAAATACAGAGCAGTATTTCCAAATAATGTTTAAAAAAGGACTTTTATTAGGCTCTTTTGCAGCTGTACTCCCTTCGGCCTTTTACGTCTATGTGTGGAGGAAAAGCTTCCATAAATAATACTAAGAATACTTTAAAAAGTGCCAATAAATATACCGGGGTCGGCACAGCTCCTGGAACAAGACATTAAAGAATGTCTAATATGGGAACTCAACAAGAAAATATAAACCTAAAAAGTTCCTGCTGATAAAGTCACAGCTTGCATAGCTTACTGCATAACTTGGACCCCAGCTAAACAAATACAGAATGTAGAATCTTTGTCCAAAAGTCATCCTGTCTTTTTTCAGTCTTTTAATAATTATAAACCGAAAGAAATAATTAGATGAAAATCAACAAGAACTCATAATTCCTGCTACTGTACAAATATGTATGGTAAACATGGATATGTTGGTGCTGAGTAACAGGATACGAGATAATGACCATGGATATTATTTCCTAGTGAGCATGGATTGCTTCAACAAGATTAGCAATCTGTCTCATTGGCTCACCATATGAGAAATTTGTATACAGATGGGCAATAAAACCCATCATGATACTGTGGGGATCAACAGGAAGAATTAAATGAAAGGTGTGAAGAGAAATATCAAAGAAGAGAACAATATTACAGAATGATGGAAGTAAGCTAAGCTAATGTAAAGGACAAGGCAAAAGGGAATTTAAATAAGATGGAGAGATATTTTTTAAAAATGAAAGAATTTAGGGGATTCTTTCATTACAACTGGCACCATGTTGTTAGGACAAACCTTAAACTGAAACCACCAGACCACTGAAACGTTTTACCTCCTCGTGGCCAGGCCATTTTTTGCTATATAGCACTGCACTACTTGGTAATTAAGTAATTACAGTCAAACAATGCTGTACATCAATTACATTTATATCATTTTTTCACACAAATATAGATTTCTTCTGGTGGAATTTGATCACCACTGGGTCTTAATTTTTTTTTTTTTTCTATATATATAAATTACATTTTTTTTTAAAAAAAGGCAACATTTTTTTTATTTTCTGCTATAAACTTGTCTTGTCTTATAAAATGTCTTCATAAATTTAGACCAAAATATCTGCCGTATTTCTTCGATAAAAATAAAAAATTCCAATAGGTATATATTGATTGGCTATATGGTGGGACCAAATCCCCATTTTTATTTATGGATTGTCCTCATATTTGATAGTCATTTCTTTTGCATGTGTGCGCTATTCTTTTTTAATATATATTGATTAGTTTGTGTGAAATTATAACATCTACAAACTATGGTATAAATACTGGAATTTTTATTTATTATCCTTTATACTAGTAATGGCGGCAATTAGCGACTTATAGTGGGACTGTGATAGTGCAGCGGGCAATCTGGCAGTAACTGAAGCTGACTGGGAGGAACACTAATTGACTAACTGACACTGACATCATCAGTGACACTAATACAGTGATAATTCTATACACTGTCCCCAAACTAATGATACTGGCTGGGAAGGCGTTACCATCTTGGGGTAATCAAGGGGATAAGTGTGCGCCTAACATGTGTTAATGTGTGTAATATGTGCTGCTTTTTACTAAATATATATTTTGCAGGGAGAAGAAACAAACAGATTGTTCCCTCAGTACAGAGCCCTGTGTGTTTGTCGACACAGGGCTCTTGGCTGTGGTTTGACACTGCCAATCAGCAAGTCTTAGCCATGAATCATTGGCTGAAACCTGATGACAAAATCCTGTTGTGTCTAATCACAGCTGGAGTATGGAGTAAAATGCAGGAAAGTGGCTTTAAATAGTGTGAGGTCAGAATAGGAAGGAAGGTTTCTTACCAAGGCATTTAGATTTTAAGCAATTTGGATGGACTGTCAATGGCAACAGCAGAAAGCTTTTCATTTACCAAGATCTGAATTCAGATAATATCTGGCTGTCAGTTGGAAATGTTTGCATTTGCATGCCTCTTTCATCTAGTAGAAGCATTGTTGTAATGTATGTTCTGTTAACAGAAACCTTTGTGCTCATAAGTTTGTTATATTATATATTATTGGTCAATGAAGTGGTAAGCTACATAGCATTATGGTAGTCTGTCAACTCGTGGTCACTTAAACCTAGTTAGGTTAATAGAAAATGTAAAAAGCCCAGTCCAATCCAAATTAAATCTAATTTCTATACTTTTATATAACAGAGCTAAATATATTAAATATAATTTAAAAAACAATTTATGTCAGTTTGTAAAGCCGGAAGGCTCTAATATTCTAATGAGCTTATTCATACTTATGACACCCCTACATTAAAGTGTATTTTCACTTTTGAAGCCAAATTGCGGTGACACCTATTTTATATTTCTTCCACCCTTAAGCAGATTCCACTTCATATGGCCCTTAATGGATATAACGTTTCAACATAGATAGAAAGACACATCTAGAGTGGACCACTACATACAGTGGTCGAATGTACTTGTTACAGAATCCAAATGATCGAACAGCAGCATTCTTTCACCCTTAACCAGATTCCACTTCATATGGCCCTCAATGGATATAACGTTCCAACATAGAGAGAAAAACACATAATAAACACTTCATAGTGTAATACGTTCATTACGTTCAGAACATATTACAGTATGAAGTGTCTTTCTATCTATGTTGGAACGTTACATCAATTGAGGACCATATGAAGTGGAATCTGCTTAAGGGTGGAAGAGTGTTGCTGTTCGATCGATTGGATTTTGTAACCCGTGCATTTGGCCACTGTATGTAGTGGTCCACTCTGTATGGTAAAAGTCAATGTGTGTACATGTTTTGGTGAAGGATCTCTCACAAGATTTTCTATTTTGGACCCTATACCTATTGGACTCTTTCTGTCGAATTTCCTGTCAAGTACTTTCTGTTAGCTTTTAGGGCTGCACTTTTTTTTTTTTTTTTTTTTTTATGCCAGTATTCGCCACTAGTGAATTGTGTCAGCTGCTTTTCTACACATTATCCTAATACTGTAAGTGCAGGTCTATTGTTTTCACCTATTTTATATTTATTACATGTCCCCATTCACATAGCATAACTTACAGTGGAACTCTACCCATTACAACTTGATAAATAATGCTCTTTATCAAGGAACATACATTCCACATGAATAACTATGCTGCCAAAATGAGTGTGTGCTGTAACTTGCCTCCAGCATTGTTACTGTTTCTTCTTGCTGAAGGCTGCCATTTTGCTGAAGCCCAGAGCCCCTGTGCAGCAGTAAATCAGTTTGTTGGTTCATAATATAAGCTGTATATGTGGGGACTTTCCTTGTAGAGTCAAAACAAAAGCATTCCAGCTTTAAAGGGATCTCTTACCCATAATATGGAAGCCGCAAATTACATACCCTTTCAGCTGAACAGCTGCATCATCGTCTTCACTGACCCGGCGCATCATGCCACAGTTCTCCAGAGATAATTTTTCTAGCAGTTGGAAATCAACATCATTGCCAATGCCAATGCTGAATAGGCAAAACTTTTCCCTGATGGCATTCTTAGTATTTATTAGGATATTATTAGACTGGATTTCCCCAAGAGTTGGTCTTCCATCAGTCAAGAATATTATCAGTGACACAGTCTTCTCATGCTTGTCCATATTAACTAAATATTCATTAAGGAGGCTGGTGGCAGCCTGGATACCGCCATTGATATTTGTACCTGAAATTATCAAATATTTGTTTTTATAATCCAGTACAGCAGCATACAAGTGTTAAGTTTTTTTTCTATTGTATTAATGCATTTCATGAGCTCTCCCAATAAAAGCATCATCCTTTATAGTGAAGAAAAAGAGACAGTAAAATGGCTTGTGTCACTTGGTTGCGATGATAGTTCAAGTTGAAAGCTGTAGCATTCATTACTGTGACACTATTTTATATCTGGTATCTAGTGTATTCTTAATTTTTTAATAGCAAACTATACACAGTGGAATTAGACACTACCATCAAGCAATGCTGAACAATGTTGATGAAGAAATGTCCACTACTGGCTCTTGTATTTGGCAGCTGTTGTACCCTATGCCTGAATACAGTGGCTCTGCTGAACAGTGACAGCATCTGATAGGATGCAATCATCGTTGGCTCATAATTTTGCACACAGCTCAGTTGATTTTTAAATCAACTTTTGTCTAGCTGGGTGGTGCAGCAGGAATCGGCTGAAATTCAAGCTGTCTATAGACAGCTTAAGATTCATTGTGGATTTAGAATGATAAACCAATACAGGGTTAAACTTTTCATGTCTTGCAGCTGTTTACATCACACAGATACAATTTTCAAATCTTTAGCCATGAACCTAGGGTTCTAGCAATACTATTACATTTTTATTACATTAATAACCACTTAAGCCCCGGAAGATTTTACCCCCTTCCTGACTAGGGCCTATTTTGCGATTCGGCACTGCGTGACTTTAACGGACAATTGCATGGTCGTGCGACGCTGTACCCAAATGAAATTGACGTATTTTTTTCCCACAGAGCTTTGTTTTGGTGGTATTTGATCACCTGTGCGATTTTTTGATCATGCGCTATAAACAAAAAAAGAGCGACAATTTTGCAAAAATAATAATATTTTTCAAATTTTTTTATATGAAATTCCCCCAAAAAAATGTAAAAATCAAATTTTTTTAACATTTTAGGCCAATTTGTTTTCTGCTACATATGTTTGGTAAAAAAATTGCAAAAAGCGTATTTTGATTGGTTTGCGCAAAAGTTGATGCGTTTACTAACTAAGGGAAAGATTTTTGTCATTTTTATTGTTTTTTCTTTTAACGAGTAATGGCGGCGATCAGCGATTTTTTTTTTGCGGGACTGCGACATTGCGGCGGACAGATCGGACCCTTGACTGACATTTTTGACACTTTTGGGGGTACCAGTGACATTACTGCAGTAATCAGTGCTATACATATGCACTGTTACTGTAAAAATAACACTGCGAGGGAAGGGGTTAACTTTATTGGAGAGGGAGGGGTTAAGTGTGTCCCTAGGGGCGTGCTTCTAACTGTGATTGGATGTGGCTGTGTGTGTAACAGCAGAGATCAATGGTCCTACATAGCAGGACCGTATGATCTGTGCTATTACACAGGGGAGAATGACAGGCGGCTGTGTTTACATTAGCCGCCTGCCTTTCTCCCGCTGTATCCGACGATCGCGAGTGACCGGCGGACATCGGGTCCGCCCGTCACACGCGCGGGCTGCTTAGTGAACGAGCGGGGGCGGGAGCGCGCCTCCGGCGGCGCGTGCTCGCCCCCTATCGGCTCACAGGCTAGTGACGTACCGGTACGTCACTTTGCCTGGGAGGGGCTGACCGCCGCCGTATATATAGTCGGGCAGCGGTCGGCAAGTGGTTAACATTGATATCAAAGTGAAATGTGTCTTATTTTGTGGGAACATGGCTTTCTTCTGTGGTCTCGTTTTCAAAGCCTTATTCAACTTTCTCAATATTTAAAACAACTGCCGTTACTGTAGATAAGACTTACACATTTTAATTTGTAATTTGCCACGGTAATGGTCATACTAAAGTTATATTTCAGATACAAAGCTTGGTGAAATAATTAATGAAGACATTTTGTTTTACACTGTATGCATTTTAGGTTCCAAAGATCAAATCGGACAAGTGAAGAAGAGCAAAAATGTTGGCATTCAAACAGTAAAAAAAAAATCTTGCTAAAGTGAGAAGGGGAAGAAAGTAATAAACAGTCATTTAAAAATAATTATTTTTTGATTGATTGATTTTCATACTTTGCAGGTTTCTGCAACTGAAAAATACTGTAGAACAGATGACAGGAAAAGCTTGTCAACTTCATGTAATAGCTGCCATTAATTACAATATTTGCTCATTGTAATAAAACAATCTTATTGTATCTGTCAGTTATCACTTATAGTGGTAGTCAATGTCAGCAGCTCTTCTACACAGACTGGAGCCACAGTTATGAAACTATCAGTGTGACCCCATTGCGTGTGTGTGAGGGAGTGCATATAGTGTGATGGGATTGTAGTATATATGTAATACACACCGGAGGCTGAATTGATGCAGCACAGAGCAGTACATGCTTATTATGCCCATTAACCATAATGGGTTAAATAATATATTAGTAGTATTATAACTGGATAATGATTGCCCATCTGGTGCTCCCCATATCCAATCCTTAAGCCTAGTACATACGATCAGAATATCGTACACAATAGATCAAAGAAGGGACAAACACAAACATTTTTCTGTACTCTACCATTTGTCTCTACAATACCAGGTTGAACGATTTTCATTTAATCAGTATAGTTTTCATCCGAAAATACAATACAAATACATTACATCACTTCCAAATTTTCGTCCTTTAGTAACCTATTCATTTTCAATATGGAAACTAACATGCAAAAAAAAAACCAGACAACCATTCTTCCGATTTTCTCATTGTGTGTACTAAGCTAGCTTTAAACCCAACATATATGACATTCCTTACTGTAATATACAGTATGGGGTTTTGTGGTAGTTGTCTATAATGAAAATGTATAAGCAGGTCTTTTTTAATATTTTGTGGATGTTTTATGCAATTTTTTATATAGTACAGAAGGAATATTATAGAATTGTTGTTGGTATGAACATTGTAGCCCTTTAAAGTCCCCCTAAAAACATAGTTGTAACTTTAGTATTATAATTGTTTTTTTTCCACTGGATCCAACAAGATAGGAACCTTACATTTTGCTTGTTAAACTTAGTCTTGTCTTTAATATTTTTATGAACAAATGTTTTAAAATGTATTCAGTTTTCTTGTTGTAATATACTGTAAGTACTTCATAATATACATAGAACAACAGAGTTTTTTCAGCTATTTAATATTAATTGTTCCACTATACAGCAGCTAGGGCACTACATTTCTTTCTAATTTTTAAGAAATTGAGACACAGTTTGTTACCTGGTTAGGAACAGCCAATCCAGAGTATTTTAAAAGGGAACTGGTGTTCTATTAAAAATGTCTGAGGGGTATTTGTATCCCAGTCTAAGGTATCCCAATCAACAGAAAAACATTTGCCAACACACGATCATCAAGAACCAGCCAATAGGAAAGCCCCCCAACAGCTGTCAATAGGCTCCAATCATCAACATAACACATACAATTATCATGCATATTTTGCCCTTTATGATTGAATATGGATCTAACAAACATGAACTTAAAATATCACTTATTAATAATATTAATAGCAAATATTATTATTAGTAATAGTATTACCTCCTGTAGGTGACAAGCCAAATATGAACTTTTTTGCATCTCGAATGTTGTTTGGAGTAACTTTGACAAGTTGGTTTTGCTGCCAAACTTTTATTCTGTTGGAGAACCCAATTATATTAAAATGATCATCAGGTCTCAAGTCCCGAAGAATAGTAAATAAAGCATCTTGCGTCTGCAAAGAATAGATTTGTTGAGCAACATTTTAAATAATATACATATATATTAAACTATAAAATGATTAGGCCCCAGTCCTAAGCCATATCAGTTTACCAAAAAAAAAAAAAACAGCAAATTGAAAATCTGTATTAAGTATTTTGTTGAAAACAGAATTGTAAGTTAACATTTGAAAATGCATGGGAAAGCTATAGGCTAATATGAGAGGAGAAAATACAGCTAAGCGTGAAAAAAAAAAGATAAGCACACCCACACCAATCAATGTTTTTCATAAACACTTGTATTCAGAAAATATCTTGCAGTCTATTGGAAACATTAGAGGTATTGAAACAGTAAAATCCATAATTATAATCTACTGCAATACATCAGGAGTGCGCTGGATATATTTTAACGTGTATTACTATAAGTAAAATCATAAACATTGCCCCAGTGGAAAGTCTTTCACTGTAGAGTATCTGCATACATGAGCAGTGAACATAACGCAGAAGGGCTAAAGATAAATCTGGCCATACATGTATTGAGATTTGGCGGATTCAGCAGGGACCAGCCAAATTTCAATCTATGGCCTTTCCTGTTCCTGAGAGGTTGATTTATCGACTGACTTCTCATGGTTGGTCCTACAGGACTTGCAGTTCATTGGCAGCAGCTCTAATCGCTTTATTCTAATAGCGGGGAGTCCTGCCGTCAGAATACAATGACACAGTGGGCTGAACAAAAAAGCTGACCCATGTATGGCCAGGGTAATTCACACCAAACTGAAAAATTGAGGCCCCAAAACCCCTATTGTTTTAATCTGACACCTTCATCAAATAGGATCTTGAAATAGGGTCAAATTAGAACCCCAAACGTTGTGCCTCAGTTTTTCAGCCTGACTTGTGATGCCAATACCGAGTCATCAAATATAGTAAGTCAATCAAATTTCATGGGAAAATAATAATGATATGGTCATTATCAAATTTATATTCTTCCTCCATGTTAAATAGTAGGTTTTGGGTTTAGGTTAGTAAACCTATCGGGAAAAAAACTTCTTCATAAATTATCTAAATTAATTTTGCAAAATAGATTTTAATTAATGTATTCAATGCTGTCAAAATATGATGAAGGGTATTGGAAATAGCTGCATCAAGCAGATTCATAAATAAACAAACATGTTGACTCAATTTTTCCATCAACAAAAATGGCAAACTTAAATTTTTATAATTTTAGAAATAGGTTTAGGTGCTGGTTTTGATTTGGTTCTATCCCTTACTAAAATGCTATGTATATATTACATTGCTCAGGTTAAAGCCTAGTCCACACGGGCCGAATGTATGGTGACATACATGGTTCAATAAAAAACGTCCGACATTCGGCCCGAGCATATGGCAGCTGAAACAGCTTCTGTCGAACACGTATGCTGGAAAACCAGTCACATCACATGACTAGAGATTGGAAAAGGGAGCAGCTGTCTTCATTCATGTGAGGGTGCTGAGCATAGAAGGAGTCCGGAACTGTAAGTACAGGTAGGGTGGGGGAGCAACTCAGCCCCAGAGCTTCCCTCAAAGCCTTCTGAGATCCCCCTAGCCATCCTCCTTCCCTTTAGAGCCCTTCAGCCACATAAGACCTTCTAGTTAAATGCTTCCTAGAGAGTTCCACCCCCCCCCCCTTTCCCTCAGGTTTCCAGTTCTCCTCTAACTTCCACTGTCATAGATGCCAAGGCAGTGCTCCTTGGACTGACACCACAGACACAGCAGTATTTTTTCCTCCAACTGACAGCATCATTGATACATTTCATTCCTCTTACTGATACCAATGTGGGGTATTTTTATTTTTTCCTCACATCTTGTGGAAGCATTTCTTCATTAGCCAATGTTAGTGCTAGTGTAAATTGCTAATTACTTTTCTGTAAAATTATGATATTTTATCATCAAAGTACATCAGTACATATATTGCTGTACATTACAAAAGTACAGCAATTTTGTATTGTGTTATATATGGATATATTGGGTTTTATCTAATGCAATAGAACAGAGCAACTTCCATCACATGTCAGTGGGTATAAATAAAGGCTTACATTTTTTCCCCATGGACCCACAACAAACCTGCATATAAAGACACCTATATTTTTTCCAACTCTCTTGATCTGTATACTGGCTGCTGGTCAGTGACTCTGAAAGTCAGTGGGCTTGCATAATAGCCAGGCAACTAGCATCTTCAGGAGGAGGTCAGCAAGGGAAACATTTTTCTCTTAAGAAAAGTTTACTGTAATTCCTTACATCAGCCTGACAAGCAAATAGCTAGATCCAAAAAAGCTATGCCAAACCTTTCATTTCTGGGTTGCATGTGGCCCTCTTACATCTTTTTTTACCTCTATAGTTTCAAAATGTGACATAAATGACCCTTCAATATTTTAAAGCTGATAAAAGTCTTACTGCCTTACATAATATTGCAGTTAAATATGTTTGAAAATGTTTACTGCCATTTTCTGGCATAAAATGTAAGTTGGAGTTATTACTATAATTATAGGAGTACAAAAGTTCTATAATCTTTTTTGTTAATGGTATTAAATAGTTGTGGCCCCAATACTTCCACAGTGTTGGACCCATTGTTTTAGGTTTAACTTGCCTGATCTAAAACAATATGGTGATTGTTTTTACCATTCACCACTGTTCAAAAGATTTCCTTACACTTCCTGTCTGTCTGTTCTGCTGACAACTGAAAATTTTGTATTTTCTTTATTTTCATTGGTGGTTATCCAGACACATAAAGAATATGAATTAACTAGTTACCGACCGACTACCGCAGATTTACTGCGGCAGGCAGCTGCTCCTGGGCAAAGCGTCGTAGGTCTACGTCGCTCGCTCTCAGGAGGCTAGGGGGCGAGCGCGCGCCACAGCGGCGCGCTCATGCACCCGCTCGTCAGCCGGGAAGCTGATGCGTGTGTCAGGTGGCTCTGATTGCCGCCTGAAACTCGCGATTGTTCCCCGCTGAGAGAGAAGGACAGTCGATTGTTGTAAAGACAGCTGACCGTCCTTCTCCCTGGGATGATCACAGAGCTCATGTGATCCTTCTATATAGGATCACGTCTCTATGGTCATCTCAGAAGCCACGCCCCCCCACAGTTAGAATCACTCCCCTAGGCTCACATCTAACCCCTTGATCACCCACAGGGTTAACCCCTTCCCTGCCATTGGCATTATTATAGTAACAGTGCATATTTTTAGCACTGATTACTGTAGTTAAAAAGTGTCAAAAATGTCAGTTAGGGGTCCGATCTGTCCACTGCAATGTCGCAGTCCCCCAGAAAATCACAGATCCCTGCCAAGACTAGTAAAAAAAACAATAAAAATGACATAAATCTTTCGCGTAGTTAGTAGACGCAATAACTTTTGTGCAAACCAATCAAAATACGCTTATCGCTATTTTTTTTTTTACCAAAAATATGTAGCAGAAAACAAATTGGCCTAAAATGTTAAAAAATTTAGATTTTTAAAAATTTGTTTTTTGGGAATGTCATACAGTAGCAGAATGTGCAAAAATATTGTTTGTTTTTTCTTTTCGAAATTGTCGCTCTTTTTTATTTATAGAGCAAAAAATAAAAATCGCACAGGTGATCAAATACCACCAAAAGAAAGCTCTATTTGTGGGAAAAAAGGACGTAAATTTCATTTGGGTACAGCATCGCACGACTGCGCAATCGTCCGTTAAAATAATGCAGTGCCGAATCGCAAAATAGGGCCTGGTCAGGAAGGGGGCAAATCCTTCCGGTCTTAAAGTGGTTAAACCTCCCAATTACAGGAATAAGGCTCCATGTACACGGGACGTTGTAAATGGCCGTTTAGGAACATTTGGGCGTTTTTTTCAGAAGCCCCTGAACCCATCTACATTTTATCTTATCTGCCCATGTACACAGGGTCGTTTACAGTCATTTGCAGGCAGTTGAGTTCAGGGACGTTTTTTGAACGTGTGTTTCCCGGCGTTTCAAACACAGAAACGCGTCCGAACGTGACAAAACGTGACCGACCGTGATGAACCTACGTTCAGCCACATTATAAAATTTTTTTCTTCCATTCAAAATCAATTGTTCCCTTTGGGAGCCTATTGATTTGAATGGAAGTCGCACCGCAAGTCGGATCAGGATGATCCGACTTGCGGCGTGACTTGCGCTGTGAGAATCTTGAGGGGGAACTCCACGCCAAAAATGGGAAAAAAACGGCGTGGGGTCCCCCCCCAAATCCATACCAGACCCTTATCCGAGCATGCATCCCGATAGGGCAGGAAGGGGGAGGGGACGAGCGAGCGGCCCCACCCCCCCTGGAACATACCAGGCCACATGCCCTCAACATGGGGGGTTGTTGGTGCTTTGGGGCAGGGGAGCTCTGCACCCCCCACCCCAAAGCACCTTGCCCCCATGTTGATGAGGACAAGGGCCTCATCCCCACAACCCTGGCCGGTGGTTGTGGGGGTCTGCAGGCAGGGGGCTCATCGGAATCTGGAAGCCCCCTTTAACAAGGTGGCGCCCCAGATCCCGGACCCCCTCCCTATGTGAATGCATATGGGGTACACTGTACCCCTACCCATTCACCCCATAAAAGGCAGTGTATGTAAATAACGACAGGAGACGTTTTGGAAAGTTTATTAAAAATCTTCATCCGGTCTTCTCTGCTCTGGTCTTCTCCCTCTCCTGGTCTTCTGTTCTTTTGCTATCCGCTCTTCTGCTCTTCTGCCCTCGGCTCTTCTCTTCTTCTTCTTCCTCCGGTCCTCCTCCGACGATGTCTCCAGTGATTATGCCGGTCTCCGGTCACTGCAGCTTTTTATATAGCCATTGTGGGCGTGACCCCGATGACGTCATCGGGAGGCCCCGCCCCATCATCTCACAGATGACGTAATCTGTGATATGAGGGGGTGGGGCCTCCCGATGACGTCATCGGGGGCCACACCCACAATGTCTATATAACAAGCTGCAGAGACCGGAGACCGGCATAATCACCGGAGATATCGTCGGAGGAGGACCGGAGGAAGAAGAAGAAGAGCCGAGGGCAAAAGAGCGGACAGCAAAAGAGCAGAAGAGCAGAAGACCCCTTGCCATTTTTTCGGCGTGGGGCTACCCTCAAATTCCATACCAGACCCGAAGGGCCTGGTTTGGAACCTGGGGGGGGGGACCCCCACGCACTTTTTTTCCCATTTTTGGCGTGGAAGTTTCCCCTCAAAATTCTCACAGCGCAAGTCGCGCCTCAAGTCGGATCATCCTGATCCGACTTGCGGTGCGACTTCCATTCAAATCAATAGGCTCCCATAGGGAACCTTTGATTTTGAATGGAGGCAGAAAAAATGCTGCTAAAAGCAATGTGGCCAAACGTGCAATAACGCAAATGGAAAAAGCTACTGAAAGCACGTTTACCAGCTGCTTTTTCCCAGCGTCAGAACTAGCTTTGCAGCACGTTTTTTCTAACGTCCCATGGAGCCTAACAATCTGACAAGGGCTCAAACTCTTCTCTACACCTATCAAAAAAAAAAAAACAACACCCCTTCACCTAAATGGAAAAATAAGGTCCTGGCTTAACTTGAAATCTATCATTTTGTGTAAACATTCAACTTCCTTTATCCATACATTTGTAATAATTCTGCCAAATTTAACAGCTGGGGACAAGTCTCTGCCTCCAGCTGTTAAATTTGGCAAATCAGTGACCTTTGTGATATAAATGAGAGACTGTTGTCAATAATGAAAAGTGAATAAAAACATTACATCAGTATTGCAAGAACAAGTCTATCAGCAGCCAGACAATGGCTAGCTTTAGAACATGCCGAACATTTCTAAATGATTATGTCATATTTTATCAACTCAAATCCAAACTGTTCAGTCCTAAATTTTGCAACTTTTTTATTTTTACATATTTTGACAACAAGTTAATTACCTTTGGCATTATATTTACCAGCTCTTTCATATACAATCCAGGTAATATAAAAGACAACATACACAAATGTGCAAAAGTTTTAGGCAGGTGTGAAAAATGTTTTAAATTAAGAATGCTTTCAGAAATAGAAGTGTCACTAGTTTATTTTTATCAGTTGACAAAAAGTAAATGAACAGAAGAGAAATCCAAAGTTAATGATTGACCAGCTAGAGGAGCAGAACGATTTGGCCGTTCTCCGTCACGCCCACCTTAACCACTTTAGCCCCAGCCGCCACAGATGTACAGAGGCAGGCTGGCTCTCCCAGGCAAAAGCCCGTCCGTGTACGACGCTCGCCTGGGAGGAGGAGCTAGGGGGCTATCGCGTGGCGCCGGAGGCGCGCTCCCACCCCCGCTCGTCAGCGGGGAAGCTAGTGCATGTGACAGGCGGCTCCGATGGCCGCCGGCCACTCACAATCTCCCGCCGCTGACAGAGAAGGACGGAGGGCTGATGTAAACACAGCTGTCCATACTTCTCTCTGAAGTTTTCACAGATGTCATGTGATTGTGCTATATAGGATCACATGTCTCTGTGATGACTTCACAAGCCATGCCCCCCCACAGTTAGAATCATGCCCCTAGGGTCACATTTAACCCCTTGATCACCCACAGGGTTAACCCCTTCCCTGTCAGTGTCATTATTACAGTAACAGTGCATATTTTTAGCACTGATTACTGTAGTAATGTCACTGGCACCCCAAAAGTGTCACTGGTATCTCAAAGGTTTTAAAAATGTCACTTAGGGCTCCGATCTGTCCACTGCAATGTCGCAGTCCCGCAAAAAAATCACAGATCGCCACCATTACTTGTAAAAAAAAAACAATAAAAATGACATAAATCTTTCCCCGTAGTTAGTTAACGCAATAACTTTTGCGCAAACCAATCAAAATACGCTTTTACCAAAAATATGTAGCAGAAAACAAATTGGCCTAAAATGTAAAAGAAAAATTTAGATTTTTTACATTTTTTTAAGAATTTCATATAAAAGAATGTGAAAAATATTGTTTTTTTCATAATTGTCGCTCTTTTTTTGTTTATAGCATCAAAAACTAAAAATCGCACAGGTGATCAAATACCTCCAAAAGAAAGCTCTATTTGTGGGGAAAAAAGGACATCAATTTCATTTGGTTACAGTGTCGCACGACCGCGCAATTGTCCATTAAATTCACGCAGTGCCAAATTGCAAAAAAGGGCCTGGTCATTGAGCAGCCAAATCCTCCAGTCTGAAAGTGGTTAATGCCCTCCTACAGAGTCACAGCTGGACTCTCAGAGGGCAGAGATTATCACTATAGCATTAGAGACAGAGAGGGGGTGGCATTTACATAAGCCGAGTAGGACATTTTTACTAGAGGATCGCAGGAAACTGTGGGCGGATCCAGCACGGCTGCACCACGCACTGATTTCACCAGTGTGAGAAAATAAACCCCACTTTACGTCACTGAAAGTGAAGAACATGGGTATTATACATTGGAGATTATTGCCCCATTATTCCGAGGTGGATCCAACTGGGAAACCCATTGATGATCGGTGTGCTTGGATGTGATTACCCCCTGATTATTACGCCCATCACCCCTGTAGGGGTACTGAGTTCCGGTGAGTGCAGTTAATATTAGGAAGGGAGCACTAAGGCTATTTTACCAGCACAACAACCCTGTGGATCACCTCAAGACCTTCTATTTTGGGGGATTTCAAAGATTATTCACTTGATGGACTATTGTTCTATATGCACCTGATCACCTATGCACTAGCCACTTTATTTACTTAAGAAATCAATCACTAACTTATTCCTAATCACTTATATCATTATATATATATATATATATATATATATATATATATATATATACACATACATCTAAACCAAAAAAGAGAGCGGCACTCACGGGTCTTGAAAGGTGATCTCACCATAACGGTTTCAGTATTTGCTGTGCACCTGGGCCCATTTTGTATCCCTGATTTGTATACGGTGGCAATCATCTCCCAGTACAAATCACCCCCCTGCTGAAACCCCCCTCCCAGTAAAAATCTTTGCCCCTCCATCCCCCAAATCCCCCCAGACAAGTACCCAACCCCCAAAAAATAAAATAAAAACACTCCACCCCTGAAATGTCCCCTCTGAGTACACATTCTTTCCCCTGCACTCAAAATCCCCCTCCTAGTATGAATATCACCCCAAATCATGCCTACTAGCACAAATCCCCTCCCCCCTCACCTCTTATGGCATACGCCCCCCAAATCCCCCCTCCTAGCACAAATCCTCTTCTTCCACCCCTTCACAACATAGTTACATAGTTAGGTTGAAAAAAAAAGACACAAGTCCATCTGGCTCAACCAATAAAAAACACAAAACAATAAAGAAAACACAACCATGCAATCTTATATACACAATCCTATACCCACAATTGATCCAGAGGAAGGCGAAAAACCCCAGAAAAATATGATCCAATTTGCTACAGCAGGGGAAAAAATTCCTTCCTGATCCCCTAAGAGGCAATCGGATATTGCCTGGATCAATTTTACCAATAAAATATTAGTACCCAGTTATATTATGTACACCTAGGAAATAATCTACTGAGCTGGCTAGAACCACCTCTGCAGGGAGTCTACTCCACATTTTCACAGCTCTTACTGTAAAGAAACATTTCCGTGTTTGAAGACAAAATCTATTTTCCTCTATACATAAAGAGTGCCCCCTTATCCTCTGTGATGACCTTAAAGTGAATAACTCAACACCAAGTTCACTATATGGACCCATTATGAATTTATAAAAGTTGATCATATCCCCCCTTAATCTCCTCTTATCAAGAAAGAATTAATTCAGATTCTCTAATCTTTCCTCATAGCTGAGCTCCTCCATGCCTCTTATCAGTTTGGTTGCCCTTCTCTGCACTTTCTCCAGTTCCCCGATATCCCTTTTGAAAACTGGTGCCCAAAACTGAACTGCATATTTCAGACGAGGTCTTACTAATGATCTATACAGGGGGAAATTATATCTCTCTCTCAAGAGTCCATGCCTCTGTTAATACAAGAAAGGACTTTGCTTGCTTTGGAAACCGCAGCTTGGCATATCCAATATATATATTCCATATATTAAGCTTATGATCTACCAGAACACCCAGATTCTTCTCCAGTATGGACTTCCCCAACTCTACTTCCTCTGAATCAGTACTGCTAGCACACACACCCAAATTTCCCCTCTTATACCAATTATTTTCCCCTGCTGACCCCCAAACTCTTCCTCCCAACACATATCCCCTCCCCCTCAATCTCCTTGCAGGGCCCCCCTACCCCGTATGATACCACAGTGCCTAGGGCAGCAGCCCCTCCTGGCCCTGTTGCTAAATGTGTGTGACGAAGCTCCCAGTGCCAATGCATGATGGGGAGTTTGATCTGAGAGCCTCTCTCTATGAGCCACATGGGCCCCCCTGGAGCAGAGGCAGGGTCATCCTTGCGACCCCTGTAGCTACACCACTGCTCTTTTCTGAAATCAGCTCTGTTCAGACTTCCAATGGAACCAATACATATCTTAATTCTCCTAACGTTCTAGGATTATTTCCATAAACCTGGCTGCTTTGAGGCATTCAGTACACAGTGGGGGAGATTTACCAAAATTGGTGCTCTTACAATCTGGTGCAGTTGTGCATGGTAGCCAATCAGCTTCTAGCTTTAAACGTTTTCAATTAAGCAATAAAACCTGGAAGCTGATTGGTTTCTATGTAGAGTTGCACCAGATTTTGCACTCTCCAACTTTAGTAAATACCCTCCAATGTTTTTCATGCTTTATTTATATTAGACAATGTGAATTAACACACTGGAATGAAATGCTTAATTGTGCACAGGCCTCCAAACCTTTGATAATCTTCTATTTGAAATCAGCTCAGTTTGGACATCCAGTGTAACCTATATGTCTTCAATTTCTTAATGCTCTAGGATTCTTTCTATAAACCTGGCTGCTTTGAGACACTCAGTACACCGTGGTTGGCATACTTTATGTATATTAGGCATTCTAATGATGTCAGGTTGGCTTGCAAATTACTTTGGTATTGCTCCAAAAAAAAAAAAAAAACTAGTGTGATAAAGTAACATCTGAAGAACGTGGATTTCTGCAATTATAAACTTTTCAGAAATCCCTTTTCCCTCTGAATAGCATGCTTTCAGGAGATAAAGTATTAACATATTCTTTTTACAAAGCTGAATGTGAACACAAAGGATTACTTGTAAGACAGTGTCTGATGTTCCACAGTTCTACCCATGAACTGTAGTCAAATTCAGATCTTCTTTAACAAGGAAAAATCACTTGATTCAAATCCACCATCTAAATGGCACTTTGGTAATAAAGGAAAATGTAACGCATCAGTGACCTCTTTCTTCAGCATACTATAAAACAAAATTGATTTTAGTCAATGTCCCCAAATCATCTGAGAGTTAATAACATCACTATTGTCTTTTTCTGTCAGTAGTCTGATGTTAAAGTGTAATTAAATCTTCCAAAAAACTGAATTTTACAAATGTGCAATTTAAATGCGAATAAATACATTTAATTCTTACAATTTCCTTTTCAAATGTATGATTTGTTTGCTTTTAGAGCTATGTGCCAGTACAGCTCACAGGCTTCTTCTGCCTTTTTTCCAGATTGTACATTCGTGGCTGTGCTCTACCTAGTCATGACATGGCAGCCCCAGAATGGTAGGTTGTGTAGATGAAGAGATGCCGAGAGGAGCAAATTCTGCAGTGGGGGTCTGTTTCCTAGGGTGACAACACTTCCCCTACACAGACACACAGGAATGAACAGTGTCATCCTAGCAGGGGAAGTTTTAAAGAAGGCAACAATACCTAGTTAAACAAAAAAAACTAAGGTTTGAGAAAGAAAAGGACATTTCTTAAATTTGGGGTTTACAATTTAATTTTCAGTACAAAACTGTAGCTGGGCCGAACATCCCTCTGTTTGGTTCACACCAGATCTGTCGAACATGTGAAAAGTTCAGACCCAAGCAGCGAACTCTATTTAAGTTTATGGGACCCGAACTTGAAAAATCAAGTCCCCATTTTGAATATGCAAGTTATTGGGCATAAAAAGGGTATGGGGGCCCAGGTATTGCCCTGGGGGACATGTATCAACGCAATTTATTTATTTTTTTAAAAAGATTGTTTTTACAGGAGCAGTGATTTTAATGATGCTTAAAGTGAAACAATAAAAATTAAAAAAATTCCTTTAAATATAGTGCCTGGGGGGTCCCCTTAGTCTGCCTGTAAAGTGGCGCATCTGTACCTTGTTTTTAACCTGTTGCAGCAAAACTGATATTTATAAAGGAAAACAAAATTACTTTAAATTGCTGGCAATACAATACCATTGCCAGCAATACACAAATGTTAAAAAAACGGCGTGGGGCCCCATGGCAAAATTAAAAAAAAAAAAATTATGGCGTGGGGCCCTCCCCAAAATCTATACCAGACCCTTTTCAAGCATGCGGCCTGGCAGGTCAGGAGACGGGGGGGTATGAGCGAGTGCCCCCCTCCTAAATCTTACAAGGCCACATGCCCTCAACATGGGGGGGTGCTTTGGGGTAGAGGGCTTTGCCCCCACCCAAAAGCACTTTGTCCCCATGTTGATGGGGACTAGGGGCCTCTTCCCGACAAACCTGGACTGTAATTGTGGGGGTATGTGGGCATGGGACTTATCAGAATCTGGAAGCCCCCTTTAACAAGGGCCTCCCCAATATGAATGAGTATGGGGTACATTGTACCCCTACCCATTCACCAAAAAAAGTGTCAAAAAGAAATAAAAACACACACACACACACACACACAGTTTTTGTCAATTCCTTTACTAAAAGATCCATCATCAATCACGATGCCCACTGCCACTGTTGGACCCGAAATTAATAAAAAAAACTACAAAGGGTAACAGCTGACTACCTGCTCTGCTGCTTGACATTTCTTATATAGGTAAGGGGTGGGGCCACCTGGCAACATCACCTGGTGGCACCTCCCCCCACCAAACGATGCATGCTGAGTTGGTGATGTCACAAGGGGGTGGTGACACCAGGTGACATTATCAGGTGACTCCGCCCCTTACCTGTATAAGAACTGTCAAATGGTGGAGCAAGTAGTCAGTGGTTAGCCTTCGTAATGGGCAGAACATTTTTTAATTTTTTTTATTTTTTCAGGTCAAGCGGTGGTGGCGGGCATCATAATTGATGATGAATCTACATCGAGGAAGTTGTTTTTTATTTTTAATAAAGGAATTGTCAAAAGCTGTGTGTGGTTTTATTTCTTTTGGACCCTTTTTTGGGGGGAATGAGTAGGGGTACAATGTACCCCATACTTATTCACATGGAGGGGTCAGGATCTGGGGGCCCCCTTGTTAGAGGGCTCTTCCAGATTCTGATAAGCCCCCTGCTTGCAGACCCCCCACAAACACAGCCCAGGGTTGTGGGGAAGAGGCCCTTGGGCAGAGCCCCCCTGCCCCAAAGCACCCCCCCATGTTGAGGGCATGTGAGCTGGTATGGTCACTCACTAGTCAGCCTGCCAGGCTGTAGGCTTGAATAAGGGTCTGGTATAGATTTTAAAGGGGACACCCATGCTGTTTTTTTAATGTTTTTCTATTGCCGGCAATGTTTTTTTTATAATTCAGCTGTCAGCCGGAAGTCCGTTTACAGCTAATGACTCATCCATTGTTAAGGAAGATGCGGCCGTGACCGCCCTGCAAATTGGGGTGTTTGCCAAATGGCCAAACTTTTACTTGGCCCGAACTGCTTGCCTAACACTACTTGTAACCTAACTATGTTCTTGAAGCAAATCTTCTCTCTCAAATTAAAGTTCCCTCCTCTCCACCCCTCCTTCCCTCCTCTCCACACACACTTTATTTTTTAAATTTGTGTAAAAACTGCAGGCTCACCTCCCATGCACATGACTTGTCTAGGTGAATGACGTGCTTTATGCCCGCTGTGCTTTCTGGGATATGCACGTCACATATCCCAGGAGGCATTTTCCTTCACTGAAAAAAGGAGGAAGGGGCAGGCTTAGCACACATTATCGTGAGGCCCAACGAATATGTCACATAAGATGGCGGTTCAGGACTGAGTGGGGGCAGAATTCTGATAGAATTCTGCTGGACACCGCTGGATCCATTGGGTGGATGAGTATCTGAAATGGATTGGTCTGAAAAAAAAATAAATTGGGTGGGGAGGATGGAGATCTGCTTTAACATAACCCTTCCCCTAATCTTGACACTAAGGGTGGATTCATTTTGCAGTAATGTGTGTTACCATAATGCAGGGCCATGTAGGAAAAGGAAACCTGTTACTAAACACATCACTGGGTGAAGTGTGTTAGAATGACAGACCACGTCTTCCTCTCCCTACACCCATACCTTGGTGGGGATTGTTCTGTAGTCCACATATGTGAACTACAGAGCTAAAAACATTGCTTTAGATTTCAGTGCATCAGAGGCACTGTAATTCAGGTCAAACAGTAAGTTAGGAGCTCATCCAATTTTTGGCAGGATCAACAGATTTTTTTGTATTTGCAACATTTTAAAGAGACACAACATGTGGAAATATGCATGTTTTGTGGTTTGTGTCCAAGATGTTACTATAATATTGCACAATGTGGTACTCAGGTATAACTTACAGCAATATGCCTAGTGCAACAGTTTATACCAGAAGAGGGGCATTCCTAAGATTAAGAATAAACATTTAGTTGTCCAACAGACCATTTATTTTAACAACAACTTACAATAAGAATATATTTTCCCGTAAAAGCCCCCCAAAAGCCCTAAAGTTGCTGCTGGGTACCAGCATCTTGAATGTTATGTAAGCAGCCACAAATGACAGAGAATTGTCAATCAAGTGACAATCTATAGTATTCCCTTCACTCCTTTCCTGGCTGTGTAAGTAGGCGAGGGAAACGGTGGAGATGCTGAGCCAGCACAGACAACTAGACTTTTCCAGAAAAAAAAAAGGACTATGACGTGCAAACAAGCAGATTTATTAGCAAGTTTTGAAGCAAATTGCAAGTCAATAAGAAGAATTGCTTCTTGGCAAGTTCAAATGTAGTATCTGTTCTTATCAGTGTCGTGTAGGGGTGCTCCGCTGTCATTGTGTCCTTATGGCTAGGATGGTTGCCTGTATAGTGCCCCTGCTGGTATGATGAGGGTCCTAGGGGATCTTCCCAATAACAAAAGAAACTGAATCGAGCATGCACCATGTAAGGTGTGAGGCAGGAGTATTTTCCTGTCATTGAGGGTCCTGAGGGGTCAAATGCCTTCTGATTTGTGCAGTGCTGCCTAGTCTGGTCAGAGGCTGGCAAGGCAGAAAACCTGCAATGTCAAGCGCCCCCTGAGAGTGGCACTATGGGTTTGGGGCCCCAATGTGTGAAACTGCACCAGGCCAGGAAACCTTTGCTTTTTTTCTGCACTGCACCTCATGGCTAGGCCCTTTAGCTGAGACTGGGGCAATTCTTGTTACCAGCATGCAAGGCCTAGTTAATTCACCTGCACTGGCACTTTTTTTATTTTTACATATTTATTTATTTTGTGTAACTTTGCACTTATATATTACATAGTTAGTATGGTTGAAAAAAGACACAAGTCCTTAAAAGTCCAACCATTAAAATGAAAATAAATAAATAAATTATGTAATCCTATATACACAATCCTTTACCTACAGTTGATCCAGAAGAAGGCAAAAAACCCCAGCAAAGCATGATTCAATTTGCTCTAGCAGCAGAAAAAGTTCCTTCCTTTTTTCCCTTTTTGCTCAGGATGAAGGGTTTGGGGTCCTGGGCCTATCTTGAAGTTTAGGGTAGGATGTGTGGTCATCAGAATCCTTCCTCCCCTATCTTGGGGGGGTCTCTCTTCAGGAGAGCCCCCCACCTAGTACTCGGTAATTGGCTTTGGCTGATCATGAGGAGAGGGGTCTGCCAGGCCTTTTGGCTAGATGAACTTGAGTGTGCCTTACCCCGTCAAGAGACTTGAGCCTTGGGGGGGGGTCAGGGAGGGGTCCTTCCTTTTTTCGTGAGGGGACCTGTGACACACCCTAAGTGTACTTCTTTTGTGTGCATTAAATTTTTGTTGTTTAGTTTTTGTGCACCCACTGCATTTAAGGAAATGAAAAAAGTAAAGAGATGAGTGCCATCACCTAAGGCAGGCCATAGACGGTGTGAATTTCACAGTGCTGACAGGGGAATCCCTCCTGCCGAGACATTATATTCTCCAGGGTGGGGTAGTGAGCGGGGGAATCTGTCCCCACCAGGAGAAGACAGTGATTTTTGCTAGCAGTTATAGCAGCCGCTAGCAATAATTGTAAGTAAATCCGGCAGGCTGGTTGTATCCAAGTTGTACTCACACTTTGTCCACTTTCAGACGATCCCTGAAAACTCATCTCTTCAGAGAAGCCTATCTGGCCCCCAACTAACAACTGTACATTTATTTTATCCATCAGCTCATCCCACACAGTTATTGCCCCTTGTAGCTCTTGACCCTCCTTTTTAGATTGTAAACTCCAACGAACAGGGCCCCCTGATTCCCACCATATTAAAGTGTATTGTATTTTTACTGTCTACCCTCAAGTTGTAAAGCACTAAGAAAACTGTTGGCGCTATTTAAATCCTGTATAATAATTATAAATAATAATACACTCAGGCTAGCCATACACGGCTCCAATGCCAGCCAGTTCCTGCAGCCAAAATTCGAACCATCTAGGGCCGGCCTGAGGATACAACCAAAAAACCTGAAGGTAGCTACATTTAACCCTAGGATAAAGACTTTAAATCCCATGTCCTGACTTATACAAGGAATGTACGTTAATAGATTTTGTTTGTTGTGTTTGCCCACAGGCAAGTATCAGACAGTTTCTATTTTTGCAATGCACAATGCTCTACTTATCAATTTAAATGTGCCAGTTTTATCTAACAGAAGATTGTATACTGATAAAAACTCTGTAGTTTTTCAGGTCCCTCACTGTATGACCCACCAAGGATCCACTACTTTTGATAACTCTAGTGAGCACTGGATGTTTATTGGACTCAGCTTGCTCTATTTTCAGTGTGCTCAACTGAATCATATTATCACTAAATGTTTGGCACCTGCGGTAATAGCAATAAACAGCAACAGTAATAATTATTAATAATTCCAGGCTAATAATTAAGTTGTGAGGACAGTTGAGAAAAAGCTAAATGCATGACTATCATTGAGGGGTGTTTTTTTCTAGCACAATCATGCAGCTCCTGTGTTTGTCTTCTAGTAGCTCCTGAACACCTCTGAGTCAAAGTTTAATGACACCTTTCAATTAGGTACGTGACTAAGCCTGTTTTGGGAATTGCTGATGTTGAAATTAGAATTGCTGTTTGCTCGGCAGCAACCATGGAGTTTCTTTGGCACAGCTTAGAGCAGTTCCCATTGGAAAAGAGCCATTTGTGTGATTAGAGAGCTCAAGTCTTCTGCCAGCTATTCTGAACTACTGAGGAATGTATTCTTAGGGTCAAGGGCTGTGCTTCTTATCTGGCTCTTAAGGAAGCACAAAAACCTTTCCTTAGATTTAAACTAGTCAGAATAACAATTCAGGATTCACATAAAGATGAGTAGGAATGAGGCAGAAGTGGATTGAGTAATACATGTTTTGTATACACATATGCTATTGTCAAAAAATATATTGTAGACAGTAGAATTTACTATTGATATCAAAACTGCAATCTTTAAATTCAATGTTTAAAAGGTCAAATAAATATATAGTTGGTTTATGGATCTTTACCATTGCAGTCCACCTTTATAAGATTTAAAATGGTTCTAAAGCTTAAACATTTTACCTTAAGCACTTAAGGACCAGGCCTATTTCTGACACTTGTTGTTTACAAGCTAAAATCTGTATTTTTTGCTAGAAAACTACTTAAAAAAACCCAAACATTATATCTTTTTTTTTTTTTTTTTTTAGCAGCGACCCTAGAGAATAAAATGGAGATCGTTGCAATACTATGTCACACACCCTATTTGCTCAGCGGTCTTACAAACGCAATTTTTTGGGAAAAAAATACACTTTTTTGAATTAACAAATAAGAAAACAGTAAAATTAGCCCAATTTCTTTCTATAATGTGAAAGATAATGTTGCGCCGAGTAAACAGATACCCATCATGTCATACTTAAAATGCATAGGTATGCTCGTGGAATGGCGACAAATATTGGTACTTAAAATCTCCATAGGCGAGGCCTTAAAAATTTCCACAGGTTACCAGTTTAAAGTTACAGAGGAGGTCTAGGGCTAGAATTATTGCTCTCACGCTAATGATACTTCACATGTGTGGTTTGATCACCGTTTACATTTGTGGGCGTGACTTGCATATGCGTTCACTTCTGCGCGCAAGCTCAGAGGGATGGAGCACTTTAAAAAAAAATTTTTATTATTTATTTTACCTTTTATTTTTTATTTTTACATTGTCCCTTTAGCAAAATGTTTTTGATCACCTTTATTCCTATTACAAGGAGGGAGGCCAAGTGGGCGCCATCTTGCCCTCACTCAACTTCCTGCCTAGCACCTGAATGGACCGGATCGTTTTCCCTGCTACCGATGGCTCTGGTAAGCAGGGAAAACGACCAGGAAGTTGCAGGAGGGGCACCTTTCCCGCCGCCCATAAAAGTAAAATACTATATGATGGTCCACAGGATCCGGTAAGAGGCTTTATTACTGGGTGTCACCTGGTGGTGGAAGCACTATGAATTGTGATTGCGGAGACACTGATGGAGCCAAAGGAAACTATTTGTTTCCTTTGGACTTATATTATGGATATATTTTTCCTTTTTAGCCCTTTTGTATGGGCTCTTACAGATGCTATCTATTTATTTGGTGTGATTTCATTAGACACATTTGTGCATGTCTGCAGGTTTTCTCTCCCTTCATTTTTTGTGTCTCATTAGCTTTGCTGGGGCACCGGAAGCCATTGGCTCCCAGTGCTGTCAATCAAAGTCGGGGGGGGGGGGCACGTGCGTGCTTGCTCTTGAGCCATGCTGTGTGCATCTATAGATGCACACAGTAAAGCTTGGGCCCACCCCATGCTCCCGGAGAGTAGTGTGTCATTTACATGAACAGCTCTTGTAGTAAAATTGAACACAGTTACAAAATCTATGCAGAGCTCCTTCCTGACAGCTTGGTTTGGACCCTTGATATAGTGGAACATAGTGAGGGGTGAAGGCAGATGGTAGGATCCAACACTCTCAAAAGTGCCAGATGTCTACTAATTTTGCAGGGCTTTTTAGTAAAGAAAGAAAGAGCAAATTACAAAGCAATATTTTTTTTTTTTTTTATGCATTGAAGATTTTTTATGCATTCAAATGAAACAGTGTCAAATGGGGATAGATTTTCAATTTTTTGTACTCAGTCTTAGTCATTTTACAGCTATACAAGCAAAGTATTAGGACTAACAACTACTATAAACTAAATCCAATTAAAACTTTCCAAGGACAGCGTTTCTTGTGAGTCATATAATGAGTTTTGTTGTGTATATTTAAAATCTCCTGGGTAGAAAAGACAAAAAAAAACTTTATTTTCAAAAACAATTGTTCTGTTCACTCATTACACCACCCTTGGTTTCCAACCTCAAGTAATTTTACTGTGCCTTAAAGTGACTCTGTCATGATAAAAGTATTGTGGCTGCCATTGCTGGCTCACTTCTGAAAATTCTTGTCGTCTTTCTGGGTCTGGCTGCCATACTTTTGCATCACAGACCTGGGACAAGCATGCTGTAAATGCTGTCTCTGGGTCAGAGTCTCAAAAAGTATTGAAGCCAAAGCATCAGCATGACAGCCAGGAAACGAACATTCTCAAAGGAGAGCTTAGCAATAGCAGTCTTTATATTTTTATAATGTCACTGTAACCACTTGCCGACCGCCGCATGACTATTTACTGCGGCGGTCAGCCCAGTACAGGCAAAGTGACATAGTACTACGTCGCTAGCCTGTGAGCCTCTAGGGGGCGAGCGCGCCGCGGGAGGCGTGCGCCCGCCCCCGCTCGTTCCCTAACATGTCCACACGTGTGACCGGCAGACCCGATGTCCGCTGGTCACTCGCGATCTCCCCGTGGAGAGGGAGAAAGGCAGTCGGCTGATGTAAACAAAGCCGCCTGTCATTCTCCCTGATCTAGCTGCAGAGATCATACGATCCTGCTATGTAGGATCGTATGTCTTCCGGGGGTTAAGTGGTTAAGAAACATTTAGTTCTGGTTCACATATTTGTGATGCGGGAACCCTGCAAATCCACTTCGGGTTCCGGCATCACATTCAACTCGCAGGCAGTTCACACTGCCATATGCGAATCTCTAGGGATGTCAATACAAAGGTAACAACACCCCCAGATCAGTTCGCATATCGCAGTGCGAATTGTCAGTTCGGACATGAATCGGATTGCATAGGTGTGAACACCCATGGCATTCAATTCTGCTGCGGACCCCCGAAAAAAGGGTCCTGTGCGACTTGTGTCTGAATGCGATGCAAATTCAGCCATACAATCTGTATGGCTGAATTTGCATCACACAGGCATCCCATGTGATTTTCAGAGCAGTGCACTCCGAATCACATGCAATGTCTGTCATCGCACATATGTGTACTGGGACTTATGGAGCCTGTGCAAAAAGAGACTAGATACATTTTTAACCACTTACCGACTGCCGCATGACTATTTACGTCGGCAGTCAGTCCCTCACAGGCAAAGTGACGTAGATCTACGTCGCTAGCCTGTGAGGGTCTAGAGAGCGAGCGCGCGCCCCCGGAGGCGCGCTACCGCTCCCGCATGGTCACGGACCCCCCCCCCCGCACGTGTGACCGGCGGACCCCATGTCCGCCGGTCACTCTGCGATCGTCGCTGCAGAGGGAGAAAGTCAGGTGGCTAATGTAAACAAGCCGCCTGTCATTCTCCCCCTGTGTAGAAACAGTGATCACACAGTTCTACTATGTAGGACCGTTGATCACTGTTTCTACAGCTCAAGCCACAGCCAATCACAGTTAGAATCACGCCCCTAGGGACACACACAGCCCCTCCCTCTCAAATAAAGTTAACCCCTTCACTACCAGTGTCATTTTGCAGTAACAGTGCATATGTATAGCACTGATTACTGCAGTAATGTCACTGGTAACCCCAAAAGTGTCAAAATTGTCAGTCAAGGGTCTGATCTGTCAGCCGCAATGTCGCAGTATCGCAAAAAAAATCGCAGATCGTCGCCATAATGCGTTAAAAAAAACAACAACAAAAATGAGAAAAATCTTTCCCTTTGTTAGTAAACGCGATAACTTTTGCGCAAACCAATCAAAATACGCTTTTTGCAATTTTTTTTTTTACCAAACATATGTAGCATAAAACAAATTGGCCGAAAATGTTAAAAAATTTTGATTTTTAAATTTTTTGGGGGAATTTCATATAAAAAAATGTGAAAAATATTGCTATTTTTGCAAAATTGACGCTCTTTTTTTGTTTATAGCGCATGATCAAAAAATCACACAGGTAATCAAATACCACCAAAAGAAAGCTCTGTTTGTGGGGAAAAAATGACGTCAAATTCGTTTAGGTACAGCGTCGCAAGACCGCGCAATTGTCTGTTAAAGTCACGCAGTGCCGAATCGCAAAATAGGCCCTGGTCAGGAAGGGGGTAAAATCTTCCGGGGCTTAAGTGGTTAAGTCAACAAACATGTTAGTTCCATTTACACTTGCGGCAATGCAAAATGTATGTATTCCTGTATTATCACAATGCATCTGCCCTATGTGTGCAATGTACAGTAAATGGTTTAAATGCACCGCACAGCACACCACAACACATAGACCATGCATGGTATGAGAGGGTCCTGCACATTTCTCGTTCGTTGCGGTGCCCTGGCATAACAAATAAACTGCCTTAATGCATAGCACATTAATGCACGACATAATGTGCAATAGCGCACCACAAGGCATTGTAAAAGTGTGAACTGGCCCTCGATTTTACTACAAATTGGGTAGCAGGGGCTCTAACTGCTACATCTATAGACTTTGTGATTAATTCTGATTCTTCTTTAAGAATACTTACCTTATTTCCCAAAATGGTATGATCAATGCACAGTAATCATTTATAAGAGGTTCAGAATAAGTGATGTTGTGTGACCTATTTTTATCTATGGTCGGAAAAACGAATAGCAAATACATACTTTAGAACACTGGTTCACAATAGATTCTAGATCAGTGGACTCCAAAGTGTGGCCCGGGGGCTGGATGTGGCCCTTTGCCTGCTTTTATCCAGCCCTATTCTCCCACTGACACGAGACACTATTCTGCCAACTAACATTAACAATGGGACAAATGTGGTGAGGTTTACTCTCACCGATGCCTGGAAAATGTCCACTCCCGTTGGCCACAGTCTGGACCTCCTACAGTTTGAAGGACGATAAACTGGCTCTTTGTTTAGAAAGCTTAGGGACCCCTGTTCTAGATATGTCTGTTCAGTCCTTTGGCAAACACACACAAATATGCAGTGGAGTTTGGATGATTTTTATTTATAGACTATAAGGGAAGAAGTATTTCCACTAAATGCTGCAAGCCAAACATATCACTCATGAAAGACTGCTAATTGGGAGAATGTAAAAACTTTGTCAGACATGTTTAGGTGTTTCTACAGTAATATACCCTTTAGCAGGCCTGAGCAAAATTTAGCACTGCAGCTGATGTAAAGCCACATGTCCCAGAACACCTTGCCAACAGCTGATTGACAAGACTGTCTGGCATGACGGATGGAATGGATTGCCAATGCCTTTGGACTGCTAAATTTCTCCCATCTGCAGACGCAGTATGTTAAAAAGTGAACATCAGCTCAGGCAGCTATTGGGAATAAATGCTAAAGGATTGCATAAATAATAATATAATGACCTAACAATTAAATGTTTCATTCCTTTAAGAATGATCCAACCAATCAACATTATTATTTATTCTCACCTGTTTCATTTTAGTTCCAACCATGGAAGCACTTGTATCAATGACAAAAACCACATTCTTTGGCAGAGGAGGTAAATCAGTGGGTGCAAAATAATGTACAAAGTATCCATTTAATACCTGGAAGAAAAAAAAGCAATGTTTATGGTGAGGAATTTACACTCTCACTAAACTGTTTCTATCAAGAACCTTCAGAGACCAAGAAGACTTTTGGTGTCAGAAAAAAGTAGTAATTTTCCAATTAAAGCAGACCTGTACTAAAATGTTAATAAGTGTTACTAAACCCACAATAGTAAAATCAGTCTGTATATGCAGTAAAGCACGCTTGGTATACTCACTGTGGAACGAACCTAAGGGGTTGATCTTGTGTAAAAAGGCTGTTTGATCCTGTCTTCTCTGATCCTCCCCTTCTTCCACATTCCCAAACCATCTCCAGATAGAACAGAGCCTTGGGGGGAAGCTGCACATGCTCAGTTTGTTGTGTATTGCTAGAAAGCTTTATTTTGTTAGTTTCTTTGGAGGGTCCATGTGATCAGCACAGGGCCAATCAGCACTGTCCAGAGAGAGGGTCAAGGCTCCTGCAGCCTCATAGGACAGCCAGAGCAGAAATGAAAACTGTTCCTACAAGCTTTAACCAGACACTGATAGAAGTCACAGGACTGCACTAACTGCTGATGATAAAGGGTAATTTGCAGTTTATATTTCAGGGTTTTGTTTTAGCAGGAATGCAGTTCTGGCACCTCCAGAACTAAATGTATGTAATAGCAAGGGGTGCTGAGGTGTGCTGGAGGGTCTATTGACGCTGGGGAATCTATTGTTGCTGGAGGGGATCTATTTTTGCTGAGGAAGGGGGTCTATTGCTTGTGGTGGCTGGAGGTGGATCTTACGTTGCTGGAGGGTCAATCATGGCTGGGAGGGATCTACTGTTGAGGGAGGGGTCTTTGTTGCTGACTGCTGGAGGCTCTACTGAGGCTGGCTGCTGGGTGTCCATTGTTGCTGGGGTGAATCGATTGTCCCTGTTGTGTCCATTGTTGCTAGATCTATTTTACTGCCTTTCTTGTTATCATGAACACATTCCATACAAAATACTTGGATACTTGGTTCTGCAATCTCTAAAAGGGTGGCACCGGGAGGTGGGTAAGTGGTGGAATAAAGGAATGGTGCTCGGAGGTGGGTACTGGGCGAGGTCAAGGGGTGACTCGGAAGGGAGGAGTTCCTGCACCTAATCTCTTAGAAAAAAAGCCCTGATTAAAACTATTGCATTTCCATGTTCTGCATACTGTAGGAGACCGGATATAGTGAATGCAGGGTCCTGGGTTTAGTAACACTTTAAGCTATTTGTGCTTGATAATAGGTTTTCTGCTAAAGGGAAACATTAAAAATTCAGCATAGCCACATGACCAAATACCCAGGATTTTCAGACAAGTGATCAGCAGTGAATTAACATTGTCTCCAAATGTAAGTATTGCAGTTTTTCTATTACTCGTTATTCAGTTAAGACTGGTATTGCTTGAGTATATGTCCACTTTAAGTTACTAGGTGGAACAAGCAAACAAGTGCACCATCTGAGGTCATCATTCATAGTATGTAAACATTAACCTAAAATTATCTGGTACTCAGTTGTAAAAGGCAGGCTACTGTTCATTGTTCATTAGTATAAACACCGTATATAAAAAAAATCACAGTTTAAAAATGATCAAGAAACCAATTGCACAAAAATTGTAGTTATGCATTACCTTACTCATTTAAGTCAGTTTATCTGAATTTATTGAGAATTAAAGTACGGTATAACTAAAGGAAAAACATTTTATTTAGTTTTGGACAGAGTGGAGAGGGCGTAGAACACCTGTCAGTTTGTATTGCTCTCTGTGTTCCCTATTAGGGATTTTCAATTTTGTCCTGTAACCATTAGCAATAAAAGTGAAAGTAAATAAAAACCCAAATATTGGGTTGTCCCCAGAAAAGTAATAGAAGGGAAATCTTCCAATGGGGACACTAGTTCTGGTGTCCCCGGGGACCCCAAAATATTCCCTTAATTCGTAGAGATTGCCTCTCAGTTGTTGTTTTGGTTTTGGGACAGATAGCAAAAGTAAATCTCTCCAATAAACCAGCGGGGTTATAACCCTCCCTTACTCTATCCAAAATGAATAAAAAAGTTTTGCCTATAGTTCTACTTTGGGGTATGCTTTCACCTGACACATTGTATTGTAAAATAACTGTTTGCATGCTATATAAATTGTAGTTTTATAAATTAGTACCTGAACGTCACCAATGCTAAGCTCTCTTCTTACATCATATCGAACCACAAAATCACCAAGATTCCCATTCTGAGTGATCTTTGCTTGCTGAACCACATTGGGTTCAAACGTTATTTTTGCAAAATTTTCTGTCTTGTTAATAATCGTTGATGGAGGAGGGGAGATTTCATCTGTTGAGGAAAAACAGCACATTAGATAAATAAAAGTTGATTCCTTTTAGTGGTGACAAATTGTACCTCTAAGCCTAGTAATTTTAGTGTTGTAATTATTCTGACATGTACATACAATTACTTTCTTCGCTACACAATTAAAAAACAAAGACAAATTCTGTTGTCACAGTGACCACAACTAGTAGTTCTAGGTTTGTACTTATTTCATTGTAATAGATTCAAAGAATTAGCCTGCGTTACAGTAATGATAAATATGTAAAAAGATCTGGGAAATAACCTGGTTCCATAAAAGCATTAATGATCTGTAGTATAACTTTTTTATAATACATATTTTTCTGTGATCCTTTAACTAAATGATAAATGTGAAAGTAAATTCAAAATTCTGGTTTTGCAAGTTTTGCCTTTGTTTTTAGCTATTTCTTTTTATGAGGATAAGAGTGCCAGGAGGAGTGTAGGATAGCCAAATCCTGATTATCAGAGGGCCGATATTCACTTTTCCCGATATATCGGTATCGGCCCCAGAACATGCCAATATTACCGATATTGTTGTGACGTCATTGCAAATGTTGCGCTACGCGTCCCCACGCACTGGGCCTAACCTTCTGCCTTCTTAGGCCGCCTCCCTCACCTTGGACAGCCTCATTTGGAGTTGGGAGTCTCTCAGGAGTGTAAAACACAGCCATACACCCACCCCCAGCAGCCCAGTGCCAGCCAGCCACCAACACCCATAGGCCCTGTACCAGCCAGCCACCCACAGGCCAGCCAGGGTGCCAGCCAGACAGCCACCCACCACAGGGTGCCAGCTAGACAGCCACCCACCACAGGTGCCAGCAAGCCAGCCAGCCACCCACCACAGGGTGCCAGACAGCCAGCCACCCACCACAGGGTCCCAGACAGCCACCCACCCACCACAGGGTGTCAGCCAGCCACCCACCACAGGGTGCCAGCCAGCCATCCACCACAGGGTGCCAGCCAGCCACCCACCCACCACAGGGTGCCAGCCAGCCAGCCACCCACCATAGGGTGCCAGGCAGCCAGCCACCCACAACCACTGGGTGTCAGCCAGCCAGCCACTCACCACAGGGTGCCAGCCAGCCATCCATCCACCCACCACAGGGTGCCAACAAACCAGCCACCCACCACAGGGTGCCAGAAAGCCAGCCACCCACCACAGGGTGCCAGACAGCCAGCCAGCCACCCACCACAGGATGCCAGCAAGCCAGCCATCCACCACAGGGTGCCAGACAGCCAGCTACCCACCACCACAGGGTGCCAGCAACCCACCACAGGGTGCCAGACAGCCAGCCATCCACCACAGGGTGCCAGCCAGCCATCTGGAAGAGCAGGATGCTGCAAAAAAAAGAAAAATGTCCAAAAAGACAATGGACAGAAGAGAAACTTCATTGTGGTCGAATTGATGCCATGTTCAGTGTTTTATTGGGGCCTCATGCAGAGGATTCTTCTGAATCTGCAATAATGACCCTGTATGATGAACTTCATCTCTATTTGAAGGAACCAATAATTGACAGAAGAAGTGGTGATCCTCTTCAGTGGTGGAAAGAAAATGAGGCACGCTACAAAACCTTCTTCTCATGCTAGAAGATACCTTTCTGCTCCTCCTTCCTCGGTACCAAGTGAGCGTGTATTTAGTGAAGTGGCAGCAATATATGAAAAAAACAGAAGCCGTTTAACTGGTGAACATGCTGAAATGTTATGCTTTCTGCACTATAATATTGTTCTACTTAGCTGGAAGTTTTGAAAGTGAGTAGTACTAGTGTTCAGTCCACTGTCTTTTGCACTGCAGCTACTAGATTTAGGGCTCTTTCACACGGTCCGCCTCCGTAGGCGGATCCGTGCTGCTCAGCGGGGATCGTGCTGCCTATGCAGATAAGGAGCGTCTGTGGATAAAAACAAACTGCACAGCCTTGACTATAGATGAATAATGCCCTTGCTATAGGTGTAGGCCATTTATGTACCTTTTGAAGCCTGACCTAAAATCTCCAGGCCAGTGCTAGGATTTTGCTAAGCGAGGTTTACCTACTACTTCTCACCTTCCCCCCTAATTAGGAAGTGCCTGCACAAGGACCTCACTATCCTTTTTTCCTTCAATAAGTGTTAGTGTAAAAATCAAAATATACAGATTTGGAAAATGCTCTAGCATGTTCATACAGATTAACAAGGTCAATGTAGAGATATAACATTCAACTAGTGAATTAGGAGGTAGTTGCAAGGGACCTAGATACTGTAGGTCTGTACTGTACCTATAAATCTATGTATAATCTGAAGAGTGATAATTAGCTTTAGATACTGCCTAGAATATGAAAAGAAAAGGAAAGAAATATGATGGGGGAAGGGTGAGGAGGAGCATCTCAGAACCTGTGAAATATTGGACAGAATGTCAAATGCAGGCTCTCATAAATTTTGAATTTATTAAATGCTGTTTAGAGTCAGATGGCAAAAATGAGTTAACCCAAGGGTGGCGCGTTTTGTGACATTTATGCATTGCATCTGTAAATTTCTGCTAAGGGAGTCTGATAGCCAAGCTTTTGCTATGGTTTGCTTGGGACTTTGGGAGCCCATCCAGTTTCAAATTAAGTAGGGCTTTGCCAGGGGTTACTGGTGTGTTAATCCTAAACATTGTCGATCGCATATCATAAACTTGGGTCCATAAAGTGAAAACAAGTGGGCAGGTCCACCATATGTGTAGATGGGTTCCCAGTTCTGAGCACCCATGGAACCAGGAACCCAACTGTCCCAAAGAAAAAATGGGCCAGTCTAGCTGGAAATATGTTGATCCCCGCTATTCTTTTATTGAAAGCTTTGTTTCTTTTGATAATACCTTAATGTGTTAAATATTCAATTTTAAAGATGGCATTTTAATGATTGGGTTTAGATCTACTTTAACCATTTGCCAAACTCCCACAGTACATTTACTGTGGGTGGCCAGAACGGGCAGGCTGGACCACATACATGTACATCATCCAGCCTGTTCTGGGTTCCCTCTGGACACAGTGGATTGTGGATCCCGGTACCTGGCCGCTTTTGACATCCAGAGGATCATGTGTTTGCTACGCTATCACATGATTACAACGTCAACAAAGCTGTTTTGAATGTATTTCATTCATAACCGCTGTGTTTCCTGTAAAATTATGCTGTGATTGGATGACAGCTATCACATGGTACCTGGGCCAATCACAGAACCCTGTAACATGGGATTAGCTGTAGCCCATCACAGATCACTAGTAATCACAGCTGTTATGAATGTAACCCATTCATGACAGTTCAAAACGTTGTTACAGTAATGTTCTCTGTAATAGCAAAACAGCAATCAAAGTGTAAAAAAATATATCTATATATATCTTTGATTACCCTCCCCACCCCCAGTAGTACAGTGCTACTATGGTGACACTGAACTACTTTAATAGTATATTAAAAAAAAAAAATATTTTTTTTTTAAAACTTAATAAAAAATTATTTCTTTTTTTTTTTTTTTAACATACTGTCGCCAGTCAGTATCCCTGATCACTGCCAAACCAGTCATATTATGACACAGCATGGGTGACAATATGTTAAAAAAAATGTATATAATTTCTTAATTTTCCAAAAAAATTGTGAAAAAAAATGTGCAACTTCATAAAACTCCCCATGCCCCTTACTAAATACCTCAGACTGTTTAGTTTCCAAAAAGGGGTAATTGGAGAGGGGGAGGGGGGTGGTACTGTCCTGGCATTTTAAGGGCCTCAAGAAATGAGATAGGCAGTTAGTGCATCAGGATTGATCAATTTTCAAATATGTATATCCCATAGTTTGTAGACGAAATAACTTTCACACAAACCAATTAATATACATTTATTGTGATTTTTTTATACCAAAGACATGTAGCAGAATACACTTTGGCCTAAATGCACGAAACGGCAAATAGAAACCTTTTTTCGTATATATAGCAAAAAATAAATACCCAGTGGTGATTAAATACCACCAAAAGAAAGCTCTATTTGTGTGGAAAAAAAAATGTATAAATTTAATTAAGGTACAGTAGTGTCGCATAATGATACAACTGCCGATAAAGTAGTGCGGTGCTGAATAACTTAAAATGGCCTAGTCGTGAAGAGGGGTTAAACTGAAGACTGAATTATGGGCAGTTTCACATACTTTCAATGATATAAAGCTAAGAAACAAAAACATCTCCATTATCACGTGTTTCCTTTTTTGACTGAACTTTGTAATAAGAGGAAAAGTTAAGCAACCATATTTATGATAGCACATTATCAGGTCTACTAAAAAGGAATCTTTTGGCTGTAATTTCCCTTTAACTTTCAGATAGTCATAGAAGTGTTGATCATGGCTCCCGTTTCTGTCTATTTTTAGGAAACACTTAAAAAGCTTGTTACTGGGCTTTACATTATGTGACACCTTGACATATCTCCATGTCCGGACTCCAGTCCAGTTCCTCTGTTTAGACTGATAGCAAAGGCCAAACAACTAACCATTGTAAGTAAGGGCACAGTACTGTGTTTTTAAAGGTGTGATGTTACTTCCCCAAGATAAGTACAGAGGAAGTATATTGCTTCACAGAAAACCAAAATATCTCTTCCTATGAATGTTTCTTATTGGACCTGCATGAAAGCCACTTACATATTTGCTCCAAAGAGTACACAATTCTATTATTGTAGAAAATAATTCTCTAATGAGAATTCTAAATGTCTTTGATTGGCTGCCAAAAGATCATGCAAACATGGAAGAATAAAAAAAAACAAAAAAAACAATCATCGTTCTCATGTAAGGAGTTCCCTTATTGCTTATTTGATGTATAATCTGTTTTTGATGTTTGCTGAAAACACAAAGACCAACAGATACAAATCATTTCTTGCCAGTTATGAGTTTGGACAAGACAAAGGTATTCTATATTTTAATTCCAAGCAGAAAAGTAATAAAACAAACATACACTATTCAATGACATACAAACTTCACCGGTACAACAACACTTTTGATACTGCCTATCTCTTTACTTACTTCTGTTATTAGTTTTAGAATCTGTATTATTTACAACTATCTTTGAAGTTGTCAGGTTTACCTAACATGTCCCTAGGGGGTCCTATTCCAAGGAGAGTGAATACAGCTCTTTGCTGGGCTCGGAAGTGTTTACTCTGCTGCACAGCTTGTATTTTATTATTAATTGTATGGTGTTATTTTTTTTTTTTTTTTTTTTTTTAGGCAGTGGTATGACAACAATAAGGTTATATTGCTGCTTTATAAATGGGGTCATTAAGCAGCCCATAGATGATTCCATTTTCTTTCCTTCCACCATGGGTGGAAGGAAACAAAATTGCTCAATTCTCCTTTCAATACAATCAATGTTGATGGGGGAATACCGCCTGCAGCACTATTGTGTTCTGCCGTGGGCAGCCGCAAGCAGTAATCGTATGAAAAAAATCCAACAGGCTGGTTGGAATTTTTAACCATATATGGATGGATTTCGTGTTGGAGTTAAATCACCAGTTTAAAAAAAAAAACATAGTTTGTGTCCACTAAATACTACCAATGAATCCATTGTTTCCTAGTTTTGAATTTAAATTGGAAAGGTAATTATGGTCTAATTAAAAGATCTAGAATCAGATCAAGTCATATGTAATGTGTAAGAATAAATGTACCACGTTTAGCCACATTTAAGCCATTCCACTCTGTTCAGCAGGGGATTCGTGAGCCAATCCTGTGCTGAATCTTCAGTTCGGGACCTTCTTCAGAGCCCTGAGTGCTATCTAATGGCACGGCGAGTGTTAACAGCCACCACTCCTAATCTTTTGCCCACCCCCATTTGCCTTCTGCTCTATTCACGTTGCTTGTATTTATTCTGTTATTCATCTTCTCCATTCATGGAACATGATGCATTGGGTGAGAATAGCAATATAAATAGTGGAGAGAAGGGGTAGAAAACAGTTGCTCAGAGCAGTATCTGATGACTATAAGGGAGGTACTTTGGGGAAGATTTTTACCAGAAGCACCTACCTTGAGATAATGGGATGCACACTAGGACACATAATGACTGGATCAACAGCGGGTATAGGATTGTGTATATGGGATTGTATGGTTGGTTTTTCAATACTGTTTGGTTTTTTTGGGGGTTTTTTTGGTTGAACCGGATGGACTTGTGTCTTTTTTCAACCTGACTAACTATGTAACTATGTGTAAGAAAGTCTCCCTATGGCCTTATCTTTATGCAATCCCATGGATCGATGGTTAGTGGCAACCTCATCTTGGACTCCAACCAGGCCACACCCCCAAAACATTTTGCTCTGGCCCCTCAGAGCTTAATCATGGGGTGGCCATGGCAAGGATTAAGCTCTGAGGGAGCTGAGCAAAATGCGTTGGGGTGTGGCCTGGTTGGAGTCCAGGCTGATGTTGCCACTAACCATTGATCCATGGGATTGCATAGATGTGTGGCCATAGGGAGACTTTCTTACAAACCAAATAATCTCATTATGTGCAGTAGTGTGTATCGCATTACCTCAAGGTGGGTGCTTCTGCTAAAAATCTTCCCCAAAGTACCTCCTTCATAGTCACCACCAGATACTGCCCTGAGCAACTGTTTTCAGCCACTGTGAAAGTTAAGTCTAGGCTGAGGTTGCCACTAACCATTGCAAAAAAACAAAGAGCAGACTCGATGGACTACTCCGTCTTTTTCTACCGTCACTTTTCTATGTTTCTATGTTAGTTTGCCACTAACCATCAAGTGGCAACCTCCACCAGTAGGTGTAAATCGAGTTACTTCTGCTTGTTGTGTGAATGAGGTGAATGAGGTCTTCATGTTGAAAGTTAGAACGTTTGCTTGTAGGGTGGCAGATATAACAGGTTATTTTATGCCATGAGGTTGCCATGGGAGTTAACCAGTCACCTTTATCTATTGTCTTTGCAGTCGCTGCCCTGCTGGAAGTCAAAAGAGCAAACGGTTGTCTTTACAGACAATGGTAAAAAGGAAAAATCATGCTAGAAAAAAAAGATGCTTTTAGTCCTGAATACCAATGTGAGATGAGAGAAGGGGCCAACAATTGTAATAACCCAGAAAACTGCTCCTAAGTAAAAGTTGAGATAGAAACTTTGGGTGGTACAGCACCGTGTGTAGTGGGCATTGGGTCTGTACTCATACAGGATGTTTGTTTAGGGAAGGATTTCCTACAATTTTAAGACCTACTTACATAGTTACCTACCTGCTGCAGCATCAGTCGGATCCTACAGGTATAACCTACTGGCTCTAAGCCCAAGAACTGAGCTATCACATGACCACTGATCATTAAGTCCTTGGGTCTGCTCTGAGCAGGGTGCGGTTACTGTCAATCACCACTCTCTGCACTGCTGTAACAGCGCCCCCTGGAGCGCCAGACAAGAGAGGGTGGGAGCAGCTTGCTCAGGCTCTCAGAAGCATGTTGGGAGGCTGAGCCAGCTGCCTGTAATGAATCTAGATGGATCTCAACATTTTTGTTGGGATCTCTCCAGATTTTGGAAAGGCTCTGTAATATCAGCCGACAGCAGGATTTAGCCAGCTGTTGGCTGATTCCGGGTTACAGGAGTACACCAAGTAAGTGCAATCCTGTGATCTACAACAGAATTATGGCCAAAAAAAGCCTGTCAGTACTTCTCTTTTAAAAAAGTCTCATAGGAAATAATGGCAGAATAGTTGGAGGCAAGGATAGAATGAGGTGTCCTGAGAAGGCGGGTGTTTCCCCACAAAAGGCAATTAGTTTGCTCAGCCAGCATTCTGTATGGAACAGCGTGTGTGTACAGACAAACTAGGAAAGTGTGTGTTCTGGCCTGTCTGGCCTCAAAGACAAGTACTTTGGCTACATCAATGTCTAATGGAAAGTGGTTGAATTTATGTTGTTCTGTGAAACTGAGAACCCCTGGAAAAGAAAACCCTTGAATAAACAAACATTTGTTGAAAAAGATGCACAATTTACAGAAAACTTAGGCTGGCCATAGATGGAACTGGCGGAGATTTAAAACGTGTGTGGGCTGGCTGAATGTGCAAAGTTGATTGATCGATCACTTTTGGGTACAACCAGTTTCCTGGATTTACTTGCACTTATCGCTAGCAGCTGCTATAGCCACTAGCAATAATCACTGTCCTCTCCCGGCGGGGTGGCTGTCTCTGCAGGTGGGATTCCCCTGTCAGCACTGTATGTGTTGATGTGTTGGGAGCTGTGCAATAAGGTGGCCTGCATAAGTTCTTGAAAACTCTGCATTTGCAAATTAATTCTCACAGGCTACATCTAAAAACAGATATTTTGCAATATATTACATTTTTGCTTTTGGGTTTAGATGTGCTTTGAGGATATATTTAAGCGCTTAAATCCAAAATGGTCAAGCCATCAAATGGCTAGTGTCAAACCTGATCGCATGTGTAATACAATAGCAACTGCAGAAGAAGCAGATGCTAGGGTGGCAGCTTCTTTTGCTATAAAGGATAGGCGGGTTTATTTCCACTCTAAAAAGAATATTGTATATGTGTAGCAAGGGGTGTAATGCATTATATTTTGGGTAATATACTGTATAAACAAATTCTGTATCTCTACAATTATATGATAGTAGTTACAAACTCTCTGCCATATAATTATCTTCCCAGAGGCTACTGTGTATCAGAAGCTGTGACTGTTTCCATAGAAACATGATCATTTTAGGGATGATTCCAAATCTATGTGTTTTAGTTTTAGTTTTCCTTAGCAAGTCAGGAAGTTCTGTAATATCAGGTGTTGATGGAGGAAATGATCTATTGTGTGACTTTCCAGAATAACCATATTTATGAAGAGCTCATGGATAGATGTTATTTCCTGAACTGCTAGTCATCAACAGCCTCCACACTCATTTACTGTATTAATGAGGCATACTTTATTAAAGGGAAACCCACAGTTTTTTTTTTTTGCTGTCATTTGACAGGACATGATAATGGTTTTGAGTCAAATATATTTGGTTCTACAAATGGTATGACAAAGAAATTGTCGAGCACTATGGGTTAGCTTTGAGGTTTAGCTTGTCTTCGGATTAAGCTTTTCAATAAGGGATGAGTCATTTCTCAAATGCATTCATTAGTATGTATAAATTTAAGCTCAAGCTACTGAGTCCTGTAAACACAAATTGTATTTCAGTGAAGCAAAGGTACAGCTTGGAAACATGAACATCAATGATCTGCCTGCTGGCTGAAAAGGAAGTGCAAATATTAACATGAGATATGAGTATATATTAAAAATTGTATTTTTTCAGTCCTCTCTAGAAAGATGATGCATAAAATCTCTATACATTCCAGATTTACATCTGGCGATTGTAAGCATATTGTATTTTGCACCACACCCTACAATATGTAGTTTACTGATGATGCTGCAACTCTTTATTTAATCCCCCAATAGGAGAGTTCTGATGTCATTCATGTGATGATGTCTTCCTGCATTAAAAGTTATCCTAGATCCTTGTACCCTTGGGACATGATAGGTTAATTACATCCTTGTATGTAATCCATTACTCACCATTATTACTTTTCTGCTTATTGTTTTGGAGTGGCAAAACCTCTAGGAAAGTGATTCCAGATGTCTCTAAAATATTGACCTCCACCAATAGGCGGCCCACTAACTGCTGTGGGCGGACACTGATTACATGCTCATACATTCCAAGGCGTCTTTGAAGCAGCTCCTCATACATAAGCAGAAAAATAGCTTTGTCTCTTCCTGGAATGAACGCTGATGCATTAAATGTTTCCATTTCATTTTCTCTGCAAATAAACATGAAAACACAATGAAACTCAATTCCCCTGATTGAGATCATTAAAAACCCAACTTCAACCAAAACTTTTTTCTAAGTATTGAGTAGAATGGAGAAGGGATACAAGTTGGGATACAACCTCTTTCGGGTATTTATTGCTGTCTATGTGTGTGTTGGAAAGTATTCTCCTTCCTGTCGCATGAACCACTTAGGGAGTGGGGAGAACCTTCCTATTAGGGAACAGGTAAAAATTTTTTTGCAGGCCCTAACCCACTTCTCATAAGGACAAAGGCATAATGAGCAAGTATGCATCATATACTAGCTCATTATGAAATACTTACCTTAGAACGAAGCCCCGACATGGTCGCCCGGACACCGCTGAGGCAGCTGACATCTTCCCTCGGCGTCTCTTCCGGGTTGGGCGGCTTCGGTGCTGTGAGTGGCAGGTTTAGGAGATATTAATTCTACCTACAGGTAAGCCTTATTATAGGCTTACCTGTAGGTAAAAGTTAAAAAGCGGAGTATTCTACCGCTTTAAGGAGATTTTCCTCCTTTCTTCAGAAAATAAAAAGAAGAAGAACCCAGACAATCTAGGAGTGTCAGGGAACCCAACCCCAGGTGGGGAAGTTGACCCACACTCTCTTCTAAAGATTCAGAATTTTAAGTCTATGAGGTTGTCATAAATTGGAGACGCACATAATGTTTAAAATAACATCTTTATTTAAATAACAAAAAAGTAAAAACAGTGATGTATATAAAAATTGTTGTACAACCATATAGTTGGGGCTCATTTGCCTATATACATTCAATGTAGATACAGTACTGATAGGTCCTATGCGTTTCGCAGAGCGCTCTGCTCATACAGTTGCTTCCCCAGGGACCACATATAGTACTTAGGACTGTTTCTACAGGCAATAATAGGAAAAGCATGCCAGACACTCCAAACAACCCATGGTCCAGATATTGGGTAAACATCCAATGGCTCAACACCCCCCACACAATCACGTTACCAATGTGACAGCAAGAGTAGGGACCGAGCAAATGTTCACTCTTCTAAAGAGTCTGCCTCCAATGTAAAATATAGTGGCTAAGAGAACGATCCCAGGCTTGCCGTCCCGTAGTAGCAGGGAGTGGACTCTTTAGTAGAGGGAACATTTGCTCGGTCCCTACTCTTGCCCCTGCCTATCTGAGAATTACCAGCGTGGTCCAGTGCCCATCAATAGGCCTACCCCCATCGCGGAGGGGGCTTCTCCAATTTATGACAACCTCACAGCCTTAAAAGTCCTAATCTTTAGAAGAGAGTGTGGGTCAATTTCCCCACCTGGGGTTGAGTTCCCTGACACTCCCAGATTGTCTGGGTTCTTCTTCTTTTTATTTTCTGATTTAATTAATAATAAGGATGTGGATGTGATTGGTTGTCCTTGGAACCGACATCTCCTAATTACTTCTTTGCTCCTTTCCTGTCCTGATAACCACATAGGAAGTAAGACATAATTTCTCCAACCAGAGCACAGGTAGTATTAAAACATATTTTTTAGCTGGAACTAATCTTTAAAGTTTATATCCTATCTGTGAACTTAGTACACAGAGGAGATAAAAAAAAAAAAAACATCCACAGGCTTCAATTTCCTCTTTGCAATATACAACGGGCAACATCACAAAAGGTTTTGTTAAAAAAAAAAAAAAAAAAAAAAGCAAAAGAACTATTTCTGGTGCCTACAGCAACCAAAGACCTTCTTGCTTTTCATGCATGATACAATATGGAAATTAAGGTGTGCCCACCTGCCTAATGCGCATTCCAATTGGCCAATAAGGTAGTCCTTCATTGGGATAGGTCGATACTAAAATGTGGGAGGTAAGAGCGGAGCAAGCTTGAACACTATATCAGGAAGTGTGTGTTGAGAGTGACCCAAGATTACAAACATAGCATTGGTAAGGGCAAGTTGAAGGTGTCGGCCTATACCTTTTAGCAGTTAACAGGATTTTTAGGTGACCAAGTAACTTTTAGGCCTTATTCACACTGGCAGTGGCGAAACTGCATGTATATGTATTTAGAGGACATTTCTAAAGACATAATAAATGCAGATAATAATTTTCAATGGTAACGTGAAAAACTGATAATTTACCTGCATTTAGATGTGGTCAGTTTATCTGCGTTTAGAGAAAATAGAATTCTATGTGTCTAGGATCCAATAAGAAATGCAGCTTAATGGATGTAAACGCAGCTAATCCTGCCTTAAAACAGGAACATCTAAACACAGAAAAATTCTCAGGGGTTTAGAAAAACTTAATGCAGGAGTACCAATGTGAATGAGGCCTTAGGAATTGTTTTAAGTTATTATTAATCAAAATTCCCAGTTTACCTTTCAGGGTTATTACTTACACCCTGTTGCCATTGATTTTCTCATAATCGTGTATATTGTTGTCTCCAGTCTTCTTTCTCCATGTGACTTCACTGTAATATGTTTTGCCTCCAAGAATCCTGGAATTCACAAGATACAAATTTTACAATGTATAGAATAAGAATGACTTGCTTCACTTTAGAGTTTATGTTTCAAATGCCTCTGTTTAAGCATACCCAGGCAACAATGAAAACCAATTAGTGAACTGTAGAGCTCTGCTATATAGTAAAATCCAAAATTTCATATTCCATTCTTTCCAAAGGAGATCAGCTACAGTATGTTGGTAACCCAGGGGAACATGTGATCACATGAACATCATGTCCACATGGACTCTAGTAAACAATCAGTCTGCAGAACTGTAGAAATAGAATAAATATATATATCAATAAATATAAAATAGTGTTGCGCACAGTAAAAATCTATTCAAATGTGTGAAATAAATAGTGCTAAAAATAATAATAGATATATATAACCCTCAAGTGCTGGATCCCGGTTCTAGAATCCCCCTGAGGAAGACATGTGGTCCCTTGTGTCGTCACGCGTAGTGGAGGGGCAAGGACGGACGGAGCGCTTTGCTGGATTGTATGCGAGACTGTCAGGCTGTCAGCTGAATCCACTGCAGAGGATCAGGACGCAGCTGCGGCGTCTCCCACTATACCACAACGGTACCCTGGAGAATTATTAATCCCTGTACGGCTTGTTTAAAGGTGCATGGATGCACCCATAAAATGTGAGTGCAACACTATTTCTTTTTAATAATAAATTGATCTTATACAGTATAAGCACTATTGTGAGCTTCCTTTACATGTCATGCTGCTTACTGTGGAGAGAAACGACCTGTTTATGGGCTAAGATCACCTGGGATCGCCAGACACTCAGCATTTGAGCCTAATCTTTTCATATATGAGGTGAGCACCCAATCACAAGGGGGTGCACGTATAGGAGAAAGTAGTGACACCCTGGTCACCCACTCGGTTTGGGATCACCGCCACAGACTGGTGGCTTGAGCACTAGTAGAAGATAACACAGCACTCATTTTGTCACCAAGATTTTATTGGACATTTGATTGTTTACCGTTTTCTGCTTTGGAGTATGGACACTTATTACTTTGAATACTTTCACTTATTTATTCACGGGTATTACTTATTTATTTTACAAAATATATGAATTGTTATATATATTTTTAGCACTATAAGATTTGTGTGATACGGACACCCCAGCACATAGCACTTACTTTTTTATTATTCATTAATTTTAGGATACACGTTCAATATTAACCATTTGCACAGTTTTATCTCTCAGCAGGATTTTATATATATTGGATTTTTTTCTACTTTTCACATTTTAGGAATCACATATTATTTATCACATTTTTTCACATTTTTATCTCTCAGTGACGCATTTTATACACACCAGATTTTAGAACCAGGATCCAGCACTTGAGGGTTTTATATATCTATTATTATTTTTAGCACTATTTATTTCACACATTTGAATAGATTTTTACTGTGTGCAACACTATTTTATATTTATTGGCTCTGTTACACTTTTATGAGAAGTGAAGTGTCTGCGGCATTTTAAAAAATCTATATTAGGAAGGTTGCTCGCAGGAATTTTTATCTTTTTAGGACCAGCGATCAGCCACTGAAGTAGGAGCCTGAAGCCCGCCCTGCCAGTGGTGAGTCCTGAACAGCGATGCGGGAGAAAGTGGCTGCAGCAACCGCGATCACCGACAAAGCTAGCTCCACCCACCACCGTGGCCCACATGACCAAGTGCAGCCAATCACAGAGGGCGCCCGTCGCTGAGCCCAGACAGCCGGAGAGGCTGAGATTATGGAGAGCGGCGGTGGCAGGGAGCACAAAGTGGCACACTCTGGAGTCTGGGCAGTGGGAGTCGGGACTTTTTTGCGCCCCTCTAAAAATTGCGTTTGTGCGCCTGGGGCCACCGCATTGGCAGCCCCCCCACACACATTACGCCACTGCATCCTGCTGACTTTCAAGAGCAGAATAGATAAAATGACATGTCCCCTTATACCCAGAAATGCTGGGTATTCCCGCTGGCTGTGGAGGACAAAGTAGTTAAGTGGAAGTGTAGGTAAAGTATGTATAGGGAAGGCATGGAGGACCTTTCCCTGCATGGGCAAGGTGACAATGTTTTAGCAAATGGTACTGCATGTTAATATTTTGTGATTTTCCAAATATGTTATCAGTATTTGAAATCTGTCATGCCACCTTAGATTATTGTCGCTCACGTCACCTAAATACAAAGGCAAAAGGTGCATTTCTTTTAGGCAAGCCATGGGCAGGTAATGCCAAAAATGTCTACAATCCCTCTTGGCCTGACAAATCACATCTTGTAAGCCATATTATTTTATGATGAAGCTTTGAATCACTAGGATTAGGACATGTCCCAGGCAAGAAATCAGAAATTCTCCAAAATGGTGATCACCAGTGAAGTACCCCATATATTGGTTCCCAATGTAAAGAGTACAATCTTTCTCTCTCTCTCTCTCTCTCCTGTTATTTTTGCTATGTCTTTTTGTCTCTGTTCACCTGACATAATGTACTGAATGTATTGTGTATATGTATGAATTTTCTTATTTGTGTATTATTACAACATCTGCTGTTAGTCCCTCTTACTGTATCTCCTTGCATTTTCTCTACCAGGCCACCATGTGTCTCCGCTGTGTGTTGCTGCCCCCGGACATGCGCAAAACACCCACACTGCTTCTAGCGTTTGGGGCTATTAGGAACAATGCCGCATCATGCGCAATGCCGGCCAATGCCATCTGGAGGCGTCGGTCTGCGCCTTGATCCCACTACCACTGGGCGTTGATGCGGCTCCTTTGCGCGTGTCGGCAGCTCCATGATGTCAGACATCACCACGTGGCAACCCGGGGGATCACTGTGAATGCCAACCCATATGGATGTCCTCATGGGGTACTGTTGCCCTGGGGACCCCATTGGCCCCATTCTTGAGCGGCTTGCCTACTTATCCCTTGGATGACCTATGGGAAGTGGTTTTACACCATTCCCCAATACATATAAAGGGGAGCATGCCAATTGACAATTTGTGGTTCACATGTCCCAGACCCATTGTTACCACACCACTCAGCATGGTCATTTATCCATGTAGGTACAGATGTCATGGGCTTTCTTTAATACCTTTCAGAGTTGCTTATAACTCCATTGCTACATTTTTAGTCTGTTCCCTTATGTCTATTACCCAGGTATTGGTTTCATATCCCTGACTCTCCCTTTCCATCTTCTCCGTCCCTCTTTTTTCCATTTTTCCCTTCCTTCCTTTCCCCCTCCCCCCCCCCCTACTTTTCCTTCCCTCATCTGGCTAGTTCCTTCTATGCGATCCTTGTGGGCACCAACTGACGCAGTGTTAATCACCCTCCATCTGGCTTATTTTTTGCCCAGTCTTCCGGTGTCTGGGATATCCCTTTCCCTTTTACCAGTCATTCCACCGGTGGGGCACATCTGAGAGACAATAGTTTTATTATCTGACATAGTCATACATCGGGAGTATTCTATTTGTGCTATGACATTGTATAGTTTACCTGTAACTATACCAATTGTTTACCTTGTGTACTTTTGCATATATTTTTATGTTTATTATTACATCCTTTTTTATATATTTTTTTATCAGTTTTAGTGGGCTCTTCCACGTAAGCTGCAATACCGTATTTATTATGCTTTATGGTAATAATTACCTTGAGCAGTTTCAGAGAGAAACACAATTTTGAATTTTAGCAGTACATCTGGGCACAAAGCCATAGAATAAACTTCACAGTGAACAATAATTTGTTTTTATATAGGTACCTACATTGTGAAGTTGGAGACAAAAGCTGCTGCTGGAATCTGCATCTGGAATACAACATCTTTAGCTTCAGCTGCTCGATTCACCATGGTGCAGGACACAGCAGTGAATGCATAGCGTGATATAATGGTCGATTTCACAGTGAATTCAGAAACCAAGGGCTTGATTTCCTGGAAAAAAGTTGTATATCAAGTCATGTCCACATTATTATTCAACCAAGCTTTGCTGTGAATTGTTGCGATCCGTATAACCTCTCTAGAAATAAGTGGATCCATTGTCATAGCAAAAGAGGAAGTAGAGACAGGGGTTGACAAGGTGTCCCTGAGGATACAATAGTATATAGCAGTGGTCAACTTTCTTGGCATAGGGGGCCTCAGGTGTGGCCCCTGACATCTCTAAAGGGCTGCACAAAATATTCAGGGAATGTTTTGCTATAATCATTTTCAGAAATTGCAACATTCAATAGAAGATGGTCAGAAGCTCTATACATGCAACAGAAGATGGTTAGAAGCTCTGAACATGCAACAGAAGATGGTTAGAGGCTCCAAACATGCAACATTAGATGGTTAGAAGCTCTGAACATGCAACAGAAGATGGTCAGAGACTCTGAACATGCAACAGAAGATGGTCACAGACTCTGAACATACAACAAAAGATGGCCAGAGGCTTTAAATATATACAGTATCTCACAAAAGTGAGTAACCCCTCACATTTTTGTAAATATTTTACTATATCTTTTCATGTGACAACACTGAAGAAATTACACTTTGCTACAATGTAAAGTATTGAGCAGTGGCGGCCGGTGCGGGGCGCCGGACGCATGGAGTTCAATGGGCTTTTTTTTTTTTTTCCCATCACCTGATTAGAGCCAGAGGCTCTAATAGGATTCAGGAAAGGGTGGACCCGGGGCACAGAGCAGTGCGCCCCAAGCCCACCCATTGTGTGATAATAGCGAATGAAAATTCACTATTGTCACACAGATCCTCCTCCTGGCCAATCAGGAAGCGTGTCCGATACGCGCTTCCTGATTGGCCGAAAGGCAAACACCATGCCATTGGCTGGGGAGGAGGCGGGAGCCAGGAGGACCGAAGAGAAGCCGCAAAGCCGGGGAACTGAAGAAGCCACGAGCCGCTGAAGGGAAAAGCAGGAGCACTTGGAGCGCCCAGTGACAGCAGTCTGTCCCCTCCATCGGGTCGGGGCTGACTGTCATCACCCATGTCGGTAAGAAGAGCAGGGTGAGGCAGGAGACAGACAGAGCAGGGTGTGAGGTAAGTGCACTGGTCTCGCACGGGGGGGACACGCTGGCATCTCTGCATTGAAAGGGGGCATGATGGCATCTCTGCATTGAAAGGGGGCAAGATGGCATCTCTGCATTGAAAAGGGGCATGATGGCATCTCTGCATTGAAAGGAGGCATGATGGCATCTCTGCATTAAAAGGGGGCATGATGGCATCTCTGCATTGAAAGGGGGCATGATGGCATCTCTGCATTGAAAGGGGGCATGCTGGCATCTCTGCACTGACAGGGGGCACACTGGCATCTCTGCATTGAAAGGGGGCACGCTGGCATCTCTGCATTGGAAGGGGGCACGCTGGCATCTCTGCATTGGAAGGGGGCACGCTGGTCACTGCATTGAAAGGGGGCACGCTGGTCTCTGTGCATTGAAAGGGGGCACGCTGGCATCTCTGCATTGAAAGGGGGCACGATGATCTCTGCATTGAAGGGGGCACGCTGGTCTCTGTGCATTGAAAGGGGGCACGCTATACTTTAATTACTGAAGGCCCTTTTAACACTTTTGTGATCTCAAAGTCACGCAATTTTTTACAGCGTTTTTTGCTGCAAAGCAATGCCTATTACATTTTTCTATTTGCGCCCCCCCCCCCCCAAAAAAATGTTGAGCACCAGCCGCCACTGGTAGTGAGTGTACAGTTTTATAACAGTGTAAATTTGTTGACCCCTCAAAATAACTCAACACACAGCCATTAATGTCTAAACTGCTGGCAACAAAAGTGAGTACCACCCTTAGTGAAAAGGTCCAAATTGGGCCCAAAGTGTCAATATTTTGTGTGGCCACCATTATTTTCCAACACTGCCTTAACCCTCTTGAGCATGGAGTTCACCAGAGCTTCACAGGTTGCCGCTAGAGTCCTCTTCCACTCCTCCATGACGACTTCATGGAGCTGGTGGATGTTAGAGACCTTGCGCTCCTCTACCTTCTATTTGAGGATGTCCCACAGATGCTCAATAGGGTTTAGGTCTGGAGACATGATTGGCCAGTCCATCACATTTACCCTCAGCTTCTTTAGCAAGGCAGCGGTCATCTTGGGGGGTGTGTTTGGGGTTGTTATCATGTTGGAATACTGCCCTGCAGCCCAGTCTCCGAAGTGAGGGGATCATGCTCTGCTTCAGTATGTCAGAGTACATGTTGGCATTCATTGGTTCTCTCAATGAACTGTAGCTCCCGAGTGCCGGCAGCACTCATGCAGCCCCAAACCATGACACTCCCACCACCATGCTTGACTATAGGGAAGACACACTTGTCTTTGTACTCCTCACCTGGTTGCCGCCACACACACTTGACACCAGCTGAACCAAATAACTTGATCTTGGTCTCATCAGACCACAGGACATGGTTCCAGTAATCCTTAGTCTGCTTGTCTTCAGCAAACTGTTTGCAGATTTCTTGTGCATCATCTTTAGAAGAGGCTTCCTTCTGGGACGACAGCCATGCAGACCAATTTTATGCATTGTGCGGTGTATGGTCTGAGCACTGACAGACTTACCCCCCCACCCCTTCAACCTTTGCAGCAATGCTGGCAGCACTCATACGTCTATTTCCCAAAGACCACCTCTGGATATGACGCTGAGCACGTGCACTCAACTTCTTTGGTCGACCATGTTCTGAGTGAAACCTGTCCGCTATATGGTCTTGGCCATCATGCTGAGAACATGTTTCAGGAGATAGTAAAAATGTAGACATGCTAAAGGAGTTGTAGGACACTGGGGCAACATAATATACTGTACCTACTACTTTTAATACCGCTTTGTAAATCTTTTAACCAACTGATGCTCCGCTGCATTCAGGAGAAAGTAATACATATTTTTTTTTACTATTACCTAATATCTAAAGCAAAAACCTTTTTGGATAGAGTAAGATATAATTAGCCAGTTTTTTTTGCCAACTGTGTCCCATTTGAGAAATTTTTCTTTACTCCTGACCCTGTAGACATATCTTTGCTTTCACTTTCCGTGTTAGTGACAATGGCCACCAGGACAAATAACAGTTGAAACAAAATAAGGGTTCTAACCCCTTTGCTATTCTATCAAAGCTAATAAAAGGTTTTGCTTTTAGATACATTTTAACTAAATGTAAACAAAAGTATGGGTTTTTAAAAAAAAACTCAAATATGATATTATCATTATTATTTATATTAATAATATTATAGTAGTAGTAGTATATAGGGTAGTAGTAGTATACAGGATTTATGTAGAGCCAACAGTTTGTAAAACACTTTACAAAGTAAGAGGATACAGTATATCGTCAACACAATGTGGAACATACAATGGTATTAATAACTTTTTATGCTTTTATTTTTTAATGTACAGATTTCATCTTATTCTGTAAAATTTATGGGAGACCTAATCTTTTTTTTTTTTTTTTTTATATCTTTACAACCAGGATTGCTCTTTAATAAACATGTGTGTTATAATAATAGCAAGTATCAGGCTGATACAAACCAGCATAAAAACAAACATTGCAGGCTCTAAAATACAGGCTTCTCATACAAATATATGAATATAGAAATCTACATAAAACAGAGGTAGTGTAAAATAAATCTGTTTTAAGAGGGAAGAACTGCACAGATGATGAAGAAAAATAAAAAGGGGAGTACTCATTGTGACAACCATGGCTGCCAGTCCCTGTCATATTTCCAAGGCAATTTCTACTAATATATGTTAGTTTGTACATAGGCAGCACCACATCAATTGCAGACACCCACGATGCTAACAAGGAAGGGAAGGGAGAGGCTCAGCTGCAGAGGATTTCCTTCTTGGCATAATACAGCAGGTAAGAGACCAGTAATTACTTCCTGGGTCTCTGCTCATCATCCTGGATGCCTAATAAAGCTAAGACAGAGGATAACAGGAGGGACAGTTGTAGACAGGTATTAACAAGGTCAAAGACCTCTTTCCAGAACTGGGCCACCCTAGGGCAGGTCCAAAATATGTGAAAAGGTACCAATAGAGGAGTCACAGCAGGTATAGTCAAGGGATCTTTGTGGATAGATTTTATGCAAACTCTGAGGTGTGTAGTACACTCAATGCAGAGATTTAATGGAAGATCTATTCTATACAAAACTCCAAGCTTTAGGGGTAAACGGAAATACCCCTGCACAATCTAGCGCACACCCACCCTTATGAAAGAAATCTTGATGAACAAAAGCTAATAACATTGGTACTGAGAATGTATACATTTTATTTAACTTAGATATTTATAATATTGTTTCTCAGTCTACTAGAAAGATCCTTACACACATATTATTTTTAATAACAGGGTTCAGTTTTCAACAGTTAAGTGCAGTCAAGCTAATGAAAGGTGATATCTGATACTGATTCTGTTTTTAGGGACTAAAGTATATTGTTAATTGGCTTGTTAATAATGACATTAGTCGCTCACTGGAATTACATTTCATATAGTATACAGGAGCAGATAGATGAATGTATAAGAATGGAGATATTGTAGCACTTACTCTTCTTGAAGAAAAAGGAACTTGCCTTGGAACTCGGGATGCAACCTACAGCGGAAGCAAAGCAAAACATTAAAATGTTAAAAAAAAAGATTTGTAAATGACTGAATTTGTAAATAATACTGTTTTTATATCATATAAAATCTGTACAATCCAGTAGCATTCATTGTTAAAGTATATTTGTAGCAATAACATTTTTCATAGTTTTGGATAGAGTGGAAGGATTAGAACCCCTGTCATCTTTAGACTGTCTATATATTAGTAGAATTTTGTTTACACATTTTAGTTTTAAGAACATTTGTTTGATTTTCTAATCAACAGTAAGGTCAAATAATATTCATTATTGACCACAACGAAGAGACAATTCGAAGGAGCAGGATGGGAAATTTCTCTCAAATGAAGGAATTTCTAACAGTGATTGTTGTTTTTGTTTGGAAATTGCATTCATTCCAAAATTGAATGTTTAAGCAAATTCAATTTTAAAGTATTTTCAAACAACATTTGTCAAGTCATTAAATGCACTGTGAGTTTTTTTTTTTTTTTTTACAAATGTTTGTTTAAAAAACCTTCTAGGGTACGGTCAGCTTTATACTGCTGCTTGTGTCCCCACTTAGGAGATTCATCCACTTTGTTTGTTCTGGTCACCATTGTCACTAGGACAAAACGTAATCGCAAATCCAAAATTTGAGGGTAAGTAATCTCTTCTCTTTGGGGTGATTTTTTTTTTTAGTTCCTATTGTGGCTTCAAGTTGAGGGGAAAACTCCCCAAAAGGACAACGACAGCAAAAAAATTACATTGGTTTTAATCATTTTCTATTATATCCAAAACCAAAAAACATTTAAAAAATCAAACTAGAGATTAATGGGTATGGATATCTTCTCTTTCCACAGCTACAATTAAGAGTTGTAGACAAATCTATAAAATTCAATCTGAGTTTATAATGAAAAAACACATAAGCAGAAGTTTTAGGTGAAACACATTTTGAACAAATCAATAGCTTGAAGGATATGTGCAGCTGACGTTACCTGCGATCTCCAATAAAAGTTAACCTCTGTCATACCCCTACTATGCTGCAAGCTTTTGTTTCATCCTTTGTAAAATAAATGGCTTAACAGGCCATTAGGGGAGATTAGAAAACACTGAATGAAGGAATTTTACTAGATCACAATCTCATTCCTTCTTTCTTACCAGAGCTTAAAATAAATTTTTCTAGGCCCCATCAGGTTAACAGGGGGGCCCAGGAGGTGGGAACAGAGAAGGAACTTTTCATTTTTGGGGCTCAGGGGGATAAAATCAGTACTGCTTTTCTGCTGCACCCCAGGGGGAGGTAGGTGGGGTGTAGGCATGGTTTAGAGGGGCCCAATCAGGAGGGCTGTATGGGGTCCTATGATTTCTAACAGCGGCCCTGATCATATCTTTGGGTCTAGGATCTAGAAAAGTAAAGAAAATCTCTGTGCATCCAACAAGATGGCTACACAAAGAGAAAAACAATTAAAAACAAGACATTTTAACACATGCTTTTCTCTAACGGGAACCTCTGCCTACATTTCCTCATCATATGCCTAATTTGAATTGCTCTGATTGGTGACAGGTGTTCATTTTAATAAGGGGGCAGAGACCATGTGGATAAAGATGTATAATTTAAAAATGAAATGTACACAACTTCATTCATGGTGCTCCAAATGATAGCGAGAAATTGCCATGTATAATTAGACTTGCAATGGGAATGTAGAAGTAATGTTATGAAACCCAATACAGCACAATCATTCCCAGTCTAAGCCAACCCTTATTATAATCTGTCATAATGTTTATAAACCATCTGGCATAACCCTGTCTCGCTCACTAAATTATTATGTAAGCTATAGTTGGCTAACACATACAAGTCAAAGCAAGAGGAAAAGTCAGGAAATATGCCCTGCAATGTACAACTCCCCATATCTCAAACACAACTGCATACCACCCTAAAGCAGCCCATAGATGACTTGTTTTTTTTTCCTTTAACCAGTGGATTGAATAGAAAAAAAAACTGACCCGGTTCCCCCAAAAACACATTCAAGATGAATAGAGGAATCGCGCTGCTCAGGTAATGGGGCGCCGGCAGCACTGAGTGAACAGCATTTATCCAACAGGCTGGTTGTAGTAGATCAGCCATGCATGGATCTAAATTTGGCCAGTCCCCGCTGAACCACCTGAATTTCGATCTATGTATGGCCGGCTTAACTCTATATAGCTACAGTATTTTTACATTACAATAAAAAGTGGACCTAAACCCAAAGGATGAATACCTACTGTCTTATTGTGAACATCTAGAAATGGGAATTGTGTCTAAGCAGTACCATTTGACTAGAATTCCTCTAGAAAAAATAGCAGTACACCTCTTGTTCCTCGAGCCTCATAGCTTTATATCCGCAGTGTAACATTTAAGACCCTGCTAGGCTCATGAGTTTGAAGTAATATTTAATGATGTCACTACTATTCTGCTCACTGTTCTTTCTGCCAGAAAAGGATTTGTACCTGCAGTTCAAGGATTACCCAGCATCTGCTTTATTCATTCAGACAATTTTAAGGCTTGACATTTTTGGAATCTACAGTATTTACTCAACACACCTCCTTTTTTGCACTAAATTTTTGTTCCTGAAAATTTGCGTTTGATAAACAGCTGCGCAAATAGCTGTGGGAAAGAAAATTAACTACCATTATTTTATTCTACAGGACCTCTGCTCTCAGAGAAAATATATAATTGTTTGGAGTTTAAAGTACTTTGTAGCAAAAAAATGCTTATTTTAATGGATTAGTTCACCTTTACCAAAAAAATGCCTGTGCAGATAAGGGGTGTCTAGACATGAGCATGATGAAAAAAATGTGTTTTGTTTCGGTTAGATTAGTTAATCTAGTTATTTTGTTTTGTTAACCGCTTGCCGACCGCCGCACGACTATTTACGTCGGCAGTCAGCCCCTCACAGGCAAAGCGACGTAGGGTTACGTCACTAGCCTGTGAGGGTCTAGGGAGCGAGCGCGCGCCGCCGGCGGCGTGCTCCCACTCCTTCGCGGTCACGGACCCCCCCGCGCATGTGCCTGGCGGCCCGATGTCCGCTGGGCACTCACGATCGTCCGTTAGAGCGGGAGAAAGGCAGGCGGCTAATGTAAACACAGCCGCCTGTCAGTCTCCCCTGTGTAAGAATGGAGATCAGACGGTTCTACTATGTAGGACCGTTGATCTCTGTTCTTACACTAGTAGCCACAGCCAATCACAGTTAGAAACACGCCCCTAGGACACACTTAACCCCTCCCTCTCCAATACAGTTAACTCCTTCACTGCCAATGTAATTTTTACAGTAACAGTGCATATGTATAGCACTGATTACTGTAGTAATGTCACTGGTAACCCCAAAAGTGTCAAAAATGTCAGTCAAGGGTCCGATCTGTCCGTCGCCATTACTCGCAGATCGCCGCCATTACTCGTTAAAAAAAAAAACAACAAAAATTACAAAAATCTTTCCCTTTGTTAGTAAACGCGATAACTTTTGCGTAAACCAATCAAAATACGTTTTTTGCGATTTTTTTACCAAACATATGTAGCATTAAACAAGTTGGCCGAAAATGTTAAAAAATTTTGATTTTTACATTTTTTTTTTGGGAATTTCATATAAAAAAATGTGAAAAATATTGTTATTTTTGCAAAATTGACGCTCTTTTTTTGTTTATAGCGCATGATCAAAAAATCGCACAGATGATCAAATACCACCGAAAGAAAGCTCTGTTTATGGGAAAAAAAGGACGTCAAATTCGTTTAGGTACAGCGTCGCACGGCCGCGCAATTGTCCGTTAAAGTCACGCAGTGCCGAATCACAAAATAGGCCCTGGTCAGGAAGGGGGTTAAAATTTTCCGGGGCGTAAGTGGTTAAATTCAATTCGTATTCAGAATTCGTATTCCAAATTCGTTCTATGTAATTTTCAAATTTTCTTCAAATCTACCGATTTTTTCTCGATTCAAAACATTAGAATCGAAAATTTTTAGATTTTTTTTTTTTTTTTTTATTTGAATGTGGCAGCCAAGTAACCAAGCATCTGATTGTTATTTATACATTGATCTTATTTGTATTAATAATACGTTTATTCAAAATATGCAAAGTGTTCTAATTAATAAAAGTAGTATCTTACTTTCAACATTTTACTATGTACTGTATAAAACTGTGCAGAAGTTTTAGCTAGCAGAGAAAAAATAATATCAAGTACAAATGCTTTTAACTATTTATATTTTACTGGGTTCTTATTATCAATTTTACACTTGCAAAGTGAACGAACAAAAGAAAAATCTTCATCAAATGATTACAGTGACTCTTTAAATCACCTTTGGTTAAACAAAAACAGCATTATTTCGAAATGGTACTCTAATATCACACACAAACTTTGATTTCAATAATATGTTTACAGTTCGAATTTGAATAGAATTCAATTTAAAATTCAAGTCAAATTTCAATTTGAATTTCAGAAATTCAAACAAATTTTGTTGCAATATTCGGAGAATTCTGTAAAATTTGTCTGTACTTCGGGGATTCGGATATATCTGAATCTCCAAATATTTATTTGGAAGGAAACAAATTGCACATGTCTAGGGGTGTCTGTAGATAAAAACAAGCTGTGCAGCTTTGACCAAAGTTGAATAATGCCCTTGCTATGTGAGGCCATGTACCTCATGAAGCCTGACTGGAATATTTCTAGGACATTGCAAAGGGCCGTTGCTAAGAGAAGCCCAGTGTTACTGCTCACCTCAACCATCACAAGTAAGCACTTTTCTGATTCAATCCCCCTCACATGCAAATTCTGTTCCCCAGCACAGAAGCTCTGAGCTCAGCATTTGAGATGGTGAAGGTGAGCAGTAACACTGGGCCTCTCCTAGCAATGTTCCTTAGCAATGTCCTGGAAGTTAGCTAGTTAGTGAATATGCAAATGGCCTACACCTCTAGTAGGAACATTATTCAACTTTGGCCAAAGAGGAACTCTTTTTCTAGTTTCCTTTCTCACATGAAGGTTACATCCCTGAATTGACAGCTCTTACATAACCCATGTAATTACTTTGGATGACATATATGGACGGACATTGTTCTACACTATATATGCTGTATCTTCCCTCCTTTTATTCCCCCATGGGCCTTTCCTGGTTCCGATCCTACAGCTTCTGGGCCAGATGTACCTGGCCACCACCAGATGGGAATGTAGCTATGATATTCCGGCTCAGCCGATTTACATGTTTTATGTGCATCCATTTCTGAAGAAGTAAGCGGTAGCTCATGAAACGCCTTTTTTAACCACTTTACCTCCGCCCACAGTAATATTACTGCGGCAGAGTGGCTCGTAATCGTCTGACGACGTAGTACTACGTCGTCAGACACTCCCCCTTCTGGGCGGCGCTTGCGCGCCGCCGGAGGCTCGCTCCCGCTGTTTTCATTCACAGCGGGAGTCGGGCCAGGGGAGGAGCAGCGGCGATCGCCTCTGCTCTGCCCCGATCGCCGGGGATCTAGTGTGGAGATCCGCCCGCCTGTGTAAACACAAGCGGGCGGATCTCCATAGTGACAGGGAGTGACAGATCGGACTGTTCAGCATAGCTGGACATCCGATCTGTCCATGACTCACTCAGTCACCTCCCCCCCCACACGTCAGTAAGCACCAGGCATACATTAACCCCTCCCTCTCCAATAAAATTAACCCCTTCCCTGCCAGTGTCATTTTTACAGTAACAGTGCATATATATAGCACTGATTACTGCAGTAATGTCACTGGTACCCCCAAAAGTGTCAATCAAGGGTCCAATCTGTCCGCTGCAATGTCGCAATCCCGCAAAAAAAATTGAAGATCGCCGCCATTACGCGTTAAAAAAAAAACACCAAAAATGACAGAAATCTTTCCCTTTGTTAGTAAACGCAATAACTTTTGCGCAAACCAATCAAAATACGCTTATTGCGATTTTTTTTACCAAACATAGGTAGCAGAAAACAAATTGGCCAAAAATTTTTTAAAAAATTGGTTTTTACATCTTTTTTGGGGGGAATTTCATATAAAAAAATGTTAAAAATATTGTTATTTTTTTCAAAATAAATGCTCTTTTTTTGTTTATAGCGCAAAAAGTAAAAAGGTGATCAAATACCACCAAAAGAAAGCTCTGTTTGTGGGGAAAAAAAGGACGTAAATTTCGTTTGGGTACGGCGTCGCACGACCGCGCAATTGTCAGTTGAAGTCGCACAGCGCCGAATCGCAAAAAGTGGCCTGGACGGAAGACAGCAAAATCCTCCGGTGGTAAAGTGGTTAAAGAGGAAGTAAACCCTCCTCTGCAAGTTGTACCTATAGGCAGGGCCGGCCTTTGGGGTGTGCGAGCTGTGCGGCCGCACAGGGTGCCATGGGCAACAGGGGCGCCGTGCGGCCATCCCAGCTCGCAGATGATCAGGCCACACAGCGGGAGGTAAGGGTCTCTGATGTAAGGGGGGTCTCTGTGAGGGTCTTTGATGTAAGGGGGCCTCTGTGAGGGTCTCTGGTGTAAGGGGTCCTCTGTGAGGGTCTCTGATGTAAGGGAGGCCTCTGTGAGGGTCTCTGATGTAAGGGGGGCCTCTGTGAGGGTCTTTGATGTAAGGGCGCTCTGTGGGGGGGTCTCTGATGTAAGGGGGGCCTCTGTGAGGGTCTTTGATGTAAGGGGGCTCTGTGGGGGGGTCTCTGATGTAAGGGAGGCCTCTGTGAAGGTCTCTGGGGTCTCTGATGTAAGGGGGGCCTCTGTGAGGGTCTCTGATATAAGGGCGCTCTGTGGGGAGGGGGGTCTCTGATGTAAGGGGGACCTCTGTGAGGGTCTCTGATGTAAGGGGGGCTCTGTGGGGGGGTCTCTGTTGTAAGGGGGGTCTCTAATGTAAGGGGGGCTAAGTTATTAGTGATAGTAAAAAAAAGAAAAGTCAAAGTGCAAAAAAGGTGCAAATAGATGTGCAGGGGGGGGGGGGGTGTTGGTGCCACAGGATTAGCTTGCACAGGGCGCCTGAACACCTAAGGCCGGCCCTGCCTATAGGTAAGCCTATGATAAGGCTTACCTACTGTATAGGTACTGAAAATATCTCCCAAACATGTACTGTTTAGGAGATATTTACCTTACATGCAGCCAGTGACGTCACTGGCGCATGCGCTCTGAAGGAACGGCTGCTGGTGCCATTCCTTCAGAGTCCCGTGCTGTGACCGTCGGCTCCCACGCGCGTGCGGTGGATACTAGCTCATACTATGGATACTAGGCGGTGCATACTAGCTCATTATGTGTTTCTCTTTCAGGTTACAAAAATATATATATATATATATATATATATATATATATATATATATATATATATATATGGGTTTACAACCTCTTTAAGATGCCCTTTTTTAAACATGTACTGACATCTGAAATTTTCAAGCACGTATCATAATATTGTAGTGATCACTGATTGCCTTGGCATTTCTGTATATGCATTTGATGTATTATAATGACAGCTGTATTTACCTCCTTCAGTATTCAATAACTATGTAAATTCAGTAATTATGTTTACTTCATATACAGTGGCCATGTGTGTTATACCTAATTTAAGGTCCCAGGGCTAAGTTTTGTCTGTATATGCAGGGCTTTTTTTCAGTGGGAACACGAGGAACGCAGTTCCGGCACCTCTACTACTGAATGTACTGTATGTAATGACAAGGGGTGCTGGAGTGTGCTGGAGGATTCTCACTGCTGGGGGATCTATTGTTGCTGGAGGGGATCTTTTTTGCATGTTGATCTAATGTTGCCGAGGACATCTGTTGTTTCTGTTTGCTGGGGGGTTCTTATGTTGCTTGGGGGGGGGGTCAATTGTTGCTTGTCTTTTGTTGTTGAGAGAGGGCATCAACACACATAAAACACCCAACATTATAGGTGATTTTATTTCTTACGAAGCAAATACATCTTTGCACACCGGTGCTAGTATTCAAGCGTTTCTCTTTTCCCTCACTTTCTCTCCCTCTTTCAGCAAATGCGACCCCAGTGCTGACAGAGAAGGGTAGGGGGAAGGAAAACAAGGATGTCCTCAGGCACCTAAAATCATGCTGATCAACCTATGATGTCTTTGGTTGTTAGGACCCCGGCAGTTGGCCTGCACAGTGCCCTACATTGTAATGCTGCACAGTAACACCTGTGGCTTTGAGTAACAAAAATAGGCAGGCTTGAACCACCCACAAGCTTGTTAATAATATTTGGGTAATTTGGGACAATTTTGAGGCATTTTGCCAAGGCCCCCCCCCCCCCTGAAAAACCCTGGTTGAAAAAAGGTGCTCTAGACCTGCTCTGTCTCTGCTTACCAGGAACCACTCCTTGTGCTATACACTTGCCCTCACCAGCTGGGTCTCTATCCCTGACCTAACACTTGCTCCAGGAGTGCCCAATTGACACAGGTAACCTATTCTAAAAGGTCTCACACCAAGATTGCTACCTGAAGTATAGAGAACCTGATGGAGTCCATGAAGGGACAATTCCCTCGAAGACTCCACTTCATCGGTAATAATAGCACAGTGCCAGCCACTAAACAGAGGGAAACTTGCACCTGCCTACAAGCAAAGAACTGGTCTGGCAACACTGCTTGGGATTTCAGTGAAGCAAAGGCACTGTGCTGTCAGCTCAAATAATAACTTAGGAGTGCACTGGACTTCTGTCAGATGGACAGGTATTTTTCTGTATTTGGTAGGGTTTAAACAGAGAAAACGGAAAAATATACTGAATAAGTTTTTTTTTTTTGGTTTGTTTTTATTTCCCAGCTACAGACCTTAAAGTGGTTCTAAAGGCAGAACGTTTTTTACCCTAACGCCTTCTGCGCATTAAAGCGGAGTTCCACCCAAAAGTGGAACTTCCGCTTTAGGGAGTCCTGACCCCCCGACATGCCACATTTGGCATGTCATTTTTTGGGGGGGGGAGCGGGTACCTAGTTTTGACAGGTACCCGCTCCCACTTCCGCTCGGAGCGCCGCGGCGCCCTGAGCGGAAGTTCTCCTCTCCCCCTCCCTCCCTGCAATCTTCTGGGACACGTCAGAGGTCCCAGAAGATTGCCGGCCAATCACGGCGCGCAGCACGACTCGCGCATGCGCAGTGGGCACCCGGCTGTGAAGCCGCAAACTGTAACAGCCGGGTGCCCACAGCAGTGATGCCGGCGCCGTGGGAGAGGATCGAGGCTTCCGGCGGCCGCATCGCTGGACCGTTGGACAGGTGAGTAAATGGCTGGAACTCCGCTTTAAGGTAAAAAACCTGGGTGCAGCCCCACCTTAAAATTATCTGATCTTGATTGAGCAATGTGCAATAGAGCAGCTGCTGTCCGGGGACTCTCTCTCAGCATTGGCTTACACAGCAGCAGGAGCCGTTGGCTCCTGCTGCTGTCAATCACAGCCAGTGAGTCAGTGAGGCGAGAGCGGGGGGGGGGGGAATCTAGCCAAGCTCTGTGTGTGAATGGACAATGTCCATTCACAGGAGCATGACTCAGGAGCAAGCCGAGGTGAATTCCCCATAGCAAGAGGCTTGCTATCGGGGCACTCGGCAGAGGTGAGGAGCTAGGATCGCCGACAGGGGACCCAAAAAGAAGAGGATCGGGGCTGCTCTGTGCAAAGGTAATGTTATCGCTCAGTTCTCAGTCTTAGAGCCGGTGGGGGACAGCTGCAACATCAGACTGAGACCCCGTTCACACTGGGGCGACCTGTCAGGCGACCTGGTCGCCTGACAGGTCGCCGTAGGTCGCCTGCCATAGAGAAGCTGTGGACCCGTTCTAATAGGAGCGACACAAGTCGCTCCGACTTAGAAAAAGGGTCCGGAGCTTCTTTGGGGCGACCTGGAGTGAACTGCATTGACTTCAATGTTATGAAGTCCGTGCCGGCCGCTCCGAGGTCGCGGTGCGAGCAGCGCGCCGCGACCTGTGAGGTCGCCCCGGCAAGTCGGATCACCCCAGTGTCAACGGGGTCTAATGCTGTAGCCATACAAGTGAATATGTGTGTTTGTTTTGTTTTGTTTTTATTTTCCACACTTCTTTTCTAATTTTTTCTGTATACTATAAAAACAAAACAATAAACCTTAAAATACCTTAAAATGAAAATAATGGGAGCTCCTGCTGTTTTGAACTGTCATGTCTTGTAATTTAAGTTTATAATAGAAGTTTGTTGGTAAATGTCATTCTTTTATGTCTTTGCAGCATTAAGGCCTTGCTATCAGACTTAAGGGCACCAAACCAAAGCAACCTGTCTTTGTGTATGCAGATAAAAGCTTTGGCAGCTTACTAGCCATAGACACTGGATAACCACAGATGGGATAAAAAGGAATTTCCAACTACTGCTACTGAATGAAGTGGAAAGAAACAACAAATGTGCATCTTCTCTGTATCAAAAGTTCAGCACAATGACAACAAAGAATGTATTAATATGCTGTATGAACATTAAATTATATATATATATTTGTTCAATGCCAGGACTTGCGCTTATATAAACTGCTCAAAAGAAAATAATAAAGGAACACTTTTTAATCAGAGTATAGCATCAAGTCAAGTAAACTCCTGGGATATTGATCTGGTCAGTTAAGTAGCAGAGGGAGTTGTTAAAGTGATTGTAAAGTCTTGTTTAAAAATAAAAATAAATAAACAAACATGATATACTTACCTCCTCTGTGCAGTTGGTTTTGCACAGAGCAGCCTAGATCCTCCTCTTCTCAGGTCCCTGGCTGGAGCTCCTGGCTCCTTTCTCCTATTGAGTGCCCCCACAGCAATCAGCTTTCTATGGGGGCACCCGAACTGAGCTGCGGCTCCATGTGTCTTTTCAGACATGGAGCTGCCTTTGGGCCCGCCCCCTCTCTCTCCTGATTGGCTCCCTGACTTTGATTGACAGCAGTGGGAGCCAATGGCATCACTGCTGTGTCTCAGCTAATCAGGAGGGAGAGTCCTAGGACGGCCGAAGGACTCGTGTACATCGATGGATAGAGATGGGGCACAGAGATGGGGCTCAGGTAAGTATTAGGGGTGCTGGGGAGGCTGCTACACACAAAAGGCTTTTTATCTTAATGCATAGAATACATTAAGATTACAAAAAAACCTTCCTGACTTCACAACTCCTTTTCAGTTTCAGCTGCTTTGGTGTTAATGAAATTAACAACAGATTCACTACATGGGCAACAATGAGACAACCTCCAAAACAGGAATGGTTTTACAGGTGGAGGCCACTGACATTTTTTTCCCTACTCATCTTTTCTGTTTTTCACTAGTTTTGCATTTGGCTAGGATCAGAGTCACTACTGGTAGCATGAGGCAAAACCTGGACCCTATAGAGGTTGCACAGGCAGTCCAACTCCTCCAGGATGGCACATCAATACATGCCATTGCCAGAAGGTTTGCTGTGTCTCCCGGCACAGTCTGAAGAGCATAGAAGAGATTCCAGGAGACAGGCAGTTACTCTAGGAGAGCTGGGCAGGGCTGTAGAAGGTCCTTATACTATCAGCAGGACTGGTATCTGCTCCTTTGTGCAAGGAGGAGCAGGATGAGCACTGCCAGAGCCCTACAAAATGACCTCCAGCAGGTCACTGGTGTGAATGTCTCTGAACAAACAAACAGAAACAAACTTTATGAGGGTGGCCCGAGGGCCTGGCTTCCTCTAGTGGGCCCTGTGCTCACTGCCCAGTACACCGTGGAGCTCATTTGGCATTTGCCATTGAACACCAGAATTGTCAGGTACACCACTGATGCCCTGAGCTTTTCACAGATGAGAGCAGGTTCACCCTGAGCACACATGACAGATGTGAAGGGGTCTGGAGAAGCCGTGGAAAGTGTTATGTTGCCTGTAACATTGTTCAGCATGACCAGTTTGGTGGTGGGTCAGTGATGGTCAGGGGAGGCATATTCATGGAGGGATGCACAGACCTCTACAGGCTAGACATTAACTGCCATTAGGTATCAGAATGAAATTCTTGGACCCATTTTTAGACCTTACGGTGGTGCAGTTGGTCCTGGGTCCCTCCTGGTGCATGACAATACCAAGCCTCATGTGGTGAGAGTATGCAGCCAGGTCCTGGAGGATGAAGGAATTGATACCATCGAATGGTCCCCACGCTCGCCTGACCTAAATCCAATAGAACACCTCTGGGACATTATGTTTCAGTCCATCCGATATCGCCAGGTTGCACCTCAGTCTGTTCAGGAGCTCAGTGATGCTCTGGTCCAGATCTGGGAAGAAATACCCCAGGACACCATCCATCGCATCGTCTCATTGTCAGGCATGCATATAAACACATGGTGGCCATGCAATCTACTGAGTACCATTTTGAGTTGCTGCAATGAAATTTTAGCAAAATGGACTAGCCTGCTGCATAATTTTTTTACTTTGATTTTCAGGGTGTCTTTGAATTCAGCCCTCTGTAGGTCGATAATTTTTATTTCCATCAAACGATGTGGCATCCTTTCGTTCCTAACACATTACCCAGTACATATCAGTGTAGATCCTAACACATTGCCCACTCCATATCATTATAGATATCCAGCATGATCTTTTTTCCTATAGAGCTCTGATTTGTTTTCAAAGTGTTCCTTTATTTTTTTTGAGCAGTGTATGTGTAACTCATGAAATTTGCTTAACAAAACTGCTATTTTACTCCCGTTTAGATCATTTTAAATAGAACTAAGCAGTGACCTTGAAATTTAGGAAATTTTAGGTTGTTCTCTAATTTAGTTTTTTATAGCATCCAGCCTTTCACGTTATGCACAAGATTTAAATGTACATATCAGAAAAGGCTAAAGATTTTAAATTCTGAATTGTCTACACTGTGCACTCCATAAGTTGATTTACTTTCAATGAATCCCTGTGTTTCCAGAAGTTAAAGTGGTTGTAAAGGCAGAAGGTTTGTTATCTTAACCCCTTAAGCCCCGGAAGATTTTACCCCCTTCCTGACCAGGGCCTATTTTGCAATTCGGCACTGTGTTACTTTAACGGACAATTGCGCGGTCGTGCGACGCTGTACCTAAACGAATTTGACGTCCTTTTGTTCCCACAAACAGAGCTTTCTTTTGGTGGCATTTGATCACCTGTGCGATTTTTTGATCATGCGCTATAAACAAAAAAAAGAGCGTCAATTTTGCAAAAATAACAATATTTTTCACATTTTTTTATATGAAATTCCCCAAAAAAATGTAAAAATCAAATTTTTTTAACATTTTAGGCCAATTTCTTTTATGCTACATATGTTTGGTAAAAAAAAAAAAAAATCGCAAAAAGCGTATTTTGATTGGTTTGCGCAAAAGTTATTGCGTTTACTAACTAAGGGAAAGATTTTTGTCTTTTTTGTTGGTTTTTTTTAACGAGTAATGGCGGCGATCTGCGATATTTTTTTGGGACTGCGACATTGTGGCAGACAGATCGGACCCTTGACTGACATTTTTGACACTTTTGGGGTTACCAGTGACATTACTACAGTAATCAGTGCTATACATATGCACTGTTACTGTAAAAATGACACTGGCAGGGAAAGAGTTAACTTTATTTGAGAAGGAGGGGTTAAGTGTGTCCCTAGGGGCGTGCTTCTAACTGTGATTGGATGTGGCTACTGATGTAAGAACAGAGATCAACGGTCCTACATAGCAGAACCGTATGATCTCCATTCTTACACAGGGGAGAATGACAGGCGGCTGTGTTTACATTAGCCGCCTGCCTTTCTCCCGCTGTAACGGACAATCGCGAGTGCCCGGCGAACATCGGGTCCGCCGGGCACACGCGTGGGGGGGGCCGCGAGCAAGCGGCGGCGTGCGCTTGCTCCCTAGAGCCTCACAGACTAGCGACGTAGACCTACGTCGCTTTGCCTGTGAGGGGCTGACTGCCAACGTAAATCGGCGTTAGGCAGTCGGCAAGTGGTTAATGCCTTCTATGCATTAAGATAAAAACCCTTCTGTGTGCAGTAGCCGCCCCAGCACCCCCTAATGCTTAACTGAACTCCATCTCTACCCAACAATGTCCATGAGTGCCTCAGCGGTAAGGGGCTCTCTCTCCTGATTGGCTGAGGCACAGCAGCAGTGCCATTGGCTCCCACTGCTGTCAAAGTGAGTTATCCAATCAGGAGAGAGGTGGCGGGGCCGAACTGGGGGTCCATGTGTGAATGGACACAGGGAGCTGTGGCTCGGCTCTAGTGCCCCCATAGCAAGCTGCTTGCTGTGGGGGCACGTAACAGGAGGGAGGGGCCAGGAGCTCCAGCCAGGGACCCGAGTAGAGGAGGATCCAGGCTGCCCTGTGTAAAACCATTGCACAGAGGAGGTAAGTATAATATGTTTGTTATTTTAATAGAAATAATTCTAATGGAATGTTCCCTTAGCTCTGTGAATGCGGTGAAAAACCACCCTGCAAAAAATACCCAAGTACATGCCAGAAAAAAGAATAAAATATGTATTTCTCTAGCGCTCATTGACAGACGTAGTCCTCGGTGATACACCACCTTCGGGTTATGTTGCCTCCACAGGAGCAGGACTAGACAGGAAATTAAAAAGCTCTGGCCACACCCTAGGGGCAGTCCCAGAGGGTATATCCTCTCTCTCTCTGCCTCAGCAAATCAGTTATTTTCTGTCTAGTTAGGAGTAAGGACCTAGATACCTTGCTGGGATCTTAGGTCCTGGCAAGATTTTTTTCTTAAAGGATTTTTTAGACAGCTTTTTTTCTCCAGTGTTCCTGTGAGATCTTCAAGCAAGAAAGCTGAACTGGGCGACGGGCTGGATGTTGAGATCCGGTGGTCACCCCAGTTCAGCCTACGAGCGCGTGCAGGCCATAGCTCCGCGCTGGGTCGGCCGCGACAAAGTCCCATTAAAGGACTGACCCCGCGAGTTAAACGTCTCGCTGAAACGCCAAAGACCATGAGTCACGGCGTCCATATCGGTCGACAGCCCTCCCGCCCCGATGGAGAGGGGTACTGTCAGGAGTTGGTGCCCGCCTGGTTCCGGTATGGTGAGTAGTATGTTCCCCCTTTTCCCCTGACGGGTCTTGTGGTGAACGCGGGCCCCTCTCTGTATGGTAAGATAGAGTCCCTCTCTATCCTATAAATGACACAGATCCTCCTACTTTGAGTGTGATTTTATGTGCAAAAAGCCAGGAGGCTTGGTTTGGGAGCTAACAATCTAATTGTATACATGTTAAAAAGATTATAATCTGTGGCATTCTGGGAATCTTACGGTGATAAGAATAAGCTACCTACCAGTCAGAAGCCACGGACATGTAGACTGCCTTCCTAATCAGATCTCCAGCTATTAGCAGGCCTCTCGAATGGCCATGCGGTCCGCCAGGGCCGGTACCGCCAACCACGCCAAATCCCCATGCAGAGAGAGTGTTGTGTGCCCTGCAGCACACCGCTATTCAGTACAGGCCGCCGCCATTTTTTTTGCTGGATCGCACGAGCCGCCATTTTGGCGTAGCCTCGTGTCTCCAGCATGGGGGCGGCCATGTTTGAGGTGATCCAAACACCTCGTGGAGCTAGGGGAGGCGCCGGAAGGCGTGCAGAGGGGCGGAGCCGCCTCCTTTCTTCCTGGGCAGCCAGCCAAAAGACTTCCTGTTTGTCAAGACAGCGCTGTAACCTGTTGCAGTTAAACTCTGAGCATCAAGTGGTGAGCCTGGGGGTCTATCTCTCTCTCTCTCTCGATCGATAGGGATCCCTAGCAGGTAACACTAAGGGGCTTTTTGTGGCGCTGGGGGTCTGAAAGAAAAAAAAAAAAAAAAAGAGGTTTTTTATTTTTGAATTATATTATCCAGGAAGTGATTGGAATTATCATGGACCCTGCCACACATATTCCCCCACCTGTTTACCTCGAGGGGGCCACGGGACCCGCCGGTGCACAGAGTGTAGAGTCATTTACAGCAATTTTGGAGTCTATGGTGGCTCGGGTGGAGGCGGCCTGTCAGGGACGGGGGTCAAGGAAGCGACCCCCGCCTACCCCTATACTATCTGACACCTCTGACTCTGATTCAGAGATGGTCACTGCAGTTGCAGGTTCCTCTGCAAAGGCTGTTATCCCAGGTAAAGCCCCCTCAGACAGTGAGGAGGACGCTTCTTCTCCTGCTATAATTCAGGAAGAAGCATTGGTGGACGCACTAGTTGTGGCAGTGCAGGAAACCTTAAAACTTGAGGCTTTACCGGCAGAGGCAACTGAAACAGAGATTCCTTTTGGTACTAATAAGCCCATCAAAACGGTGAAGGTTTTTCCTGTACCCAAATGTTTCGGTAATCAGATTAAAGGAGAATGGGAGCATTCTAAACGTACCTTTACTATTTCCAAGCGTATTGCTAGACGCTATCCGTTTGAGGAATCCATCATTAAGAAATGGACGGTACCACCAGTGGTGGATCCACCTATTTCCAGGCTGAATAAAGCCACGGTTATCCCAGTGGAGGACACTTCGTCCTTTAAGGATCCGGTGGATCGAAAGATGGAAGCAGAGTCCCGCACCATCTTCTCTCTGATAGGGTCAGCATTTAGACCAGTAATTGTTATTGGTCTAGTTTCCCAGACACTTACGGAATGGGCGAAAATGGTACGCCAAGACCTTAGGGGAAAAGATATTCCCCAGGAGACATCTGATTTGATGGAACAGATTATACAAGGGCTACAGTTTATCTGTGACGCAGCCTTGGACACTACTCCCTTATTAGGGCATGCATCTATGTCAGCGGTGATCCTCAGACGTGTGCTGTGGTTAAAATGCTGGTCAGCTGACCTAGGTTCCAAAAAGACCTTGACAAATCTCCCTTTTCAGGGGAATCGTCTATTTGGGGCCAACCTAGATGAAATCATCAAGGATGCCACTGGGGGCAAGAGCACTTTTTTGCCACAGGCTGCTAAAGCTAAGGGACCTCGCAACAAGCGAGGACCTTTCTTTACCGCCCATAAAGGGCGCCCGGCTGGTACTAGCGGGAAAGGCAAGACTCCTCCAGGAGGGTTCAAGAAGGGCTGGTCGGACAAGCAGAGGACCAACCCAGCCAAACCCGAAGCAAAGGAGTACACAGCCTGAAGGTGCGCCCCCACCCGGTTTCAGGGTGGGGGGACGTTTTCACCGGTATTCAGGACATTAGATCGAGCTTCAACCACTACTACCGGTGCGATTCTTCCCTTCCAACATTTAAGTACTACAGGAAGCGGTAGTTACCGTTCCCTGAATAGATCTTTTCCTTTACCTTTTCCTAAGATTAGTCCCTATACCTCACAGGAATCGGATCTGGTTGACCAGATAGGCCAAGTAGCCTCTAGTCGGGTGACTTCGGTCCCTGAGGTTCAACCAGAAAAGATCACCCTTCCTGATAACAATCAGGTATCTGATAAATGTGTGGGAACAGAAAACGACCAGACTTTCTCGGATGGTCGGGGCCAGATACCTCTAGGGACGCCTGGTTCAGATTCTATCAGCGCCAGTGGTCCTAGAAATTCTAGGCTGGCCTCCTCAAGCCGGCCTGGCCGACTTGGACATGCTAGTCGCAGACGTTCCGTGGGAACTTCGTCTCAGGGAGTGTCTGTGGTCTCAAGGACCAATTTACCATCATGCTTTACAGTCGCTGGGTTTAATGGTCTGGCCATTGAGACCCAAGTACTGAAGGACAGAGGTTTGTCTACTTCAGTCATTCCTACCCTTATTAAAGCAAGGAAAGCGACTTCCAGCAAGGTCTATTATCACACATGGAAGACTTATATTGCGTGGTGCGAATCTTTAGGATTTCCTCCACGTACCTATTCGGTGACTCGAATATTGGCCTTTTTGCAACAAGGGGTTGAGCAGAAGCTAGCCTTGAGCACCATCAAGGGTCAAGTTTCAGCATTAGCAATCTTCTTTCAGAAACCTTTAGCTACCAAGTCCTTGGTGCGGAATTTCATCCAGGGGGTGCGGCACCTGGCTCCTCCAGTCCGCGCCCTTACCGCCCTGGGATCTTAATTTGGTTTTGTCGGTTCTACAGAAACCTCCCTTTGAAAACATCAGGGAGATTCCCTTGCTTACTTTATCCCAGAAGGTGGCCTTCTTGGTGGCTATTTCTTCTGCTTGCAGGGTGTCAGAACTGGCTGCATTATCATGCCAGTCCCCATACCTAGTGATTCATAGGGATAAGGTAGTACTTCATCCTAAGCCATCTTTTCTTCCTAAGGTGGTTTCAGATTTTCATCTGAATGAAGATATTGTACTACCTTCCTTGTGTCCTCAGCCCAAGCATCATCGGGAACATGCGTTGCATTCCTTAGATGTGGTTCGGGCAATCAGGGTATACCTGAAAGCTACGGAATCATTCCATAAGACGGATTCACTTTTTGTGATCACGGATGGCCCCAGAAAGGGTTTGCCTGAATCTGCCGCGACCATTGCCAAATGGATTAGACAAACGGTGGTACAGGCTTATTCTATTAAGGGTCAGAGTCCTCCGTTCCCTGTTAGGGCGCACTCCACTCGAGCGCTCAGTACTTCCTGGGCCTTTCGCCATCAGGCGTCAGTGGTCCAGGTATGTAAGGCGGCCACCTGGTCGTCGGTACATACATTTACAAAATTCTATAAAATTGATGTGACGGCATCGGCGGATGCCTCATTTGGCCGCAAGGTTTTGCAGGCCGCAATTTGAGGAGACCGGTGGTCTACCTCGAGGGTTTTTTTTTTTCTGTTTGAAAAAAAAAAAAAATTTTTCTCTTTTTTGTTGAGTCTCATCATTAAGGATGAGCATTGTAAACTTCTAGTTGGCACCGGTTGGGCCTTCTAGATTGGGATTTGATTTCCATTTTCCCACCCCTCATTTGTGATACTGCTCTGGGACGTCCCGAAGGTGGTGTATCACCGAGGACTACGTCTGTCAATGAGCGCTAGAGAAAAATGGATTTTTGTAAAATCTTACCGTAAAATCCTTTTCTCTTAGCTCATTGACAGACGTAGTCCCCGCCCCTCTGTTTTTGAGTTGGGTTGGGTTAAAATCTCTAAAGACTGCTTTTTCACATAACTGATTTGCTGAGGCAGAGAGAGAGAGGATATACCCTCTGGGACTGCCCCTAGGGTGTGGCCAGAGCTTTTTAATTTCCTGTCTAGTCCTGCTCCTGGGGAGGCAACATAACCCGAAGGTGGTGTATCACCGAGGACTACGTCTGTCAATGAGCTAAGAGAAAAGGATTTTACGGTAAGATTTTACAAAAATCCATTTTTTTGCTTGCACATGATTGGAAGTCATTAGAGCTTCACCTCATTCACTAAGCTAAGAGAAAATTCTCTTTAACAGTGAAAATTCCCTTGCAACATGAATAGATAATTTGCCTTTAGTAAATCAAACCCAGTACCTCCCCAGACAACGCTGCATAGGTTATTTAGATTTATAGAATGAAATTCATATTGTAAAAAATGTATTTTTCTGTTTTAGTACATCTTTAAAACCAGTTTGCCAGATAGAAGGTATTGCCATTGTGATCATTTGTTGTTAAATATATTACCAGGGGTATAGAAACACCAGATAATAACATTATGTAGAACTCTGCACTAAGCTTAGTGACTTGGATCTTTTCCATTTTGTAAACAATTGCTAATTTCTGCAGTTTCCTGAGCTTCCAGTTTAGTATTTATGAACTGTAACTTTCAAACAGTGGGGATATTTTGAGTTTCCAAAAGGTCTCCACCTCCCACAATATTGGCAAAAACAACAATATAAAAATAAATATCCTATAAAAAGATAAAATAACAAAACCAACTTTAACTGCAATAAACAGCTTCACCAGTTTTCAATCACAGTCCTTTTTTCTTCAACTAGATGTCCTCAGTTTGATAGCCAGAATCATTTGACCCTCTTCCTCTGAGCCCAGGTTGGCCTGGACTTGCTCCATAGTGATGAGCTAATCTCTCTGTCAATCTACCTTCTTCTCCTATCAGCATGCTTCTTGTCTGCACATGAACTGATTGGCATTGGCAACTGCTATTGCTTCATCCTCTCACACTCCTGCTCTGCTATACATGGTAATTACACTGCTTTCATAAAAAAAAAAAATACATTAATCATGTATTACTGATTACAGAGCTGCACTGATTTGTGTGTTTTATATGCCTAAAGTTTAGCTTTGAGATCTTTTTTTTTTTTTTGTTATTGAGGTCATGATCTCATGTACAGTATACCTAAAGCCATAACATTTCTTTAGTTGTGCACAGATTAGAATAGGGAATGTTTAAATTGGATGTAAACCCTTACAATAAACTCTTACTTGTTCCCTTTTGGCCTTTTTTAAATATGCCATTAATATATCTGTCATAAGTGCAAAAAAAAAAAAACAGTTGTTCTTCAGATCTAGATCTGTCCTCTGTTTTCTACTCTCTGCCCGTGTTATATCTGTGGTATCTATTTAAATCTCCTAGTTCTTATCTCAAACATACAAGTCAATTAGTACATATGCTTTGGAGATGAAAACAGTGGGAGTGGTTGAGTAGTTTAGCAAAAGAAAACTGGGAACTACTATGTGACATCTGTGCAGGAATTCAATAGCAAGTGCATTTCTAGCAGATCAACAGGGATTTTTATACTTACAGTGTCTTTAAAGGGGGGTCTGTGCAATGATTTTGCACAGAGCAGCCTGGTTCCTCCTCTTCTCAGGTCCCTGCCTGGAGCTCCTGGCCCCTCTCTCCTGTTGAGTGCCCCCACAGCAAGCAGCTTGCTATGGAGGCCCCAGAGCCAAGCTGCAGCTCCGTGTATCCATTCAGACACGGAGCTGCCATTCGGCCCCGCCCCCTCTCTCTCCTTATTAGCAAGCTGACTTTGATTGACAGCAGCAGGAGCCAATGGCACTGCTGCTGTGTCTCAGCCAATGAGGAGAGAGAGTCCCAGATGGCTAAGGCACTCAAGGACATCGCTGGATACAGAGGGGGGCTCAAGTAAGTATTAGGAGGGCTGAGGGGGGCTCCTGCACACAAAAGGCTTTTTATCTTAATGCATAGAATACAATAAGATAAAAAAAACCTTCTGACTTTACAACCCTTGGGCTTTAAAGCTGTATTTGATTTTTTTTTCCTGCCTGTGTCGCTTTGATGAGATTTCCATTCTATTCCAATGCCAGGAGGTTGGAGGAAATCTCTGAAAAGTGATGCAGTTGTGTTTCTCTACCTGTTCCAATGCCAACTGTAAAATTTTGAATTTCTCATTACTTTTTTGACAGTGGTCACCAGATTAAACAGAGGGGTGAATCTCCCCAGCAGCGGCACAGATCACAATGAAAACCTGACAGGGGTTTCAACATTTCCCCACTCTATCCAAAAGTAAGCAAGATAATCCTTTTTGAATTTCACAAACTTTGCAGGGAATCCCACTGAAGTCTATGGGAGGAAAACTCTATTATTCAGTTCTGATCTATTGAAGATAATAGGCAACCTATTGTCATAAAAATGTTTGGGTAGCCGAACTCTGCCATGGTGAACATGTACCAGATAAAAAAACAAAACACACACAACAGTAATTTTTCTACACATAATTATCAGCCCCCAACAGTTCCAAAAACACTGACAATATGGCCTCTGTGGGCCTACCCTTTATAGAAAGGGGGCTGTGTTCTTCTAATTATTGGCTCTTTTACGGTAATGGCTATGTTGAACCTTATTTCTGGTGGCAAGCATGCAAAGTTTCCAATAAAGTTTGTGATGTGTGAAGTTTGTGAATCCCAGGGATTTGCCAAAAACCCATGGTGGTGGAAAACCCAAACCTCATCTCTCGTTACCAATATGAGTTAAGAGTGTAGTCTAGGTAATGTTTTCTGAAACTTTTCTAGTCTTCTTACCAATTTAAAACTTACTCTCCTAGCATCTCTTTACTTCCTTCTTTTGACTGCCTACTGTACATACTGGCTTTTTTTGAATGGCATCTTGTGGCCTTTTTTTTTTATCTTCAGATGGGGTAGCGGATTGTGCCCTTCCCTGTTGGCAACTCTGCGCAATCCAGAGTTCCCTCTGTCCCTGCCTCATGTATGTTGCATATATTATTGTTGCTTGTTTATTTCGGGCTATTTACGTCATCTGCCTACCCAATCTGTGTCTTGTTTCATTTAGTTTTGTAGGTACTATTTATACATTTTCTTTGCTAATTTCTTAATACATGCTGTATATTTGTATTCTCACTAAATGAAAATAAAACCTTTTGTAAAAGAAAACCTGCTCTTGGAACTTTCTCACTTTTGCTTGTTTAAAAATAGTTTACATTATGGGTATAACATACAATACACATTTTAAGCTGTCAGTTTTATTATATTCTAAATATGTGTAATATTTAATGTAACAAGCCATATTGTGGCCTATTGTACATATTGTTATAGCAGAAGATATCTGGTGTGATTGGAGGATACTAGTACCAAAATAGTCTATCCAATAAGTTGTGTCATGGGTGTATGGGACTTTACTGCCACCAAAATATATAAAAAAAAATATATATATATATATATATATATATATATATATATATATATATATATATAACAGTTTATTTCATCTTTATTTTAAAACCTTATCTCAAAACATATGCTGTAGACTTAAGACCATAGGGGAATAAAACCCCATATAAACTCTCATAGGTTTAAGTGTAACAGTCTTGATGTAGAAACTGCCCAATGTCTTCCAAGTATCACTCTTCATCAGGGGCATAAATACACCTGGCTTTGCAGAATTGGATATTGCCATAACTGACCATTTGTAGCTTATGTACTGTAACAATTGCTGATTTGTTGCCCGTGTTTTGTCAAGACTGACATTTTTTTGTCTATGTTTCGTCAAGCCATTGCTCTTTGTTTAGAGGACTAGATTTAGATTACTATAATTTAATAGCACTATTAAATTAATGAATATCACCAGTGACAGTTTTGACAATATAGAACCATCATGCTGCTGTTTTGTTGTGGCACACCATTCACTAATTGGTTACTTGGGGTGGCTTTCAGGAAGTCAAAGGGCTATTATAAAGGCAGAATTTGTTTTGCAAACAGATTTTTCCTAAATAGACTGTGTAACAAAAGTAGATGCCAATTTGCCAAAATGTCAGTTACCTTTTGCTGATTCGAAGAAGGCAGTGAAATCAATTTAGCCAAAATCACTGTGCTCCTCCCTAAATTGCACCAGGACATGCCACAATGTATTAAGTAGGTACTACCTTCATCAGTATTAATTTAAAGCTTATGGCAATGCAGATTAATAAATTATAAAATTATAAATTAAATTAATAAAAATAATAATTAGGAAACCTCTAGACTGTGTACTGTTTCAAAGACTAACACGGGCCAACAAAGATTAAGAACTTTTTATTACCAAGGATAAGAAATGTCTCTGTTGATTAATTAGATTTACTCAATAAAGTGGATACATTTCTTTACATGGCAATCCTGTGGAAGGAATTTCACCACTAGGGATGGACCTTGGGGTTGGACAGAACCCACGTTGGTCTGAATTTTGACTGTATATATATATATATATATATGTATATATATATACACACATACATACATACACAGTATCTCACTAAAGTGAGTACACCCCTCACATTTTTGTAAATATTTTATTATATCTTTTCATGTGACAACACTGAAGAAATGACACTTTGCTACAATGTAAAGTAGTGAGTGTACAGCTTGCATAACAGTGTAAATTTGCTGTCCCCTCAAAATAACTCAACACACAGCCATTAATGTCTAAACTGCTGGCAACAAAAGTGAGTACACCCCTAAGTCAAAATGTCCAAATTGAGCCCAAATTGTCAATATTTTGTGTGGACACAATTATTTTCAAGCACTGCCTTAACCCTTTTGGGCATGGAGCTTCACAGGTTGCCACTGGAGTCCTCTTCCACTCCTCCATGATGACATCACGGAACTGGTGGATGTTAGAGACCTTGCTCTCCTTCAACTTCCGTATTAAGATGTTCCACAGATGCTTAATAGGGTTTGGGTCTGGAGACATGCTTGGTCAGTCCATCACCTTTACCCTCAGCTTCTTTAGCAAGGCAGTGGTTGTCTTGGGGGTGTGTTTGGGGTCATTTTCATGTTGGAATACTGCCCTGCGGCCAAGTCTCCGAAGGGGGGGGGATCATGCTCTGCTTCAGTATGTCACAGTTAATGTTGGCATTCATGGTTCCGGCAAAGAACTGTAGCTCCCCAGTTCCGGCAGCACTCATGCAGCCCCAAACCATGACACTCCCACCACCATACTTTACTGTAGGCGAGATACACTTGTCTTTGTACTCCTCACCTGGATGCAGCTACACACGCTTGACACCAACTGAACCAAATACGTTTATCTTGGTCTCATCAGTTTACAGAACATGGTTCCAGTAATCCATGTTCTTAGTCTGCTTGTCTTCAGAAAACTGTTTGTGGGCTTTCTTGTGCATCATCTTTAGAAGAGGCTTCCTTCTGGGACGACAGCCATGCAGACCAATTTGATGCAGTGTGCAGCGTATGATCTGAGCACTGACAGGTTGACCCCCCACCCCTTCAACCTCTGCAGCAATTCTGGCAACACTCATACGTCTATTTCACAAAGACAACCTATATGATGCTGAGCATGTGCACTCAACTTCTTTGATTGACCATGGCGAGTCCTGTTCTGAGTGGAACCTGTCCTGTTAAACCGCTGTATGGTCTTGGCCACCATGCTGCAGCTCAGTTTCAGGGTCTTGGCAATCTTCTTATAGCCTAGGCCATCTTTATGAAGAGCAACAATTCTTTTTTTTCAGATCCTCAGAGAGTTCTTTGCCATGAGGTGCCATGTTAAACTTCCAGTGACCAGTAAGAGAGAGTGAGAACGATAACACTAAATTTAACACACTTGCTCCCCATTCACACCTGAGACCTTGTAACACTAACCAGTCACATGACACCGGGGAGGCAAATGGCTAATTGGGCACAATTTTTACATTTTCACTTAGGAGTGTACTCACTTTTGTTGCAAGCGGTTTAGACATTAATGGCTGTGTGTTGAGTTATTTTGGGGGGAACAGCAAAATTACACTGTTATACAAGCTGTACACTCACTACTTTACATTGTAGTAAAGTGTCATTTCTTCAGTGTTGTCACGTGAAAAGATATAATAAAATATTTACAAAAATGTGAGAGATGTACTCACTTTTGTGAGATACTGTATACAGTGCCTTGTGAAAGTATTCGGCCCCCTTGAACTTTGCGACCTTTTGCCACATTTCAGGCTTCAAACATATAGATATAAAACTGTAATTTTTTGTGAAGAATCAACAAAAAGTGGGACACAATCATGAAGTGGAACGAAATTTATTGGATATTTCAAACTTTGTTAACAAATAAAAAACTGAAAAATTGGGCTTGCAAAATTATTCAACCCCTTTACTTTCAGTGCAGCAAACTCTCTCCAGAAGTTCAGGGAGGTTCTCTGAATGATCTAATGTTGACCTAAATTACTAATGATGATAAATAGAATCCACTTGTGTGTAATCAAGTCTCCGTATAAATGCACCTGCACTGTGATAGTCTCAGAGGTCCGTTTAAAGCGCAGAGAGCATCATGAAGAACAAGGAACACAGAGATACTGTTGTGGAGAAGTTTAAAGCCGGATTTGGATACAAAAAGATTTCCCAAGCTTTAAACATCCCAAGGAGCACTGTGCAAGCGATAATATTGAAATGGAAGGAGTATCAGACCACTGCAAATCTACGAAGACCTGGCCGTCCCTCTAAACTTTCAGCTCATACAAGGAGAAGACTGATCAGAGATGCAGCCAAGAGGCCCATGATCACTCTGGATGAACTGCAGAGATCTACAGCTGAGGTGGGAGACTCTGTCCATAGGACAGCAATCAGTCGTACACTGCACTAATCTGGCCTTTATGGAAGAGTGGCAAGAAGAAAGCCATTTCTTAAAGATATCCATAAAAAGTGTTGTTTAAAGTTTGCCACAAGCCACCTGGGAGACACACCAAACATGTGGAAGAAGGTGCTCTAGTCAGATGAAACCAAAATCAAACTTTTTGGCAACAATGCAAAACGTTATGTTTGGCGTAAAAGCAACACAGCTCATCACCCTGAACACCCCATCCCCACTGTCAAACATGGCGGTGGCAGGATCATGGTTTGGGCCTGCTTTTCTTCAGCAGGGACAGGGAAGATGGTTAAAATTGATGGGAAGATGGATGGAGCCAAATACAGGACCATTCTGGAAGAAAACCTGATGGAGTCTGCAAAAGACCTGAGACTGGGACGGAGATTTGTCTTCCAACAAGACAATGATCCAAAACATAAAGCAAAATCTATAATGGAATGGTTCACAAATAAACATATCCAGGTGTTAGAATGGCCAAGTCAAAGTCCAGACCTGAATCCAATCGAGAATCTGTGGAAAGAACTGAAAACTGCTGTTCACAAACGCTCTCCATCCAACCTTACTGAGCTCGAGCTGTTTTGCAAGGAGGAATGGGCAAAAATTTCAGTCTCTCGATGTGCAAAACTGATAGAGAAATACCCCAAGTGACTTACAGTTGTAATCGCAGCAAAAGGTGGTGCTACAAAGTATTAACTTAAGGGGGCTGAATAATTTTGCACGCCCAATTTTTCAGTTTTTTATTTGTTAAAAAAAGTTTGAAATATCCAATAAATTTCGTTCCACTTCATGATTGTGTCCCACAATTTACAGTTTTATAACTTTATGTTTGAAGCCTGAAATGTGGCAAAAGGTCGCAAAGTTCAAGGGGGCCGAATACTTTTGCAAGGCACTGAATATATATATATATATATATATATATATATATATATATATATATATATATATATATACCTTCAGCAGGGCAGAAAAATCTGGTTTTACTTAATGTATTCTGTTGTGCTTGACCCATATTCTGTGTACAACCCCCAATAAATATTTTTACTGACAAAAAAAATTTGACAGCTTTCACAGTAACAGTATTAATACTGTTACTAAATATGACAGTTTCCACAGGGCACCGGGGAAGACATGGTCACCAGCTTCCTAACAAACATGACTCTTTGCCCATTCAGCTGTCAGCTAGGCATTCTCTGCTGACACCTTAAATATAAAAAAAGGTGGGGGAGGGATAGCTGACATAACTGACCAAGTATTGACATGGACATATTTGATCAACGAAGTTGGGCATCTGTACGATGTATACAACCCACCATACCAAAACTGACAATCAGCATTGGCAATCAGCATTGGCTACTTTACTTCTGTTTGTTAACAAATAGCCAGGGATTGCCTTCATCTATACCAGAACCTTATCCTAGATGAGAGTCTGATATAGATGTTAATGGTAGACCCCTATACGAAAAAGAGTGGGGTTCCTCTAAAAATACATATCAGACCCTCAACCTTAATGAGGGTCTAGTACTGATGTCAAGGGGGATCCCACCAAAAAAAATGCATAGGGCACCTCAAATTCCATACCAAACCATTTGGGTCTGCAGTGAATTTTAAGGGGGAACACTATGCAAAAAGCAAAAAAAAAAATCAATATCAGTTCCTTATCCAAGCATGACGTCTGACAGGCCAGGAAAGATGGGGGCCAAGCTTCCCCCCCCCCCAACTTTACCAGGCTTCATAGCCTTAACACGTGGGACCCCCCTGGTAAAACACCTAGTTCCTATGTTGATAAGGACAAGGACCTCTTCAATCCTGGCTCAAGGGTTATGGGGAGCTGCAGGCAGGTGTGTATCAGAATCTTAAAGCACCCATTAACAGTAATGTGAAACCCAGATACGGGTCCCCCATGTTAATGAGCAAGGAGTACCCCTACTCATTCACACAAAAAAATAAATAAATAAATAAAGACCTCTTTTATTTAAAAAAGGCCCTAAAAAAAGAACCACAATGCACATCCACATCAATCGCATTGTGCAGTAATGCAGATCCAAATCAATTAAGATGAAAGATGCCCTACTGACCAACAGACATGTCCGATCCCGTCACTGACTCCCACTGAATGACATCCCCCGGAGCCCCAGCCCCAAAAGTAAACAAAGGGACAGAGTCTCCCAAGTGATGTCATTGACTAAATATGACCACAATTATGATCTGCAAACTGTCCCAAGTCAGTGATCTAAAAAAAATTACTGAAGCCAGAAATTCACCCAAAAAGGGGAAGTTCTGCTCTCCCTCCCTCCCCCCTCTGCCACATTTGGAATATTTTTTTTTTTAGGGAAGCGGTTACATATTTTAACAGGTAACCATTCCCACTTACCTTTGGGTCGCCTGGGCAAACTTAGCAGAAGTTCTCTTCCCCCACTCTGCACCTACAACCTTCTGGGACATGTCAAAGGTCCCAGAAGGCTGGGGGACCATCCACAAAGCGCAGATCACGCATGTGCAGTGGGCAGCTGGCTGTGAAGCTGCAAGGAATAACAGCAGGCTGCCCACAGTTAACATGCCAGTGCTGGGGACCATTGAATGACCAACCCAGGTGAGGACAGCGCTGGATCCCTGGACAGGTGAGTATCTTTTTTTTAAAGACTATTCATTTTTGCAGAGCTGACTAAAGCTTCTCTTTAATGACTGCCTAGAAACGAGTTTCTTTAAAAACATGAGGTCAGAAATGGCAGCTTCCATACCTCTACATACTACAGAGATAATGTACATTTTTAAATGGATAATATATGGCCTCCTTCATACAGGCATACATGTACATTCAAGCCAGAGCCATTTTTCCCTCACAGGAGGTACGGGTGTTCCTTGCATCCCTGTGCAGGCAGTCCCATTTATGTCAGTTAGTACACAGTGGCTGCATGGACACAGCCGCTGCTCCCAATCTTATGGGCCATACACAATATAAGATTTTCTGAAGACTTTTTCCTTTAGACTTACCAAAACCATATAATATAAGGTCAAACCTAAACACTTTCAATTTGTATGCAATCTGGCAGGCCCTTGCACTACATAGAAAAGGTAAATCTGAAGGAAATCTAACCACAAAAGTTGGATAGTGTGTATCCAGCTTAAGGCTGGCCATACATTATATAATTTTCTTGTACAATTTTTATTTAGATTTACTAAAAGCATACAATATAAGGGTCAAACCTAAACACTTTAAATTTCTATGCCATCAGGTAGACCCTTACACTACATAGCTGAAGGTAAATATAAAGGAAATTGAATAAGAAAACTGTATAATGTATGGCCAGCCTAACATCCGTGGTTCAGGTGCGTGTCTTCGAATACCAACAGTGTAAGTTTGGGGACCAGCATGGGCATCCACATGGATGTCAGTTGGGGATCAGCAGCTGTGTCCATGCAACCACTGTGTACCAACTGACATAAATGGGACTGCCTGCAGTGGGATGCAAGGAACACCTGTGCATCCCCCTGCAGGCAAACTTGCCCCCCCCCCCCCCGCATGGGTATATGCTTGATTGCGCCCGTGTTAATGAGGTCTGTATATAATCTACTCTAAACACATTTATTTTACAAACAAACAGGGTTCACATTTGACACAGGACTCAGAGAACATTGTTACCAGTTTCTAAAGAGAGATCACAGAAATCAGAAATTGTTTAATTTTAGACTTCCTTTCTCTAATTGAAACTTCACAGGGATCCTGTGAACAGGCAGCCTGGAAAGGAGATAGAGGTAGGATATGTCACTCCTCTGAGCCATTCAGTTCTACATATTCCATTTACGTTGCCTAGGGTTCATACCACTTAACATAAACCAAACTACATTTCCCTTGATGATTGACTGCTGTAATGGAATGAAGCAAATATTAGAGGTTTGAAACACATGTAGGGTATTATAGGGTAAAGCTCACCAGGCACTGAAATGGAGAACACCACATGGAGGCAAAATAGCATGCAAGCTTTTCAAATGCAGTTATACTGTATATGCCTGATTCAGCGGAAATCCAAATCCTGGCTAATCAATTTATAACTAAAATTGTATGATGGTAACTATTGGGAGGTGATGTTGGAAGTGGTCATTGTACAGACTTGTATGTGCTTATGTAACAGTCATGATTCATTAGAAGGAAGGAATGAATGCAGAATAATGTATTCTTTGCTGTGTGCTCTGTTGGTGTTTTACTTAGATCAAGAGCTTTCACTTCAATGTATGGGGCGACCTCTCATCCAATGTACTTGCACACTGGGAACCTACTGTATAGAAATGGTAGTAGTGGTTATCAGATGTGTCTGAAAGGAAACTGTTTTTAAGTTCCATAACATATTGTTTACTTGCACTAGGAAAATACCTGCTAGGATGTGAAATGTAGGCTGCTATGAGCCACATAGACATGATCCACTATCGTGCCTGGTATCAGATTCCAGAAACCTAATTCATTGCAATTGTTTTTCTTTTATTAAATGTTTCTTATTTTATATTATGGACATCTGTTAATTATTTTTGCAAATCATATTACCTTAGATGATGCAGAACTTAAATGTGCAATCTAGACAAACATGGAATATTTACATCTAAGTTGATTTAGGGAACAAAACATATCTATTGCATAGCTGTAATTTTCATTTCATATTCTGCTGTAGAGTTGGCTATCTGATTATCTGATCATTGCAGCTGCCAGTATCGTTATCCCTATTTTATGAGGGAATCTGGATGTGAGGCTGTTGAAATGCATGCATTGTGTTTACTGGTTTATTGACTGCCTCACATTTAATTTCACTGCATTCTATCACATATAGCTGAACATGAGAATCATATGACAAGAGGCTGCACTCTATACAGAAGGATTTTTGAAAAGGTTACTGTGTCTGGCTTTCAGGCACTGAAAAAAAAAAAAAAAATATATATATATATATATATATACACACACACACAGTATCTCACAATAGTGAGTACACCCCTCACATTTTTGTAAATATTTTATTATATAATCTTTTCATGTGACAAGCTTCACAGGTTGCCACTGGAGTTCTCTTCCACTCCTCCACTCCATGACGACATCATGAAGCTTGTGCACCTTCCGTTTGAGGATGCCCCTCAGATGCTCAATAGGTTTTAGGTCTGGAGAGATGCTTGGCCAGTCCATCACCTTAACCCTCAGCTTCTTTAGCAAGACAGTGGTCGTCTTGGAGGTGTGTTTGGGGTCATTATCATGTTGGAATACTGCCCTGTGGCCCAGTCTCCGAAGGGGGGGGATCATGCTCTGCTTCAGTATGTCACAGTACATGTTGCCATCCATGGTTTCCTCAATGAACTGTAGCTTCCCAGTGCTGGCAGCACTCATGCAGCCCCAGACCATAACACTACCATACTTGACTGTAGGCAAGACACACTTGTCTTTGTACTCCTCACCTGGTTGCCGCGCCACACGCTTCACACCATCTGAACCAAATATGTTTATCTTGGTTACATCAGGCCACAGGACATGGTTCCAGTAATCCATGTCCTTAGTCTACTTGTCTTCAGCAAACTGTTTGCGGGCTTTCTTGTGCATCATCTTTAGAAGAGGCTTCCTTCTGGGAGGACAGCCATGCAGACCAATTTGGTGCAGTGTGCGGCGTATGGTCTAAGTACTGACAGGCTGACCCCCCCCCCCCCACCTCTTCAACCTCTGCAGCAATACTGGCAACATTCATACGTCTATTTCCCAAAAACAACCTCTGGACATGACGTTGAGCATGTGCACTCAACTTCTTTGGTCGACCATGACGAGGCCTGTTCTGAGTGGAACCTGTCCTGTTAAACTGCTGTATGGTCTTGGCCACCGTGCTGCAACTCAAATTCAGGGTCTTGGCAATTTTCTTGTAGCCTAGTCCATCTTACGTAGAGCAACAATTATTTTTTTCAGATCCTCAGAGAGTTCTTTGGCATGAGGTGCCATGTTGAACTTCTAGTGACCACCAACAAGTCACATGACAACGGGTAGGGAAAATGGCTAGTTGGGCCCAATTTGGACATTTCCACTTAGGGGTGTACTCTTCTTCTACTTCTTGCCAGCGGTTTAGACTTTAATGGCTGTGTGTTGAGTTTTTTTGAGGGGACAGCAAATTTACACTGTTATACAAGCTGTACACTCACTACTTTACATTGTAGCAAAGTGTCATTTCTTCAAGGTTGTCACATGAAAATATATATATAAAATATTTACAAAGATGTGAGGGGTGCACTCTCTTTTGTGAGATACTGTGTGTGTGTGTGTGTGTGTGTGTGTGTATATATATATATATATATACAGTAAAACCTTGGTTTGAGAGTAACTTGGTTAGAGAGCGCTTTGCAAGACAAGCACATTTTTTAAATAAATTTTGACTTGATATACAAGCGATGTCTTGATATACAAGTAGCGTCATGTATAAAAAAGAAGAGAGGAGCCTCCAAAGTGTAGCAATATGGTTACTTTTAATGAAGGTTCAATATTTAGCAACTCACATGGTTGATGATTAAAACAGGCACATCTAAGAATGCAGGCATCTGGGGTAAAGCTGTCCACATAGACCATCCTCTGCACAGCCATCTTCATCATCCCTTCCCCACTGCACTCCACGAGCGATTCAAAGCCTCACTTTCAGATCACTCTACTGCAGGCTATTCTTCCCGGTCCTGATTGCAGACTGACAGTGGTGAGAGCCGGTGGTTCAGAAGACGGTCTATGTGGACAGCTTTACTCCGGATGCCTGCATACTTAGGTGTGCCTATTTTAATCATCAACCATGTGAGTTGCTAAATGTTGAACCTTCATTAAATGCAACCATATTGCTACACTTAGAGGTGCCTCTCATCTCTCTTATATTCTGTAGCTCTGCTAGATTTTGCTTCTAATCCCCTTGGGAAGGCTGCATATTGTGGATGGACATTTTATGGTTACACAACCTATCACATTGCTATCATCTTTGTATATAGACTATAAACTGAAGGACTTGTGGAACGAATCATCTGAGTTTCCATTATTTCTTACGGAGAAATTTGCTTTGATATAAGAGTGCTTTGGATTACAAGCATGTTTCCAGAACGAATTATGCTCGCAATCCAAGGTTTTACTGTATATATATGTATATCATTTGATCCTTATGTTCATCTATATGTGATATAATGCAGTGGAATTAAAGGTGAGGCAGTCAATAAACCAAAAAACACAATGCATGCATTTCGATAGCCTCAGATCCAGTTTCCCTCAGAAAATAGGGATAACGATACTGGCAGCTGCAATGATCAGATAATCAGATAGCCAACTCTACAGCAGAATATAAAATGAAAATTACAGCTATGCAATAGATATGTTGTGTTCCCCAAATTAAAGTAGATGTAAATATTCCATGTTTGTCTAGATTGCACTTCTAAGTTCTGCATCATCTAAGGTAATATGATTTGCAAAAATAATTAACAGATGTCCATAATATAAAATAAGAAACATTTAATAAAAGGAAAATAATTGCAATGAATTAGATAGTTTTTGGAGTCTGATACCAGGCACGATAGTGGATCATGTCTATGTGGCTCATAGCAGCCTACATTTCACATCCTAGCAGGTATTTTCCTAGTGCAAGTAAATAATATGTTATGGAACTCAAAAACAGTTTCCTTTCAGACACATCTGATAACCACTACTACTATTTCTATACAGTCGGTTCCCAGTATGCAAGTACATTGGATGTGAGGTCGCCCCATACATTGCAGTGAAAGCTCTTAATCTAAGTAAAACACGAACAGAGCACACGGCAAAGAATACATTATTCTGCATTCATTCCTTCCTTCTAATGAATCATGACTGTTACATAAGCACATACAAGTCTGTGCAATGACCACTTCCAACATCACCTCCCAATAGTTACCATCATAAAATATATCACCTTAGGAAACAAAGTAATTTGATGAGTGGATAACACAGTTATGATCCATTGTATAACACCTTAAAACCGACATTTTAATTTCAGCTCCAGTCCTTACCTTTTCATTATTGGTTGGCCAGGTAATAAACTAAACTTTACTGGTTGCCATACACATAGTGATGTGCAATTGATCTTGGTATAAGCAATTACAAACAAGCTGTTAATCATCAATTAAAATATCTTACAGTATTATTCCACACTTGTGATCAGCTAAAAATATAAATCCAAAAAATGATCTTTAAGTAATAAATGTAACAAATAATTAAAATCCATTGTATTATTACTCTGCATTGTATCTGGTTTTGCAACACACTCACAGAATTTTTTATTTGGGTGATCAAAGGAAATTGAAAAAAGTCTGCCATAGCTGATCAATGAGTCAAAATCAATCAAGAGTTTCCAAATTGATCAGCGGGTCTTTGGTTTGTGATTTTTTTTATTTGATTTGATTGGTTTAGTCAAATTAAATGATTGACTGAATGTTCATGTCAATAAAGGTGCGCCTATAATAACATGTCTTTACATCTCATGATAAAAATTAAGATAAGAAATAGCAAAGCACGGAGTACTCACTTTTTCCTCTATGCCATTTACTAATGAAAACTCTATTAAGTTGTTGTCAGTCATTTCAGCCCTGTTATCTCCCATGGAAGTGGAAACACAAAAGCAGAATCCAAGGAGAAAAATCATGTTTAAATCCTATGGGTGCAATGATTTTCCCAGGGAAGACTGATGTCCTTTCCAGCAGTGCTGGGATTGTAGATGCAGGGTGGTGAGCTGCCAGTGTGCAGCTGGCTCAGATGGCTCTAAGAGCCTGGAGAAAAAGGCAGGCACTCCCAGCCCTCCCACACCTCACCCCAGCCTCTCATCAATGTTCTCTCCACCATACAAGCACTGTCAAATATTCCCAAACAAAGTGTAGTCACTAGGAAATCAGACAGGAGGAGGATGCATGGGTGTGTACCGTGTATTTATGTACAGCTTACAGACCTTTTACAGATCTGGGTCGAAACTTTGGCACAAAATATACAAAAGTCTGCAACCCTGGCTGATCTTCCTACATTTCAGATATTTATTGCTGCCACTTACATTGTACTCTTCTGTTTCAATTTGTATTTTGCATTTCTGGCAACAGATATTTATTGAAATAGATTTCAGCCCTTTGAGCATGTCATCCTATTTACTAAAAACAGACTTTAAGCAGCTGGCTAGCATTGTACCTCCCAAGGAAGGAGCAATGTGAAAGTCAGTGTCAGTGTTACCTCATCTTGAACAGCTAGTTTCGTTCTGGATTACGTATTACAGCTGTGATCCCAAAAAAGTCTCTTAAATAAGTTTTCAGAATTGTAAAATTCCCACACTGCCCTGGGGAACATGTACTAAGAGAAAAAAAATGTAAAATAAATCAGGCTAGGAGCAGTTATATTTTTAATGCTTTAACCACTTCAGCTTTGGAAGGTTTTACCTCCTTAATGATGAGGCCATTTTTTGCGATTCGGCACTGGGTTACTTTAACGAAAAATTGAGCGGTCGTGCGATGCTGTACCCAAAAACAATTGATGTCCTTTTTTTCCCACAAATAGAGCTTTCTTTTGGTGGTATTTGCGCTATAAACAAAGAGAGCGACAGTTTTGAAAAAAGCCATATTTTTTACTTTCTGCTATAAAACATTCCCAATAAAAAAATGTAAAAAATCAAAATTTTTTATCAGTTTAGGCAAATTTGTATTCTCCTACATATTTTTGGTAAAAAAAAGTCCCAAAAAGCGTATTTTATTTGGTTTGTACAAAAGTTAAGCCCCTTTCACACATGCGGGCCATTCAGATCTGGCTGTCAGTTTTTTAGGCAGATCTGAACGAATGCCCCATGCATCTCTATGGGGCAGCGTATGTCAGCGGAGACATGTCTGCTGACATCCGATCCGATCTTGTCCATCAAATCCGGACGGATAGAAACCCTATTTTCCATCCATCTGGCGGATCGGATGGGATCGGATGAGAACGGACAGGCGGTATATTCTTATCTGATTCCCCCATAGAGGACATCGGGGACCTGAAAGCTCTTTCTCCGCACACAGTGCGGAGACAGAGCTGCCATCCGCCTGCTCAGCGGGGGATCGGCGGTTCGATCCCCCGCTGAGAAAAACGGAGTCCGCAGACAAAACAGACGGTGTGAAAGGGGCCTTATAGCATTTACAAACTACGGTATAGATTTTTGGAATTTTTATTTATTTTTTTGTTTTTATTAGTAATGGCGGCGATCAGCATTTTCTAGCGGGACTGCGACATTGCGGCGGTTAGATCTGGCCCCTAACTGACATTTTTGACACTTTTTGGGGACCAGTGACATTAATACAGTAATCATTGTTAAATATTATGCACTTTTACTGTATAAATGACACTAGCAGGGAAGGGGTTAACACTGGGGGTAATCAAAGGGGTTAATGTATGCCTAAATGTGATTACTGACTGTGTGGGGGAATGGTTCTGTGACAGGCACAGAGAGATCGGGGTGTCAGCTTAGCTGAAACTCCTGATCTCTCCCTGTCTGTCTGACAGAAGACTCGCTTGCTTTGTTTACATAAGCAGGCGGGTCTTCTGTTAGTTTCACTGACAATCACGGGAGGCCGGCGGCAATTGCCTCCACTCCTCCCACGGCCCGCCTCCCACTGTGTCTAAACACAACAGGAACGCGGCTCCTGCGGTGCGCACACGCCCTTGAGACCTTATGCACAAAATCACATAGATCTACAGGATTTTGCGCAGCCGAGCCGCCCTGCCGCAGTAATACTGCGGTGGGCGGTCGGCAAGAGGTTAAGTCAGGGGTTCTCAACTCCTGTCCTCAGGACCCACTAACAGGCAAGATTTTAGGTATTACCTTGGGAGAGATGCAGACTAGAATACTGCAATCACTGAGCAGCAAATTATATCACCTGTGATGTATTTCAGTTATCTTGCAAACCTGGCCTGTTAGTGGCCCCGAGGCCCGGAGTTGAGAACGACTGCTTTAAGTGAAACATTAAAAGTGATTAAATAACACGCCTGTGAGTGCCACAATACCACCTGTGAATGGGGTGTATCTTATGATGTACAGAAACTGCTGCATGATTTAATCCCTTCAGCTCTGGAAGGTTCCCCCCCACAACCTTCATAACCAGGTCATTTTTTGCTATATGACACTTTGTTATTTTAACTGACAATTGCAGAGTCATGCAACACTGTACCCAAATAAAATTTATGTCCTTTTTTTCCCACAAATAGAGCTTTCTTTTGTTTCTGTTTGATCACCTCTGCGGTTTTTATTTGCGCTATAAATAAAAAAATTAAAAAAATTGAATTTCTTCATCAATTAAGGCCAATATGTATTCTGCTACATGTTTTTGGAAAAAAAATTCCCAACATGCGTATATTGATTGGTTTACGCACAAGTTATAGCGACTACAAACTATGGGATATTTTTATGGAATGTTTATTTATTTATTTTTTCACTAGTACTGGCGATGATCAGCGACTTTAAGCAGGACTGTGACATCGTGGCGGACAAATCTGACACTAAGGGGTTTATTTACTAAAGCTAGAGAGTGCAAAGTGAGTCACAATTCTGCAGAGAAACCGATCAGCTTCTAATCTCAGCTTGTTTATTTAAGCTCGAGCAATAAAACCTGAAAGGTGATTGGTTTCTCTGCAGAATTGTGACTAATTTTGCCCTCTCTAGCTTTAGTAATTAAACCCCTAAGTGACACTTTTTGACACTCATTTGGAGACCAGTGACACCAATACAGTGATCAGTGTTAAAAATATGCACTGTCACTGTACTAATGACACTGTCAGGGAAGGGGTTAACATCAAGGGCAATCAAAGGGTTGAATGTGTTCCTAGGGAGGACTTCATAACTGTGGGAAGACAGAGATCCATGTTCCTGCTTAGCAGAAACACAGAATCGTGATCTTCCCTTGTCACAGAATGACGATCTGCGTTGTTTACAAAGGCAGACTGCCGTTCTGCCTCTCTCGGGAACGATTGGCGGGACCTGCTGATTGGCTCCTGCTGTGTCCAGAAACAGGTTGCCGGCAGAGCATGTGTTCGCCCGAGACCCAGAAATGCAGAATCACATACCTGTACATGATTCTGCACACAGGAGCTGCCGTCCCACAATAAATGTATGTGGGGCAGTCAGCGAGGGGTTAAAAAGGAAAAAAGGGTTTAAAATTGCAGGCAAATTACATTTCTTTGCTGACTTCTAAAAAAAAAAACCCACAGACCCCTGCAAGGCACTGCTATGTATTTGGGGGGGGGGGGGGGCTTTGGAGGGGTCTTTGTGGTACTTAAGGAGGATCTCTATGCAAAATTATTATTATACAGGATCTATATAGCGACAAAAGTTTGCGCAACATTTTACAACATGAGGGCAGACAATACAGTTACAATACAATTCAATACAGTGGGAATCAGAGGGCCCTGCTCATTACATTACATACAATCTAGGAGGGAGGGTCAAGTTATACAAACGGTAATAGCTGTGGGGGTTGAGATAATGGAGAAAATAAAAGTTCAGTTGTTGGGTAGGGGCAGGATAGGTTTACAGGGATCGTTAAAAAGAAAACAGAGTAGGAGATAGTCGGACAGATTTGGGTAGGGATTTCCAAAGGATAGGAGAGACTCATGAAAAGTCCTGGAGCGAGCATGGGAGGAGTTGATGAGGGAGCTAGAGAGCAAGAGGTCTTGGGAGGAATGAAGGGAATGATTAGGTTGGTATTTTGAGACTAGGTTAATGATGTAGCAGGGGGCCAAGTTTTGGATGGCTTTGTAAGTTTCTGCTAGTATTTTGACTTGAATTCATTGGGTGAAAGGAAGCCAGTGGAGGGATTGACAGAGAGGAGTTACAGACACTGAATGGTTGGTAAGGTGGATGAGCACAGCTGCATTTATGATGGACTCAAGAGGGGATAGCCTATGTAAAGGTAAGGCAATAAGGAGGGATTTTCAAAGTTAAAAAAAAAAGCATGAAAGCCCTTAAAAACCAATGATAGACCCTTAATCCAAGCATCTGAATGTTCCCTTTTTCCTCCCTAAGCTATACCAGGACACAAGCCCTCAACATGGGAGTAATACCTTGCCAGTGGGGGCCCCCTATGGAAAGCACCTTGCCCCAGTGTTGCTGAGAACATTGGGTTCTTCCCCACAATCCTGGTCAGTTGTTCTGTGGGTCTTTGGGTGGGGTTTTATCGTAATCTAGAAGCCCCCTTTATTAATAAGGGGTCCCTCAGATACTGCCTTCCCCTACATGAATGAGCATTGGGTACATAGTATTCCTACTCATTCAAAAAAAAAAATATATATATATATATATATATATATACAGTAAAACCTTGGTTTGAGAGTAACTTGGTTTAAGAGCGCTTTGCAAGACAAGCAAAATTTTCAAATAAATTTTGACTTGATATACAAGCGATGTCTTGATATACAAGTAGTCTCAAGTTACAGCTAAGTATAAAAGAGAAGAGAGGCGCCTCGAAGTGTAGCAATATGGTTACATTTAATGAAGGTACAACATTTAGTAAAAATAACTTTAGACCATCCTCCGCACCGACATCTATGTCATCCCTTCCATGCTGCCCCTCGCTTTCAGATCGCTTTACTGCAGGGTGGTCTTCCCGGTCAGGATTACAGACTGGCAGCCGGCGGTGCAGAAGATAGTCTATGTGGACAGCTTTACCCCGGATGCCTGCATACTTAGATGTGCCTGTTTTATTCATCAACCATGTGAGTTGCTAAATGTTGTACCTTCATTCAATTTTAACCATATTGCTACACTTAGAGGTGCCTCTCTTCTCTTTGATACTCTGTAGCTCCTGCTGGATTTTGCTTCTAATCCCCTTATGGAAGCGGCTATTTGTGGATGGACATTTTATGGTTACACAACCTATTGCAATGCTATAATCTTTTTATATGGACTATAAACTGAAGGACTTATGAATAAAGGGTTGTGGAACGAATCATCTGAGTTTCCATTATTTCTTATGGGGAAATTCGCTTTGATATAAGAGTGCTTTGGATTACAAGCATGTTTCCGAAACGAATTATGCTCGCAATCCAAGGTTTTACTGTATATATATATATATATATATATATATATATATATATCTTAGAAATAAAGACACCAAAATGTTTGTCATGTCCTTTAATACAAAATTAAAATCCCCAATTTCTCAGTCCGAACCTAGGTTTGTACCAAACAGTCAGTTTACCGCTATTCCCAGTTTCCGCCAATATAAGGAGCATTCTTTCAACTGATCATTCGTTCAACTGTGTAATGGGGACCCTCTCCCACTGACTAGTTGAGATCCGAAAATTATTTTGAGGGTTTCTTCATGTTAAAATGGTTGGGAAAGACTACAGTAGATGATGTAAATCACAACAAATATTTAAATGATTAAACAACATTTGCAAGTTGAAAACATTTGAAAAAGGTAAGCCAATGCATCAGTCTGTTTGACATGCAATGTAAAGTCTACACAGGGCAAAATTCTACATAGCCAACGTAGGCCATTACTAGGGCTGTAGGGATGTCAGAGGCAGCACACAACCAGCCAGAGCAATCAGTCTTGTCCTTATTGTAACTGTCCCTGCACAATTGGTACATATTTACATAGTTCGTAACAGGTCCATCCAGTTCAACCCAAGTGTGTGTATGTGTGTGATTTTTATTCTCTAACGATTCCTTTAGTCCTGTATATTCTGCTTCCTGAGGAAGAGATCTAAATTATTTTTAACCACTTAAGCCCCGGAAGATTTTACCCCCTTCCTGACCAGGGGGTTTTTTGCGATTTTTTACTGCTTGACTTTAACGGACAATTGCACGGTCGTGCGATGCTGTACCTAAACGAATTTGACGTGCTTTTTTTCCCACAAACAGAGCTTTCTTTTGGTGGTATTTGATCACCTGTGCGATTTTTACTTTTTGCGCTATAAACAAAAAAAGAGCGTAAATTTTGCAAAAATAACAATATTTTTCACATTTTTTTTAAATGAAATTCCCCCCCAAAAAAAATGTAAAAATCTAAATTTTTTAACATTTTTGGCCAATTTGTTTTCTGCTACATATGTTTGGTAAAAAAAATTTAGGGGTTAAGGGGTTCAGGAGATCATACGATCAGGACACAAGATCGAGTATCGATCACTGCTATCGGTGCGATTCTTTCCTTCCAACATTTAGGTGCTACAGGGAGCGGTAGTTCCCGTTTCCTGAACAGATCATTTTCTTTACCTTTTCCAAAGATTAGTCTCAGTTCCCTACAGGAATCGGATCCGGTTGAGCAAACAGACCAAGGAGCCTCTAGTCTGGTGACTTTGGTCTCTAATGCTCAACCAGGAGAAATCATCACTCCTGATAAGAATCAGGTTTCTGATAAATGTGTGGGAACAGAGAGCGATCAGACTTTGTCGGATTGCCTGGACCAAGCAGCTCTAGGGCAGCCTGGTTCGGATCCAGTCAGACAATATCAGGGTGATGACTTAGGTCGATCACCAATGATTTCACCATCTGTGTCTTCATCAGAGTATCCCGGAGGTGGATCTGTTGGCATATCGGCTCAACAGGAAGGCGCGGAGGTTGGTAACGCGCGCCCGCGATCCTCTAGCGGACGCAGCAGACGCGCTGAACGGCCTATAAAGGCAGTATCAGCTACTATACGTCTTCCCCCCTCTCAAGTTGCTGCTGAGATTTCTCCGCAGGATAGAGATGGAGGGAACTCCAGTTATCCTGGAAATTCTAGGCTAGCCTCGTCAGGCCGGTCAGGCCGACTTGGACATGCTAGTCGCGAACGCTCCTTGGAGACCTCCTCTCAGGTAGGATCTGCGGTCTCAAGGACCGATCTTCCATCATGCTTTACAGTCGCTGGTTTTAATGGCCTGGCCATTGAGACCCAGGTACTGAAGGGCAGAGGGTTGTCAGCTTCAGTTATTCCTACTCTAATTAAAGCAAGGAAAGCGACTTCCAGCAAAGTCTATTATCGCACATGGAAGACTTATATTGCGTAGTGTGAATCTTTGGGATTTCCCCCACGTACCTATTCAGTGACCCGAATCTTGGCTTTTCTGCAAAAGGGGGTTGAGCAGAAACTATCCTTGAGCACCATCAAGGGTCAGGTTTCAGCATTAGCAATCTTCTTTCAGAAGTCTTTGGCTACTCATTCCTTGGTGCGGAATTTCATCCAGGGGGTGCGGCACTTGGCTCCGCCAGTCCGCGCGCCCTTACCACCTTGGGATCTTAATTTGGTTTTGTCGGTTCTGCAGAAACCTCCCTTTGAAAATATCAGGGAGATTCCCTTGCTTACATTATCCCAGAAGGTGGCCTTCTTGGTGGCTATCACTTCTGCACGCAGGGTGTCAGAACTGGCTGCATTATCATGCCATTCCCCATATCTAGTGGTTCATAGGGATAAGGTAGTTCTTCATCCAAAGCCATCCTTTCTTCCTAAGGTGGTTTCAGACTTTCATCTGAATGAAGATATTGTGCTACCTTCCTTGTGTCCTCAGCCCAATCATCCTCGGGAATATGCGTTGCATTCCTTGGATGTGGTTCGGGCAATCAGGGTATACCTGAAGGCTACGGAAACATTCCGTAAGACGGATTCACTTTTTGTGATCACGGATGGCCCCAGAAAGGGGTTGCCTGCATCTGCCGCGACTATCTCCAAATGGATTAGACAGACAGTGGTACAGGCTTATTCTATTAAGGGTCGGAATCCTCCGTTCCCTGTTAAGGCGCACTCCACTCGAAAGCTCAGTACTTCCTGGCACTACCGTCATCAGGCGTCAGTGGTCCAGGTGTGCAAGGCGGCCACCTGGTTGTCGGTACATACCTTTACGAAATTTTATAAAGTTGATGTGATGGCATCGGCGGATGCCTCATTTGGCCGCAAGGTTTTGCAGGCCGCAATTTGAGGAGACCGGTGGTCTACCTCGAGGGTTTTTTTCCGTTGGAATTTCAGTTGAGTCTCATCGTGTGATTGATGAGCCTTTAAAACTTCTAGTTGGCACCGGTTGGGCCTTCTAGATTGGAGTTTGATTTCCATTTTCCCACCCCTCATTTGTGGTACTGCTTTGGGACGTCCCGAGTTGTTATTAATCAACGAGGACTACGTCTGTCAATGAGCGACAGAGAAAAATGGATTTTTGTAAAATCTTACCGTAAAATCCTTTTCTCTTAAGCTCATTGACAGACGTAGTACCCGCCCCTCTGTTTTTGAGTTGGGTTGGGTTAAATTCTCTAAACACTGCTTTGTGACATAACTGATTTGCTGTAGCAGAGAGAGAGAGGATATACCCTCTGGGACTGCCCCTAAGGTGTGGCCAGAATGTTTTCTTTCCTGTCTAGTCCTACTCCTGTAGAGGGCAGTATAACCCGAGTTGTTATTAATCAACGAGGACTACGTCTGTCAATGAGCTTAAGAGAAAAGGATTTTACGGTAAGATTTTACAAAAATCCATTTTTTAGTACTTGCCAAAAATCCCACCCCTCTGTGTTTTTCTGGTCCTTTGTACTGCTTGCACGAAAACAATTGGCATGCTGGGTAGAGGAGAGGTTATACTGGAGCTGACTTATAGTATTTTTCTATTTGCTAGTGTCCCATATTTCTGGAAGCAGCAGTATAACTCGATTATTTTAGCATTCCTATGTCCATCAATGGACTTTAAAAATCTTTTGGTAACTACAAAAATTTGATTCTCATTGCATATACTTGTTTCTAAAGCAGCGCCTCTTCATTTTTACATGTATTGAATAAGGTGATTCTAATCAAATATATTTATAGATAGATAATCCAATATTTTCTATGGAAGAGAGCTGAAGAAGATGCTTTTTTCGTGATGTCATACATTTTTTTTTTCTCAATGTTGCTAAATTTTTCTATTTTGGACTTAAATAAAATTAAGTAGACTTTAGTGGCAAATAAGGGAAAATGCAATTATAATGTGTCTAATGCTTAAAAAGATATCCCCAATTCTTCTATACTTTCAAATGTAATTATATTATAATATTATTTCTATGTTTAAATGTCCTATGATAGCATCACTCTTGCTTTATATACTTGCACACATGTAATCACACTTCTCTGTTGAAGTAGCTGTAATGGAAATCTTTATGTTGAAACATGTTTCTTTAATGTTTGTCTTCTGTCAGTGGCTGCGTTGTAAAGTAGTTACATCAGTGCTTACATTTATTAGCAAACACTTACTTGCTTGTTACTGTCTGCTCTGCCGTTGCCTCTTCATGCATTCCACTGAATAGTCTGTTGTGCCCACCAAACACGTTTTTGAAATTATAACTTTACAATGAACAAGTTAAAAGTTTATGTAAAACCAAAATTTTTTTATTTTATATAGAGTAGGAAAGGATTGCAAACCCTGTCTGTATCTTTTAATGAGGACAACTGTTCTGGGGGCGACTGTCTAGAAAGGGAATTCGCCTCACAGTATACAGATTTTCTTACACTTCCTGTTGCATTTATGGGACAGGAAGTGAAGGGAAATCACCCTAACTGGACAAAGAAAGCAAAAAATTAATTATACGCAGTCCCTAATCTATCCAAAACTGAAAAAGTTAATTTTTGTACTCACTGTAGGGACACAAGAAGTCTTTTCCTTTGGGGTTATTCTGACGCCTACAGGAGAAATGTTCAATAACAAATAGACACCTCCAACCCAGTGAAGGAGCATAAAATTGCTAACCTGAAACAATATGTCCTCAGTGTAACAGACACTCTTATTTGATTATTCTTATGCTGCTTCCTTGGTCTTTTTGGCGGGTCAGTGGTCTGGCACACAGAGGAGGAGAAGGAGAATGGAGAAGAGGTGGAGGGAAGTCCAGAGAGTACCAGCGCAACTGTGGGCTTTGAGGCTCGTTAGGGATGGAAACTGACAAAGAGACCTGCAGGAGTAGGAGAATGTCGCTTGTCATGACCTGCTTGTAGAGGCTTTAACTTGGGATTTGCCCTGAAGGCACCAGTGCTGGAGATATGCCTCTGAAGGACTGTGACTATTGGACTAAACTTTTCCCAGGTGTGCCAGGGCAGCACACAAGCCTAAAGCTATAGTTTTGGAACTAGGAAAGTATCATGCCTTACCAGTTGGACTGTGAAATGTCAATTTTTTTACACTTTTACAAAGTAAAAGTATTGAAATCGTGTCCCTGCCTGGTCGGAACTTGTTAAAGAGGTGTATCATAAATAACCTGCACACATATAGTTCACCTAGTGGGTCTTAACACATTAGGGTACTAAGACATCAGTATGGAGTGAAGTGGTGTGAAGACATAAGTAGTCATCAAGAATAATGGAAGATAACCAAGCATTCTGTCGATAGCGTGTACCTGTTATAGGTGGCACTGCCTCTAGCAGCGAGGGAGATGTTGTCGGCACTACTTCCGCCAGAGGTATGGAAGTTTGAGAGTTGAGTTAAGTGCATGTGTGGAGCCCACGCAGGGTGCATGGCGGGGGCCCACTACGCTACTTGGAAGTAGTAGTGGAAAACGCTGGACAGGGGGTTGTGGACACTGGCTCAGCATGTCACTCCAAAATTTAAATTATTGTAAAGGTGTATATTGTCACAGGCAACCGAGAGTTAACTGGAGAACAGTGCAGTGCAATGTACATGGTGTACAACCTCAGCCTTGCACTGGGCATTGGTGGAAACAGCACAAAGTAAAGGTACCCCATGTGTGTGCAATGAAGTGACCCTGTACACTGTGCCTAACGTAGCCCAGAAGAACCCAAGTGGGGTAGGCCTCATATGTGACTCCATACTTGGTGCCCAATGAGTTAATGAGAAAACATAGAGGATATGACAAACAACTGCTACCCACAGCACCTCACTTGAGTCCAGTATGGACTCATGGCTGCACGGTCTTTCAGTTACTGTTATCCCTGATCCTGAACCAGCTTAACCCTGTTATTGACAAGGCTTTCGTCAGACCTGCTTCTAGATAATCTTTGCCTGTCAATCTTTGCTGCTTACCTCTGATACTGACCTTAGCCTGGACTCTTGACTAAGATTTTACCTATCAATTCTGTATCTCACATTGCCAACCTCAGCTCGTTCCTGACCTGGATCCTGCAAAAAATTTGGTGCCTTCCTAAACTGTTTTCAAACTTGGCTGGTGTCCTTGCTCTGATCTCGACTTAGTGTATTCTGGGTACCCTCACCACTGTGCTTCTGGTTAATAGAGAAACGTTATCTCAAGTTTAAGCCTCTGGTTCCAGCTAACTTTGCGTCTGCACCCCTCCATTGCTCTTGTAGCCCATGTCTCAATTTTCAGGGGTGCTTGGAGGGGAATTGTGTAATAGACCACCCTCATCACCCCAAGCTTCTCATGCAGGAACAAGCTTCTCATGCAGGAATTAAATGTTAGCAGGTTTCACTATGCTTGTTCATTTTTTTTTTATTCCCAACCCATTTGGAGCTGCTGCTGAGCAGCCACTGCCTATTTCAGATGCCGGGTTATTTTGTGCTTTTATGACCATTATAATTTATGGTTTATGCTATCTGGTAAGAAGCGTATGCTGAGTGCTTGGTGGTGGATTTCATCAATCAACGTTACTTATACACTTTTTGCACTTTATGGACACTCTTGTTTTATACTGAAAATTACTTTTTCATTGAAAGGACTTTTTGATGTTCACCTAACACTGGATTTTGCACCTATTTCATCACATCCCTTTCATATGATTGATTTTTTCAATGATATATTTTGCTCATAATTTATTCACTGCATGTTTAGTTGTTTTCATGCCACATTATTTACCATATGATTATTCATGATTGCACTGTTAGGATTTAGCGCCACTTCTTATTTGTATTAATCATTTACAGCTGGTATCATAGTTGGTTAAGTGGCTGCTTACCTTTTCGTTCTCTTTGCTTGACCTAGTGCAGATTTTTTCCTGTTTTATACGGATCAAAATTTGGCCAATTTCTGTTGAACCAGCCGAATTTCGATCCATGTATGGCTGACTTTGGAGCTGCATGGCCCAGTATAGCTAGGAAGGGAGGGGTGGGAAAATGAAAATTGAAATATCTTCTTTGTAAAGTCCATATCTGAAAATAGCAGAAGGCTCCCCTTTGTGGCTAACTTACAAAGTGCATAGTGCCTAAAATATAAGGAGAATTTTAACCTTCCCACATTAAATGGCCAGTCAGTTAAGTTTTCATTTGTGTTTTCCTTTTTAAATTGATTTCAATCAGCAGTTAACCAGTAGAGCCTGCTCACTATTAAAAAAACACTGTGGATTCTCCCTGGTATGGTTCAGATGAGGTCCCCCCTAACCCATACCAGGCCACATACCCTCAATATTGGGAGGGTACCTTGGAAAGAGGGTGTGTAAATCCTCCCCCTCTTGCAAGGCATCCTTGTACCCATGCTGATGGAGACAAGGCCCTCATCCCCACATTCTTTCCCCAAAAGGGTTGTGGGGGTCTTTTCCATATACATTTTAGCAGGGCTTTTTTTCTCAGAGAATAGGTGCAGGAACCCCCCCCCCCTTTTTTTTGAGTCACCCCCTTTGTCTCTGCCCCCTACCTACCTTTTGAGTACTGTCCCTTGGTTCCACCCCCTACCCACCTCCCAGTACCACCCCTTTTAGAGAATACAGAACCAAGTATCATTTTGTAAGTAATTAAGTAATTTGTATGCAATTTCTTAATGATAACAGAAAAAGCAGAACAAATAATCCCGGCCACACTAGATACCACCAGCAACAATAGATCCCACCACAGCAACAATATGTCCCCCTAGCAAAAAAAAAACCCCACCCCAGCAACAATTGATCCCTCAACAACAATAGATCCCTCACACAATGGGCCCCCTGTTACAAAGTACCACCTCTGCTCCAGCACCCCTTGCCATTACATACATTCAGTGCTGGAGGTGCAGGAACTGCGTTCCCCCACGTTCCCACTGAAAAAAAGCCCTGCATTTTAGTAAGCTCATGTAGGCATTTGCCAGCAGCAACAAGTTGCATGTGAAGAATCCGGGGGACACAAAAATCAGACTATGTACCTATGATATTGTTGACTATTTATTACTTGAAAACAATACATTGTCAGTGTCTTCCAGTTAGATAGAAAAAACATATTTTAAAAAGAAGTGTTTGTGTTATACAGCAGTACAATATTGTAAATGATTTGTAAGGTTCACTTAGAGACCAAGTAAACCAAGCAGAAACCAAAGGCCAGAGATCTCTCACCATTCTTGGCAGTTTGGTGCTGGACTAAGTCACAGCCCCTCATTCTCAAAGGTCCTCAACCCTATAATTACAGCAGAACACTGGAAGCACAGAGCAATGGAACAGCAGCTTGGTCCCTTCTGGATAGATCAGCACAAACTTCCAGCACAACAACACACTTTGCAGAAGTAGCACAGCAACATGTGACCTTAGAGCTTCTTTAGCTTACACTCACCCCAGAGCAATACGGCAGTATCTGCAACAGTACTTACAGCAATAATTCTCTCTGGGGACAGCACTAGAAAGCACAGCATTCTTCCTCCTCTAGCAGCCTAGCACAGTAGCTAGCTAGCTCTGCCCTAGGCTTACTGAAGCATGGAGTCCTGTACTGGCTCCCAGGATTACATCAGGTCTCCAGGGCACAATCACTGTCTTCCACATTCACCCTGCTCAGTCTGCAAATTTTAACCTCTCTAGAGAACACTACACAATCTGCCAGGCTCTCAAACTCCCACTTACTAAATAGGTCTCAGCTAATCTCTTTGTGCCCAGCCTTTTCCCCCACTGTGTCCCATTCTGTGTGGTGGGCAGGACTTAACGTGATTATAAATATTTACATATATCCAGTGAAGTGAGCAGCCTCATCTGATACACAAACATTAAACAAATCCACCTACATAAGTTGTACCTGTTTATCTGTTGTAATCTTTTCTTTACAGCCTCCTAAAGCAAAGTTTACACAGCATCTCTGAGCTCCAGGATCAGGAAGTCACACACAGTGCAGAACAATGCATGGTAAGTCATTAAAGATCAGTTGCAGGTAGACCAGAGGTAATACAAGTGACTAGTCATTTGCCCTCTGCCTGTGTTTTACATACAAAAAACTGGAGACAAAATGCTCAGCATGCAGCTTTGAAATCGATATATCAGATAAGTCGAATTATAGCTGTAGTATTATTCCCAGCCATTTTGCTGGATATCGGTCCGCCAGGGTTACCGATAGCAACAGCAGCACAGTTAGGCATATTCTCCAAGTGTGAGCACTGAGACAAGAATCAGTCCAGTATCTTTGGGTTTTTAGGTTTATTGAGAACTTGGATGGGAGAAGGGATGAGTGGGATACTCTTATGGCTCAACTATGCACAATATTAGGGGGGACAAGTGGAAAAATGCCTGCTGATGCTGACTTGATACTGGCTGAATGCCAGCCAACGCCTGTTGGTGCTAATGAACGCTGACTTGTGGTTTGTTAGCACTGAACTGACTCCTGTCACTTTCTTGTGGCACAAAGTCCTTGTAGAAGCTCCTTTAACATATTCCTGTGAGGTAGCTACTTGCAATACTGCTGCAACGCTTAACACTTCAGGGCCTGCACCAGCGCCCTCTTTACACATACTTCTCTTCAGGGCTTAGACTCTGGTACCCCCTTTCTAAGCCTCCTCCTGGTTATCTGACTCCTGCCTGGATCCCTCTGACCTTCTGGAGTGGTCCCCTATCCTAGGTAGACACCCTGGGCAGTTTACAGTACTCACGACACTGCTTTCCTGGAAACCTCTGCCCAGCAGCTCCAAAGCACACTGGATCCCTCTCTGCAGCCCAGCTCAACCTTCTGTCCTCTAGGCCAACCGCCAAGGACACCTTTCCTGATGCTGACAGGAGGAGAGACAGCTGTCACCCTCCTCCTGGGACACTGCTTCCCGCCCAAGACACCATGTCATGTGTTCCCCTCAGACTTATATCCCCTCCCGGGATGCACTGTGGCAGATTCTGCTCTCTGGGGTAGATACAAGCCTTGGGGTGCTATTGGTCAGGTTTCCTCCACTGTCCAATGAGAGCAATCATTGGACACAGTGGGGAGACTCCCCAAGCGCAACAGGCACACCTGGGAACACATGACAGCCTAGCTGAACAATTAGGCCCCCTGATATGCAGACAGGGCCTCCCTTATGGTTTTCCTAGCACCTACCTAGGAGGGTGCTACATAGCTATAAATGCTATTTTCTTATGGATTCTCTCCAAATATCAGTCCTCCTAAACCATTTAGTATAGTTCTTCAAAAAAACATGTTATGCATAGCAAAAATACCATTCTTTTAATTTATCAGATACCATTATTCAAGCTAATATAGTTCTGAAATGTGTTCTCACTGTAAGCTTTTATAGGAACATTCCCAAAATGTTGGAGGATAATGGCGTTAGCAGCAGTGAAAGGCTGGACAGGTTTCATGCTAACCACATTTTATGTATCTTATTAACAATATCTTAATGTTAAATCACTAGATATTGTATGTGTCCAGATTGAATTTATATCAACGTAGGTAAAAACAGTACCCACTATAAACAGATGTGCTCATTGTCCATTGTCTAATAAATTATCGTCTGGATCTAAGTGTAATGTATCTTCCTTGCAAACTGAATCGTCTGTCACATTGACCTAAAGTGCTGATTTTTCCCTTGCCTGATGACCATGGCTGTTTTTGTAAGACGGAAACCAAATACAATCCTTTTTATAAGGTGCACAAGAGATGGTATTGCCAAGGAACAAAACAGCCATCAGACATTTCCTACTGACGCTAATTAATCTATTGCAAGGTACACTTCATCGCCTAGTATGCTATTTTATGTCTCCTCTGTTTTATTGGTCTATTTTGCTTAAAAGTACAATTTGTAGTATACAATTTATACTACTTGTTTTCTAATATATCATATTCTTGTATCTTTTTAAACCTAGCAAATGTTTATCTTCAACTGAATTTTAAATCTTAACATAAATGCTTTATTCCTCTGTTGGATGTTTTTTTTATTGATGTATGATAAACGATTATGTATATGTAGCATATAGAGAAGCAATAACTCCCTGGTTAAAGCGGAGTTCCGGCCACAAAAAAAAATTTCAATGAACATACCCCCGGGACAGTCAGGGCTAGTACATTCCACAATGGCTAGCATCTGATCTGTCCCGGTTCGCACTTAACTGCAAGAAGAAATACTCACTTTTAAAATTTCTTCTCCAGAGTTGCCATCTCTGTTGTGGGCAGCTGAAGCCAGCGCGATCCTCTTCTGTGTCCTCTTCCGTGACTTCTTCTCCCAGAATGCGCCTGCACCGCCCCCTCTCGTCACTTCCGGTGCGGCGCGGCATTCCTCCACAGCTTCTGGGCATGCCCAGAAGCTGTTTAGCAGGCAATGCGGCGTCGCACCGGAAGTGACGAGCGGGGTCGGTGCCGTCGCATTGATTCCTGGGAGCGATGACGTTCAGCTCCCAGGAATCATTGCAAACCGGAAGTGACGGCGCGGGCTGCGGCCACCGAGGGAGGAAGTGGAAGAAAGGTGAGTATTTCTTTCTACAATAACAAGGTAAGTAAAAAAAAAAAATCCTAACTATCCATTTCCTTTTCAGGTGAAGAAAAGCAAGCGGATGGCCACAAAGTCGATTATGTCGATTTTGTGGCCGGAACTCCGCTTTAAGTAGCCTTTTATACCGCCACGCCCTTTTCCAAACCTCCATTTTCTTGAAACATGCCAACTATATGTACGGAATATGCCAAGAAGATACAAAGGTATTTCATAAGACCTAGCAAAGTTCAGAAACCCTTAGGAAACATACACTATATTGTCAATAGTATTGGGACGCCTGCCTTTACATGCACATTAACTTTAATGGCATCCACATCTTAGTCCATAGGGTTTAATATTGAGTTGGCCCACCCTTTGCAGCTATAACAGCTTCAACTCTTCTGGGAAGGCTGTCCACAAGGTTTAGGAGTGTGTCTATGGCAGTGATGGCGAACCTTGGCACCCCAGATGTTTTGGAACTCCATTTCCCATAATGCTTATGTACTCTGCAGTGTAGTTGAGAATCATTGGAAATGTAGTTCCAAAACATCTGGGGTGCCAAGGTTCGCCATCACTGGTCTATGGGAATGTTTGATCATTCTTCCAGAAGAAACAAGCACTTATATGGATGAAAAGGCCTGGCTCGAAGTCCCTGCTCTAATTCATCCCAAAGGTGTTCTTTCGGGTTGAGGTCAGGACTCTGTGCAGGCCAGTCAAGTTCCTCCACCCCAAACTTGCTCATCCATGTCTTTATGGACTTTGTTTTGAATGAAGGAAAGGAGAGTTATTAACCCTGTCAGTTTTTTGTTTTTTTTTGCCATCTGTTTCCCATTAGGTAGAATTCTCTACACTTCCTGCCCCATAGAGAAAACAGGAATTAATAGGAAATCCCTCTAAAGTTAAGGAATCCCTGGGTGTTACCATTGGAAGATTTCCTCTATATGAACCTGCCTTCAACCCTTCATGATGTGACACTGGATTTGAAGCTGGAGCAGTTGCAGTCAATGTCTCTTCTTACTGAGCTACCTAGAATGCTGGACAGTTCCCTGGAAAAGTTTTTGAATGATCCTATTTAAACCTTGTTTGTCTTGACTGATCTCAGGTCTAAACTCTGAACTCTTTGCTCCTCCCATGAACTTCCTGATTTAAGCCATGTCTCCGCACTTCCTGTTTTCCAGATTATTGTGCTCTCTCCAGCTAGTATCTCGCTCCTGTGTTCCCTGCTGTCGTCCATATTTTGCTACCACCCTTGGCTTGTTCCTCTACTATGCTTCTGCCTGATCCCAAACTGCAACTACTCATTACTGACCTTTTGGCTTGTTTACTCTTGGGTACCATTAAGAAATAATAGCGCCACAAGTTCAATGCTCTTTTTGGCACTTTTTTGCACGTTTCCATGAACGTGGGCAGAAATTAGTATTTCTGCCCACGTTCCAAGAATGAAAAGGTGTGAATGATCCTAATCCCTCTCCAATCTATCTATATAATACTAATAAAAAAGGTTTGATGTTGATCAAATTCTGCAAAATGGACGAGTTAAAAAACATTTGTCAATCAGTTTTTGCAGCAGCTGATCGGTGTATTTTGACAATGCCACTGTGAGAATCCAATGACTGGTTCTACTGTCAGAATACAATGTCCCAGGAGAGCGTCAGGTAAATTCCTCCATCAACCTAATTTTTGTGGATGGAGAGATTTGTTTTTTTCATTCAGCCTGATAGCTGAATGTAAAGAAAAATATCCATCTATATTTGCATATCCTGAAGTTCAGCTTTAAATAGGCCTGATGTGTACAGTGGCCATGTTGCCCATATTGGTCTCATCTCAATGTGGCTTATTTTTAATGTTGGAAAGATGGCAGTCTTAGCGGTGCTTCTATCAGAGCCTGGATCTCTAGCAGGTCATAAGTATTTCCCCTTGGTTACCTGGGTACATATTTGGTTTATTTACTGCAATTAGCATCTAATAGCAGAGCCTGACCCAAATGCACAACCTATCTACAAACACACTGTAGAGCAGAACATTACAGCCACCTGGCCAACAGTAGCTAATGTTGGAGCTTACACAACCACACAGATTTGGTGTAGACACACACATCCCCAGTATAGCATTCCCTCTGAGGGGGGGGGGGGGGGGCACATCCATTTTTTTTACTTGTCTGTCCCCTCATCAAAAAAAAAAACTTAGAGTGTTGGTCAGGGAAGCCATCCACTCTTTACGTGACCAAACCCCAACAACGCAGACTTCAAATTCTGCCATAGCAGCAGTCTCTCCTTGGAGTCTTTACTTGATGAAGAAACATACCACTTCTTGCACGTTGTGCAACTAACTTAGGAACTGCCAGAAAGAGAAGGACTTCACCAAAAGAGGAAAGATTGCTGGACTTCTTTAGTTTGTTTGGTTGTCTGGCTATTTAGAAAAAAAAATGTAAATATTAATGTACAAAATATGTTAGTATGACATTGTTTGGAACTAACGATAACAGTCCAGTATTTATTTATCTACTAAATTTTACTGAACTACGATAAAATAATGAGCACCACTACTGTTCTCTATTTATATTAGTGTTATCTGTTTAAATCATGTAAGATCTGAAGTGGAAGATTCTTACGTGCAGTACGTGATTTGGACACCATCTAGTGGTTGCTTATTTCTCCAAAATGCTTTCTTTTAACAGAAGCATGTGAGATTATTTACTCCTGATTTGGTAATTCTATGTAAATGTTTAACTAAAATAGAGACAGCACATATACAACATCAAAGACAGACTGCTGCCTTCCATACTAGTCGGTTTCTTGTTTACTACTTTTTTTTTTTAGTGCTTCTGAAGTTATTTTTCTCTTTGTGTTTCATATTTTTTTTTTGTTTAAGTTGTTTTCTTTAACAAAATTTAGCTAAATGATAAAGCTAATGGGCTGTCTTTGGATATAAGATAACTTTTATTTATTTTTTTCCCTCTTTCTTTGCGCTTAGTTTTGGTCCACATTTTTATTAAACAAATAAATACATTAGAAGACTTACTAAATGAGTAATTTTCATGATGACATAACCATAAGTGAATACGGTTTAACCATGAAGTAAAATTTGAAAATTACAGAAATCTTTATATAAAAAAAAAAATTAATCTTTGATCAGTTGAAGTTATGGGGTACCCATGTTGATAAGTTAGATTTTTTTTTTTAAGGGTCATTTTATTAAACTTTTTTTGCTTGTGTCAACAACAAACAAAAAAAAAAAAAAAAAAGAAAAGGAAATTTGCCCAGTAAGGCACAACTCTGAGATGTAGTTTGGAACAATACAGAACAGAAATATCAGATTATCCATACATACCAATACCAGATGTCGCTCAATCAGGACATAACATAGCAAAAACAATACATGAAATGTAGAAATGAAAAATGCACAAAATACCTCCCAACCAAAGACAGAGAAGGGTTACAAACATAGACATATATAACATTACTCTGGAGCAACCGTATCTTGGCAAACCAGCCAGGGAGACCAAACTATAATACATTTCTTATGGTAGCCTCCTGCTTGATAGGTTAGTTTATACATAGGTATAGCTTGGTTGGTTTGTTTGACTTGGTTGGTATGTATGACTGCAGTACACAAGTTCTCAGCACTATTTTCAACTCATATTCAACAAGTCAGCTTGACACAGGGACCCTAAATGTCCCTGTCCCCTAACCTATACCTAATAGTTAAGATGATTCTGACACTTAATCTTGCTCCCACCTATAGCATAACGAATAAAGTGGTTGTAATTTGTAAACCCTTGTTTATACCCAGTAAAATCACTAGTCCTGGCAGATTCCTAGAGCTGAAACAAATGCTCCTATATAAGTCGTAACTGTTTATCTGCAGCAATCTTTTCTCTACAGCTGTTCCAAGTGTACAGTTTACACAGCATTTCTGAGCTTTAGGAGGCAGGGGCGGGGATCTGTGACACACTGCATAGCACAGAGAGGAGGGCTGAGTGTAATCTGAGACCTGAGTGAAGGGAATGGATACAACCCTCTCTACATAGTATTGTAGGGTAAAAAATAAGCACAGCTGAAGCTGTCAATCACCTGCTGTGTGCTGGGGAATAAATGATCAGAAGTGACTCATGCAGATAGCAGAGGGAGGAAAGAAAAGCTAAAAATCACATAAGGTGCCGTGGATTGAGGCAAGAACACATTATAGTCGGACATGCTGTTCATTTCTCATTTCAAAGGTTTACAGCCACTTTAAAGCCCAAAAGAAATGTTTACATTTTTATTGGTTTAAATACCCTCTGCTAGCAGCATGCTTAAGTTCCAGATTTCTGTTCAGCACAGAGCACAGTGGTCTGGGTTTCCAGTGGCTATTTGCATAGAATTTTATTTATTTTCTCTGCTGGGATGCTGACTGCACTTTATATTCTTTAATAACCATAAAATCAATATTTTTTCATCAGATTTGCACATAGTCAAACATGCATATTATACAAATTTACATATCTAAGGCCAGCCAAAGATGGAGCAAACTTCTTTCTTGCCACCAGGGGTAGCAGCAAAGAGATTAGCTTGATTCCCCCATAAACACAGACAATGTTGACAGGGAATCCCTCCCACGGAGCCATTGGGGGGGGGGAGACTTACTAAATCTGGTACACACAGAATCTGGGGTGTGCAGAGTAACCAATCAACTTCTAACTTCAGCTTGTTCAATTAAGTTTTGACAATAAAACCTAGAAGCTGATTGGTTTCTATGCAAAGCTACACCAGATTCTTTGTGCACCAGTTTTAGTAAATCTCCCCCATTGTGTTCTGTTAGCGGGGGGTATTGAGGAAGCCGTCCCCGCTGGGAGAACACAGTGATTATTGCTCTGGCAGGCAGGTTGTACCCAAGTTAAATAATCAACCAAATTGGCTACATTCAGCCTGCCCATAAATGGTTCAAATCAGGACTAGTTCCTGCTGAACCGGCCTAGATTTGAACCGTCTATGTTTAGTTTCAGGGTAGATATTCAGCCTTGAAAAATGCTGTGTAGTATTGTTAATTATTGGCAGTCATTTCTCAGCCTTGTACAGATCCAGTGGCGGTTTTGGGCACGGGCGAACAGGGCAGTCGCCCGGGGCGGCATCACGTGGGGGGGCGGCACTCGGCAGTGGCACGAACCTGGTGGTGGGGGAGAAAAATAAAATGATCTTTGCTGCGGGCGGCCGGGGCGCCCCTGCTGCTGAAGGAGCCGGCGGCTGGAGTTTGCCTGGAGCGGGGATTGTGCATAATGCAGCCTCGCTCAGAACTAGCGGGGGGGGGAGGCAAGGAGGAGCCTGGAGCCGAGGAGAGTGTAGACACTACACACACAGTGACACAGCAGCGGCGGCAGCGCGCTCAGAACTAGCGGTGGGAAGGCAAGGAGGAGGAGCCAAGGAGTACTGTACATGTGTGTACTGCTAGTACTACACACGCGGCGGCGGCGCAGAAGGCGAGGAGGAGGAGCCGAGGAGGAGAGTACACTACACACAGCCAGGGGTTATGCAGCGGCGGCGGCCGCGCTCAGAACTAGCGGCGGGGGAGGCGAGGAGGAGGAGCCAAGGAGGGTAGTGTACACTACTGTAGTCACTTGCAGGTAAGTTGCTCTCGATCTCCTCTATGTTCGCACCTGGGAATGGGGGGCACATGACAGCATCCTGGAAGGGGCACGCTGGTCTCTGCATTGAAAAGGGGGTACGCTGGTCTCTGCATTGAAAGGGGGCACGCTGGTCTCTGCATTGAAAAGGAGCACGCTGGTCTTTGCATTGAAAGAGGTACGCTGGTCTCTGCATTGAAAAGGGGGTACGCTGGTCTCTGCATTGAAAGGGGGCACGCTGGTCTCTGCATTGAAAAGGAGCACGCTGGTCTTTGCATTGAAAGAGGTACGCTGGTCTCTGCATTGAAAGGGGGTACCCTGGTCTTTGCATTGAAAAGGGGTACGCTGGTCTTTGCATTGAAAAGGGGTACGCTGGTCTTTGCATTGAAAGGGGGTACGCTGGTCTCTGCATTGAAAAGGGGTACCCTGATCTCTGCATTGAAAAGTGGCATGCTGGTCTTTGCATTGAAAGGGGGTACCCTGGTCTCTGCATTGAAAAGGGGCACGCTGGTCTTTGCATTGAAAAGGGGGTACGCTGGTCACTGCATTGAAAAGGGGTACCCTGATCTCTGCATTGAAAAGGGGCATGCTGGTCTTTGCATTGAAAGGGGGTACCCTGGTCTCTGCATTGAAAAGGGGCACGCTGGTCTCTGCATTGAAAAGGGGCACGCTGGTCTCTGCATTGAAAAGGGGCATGCTGGTCTCTGCATTGAAAAGGGGCACGCTGGTCTTTGCATTGAAAGGGGGTACGCTGGTCACTGCATTGAAAAGGGGTACCCTGGTCTCTGCATTGAAAAGGGGCACGCTGGTCTTTGCATTGAAAGGGGGTACCCTGGTCTCTGCATTGAAAAGGGGCACGCTGGTCTTTGCATTGAAAGGGGGCACGCTGGTCACTGCATTGAAAGGGGGCACGCTGGCCTCTGCATTGAAAGGGGGCACGCTGGTCACTGCATTGAAAGGGGGCACGCTGGCCTCTGCATTGAAAGGGGGCACGCTGGCCTCTGCATTGAAAGGGGGCACGCTGGTCTCTGCATTGAAAGGGGGTACGCTGGTCTCTGCATTGAAAGGGGGTACGCTGGTCTCTGCATTGAAAGGGGGCACGCTGGTCTCTGCATTGAAGGGGGCACGCTGGTCACTGTGCTTTGAAAGGGGGTACGCTGGTCACTGTGCATTGAAAGGGGGTACGCTGGTCACTGTATACCTTAATTACTGAAGGCCCCTTTCACACTTTTGTGACCTCAAAGTCACACAATTTGTTTACAGAGTTTTTTGCCGCAAAGCAATACCTATTACATTTTTCTGTTTGCGCCACCCCAAAAATTTTGAGCACCAGCCACCACTACCAGGCTGTGTCCAGAAGGATTTATTTATTAGATAGCACGCTGCATGGCTCTGGGCCACCACCAGACCAAACACTGCTTGATGGGCCTACTTTAGGCCTGATTCACATGTATGCAGATTGGGGGCCCACATTTTCAAAGGCACAGCATCCTATTCATTTGAATGAGCTGCTTTCCCACAGAAAAAAAAGGTGCATGCAGCATTTCAAAATTTTAGTGGCATCATGCGACTTACCTGCAGTTCCTTCACTGGCAAGTTTGCTGTATTTTTAGGTATGTGGGCCATGCATTTAAAAACACAGTGCATTTGCGTTAACTGTGTCATGCAAACGCACTGTGTTTTTAAATGCATGGCCCACATACCTAAAAACGCAGAAAGCTTGCCAGTGCAGGAACTGCAAGTAAGTCGCATGGTGCAAAAGCAGGATGGATTTCAAGGCCCCTGAAATTTTAAAATGCTGCATGCACCTTTTTTCTACGGGAAACGCAGGCATAGCAGCCCATTCAAATGAATAGGATGCTGTGCTCTTCTAAAATGTGGGCCGCCAACCCACATACATGTAAATCAGGCCTAAAGCAGTAGTAAAGTCATTTACAAATAAAAAAACTGGTCCTCCTGCAGGTTTAAGTCATCCCGCACTAGTATACACATTGATGTGAAAATGGCTGCAATGTAATGGGGTGTTGGGATGTGTAAAGGGGCACTATGACGTGAAAATGGTTGCAATGTAATGGGGTGCTGTGATGTGATGAGGGATACTGTAATTTTTAAAGGGGCACTGTGACGTGAAAAATTGGACTGTTATGGAATGACATAGTATTACTACAATAAAATGTGTGGTGTGTACAAGATGTGAAGTTTTGTCATGTTATTTTTTTTTTTTTGGGGGGGGGGGGGCGCCGGGAGGGAGTCTCGCCCGGGGAGCAATTTAATGTAGAACCGCCACTGTACAGATCTTTATATTTGAGATATGGTGTATTGGGAACCTAAGGGAACATCTGCAGACCAGGGGCTAGGGGTGAATGTTATTGTCACCAGCATAATGACATAATCATATGACAGAATTTTTTTTACATAAAGAAGAATCCTCTCTCACTCATGCTTTCATTCTAACAAGTTCAAATGAAACAACATTTAGAAGAAATTAAATATAGCATATGGCTTCTTATTTCAAATGCAGAGCATTTAGCTGGATAGGCTCTTGCCCCTACATCATTTCCTACGAATCCTTTATAAGGTGAATTTTATTATAGCTCTAATTGCATATGTTGCAGCCTGCCAGCCTTTAGATGTGGTGACTGCAGTAGTTTCCTTTTTGCAGACTTTTTTCCCCTTTATTTTTACCTGGTGATCTTGCCTATATACACTTAAACCGGCCATAGATGGATTGAAATTTGGACAGTTTAGTAGAAACCAGCTGAATTTCAATCCATGTATGGGCAGGCTGGTTGTACTGAAGATCAGTCTTTTGATCAACTTCAGTACAACCAGCCTGTCTGCTTTATTTTGTGGCTTGCTATAGTCACACGCAGTGATCATTGTATTCTGTCAGCTGGGAAACCTCCCACTGTCAGAATCCAATTGAGTAGCAATTGGGATTGTGACTGTTGATGGGGGAATCGAGCAATTTTCTTTTCTTCAACCTGTAGTTGGCCTGTCCTTGGGTGACAATGCAAACTTACTGCACTATATCTATGGAGGAGCAGTATTGTCACCCTAGGTTGCGCTTCTGACTTGGACCTTCCTCTCTGCTCATCTCTATTACACAGATGAGCGTTCCTTTGTAGTTCACAGCAGATAACTGAGAAAGCTAAAAACATCTACTTAGATTTTGGTTTAGGCCACAGAAAAATACATGGACTCAGTGGGTTTGATTTACTAAAGGAGTAGAACACGTTTACTTTACAAAGTGAATTTTCACTTTTGAAGGGAATGAAACATCGCTTTATAAAATATACCCACTCACATGCAAACAGAAATTTTAAAAAATAAATTTTTTCTTGTGCATGACTGGATGATTGAAGTCAGCAAATCTTCAACACTTACAGAAAGCTGAGTAAAATTAACCTTGCATAATAAAATTTCACTTTACCACTTTACCACTAAGCCTATTTTTGACTCTTTTTGTTTACAAGTTTAAATCAGTATTTTTTGCTAGAAAACTACTTAAAACCCCCAAACATTATATATATATATATATATATATATATATATATATATATATATATTTTAGCAAAGACTCTAAGGAATAAAATGGCGGTCATTGCAATATTTTTTGTCACGCAGTATTTGCGCAGCGGTCTTTCAAACGCCATTTTTTTTAAAAAATTATGAAAAATCACATTTCACTGCATTTAAAAAAAAAACGAAACAGTAAAGTTAGCCTATTTTTTTTGTATATTGTGAAAGATGATGTCACGCTGAGTAAATAGATACCCAACATGTTAGGGATCAAAATTGCGCACACCCGCGGAATGGTGACAAACTATGGTGAATAAAAATCTCCATAGGCGGCGCTTTCAAATTTTTTAACGGTTACCAGTTTAGAGTTAGAGTGTAGCTCTCTTTTTTTATCGCGGCGATACCTCACATGTGTGGTTTGAACAGCGATTTCATTTGCGGCGTGACTTCCATATACGTTTTCTTTCTTTTACATTTTTTTTTTCCTATTTATGTTATTTTTTTTTTTAATTTTAACACAGGTTTTTTAAATGTAAACATCCCTTGTGACAGCAATATGCAGTGACAGGTACTCTTTATGGAGGGATCGAGGGTCTAAAAGACCCTAGACCCCTCCACTACACTTCCATGTATTCAAAACGCCGAAAACGACATTTTTGAATATACTCACTTTTTGAATCTGTCGCCTTTAGCAGCAGAGTAACCCAGACGTGACGTCATGGACGCTGCCCCCGAGTTACGTCATCGGAGACCCGATCAAAGCCGCTTCCGGCTTTGATCGGGACTCCATCCAGCTGGCGGACGTGCTGGCTGGGTGCCCGGGTTTCCCAGTGGGACGGGAGTCCCGGGCAAAGCCGCGGAAGGCGGCGGGAGGGGGAGGGACCTCCCCTCCCACTCGCTGGGGTAACGATCGAGCGGCTCCCAAGCCACATCAGTCATTACCGTTGGAAAGCCAACCGCCGGCTCTAAAAAATGGTACCAGGAGGATGCCTCTAGCTAGAGGCATCACCCCGGTACAACCACGCAAAGTCAGCCGACATAGGTCTACGTGGCTAGACGTAAAGTGGTTAAGTGAACAGCTATTTCTTCTGTACTTGTGGACAATATATTTAGCCTTAAAAAATAATGCACATGTATAGATTGAACGTTGTAATATATTCAATTTTTGTTCTTGGGTTTAAAAAGATTCTAACAAATTTATAGTAATTTGCAAAAGCTTGTAAAAACAACTCTTCAAACCTCTATAGGACTAATGGCATTAGAAGAAAAAAAAACAATCAAATGCATTAGGCCAGAAACAGATGCACTGGGCCAGAAACAGGATATCTCAGGTAGTTGGCACTCACAATCTGTGAGCACTTCCCTTTCTTAAGAGCTGAGTTCCACTGAACCCACCCATTGGATGGGTCGATGGTAGATGAAGTCTAGAGAGCTCTTTCCTTTTTAGGTGTCAGACCCTCTCTATTATCTATTTTGGCATTCCAGGAACTGCTAAGGAGGAATACTAGTTTTCAGATAATTTTCCTTCAAAGCATTCAAAGGGAGGAATGAGATTTTATTTGTCTGGGGAGTATTAATTCTTACCCTGGCTATTTTGCTTAGAATCTTATTCCACATTATTATCAGGCAGATCAACTTTTCAACAAGATCAACTAAGAACAACTTTTCTTTTCGTGGAGAGGGGGCCAGATGATTTTATTCCTTATTGAGGAGGTCAAAGAATGCAGCAGGCCTGGACCTTTTGAACATCCATCCACATTATATCATAAAGCTAATGCTTATCATGAACAGGAATGTGAAGGGAAAATGATACACTGTAGATTCCTTTAAAAAAAAAAGTGCTGGTGGGCCATAATCTGGCACATGTCCCCTGGCTTCTGAAACACTCTAAGAGGTCTTTCAAATTTTTCTGCACCTTTATCACTTGCCATTCTGCAGGTGGGGGATCTTTTGAATAAATATAGAACCCGAATGCCATTTACATCAATCTTAATGCCATTAGATGGGTTTCTAATGTTTGCCCCTAGAGAACAATTAGCCTGTTATAGGGGATAGAAGAGCATAGGGAGGTCCGGTGCTTCCACTTCCTTGAGGGTTCTCACTTGAAAACATTGATATTTCTCCAAAGGGAATAGTGCCTCTCTCCACAATTAGGCCCTTCTGGAAGGAAGTGAGGGATCTAATTTTACAAGCCATCTCACAAAGTATGCCAAATGACCCATGTTACTTCTATGTCTATTGGATCATATGAAATATCCCCCTTTTGCCGCATTTGTTATATTCTGTGAAAACGTTAATACTGTTCCTTTGGGAAAAAAACTAGAGCTCTCACAGCAAAGAGCTGTCTTACTAGTGTACAGACCTCTATGAAAGCTGAGAAATGGATACATACTGTGAATGATAGATATAAACACTTCTACAAGTCCTGGGCTACTTGGATTGATTTTGCTACCTCTGCGGCATACAAAAGCATACAAAATGTTGCAGTCTGAAAAAAAAGAAAAATGTTGCAAAGTCTGCAGCATAAAAAATGTTGAGTAACTGAGTGCAGATACTATTGACTACTTGTGATGGTTTTCTGTTTACATGCATTAAGATTAGAGGAGCGCTGATGACAGACAACCTTCCTATATTTCTACTATGTGTCTTTTTCTTTGTTTATATCTCCCCTATTTCTCTAGTCACCACAATGTATTTGATGAATAACATTATTCCTAGCTAAAAATATTTTGTTCATTTTTCTACATTTTTTACAATTTGTTCAATAAAATTTCAGATTGAAAAAAAAAAAAATTGGTGGGGTGTTAGCATGCAGTAGCAGCATAGTGATAGCAGTGGGCAATTTTGTGGACATTTTCTTGCTTTATTCAATAGGAAGGGATGAAGTGTACTGTAACCACTCAGAAAAAAATGCGAGTATGTATTCTAGCAGATGAATATATTGTAGGAAATACCCTTAGCTATTTCGCTTAAAATCAATAACTATGTGATACAAGCAACACAAATACTTTTTCATTTAAACTCATTTTTGTAAATAACTATTATGTCACAATATTTTTCTTCAATATAAAATCAAGCAATGGATTTATACTTATTTAGGTTGTTAAATATTATTAATACTGTTTGTATGTTTTACTGCTAGTAGAAAACAAATAGCAATTAGCCACAGGCTATATAGATGAGGTTGTAGTTCCAAATTCTGTTTTTATCTTCATTGTCAAATAATCAGAATCTAAAACCTCCTAGATGGCATGTATGGTTAACATATTTCACCCCCCCCCCCCCTCCTTTCCAGGTACCGGTAAGACATAGGTAGGCAATCTGCTACATCTTGCGCATTATAATATAAGACAGAGGTCAGCTGATGAACAGGGCCTCTATAAAAGCACAGGGAATCCTACTGTGGAGCAGGTCAGAGGCAGAGGAAAGTGTAGCGAGTGCTCTGACTGCCAGAAAGCTGGGTACTGCTTAAATACTCAGCTGAGTTAAAGAAGCTTTTGTGACCTTGTAAGATAATGGGATATGCTAATGAAGTCTGTGAACAACTAATGAAACCAAGAATATGTAGGGCACCCTAAACCTTTCTTCACTAGACGAATAGAATTTTTTACATTGCTGCTTTGTTTTGAACCTCTGTTACTGTTAAAGTTTAGCTATTGTTAAAAATGAAACATTTACTAATATTTGCTTTTATCCCAGTGAAATATCGCAGTCCTTAACCACTTTCTTACCACCCGCCGCAGATTTACTGCGGCAAGGTGGCACGGTTGCACGAATCGACCCGGCAGTGATCGGATACGTTTAATATAAATAAAGGCTTATTGAGATTTGTTTTTACCAAAGACATGTAGCTAAAGACATTTTGGCCTAAATGTGCAAAAAAAATTTAGTCTATTGGATACTTTTTATAAGAAAATGTAGAAAATGTAATTTTTTCACGAAATCTTCAGTCTTTTTTTAGTTTTTGTATCGCAAAAAATAAAAATCCTAGTGGTGATCAAATGCCACCAAAATAAATCTCTATTTGTGTGAAAAAAAAGAACATTAATTTTGTTTGGGTACAGCATTGCATGACCACGCAATTACCAGGTAAATTCCCGCAGTGCCAAATTGCAAAATAATGGCCTAGTTATTAGGCGGGTAAAACCTTCTGGTCCTTAAGTGGGTAAGGTGGACTGTAGACGTTTTATTAAGCTATAATGACAAAGTCCTCTCACACTTCATAATTGCCCAAGGACTCAATTTCTCATCACTTCTGCACTCTGCTAGTGTCCATACATAGCGGCTTGTGGTTTTCCAGTGACTAATGAAGTCCACAAGGTGGCTGCCCATGCCAATATGGACGTCCCATTATGGTTAACAGTTGGCAACAGATGGTTTAGATGCATCCTTTGATTTTTATAAATCAAAATGAATCTGGATATAGGGGAAAGATACGTAACTCACCAGACTATATTACTTTTTTCTATTACTCAGGTGCTCAGGGTTTGTCCTTTTGCATCCCAAATGTTTACAATTAAAGGTAGATATAAAAGGCAAATGCAACTGTGTATTAATTAACCACTTGAGCCCTGGAAGGCTTTACCCCCTTAATGACCAGGCCATTTTTTGCGATATGGCACAGCGTTGCTTTAACTGACCATTGCGCGATCTTGCGACGCTGTACCCAAAAAAAATTGATGTCCATTTTTTACCACAAATAGAGCTTTCTTTTGGTGGTATTTGATGACTTCTGTGGATTTTCTTTTTTGTGCTATGATCAAAAAAATAGCGACAATTTAAATATATATATATATATATATATATATATATATATATATATATATATATATATATATTTTTTTTTTTTTTTTTTTCTGCTACAAACATACCCAATAAAAAAATAAAAAAAAACAAATTTCTTCACAAATTTAGGCCAATGTATATGTATTCTGCTACATATTTTTGGTTAAAAAAATCCCAATAAGCGTATATTGACTGACTTGCACAAAAGTTTTATCATCTACAAATGATGGGATATTTTTATAGAACTTTTTTTTAATTTTTTTTTACTAGTAATGGTGGCAATCATGAACTGTTACTGTACTAATTACACTGGGAGGGAAGGGGTTAACATCAGGGGTGATCAAAGGGTTAAATGTGTTCCCTGGGAGTGTTTTCTAACTGTGTGGGAGATTATCTGACTGGGAAAAGACAGAGATCCGTGTTCCTGCTTAGAAGAAACACAAGATCTCTGTCTTCCTCCCTCTCAGAAGGGTGATCCGCCTTGTTTACGTAGGCAAACCTCCATTCTGCGTCTCTTGGGAACAATCGAGGTGGCCGGTGGACATCGGGCCTGCCGGACCCACTGATTGGCTACCCCTCTAGCCAATCAGCACATGATCATGCCACCAGCGGCATGTGCACGCCCTCTGGAGCCCCTGCACACAAAATGATATACAGATAATTTTGCAAAGGGGAGCCAACTTGCCGCACTAAAAGTATGTTAGGTGGTTGGCAAGTAGTTAATAAATCATTCACATTTTTTTTTTTTTATCTATATACTAGCAGCAATACCTGATTCGGGTCCGGTATCAGTCTCTTGCAGTCCCCCATACAGCAGAGATCAGACTGGGAGAGAGTGAAAAAGTACAAGGAATCAAACAATTATGTGTAAGGAGCATTTATTCATCAGAATTTACAGCAGAGGGTGAGTCAAAAACATAGCACTACATCCCAAATTTTTAATAAGAAGATTCCATACAATTGAAAAAGGGTGGAACTGTTAAGGTGCTGTTAAACACATACAAATTATTACAATAAAATCCGGCTTTATTACTCAAAACGAATGCAACATTTTTATGTGCAAATTTAAAACCGTGATAATGGACAATGAACGATAATACACTTATAATACATTTAGGCTACTTTTTATACTGCTCTGTTGCAAAAATGTGGTAAAAACGCATACACATTTTTGCTGAATTTCCAGTGCATTTTTGCACCTGTGAAAAAAGGACATGTGACTCACAAAATGCATCAAAAACGCAACCGTGGGTGATTTTTTTATGTGTTTTCCATTCATTTCAATGAGAAGGTGCATTTTTTTTTTTTTTTTACTGCACCAAAAATGCAGTAAGCACAACTGACCAGGGTGAAGTGTTCCATAGGATTTAATTATTATGTTTTTTTCTTATGGTTTTTCCCATGTGAAAACGGACAAAAACCTGATCAGTGTGAAAGCAGCCTTATTCATAAGCAGACTCCAGGTAAGAAACTTCACCTATCTATTGTAAAATGATAAACAGTTTTACTTTTGTGGTTTTTACTTATTTCGCTCTTTTGCTTCTTCAGGAAACCACAATGTTTAATAGAATTGGGACATAATTAGAAATCATGCCATACATTATTTCAGCATCCATATTACCACCAATGCTTTGTGTGTACAATAATAAGAGGGAAGAAACATGTCCTCTTTAAACTCGTGTACACCTCCAAAAGCCCCCGTACCCCCATAGGAGAGAACCCCCCGAGATTGAATGCTCCAGTCAAACCAAGACGGTGGAGTAAACTGTGGACCACAGGAGGAGACAAGGAAGTGTGTAATAAGTTTTTTACTTGCTAAAATTAATAAAGAAAATCAATCACAAGGAGGTGCCTTAGTACCAGCCAAATAAGCACACAGATAAAATGAGATAAAATTCAAGCTAGACTGGTAATCCCTTAGAGCTGTCAAGCGATAACAGGTTTACAATCACTTTGGTATTATGCCTAGTACACACGTCCTTTTTTTTTTTTTTTTTTGTTCAACCCAGCTGGCAGAGAGATTGGTGTACTAACACAAGTGATGTTAGTACAGCCATCTACCCCACTGTACTATTATGCAGAGGCGGCTCTAGGCTTTGTGAGGCCTTAGGCAAAATTTAGACACAAGCTGTGGCTTGTGTGAGTGGAACGTGTACTGTGGCAATCACATGGGATGAATAGGAGAGGGATTGGACTGGGAACCATGGGGTAGGCGAGGGATGGGTAGAGGAGAACTGAAGGATCATGGTCTGGAAAGAAAGAAAGAAAGAAAGAAAGAAAGAAAGAAAGAAAGAAAGAAAGAAAGAAAGAAAGAAAGAAAGAAAGAAAGAAAGAAAGAAAGAAAGAAAGAAAGAAAGAAAGAAAGAAGGGAGGGAGAAAGAGAGAAAGGAAGGAAGAAATAAAGAAGGAAAGAAAGAAAGAAAGAGGGGAGGGAGAAAGAAAGAAAGAAAGAAAGAAAGAAAGAAAGAAAGAAAGAAAGAAAGAAAGAAAGAAAGAAAGAAAGAAAGAAAGAAAGAAAGAAAGAAAGAAAGAAAAGAAAGAAGGGAGGGAGAATGAGAGAAAGAAAGAAAGAAAGAAAGAAAGAAAGAAAGAAAGAAAGAAAGAAAGAAAGAAAGAAAGAAAGAAAGAAAGAAAGAAAGAAAGAAAGAGGGGAGGGAGAAAGAAAGAAAGAAAGAAAGAAAGAAAGAAAGAAGGGAGGGAGGGAGAAAGAGGGGAAGGGAGAAAGAGGGGAGGGGGAGAAAGAGGGGGAGGGAGAAAGAGGGGGAGGGAGAAAGAAAGAAAGAAAGAAAGAAAGAAAGAAAGAAAGAAAGAAAGAAAGAAAGAAAGAAAGAAAGAAAGAAAGAAAGAAAGAAAGAAAGAAAGAAAGAAAGAAAGAAAGAAAGAAAGAAAGAAAGAGGGGAGGGAGAAAGAAAGAAAGAAAGAAAGAAAGAAAGAAAGAAAGAAAGAAAGAAAGAAAGAAAGAAAGACAGAAAGAAAGAAAGAAAGAAAGAAAGAAAGAAAGAAAAGAAAGAGGGGAGGGAGAATGAAAGAATAAAGGAATTGACAGAGAAAGAAATATAAAGAGAAAGGAATGGACAGAGAAAGAGACAAAAAGAGAAAGAAAGAAAGGAATAAATGGAGAGAGATGGAAGAAGGGTGCCCCTTACATTAGAGTACTCACTGGGAGGCAGACGAGAGAAGGGAGTAGATGGATGGATGGATGGAGTGGATGGATGGATGGAGTGGATGGACTGCTGGCTGCTGGCTGCCTCTTGGACAGGACAGGCCTTGTGGTCAGTCACACTCGCTCTCTCCAGCCCTTACCTTTTTCTATCGTCTACTCTTCTCTTCTTCTCCTCATGGTACCGAAGCCGGGAGAATGCAGGGGAGGGGTTACGTGACATCATGTCGTGACGTCATCGCCCATGATTGGTCGAATGCAGGAGCAAGAGGAGGAGACTCACTCACAGTTCAGCAGCAAAGAAGAAACCAATGTGAGTGCGGGGCCTGGCTGGAGTTATATGCTGTATATTAGTAGCGCCGGCAATGTTGCGGTCTTGTGGATGCGGCCGCCCGCGACCTGGCGTGTCGCAACTGAGTGGCAAGGCAAGGTCAAGGTGAAGGTTACTACTAATTCTCATCATGATCTCATCATAAAAAAATAAAAAATATTGGGAAGGATGCAAGGCCCCTTTAAGTGCGAGGCCTTCGGCGGCCGCCTTACTCGCCTAATTAGAGAGCCGCCTCTGCTATTATGTTTTGGCAGGGGCCCACCACCAGAAGACACATGTCCATTTGACAAAATCCAGTTGGGAGATTGTGCACTTAAAAGGAGACTCATCTTCTACAATTTAAGCCACTCAATTAAATCGAGCAAATTCAAATACTCTTTCAATAAAAGGAGGATAGTTCCCCAATGGGATGGCCATGATAAAAAGAAAGAAAGAAAGCTCAACTGCAGTATTATAATGTTACCCCTATTTAGAGACAAGAAAGTGAAAGTAAACTCACATGTAAAAAGCAGATACATTAGGCTCAGGTGTCCCTCGGCCCTAATAAAATGGCCACAAAGTAGTTTCTGTTTTCACTCCTCCCATCCCGGTGAAGTGTGACATAATTTCTGAGATGTATGTGCAGCCACTCGGATGCCACTAGGTAACCACTGGCAGATTCTTGGTCAAATAACCAGGCTCAACCACTTAGCAATTAGAGATGTTAAGACTGATCTAGGAGGGAGGAGTAGACGTCCTTTCATGTGTAACCATCAGTGCGACACCTAGGGTGAGAAAGGAAAGTGCAAGCCCCAGAAGTATGAAGGCAGAGTCTCAGTGACACGGCTGCCTAAGCTCACCACCTGGGAGGCTCACTACCAAAGGAGCATAAAATGTTTCAAGGAGGAGAACCCCAGGTGACACTGGAAGGCAGTAGCCTCTCCCCCAGGCTGTGCAGAGCCAAAAAAGAGGCATCTGGTGAACCAAAATGGTCACCAAGCAGTCTCTTCATATACTACTCCCATCCCGGTGGCTTGTGACATAATTTCTGAGATGTATGCACAGCCATTCGGATGTCACTAGGTAACTATAGGCAGATCCTTTGCAAATAACCAGGCTCAACCACTTAGCAATGAGAGATTTTAAAACTGATCTAGGAGGGAGGGGTAGACATCCTTCCATATGTAATCATCGGTGCGCCATCTAATGGTGAGAAAGGAAACTGCAAGCTCTAGAACAGGGGTGGGGAACCTTTTTTCTGCCGAGGGCCATTTGGGTATTTTTAAAATCATTTAGGGGCCGTACAAAATTATCAACTTAAAAATGTGCCTGTTATATTTGGTCAAACATTTAATTAACTCACCCCTAATGTGATGGCTGCAACTGCTTCTCTTTGCTGAGGGGTGTGATGTTAACTGGTATTGATGATGTTGCTACTGGCAACTGGTTTCCAGGTTTGCCCCCCTTAATGCAGAGTTATTAGTGCCCCCATCAATGCAGAGTGATTAGTGCCCCTATCAATGCAGAGTGATGAGTGCCCTCATCAATGCAGAGGGATGAGTGCCTCCATCAATGCAGAGGGATGAGTTCCCCAATCAATGCAGAGTGATTAGTGCCCCAATCAATGCAGAGTGATTAGTGCCCCCCTTAATGCAGAGTTATTAGTGCCCCCCATCAATGCAGAGTGATTAGTGCCCCCATCAATGCAGAGTGATTAGCGCCCCCATCAATGCAGAGTGATTAGTGCCCCAATCAATGCAGAATAATTAGTGCCCCCCATCAATGCAGAGTGATTAGTGCCCCCCTAATGCAGAGGGATTAGTGCCCCCATCAATGCAGAGTGATTAGCTCCCTCCATCAATGCAGAGTGATTAGTGCCCCAATCAATGCAGAATGATTAGTGCCCCCCATCAATGCAGAGTGATTGTAGCCCCAATCAATGCCGAATGATTAGTGCCCCCCATCAATGCAGAGTGATTGTTGCCTCAATCAATGCAGAATGATTAGTGCTCCCCATCAATGCAGAGTGATTAGTGCCCCAATCAATATAGAATGATTAGTGCCCCCATCAATGCAGAATGATTAGTGCCCCCCATCAATGCAGAGTGATTAGTGCCCCCCATCAATGCAGAGTGATTAGTGCCCCCATCAATGCAGAGTGATTAGTGCCCCCATCAATGCAGAGTGATTAGTGCTCCCCTTAATGCAGTGTTATTAGTGCCCCCCATCAATGCAGAGTGATTAGTGCCCCCATCAATGCAGAGTGATTAGTGCCCCAATCAATGCAGAATGATAAGTGCCCCCCATCAATGCAGAGTGATTAGTGCCCCCATCAATGCAGAGTGATTATTGCCCCCCTTAATGCAGAGGGATGAGTGCCCCCATCAATGCAGAGTGATTAGCGCCATCCATCAATACAGAGTGATTAGAGCCCCAATCAATGCAGAATGATTAGTGTCCCCCATCAATTCAGAGTGATTGTTGCCCCAATCAACACAGAATGATTAGTGCCCCCCATCAATGCAGAGTGATTAGTGCCCCAATTAAAACAGAATGATTAGTGCCCCCCCCATCAATGCAGAGTGATTAGTGCCCTGATCAATGCAGAATGATTAGTGCCCCCATCAATGCAGAATGATTAGTGCCCCCCATCAATGCAGAGTGATTAGTGCCCCCCATCAATGCAGAGTTATTAGCGCCCCCATTAATGCAGAGTGATTAGTGCCCCCATCAATGCAGAGTGATTAGTGCCCCCATCAATGCAGAGTGATTAGTGCCCCCATCAATGCAGAGTGATTAGTGCCCTCCAGCAATGCAGAGCGCATGGGGATTAGAGCGCCTCCTGATTACACACAGAGCAGGGTTCTTCTACTTTCCCGGCGCGGGCGCTCTCATACGAAGTCATGCCCCCTGGACCGACTCCTATGATAGACGTCACCACTGTGCTGTCTATCATAGGTAGGAGGCGTGACTTTGTATGACAGCGGCCGTGCCAGGTAAGCAGAGGAACCCGCTCTGTGTGTAATCAGGAGGCGCTCCCCCTCCCCTTCCCCTCCGGAGGCAGCCCAATGGCAGCTAGAAGCTGAGCATTTGACCTACATGAAATCCAGCTACAGGCACAGGCCTAAAAGGTGAGGCTCAGGGCATTTTTGTCTGCCTCTTGCCTGGCTACCAGAGATGCATGAGCAACACAAAGATGTCTAAAGATAAAGCAGCCTGCGTTGTTCCAGCTAGCTGGGACAGTGTTCATGAGAGTGATCACCATCAAAAGTGATTTAATGGCCATTGGGTTAATAGAGCTTGAACACTATAGTAGGCCCCATTGCCACCTGCTTTATCTTACATTACAAGGGTATAAACCTTAGTTCCTGCTGTTATTGCTGTGTTAGTGTTGTTCCCTTTTTGCTCACCTAGTGTGTTCTGGCAGTGCCATTTCACAGGCACCTAGGGTAAAAAAACATCCTTGTTGCATCTACTGTACAATTCAGTATTTTGAATCGGGTTAACCTGTCATTGTTGCATCTGTTTAAACTGAATTTCTCCCATAGGGCTTATTCCTGCCCAAATAAAGCCCACCACATCACTAAAGGTGTGTTGATGAATTGTTGTCCAGTTAGGGTGGGTCACCACTGGGAACAACAGGAGTACCCAACAATCCAGCTCCTCCTTAGAGAGTTACTGCTGCATAGCATTCACACTTCCCTGCCTACATGCATTGTTTTCAGTTGGGTTGATTTACTAAGAGCAAAAAGGCTGTTATCTTTGCAAGGGAATTTGCACTTGGCAATGGGATTTTCTCTTAATGAATGTGGTGAAGCTTTGCTGACTTCCATCCTCCTATCACCTGTAATACAAGCAAAAATAATGTTTTTATTTCCCTTGTTGGGTATTATTAGCAAAATGAATGTTTACCAAGTTCACTAAGCTAAAAGAAAATCCCATTGCAAAGAGCAAATTCCCTATTTGCTGTTGGTAAAACAACCAATTAGTCAGCTGAGTCAAATATTTGTATTGTGAGAAGAAGTAATAAAACACAACCATTGTTTAGAATAGGGGTGTCCAATTTTTGACTTTCCTGTTTTTGATAAACGAACACATCTATATCTGCTTTTATGGATGTAGTAGCAATTCTCAATACATTTTTAAGGTGCTCATCAGAAATTTTGGTTCTAATTTTGCCCTTCATGTGCTTAATCCTAGAAAATAGTTGCAAACAAATACAGGTACTGCCAAAAACTGATCACATGAATAAGGCATGATTGTAAAGAGTGGTATATTTTTCTTTGGGCAGATAAAACTTATTAACCACTTCCATACCCGGCCTATTCTGGCACTCCTCTCCTAAATGTAAAAATAATCATTATTTTGCAGAAAATTATTCAGAACCCCAAACATTATAAATGTTTTTTTAGCAGAGACCCTAGAGAATAAAATGGCAGTTTTTTCAATTTTTTATGTCACATGGTATTTGTGCATACATTTTTCAAACACGTTTTCTTTTTTGAAAAAAAAAAAGGTTACATAAATAAAAAAATAAAAATAAAACCCTAAAGTTAGCCAAATTTCTTTGTATAATGTTAAAGATGATGTTACACCGAGTAAATAGATACCTAACATGTCATGCTTTAAAATTTCGCACACTCATGGAATGGCGCCAAACTTCGATACTTAAAAGTCTCCATAGGCGACGCTTTAAAAATTGTTACAGGTTACCAGTTTAGAGTTACCTAGGAGGTCTTGGGCTAGAATTGTTGCTCTCACTCTAAAATTTGCAGTGATACCTCACATGTGTGGTTTGAACGCCATTTACATATGTGTACGCGACAAACGTGTGTGTTCGCTTCTGCATGCGAGTACGTGGGGACGGGGGGCCCTGTAAAACTCTTTTTTATTGTTTATTTTTTATATATATTTTTACACTTTCCCTTTACATTTTTTTTTGTATCACTTTTATTATTTACAAGAAATGTCCACATCACTCCTCTAGGTTAAAAAAAAAAAAAGAAAACACATAGGACGTTTTTCTTGACTCAACGACGGAACATCATTCGCTTTGCATTAAAATCTTCCATATGTACTCGCATCCAAGAATCAAATTACAAACTGCTAACCCACTGGTACTATACCCCGATGCGACTTCGGCGCATCTTCCCGGGGACATCGGATAAATGCTGGCGTTGCAATCGCTCGCAAGACACATTGCTTCATATCTTCTGGAGCTGCCCTGTCCTACGTGGCTTTTGGGATGAGGTTAGTAGGATAACCCAAATGATGATGGACTTTACCCTCCCGGCTGACCCCGCTTTCTTTCTGTTGCATTGCTCGACCATCCCACCAAAGCAATATAAACACTCTGTCATACGCCACTTGCTGAATGCGGCTAAATCCTGCATAAGTCTTCGCTGGAAAGATACCACTCCCCCCCTCTGTTTCGCTTTGGTTACGGAAGGTAAAATTGATAAACGACCTAGAAGATTTGGTGCTGACCTCGCAGGGTAGAAGGGAGCGTTATTCCAAAACTTGGAGCTGCTGGAACATGTTCATTTTCTCGGATGAGGGCCAGGCCCTGAGTGCTAGTGCAGACTCTTAAGTGCTCTGGGGCCACTTCGCCCGCACGGGGCCCCCTACCTCTCGTCCTCGCCCGCCCTCCCCTTGCCTCTTCCTACCCACCTCCGCGCTTTTCCCTTACTGCCCCCTCTCTGCTCTCCCCCCTTCTTTCTGCTTCCTCCCTGTTCCATTCTCCTCCCGCTTTCCCACATCATCTCCACAAATTTTGAAAATATCCTGATTTTCTCTGAGTACAGTTACTCCTTTTGTATACCTCTTTTTTATGTTTTTCTCCTTTTTTATATCGCATACCTGCGTTGAAATCCACTTATGGTAGCCTACACGTTCAGATACAGTCCTGTATTACATTGCTGAAGTCTAAGTCTTTCTCTTTTTTGCCGACTCCTACCTTGCCCTGAGTCTCTACATGTTATTATGTCCCTTTTAGCTGCTCCACAAAGGTTATCTTGTGTACCTCAGGGATTGTACTGATGTAATGCGTATACGATGTCACTGAGTTTCATGTTTTGTACTTTCTGCTTAAATAAAAATTTGAAAAAAAAAAAAAAGAAAACAATCTCAGCCTTTCCAGCCAAGATAACAACAGTATTTACAAATGCCAGGCTGGACGTGTCCTTATAACGTCGCGCCCATAACGTCGCGCCCAGGCATCCGAGAGTCATAGAGACTGCTGGGGACCATCTGGTCCTCTATATTGCATTCCTACTCCGGCTCACCGATCGTACAGGCAAGCCGGTAGAAGCCCCTGTAGCTGCAGGCATTATTCAGATATCTCAACTCAAAGTCCAGGACATCATATAACGTCCTTGGGCTGGAAGTTGTTAAAGTCCAATAGGAGACACTGTCAATTTTTTCTTCAGCCGCATGTGTTCACTAAGTGTAAAAGCATTTTTACAAAACAATTAAAAAAAAAATCGACATTTTTAAGTAAGTTTACAATTTTGTGTTGGGCGCATTCATAGCCATCTTGGGCTGCATGCTTCTCATGGGCCACATGTTGGACACCCCTGGTGTAGTACTTTGAAGCAAGAAGCAGATTCTTTGTGTGCAGTAAGAAAATATGGCTGCTTCAATGCACTGTTCAATACATACAGTACATCAGATAAACTACTTCATTAAATGATTCACACTGATGTGTTCACATTAATCTATTAGTCTGACTTATTATACGTACATAAAAAGGACATTGAGAAAGACTATAGATCACTTTATAAATCTGTAAGGCGTACTGGTCCTAGCTGTTTTCCATATATTGTGTCACTATTAAAGGTTAAGATCAAAAATCAACTTCAAAGTAAAAAGGGAAAGATGCAAAGACAACGTCCCAGAACATGGTTATCATGAGATGATAAACTAAAATCTACATGTTTGCACAACCTCTCAGTCCCTGTCCTAGCTGTGACTTCTTCTACATGGCAAATATTTGCACTAGAAAGAGCAAAGTTTATCATTTTAGGTTTAGAAAAAAAGAGAAGTTATAAACTCAACTTTAAAGTGGCTTTTGCCACATTGGAAGAAGGTTTTCTTGCTGGATGCCAGAAGGATATCTGGCTGATAATTAGAAATCATGAGGAATCTCCTTTGTCTTGTGTTGCTATTATTCTCTGCTGAAATAAGGGGATTTGATCTGTACATAGAGGAGTTCCCTGATGTTGCTGTAAGTATTACAATTTTAAATCTTCTCTATATAAACTATAATATATAAACTTCTGCATGCAAGTTCTCAGCCAGATTTAAAAAAAGCAAATGCAATGGTATTTGTTTCCATCAAAGCCATTATTAAGTCTGGTGTGGATAAACAAAAGTGATTGACTATCTGCTTAAGTTATGTGTTAAGCTATGTCAGTCTATTTCAAGTGTTTCTATCTATCATGAGTACATTTTACCTGTCCATATGTGTTATGATGCTGAGCTTTTATATTAAATGATGTTTTTTTTTATTCCAGTAATTTTATAAGTTATTATTTGGTTACAATATTTCACTAACATGCTATGATTAGTTTAGTTTAAATGACCAAAATTACCAGCGTCACACTACATATAGTAGGGGCTCACACTAGCTCAAGAGTCCCCAAACTCTGTAGCTCATCTACCCCTTCAAGGAGTTTCAGATAGTTAATTGACCCTTAATATTTATTACATTAACTTAATTTATTAAATACTACTTTCAATAATAGTACTAGGGATGGTAATTTTTAATTGATAACTTAATATTAGTTAATATTTAAATTTGAAAAATATAACATTTAGCATACCATTGCTACAGAAACTGTTATCATTAACAGGAAGGATACATCTGATAAATCAACAAGGGCACTGATATTTTGTTGGAAATTAGTAAATTTAAATCATATGTCACCATGCTCTTCCAGGTTCAGTCCGTTCTTCTGCTTGGTTAGAATTGCATTTGCGTGGCTAAAACCAGCGTCAACCATGTAGAAACTTGGAAAAACAAAGTAAAAACGGATAAAGCATGGCATACGGTTGAGGGTAATTAGCAACAGTATTTACATTACTCCAGTACTCATGGAGCTCTGTAGATACCTCAAAAGATTCATTGGGCCCATTGGCATTCCATCATTTCTGTCACCAGTATCTCATTGCGCCAATAATAAACCAGTAATGAACGATGTTGTATAGTCAGAATAATTAAATCTTTTTCTGGTAGTATGGGTTACAGAGTATCACTGCTGATTAAAGAGAGCCTGTAAGGATAACTGCAGAACTAGTCACCAGCTAGCCCTAGAGGCTGGCATTATGGCTCTTGGAAGTGGTGCTAGTTTAAGACAAAACACATAATACATGATGGTCAGTGACATACAAGCCCAGGATCTAGACCTGACACTCTCAGTTGGCCTATTGCAGGCATCCAGTGCTGGATAGAAATCTTAGCTGTGATTAGTAATAGATATCTTAAAGGGATGATTTAAAGGAATTTTCAGAGCCTAAAAATATTTTCATGTATATATACTGTATATTGGAATGGAAAAAGGAAACAGAATATATAGTGTGGCCATTTATTGACAAACATTTTGCATTCAAAGCCCAGCTCTTTGAAATAATGATCTATTTAAATTCCTCTCCAAAGTTATCACAAGGCAGCGGTATGTTTAAAGTTCCATGAATTGTGAAACATAGCACATTATTGTATACTCCAACAGAAATTACCTATTTAATTATTGTATATTCCAACAGAAATTTCTTATTTCATTATTGTATACTCCAACAGAAATTTCAAACTAGACAACAGCGATCTGTTGTTCTTTACTAATCTCTTACATAAATGCAATCAGTCCTGCCACTAATCATAAAACTGTCTGTCAGTAAAAATTAGCTCAATTTATACCTATCGGAAACAAATTCAAAGTGTAAAATGATATGCCCTTCATAAACAAGAATATTATGCACATATTTTTTACAATGATGTTGTAGTATTGTTGGTATCTTATTTCCAACAAAGCCTCTGTTTGTCCAAATGCAGTAAAGGTTTAAAAAATATTTTGGAGACATCCAGCGGCATTGTGATTGTCATTTCCTATGTTTCAGGTTTTTTTTTATTTATTATAGAATTTGTCTTTAAACACTATAGGTTCGAATGACACTTATGTCTGTAAATGTGATAATTCCAAAAAAAGTACATTTAGGACAGGAAAGGGTGTCAATATATTCTGTTCAATATGAAGTGCTATATAGTTTAGGGAAATAAATCACAGTCATCTGGAAAGGTGTTGTAGGTGAAGTTTACTTTTAGCATTTGCTTGTCTTCTTTGATAGGCATTGCTTTGCCTTGAGAACACTTATTTTGGTTTCTAAAATATATTTATTACTGAGTCTAAGCATTCAAAGAATACAGTAAATGCACCCAGGTTTCAGAAAAAAACTAAGCTTTGAAACAAGCACTCTGATATGGACGACCTCTCGCTTTTGTCATTCTTTAGTGTTTTCCTTTCAGGAGTTTCCGGTAAATGCTAATACCTAAGCATGTTGGTAAAGCCCCTTAAAAGATAAAGCTGCATGTTTTTAAGTAAATATAACATCTCTTCTGGTATATGTTACTATATGCTCTGGATAACCGAAAAGGCCTAACTATAGAATAATGTGTTCTTTTTCTTTTAGGATCTTGGTCAACTCATGGATGAGTTTGAACCCCATATTAAGGAGAGAATAAAGGTAAAATGTAAATGATCTTAGTAAATTACATAAATAATCCTTTATACAGTAGCTTCATATATTTTATATTGTGGAACGTATTTGTGGTTCCTAGCAGCCCCTAGACATAGCACCACATACCGTCTACTTCTACATGTGTCATAACTTTGCCAGTTCTGGCACTCCTAAATTATATCTAAACCCAGGAACAAAAATATTTAAAATATTTAATATATTGCAGCTTACCAGTCCTTACATGGTACTGCAATAGTTTTCTTTTTTCAGGCTAAATTGCAAAAAAATCATGGTTGGTCGTACCAGAATGTCAATTCCCTAGCAACTTCCTAAGCTTTGAGCTAATATATCTATACAATGTTACCAGCCTTTCGAGCTATCTGTGAACTACAAAATACCTCCTTACTATGTAACAGAGATGAAAAGAGAGGAAGATTGTGTAGTCTAAATCTGAAGAGCAGGCTAGGGTGGCAATGACGTTCCTCCATAAATACTCAGCAGTCAGAGTGTTATCATTCTAGCAGTGCTCCAGAGCTTAGTAAATGAGCAGAAGCGCTACTGACTTCTATAATCCAATCATGTGCAAGCAAAAATACTGTTTTTTGCACTTGATTTGGTATTCTTTACAAAGTGAAGCTTTACCTCATTTACTAAACTCTGGAGCAACTGCAGTCTACATGCCTTTAGTAAATCAAACCCAGTGAATAAAGTCATCACTTGATTTACATACTTTTTAAGAGTCAGTGAAATGTATAGAATTGAAGCCATTTGATCAGCAGGCATTACAGCCAAACAGTGAGCATTTTCTGCAGCTGTTATGTTATGGCCTCCATAATTCTCTATTTTGGAGCATTGAAGCACTAGATAATAATAAAAGAAAATTCAATTAAAGTAGAGCACAAGCCAAAACTTTGTATTTTGTTTGGAATAGAGGTGAATAGATACTCTATTTGTTTATAGCTGTCTATATCTCTGTTGGTTAGATTTCCACTCATTTGGAAATTAAGGCAAATATGCAACAAGGACAAAGACAAAAACACATTTTAAGTAGGGTGTGTAAGGTTTATAACTTCTGACAGTGCTTTTGTTGCTGTTTGTGTCCCCCATCCCCATTTGTTGTGTGGGCACCACAGGGTCAGGGTATGAGAACAAAATCCCCATTGGAGTCATAAAAAAAATATAGGCCTGTTGCCTCTTCACCACTCTCTCCAAAACCAAAAATAACATTGTGGCTGGAGTAAAGCATTAAGCATTATTTACATCTGAATTTGAAGGTTAACCAGTTCTGGACCAGAAGGATTTGCCTCCTTAATGACCAGGCCATTTTTTGCAATTTGGCGCTGCGTTACTTTAACGGACAATTGCGTGGTCGTGTGACGCTGTACCTAAATAAAATTGATGTCCTTTTTTTACAACAGCTTTCTTTTGGTGGGATCCTCTGTGCGATTTTTATTTTTTGCGCTATAAACGAGCAAAAAAAGAGCAACAATTCTGAAAAAAAACAATATTTTTTTACTTTCTGCTATATAACATTCCCCCTCCTCCCCCAAAAAAAATGGAAAAATCATTTTTTTTTCATCCTTCTAGGCCAATTTGTTTTCTGCCACATATTTTTGGTAAAAGAAAATCCCAATAAGTGTATTTTGTTTGGTTTGCTCAAAAGTTATCACATCTACAAACTAGGGGAAAGATTTATGTTATTTTTTTTTTTTTTTACTAGTAATGGCAGCGATCTGCGATTTTTAGCAGGACTTCGACCTTGCGGCGGACAGATCAGACCCCTAACTGATATTTTTGACACTTTCGGAGGGACCAGTGACATTACTACAGTAATCAGTGCTAAAAACATGCACTGTTACTGTAATAATGAGACTGTCAGGGAAGGGGTTAACCTAGGGATGATCAAAGGTTTAATTGTGAGCCTAGGGAGTGTTTTCTAACTGTGGGGGGGAGGGACTTGTGAAATGATCACAGAGAACTGTGTTCCTATATAGGAGGATCACAGGTGCTCTGTGAAATTTTCAGAGAGAACAACGGTCTGTTGTGCTTACAACAGTTAACTGGTGTTCTCTCTCAGCAGGGAGTGATCCCGGGTGCCTAGTGGGGGCAGGAGCGCACCACTGGCAGTGCGGGCTCTCCCCCTGGAGCGCTCCCGCAGATCACCATACAGGTACGGTGATTCGCGGAACCGAGCCAGCCTGCCGCAGTATATATGCGGCGGACAGTCGGCAAGTAGTTAAAGTGTATCTCCAACATCCAACAGTTCTCTTAGTTTTGGATAGAATGGGGAAAGGTTAGAACACATGCCAGGCAATACTGCTATCCAGGTCTCTGTTAAGCTGGCCATACACAGTTTTTTTCTTTGTTCACCCAGTGGAATTTCTCCATCCACACAAACAGTTGAATGGAGGAATTTCCCCAACTCGTGAACCCACAGCTGTCAGAATACACTGCTCAGTGGTAGCAGCCACTGATTAAGAAAGGTTTTCCAACATCTCCATTCAACAGAGGTCGATCACACAATCAACTTCTGTTGAGCAGGGATGGCCACACACTGATCCAGCCAAATTTCTATCAATGTATGTACAGCTTTAGGGAGATTTATGGGCCATACACACTATAAGATTTTCTGAAGACTTTTTCCTTTAGATTTACCAAAACCATATAATATGAGGTCAAACCTAAACACTTTCCATTTGTATGCAATCTGGCAGGCCCTTTCACTACATAGAAAAGGTAAATCTGAAGGAAAAAGTCTTCAGAAAATCTTATAGTGTGTATGGCCCTTTACCCTCACTTCCTGTACTGCTGACATTTTACCAGACAGAAAGTGAGGAAAACTCTCCAACAGCAACACAATAGAAGAAAAAAAAATGCCTCTTTTTTTATTAGAGTAAGGAAAGATTTTTCCCTAATTCCTGTCTAGTGTATTTGTTGTCACCCGGACAAAAAGTGAGGCGCAATCACTCTAACGGAGACTCAGACATCCTCTGTTCCAAACTGCAAAAAAACATTTTCTGTCTTGATGTATATTTTATTTAAAACAGTTTTGTCCAAAAAAAAACTTTTTTGTTAATATAATGACTCTCTTCTTTTTGTTAAAGTGATGAGTCTCTCTCTTAACATGTCACCCATAGCTAGGAATAGTGGCAGGGACAAAAAATATTCCTAAAGATCTTCATGAAAATTATTTCAGTAACTAGTTTAGGAGATTGGCAAATTTGTCATTAGCAGCCTTAATGGATCTAAACAGCCATTAAAGAAAAGTTTTACTTTCGGTTTCTTTAATACTCATACTTAAGCCTCGTATACACCACTAGAATGAAAAAAAGCTGACAACTAAGGTCAGAGTCACTGTACTAACAATCTGATGTTAGTACAGTTATCTCCCCTGCTGTGCTATTGTGTTCTGACAGGGGGACGCCCTCGTACCAGATCACTGTGGTCAGCGCTCTCAGCCATTGGCTGGCTGAGAATCGATTGGAAAACCTTTTTTGGTCATAAACCATTTGACAGAAGCCGGCTGAACAGTTGGCTTCTGGCGGACCAGCTGCCGTACACCCTTGCCGAATGTCGGTTCCATTGAACCAGCCGATGCCACCCGACAATCAGGCTGTTGAAGCGTCATGACCGAAAAAGCTTTGCCAACTGAGAGAGCGCTGACCAGAGTGTTCTGGCGGGGGGCATCAGACATCAGATTGTTAGTACAACAGCTCCGACCTGAGCTGTCAGGTTTTTTTTTTCGTTCACTGCACTGGGTTAAACAAAAAAAAAATAGCAGTGTGTACTAGGCTTTAGTCTACTAAGCTTTAGTGCTTAGAGTATCTTTATTGAACATAACAGATTTTGTTTTCAACATTGAAAGCCAATGACATCTAAAAAATAACAATCAATCTGGAAAATAATTTGTGTTAAGGTAAAAAGAATTAAATCTATAGTTACCAAAATTTCAAAAATTAACAATTTCTTAGCCTTTACTTATAGCTTTAGCTGTATAAAAGTCATACAATGATTAAAATGCATATCCAAAAAATCTTACGCAATTTAGAGGACATACTGTGATCTTTACCCTGAAAAACATACTATGAACTCATATTTGCTGATGTGCAAAAAAAAAAAAACTTCTTGCACAATGTCATGTATAGTTGTTCTTGAACTTATGGCACAATGTACATAGTTCTGAGTATTATTGATAGTCTTGTAGTTTTTGTAAATATTTCCACAAAGCGCACCATCTATATGATGGATTATTGTGGGTATGGAATTGAAAAGTAAAGCAAACAGTACCTAAATGATTCATTCATGACAAGCTGGTGTAAGACTGAAAGCATATTTCACATCATGTTCTTTTCTCTGAAATGGTGTTTTGGAACCAATTAAGCACAATATCACAAAATTGCAAAATTGTAGGTCAAGCAAATAGTGGTTGAGTTGTACATCTGATTTCTGCCACCATGAACAGAACTGTTTTGCACACGTCTACCGGGAACTTGGCAAATAAGATCTGCAGCTGCTTATACCGGGAACGGCATTTCAGTAATCACATATTTAGGGGAAATAGCACAGGTTCAAGAACCTTAAAAAAAAAAAGGATGCGTAGGAATGATGAAACTAGAACATCTGCAAACATGTTTTCAGGATCGATGAATATAACTGCCCAAATTGCTTATGGGGAACAAAAGCTGTTCCCCTTCTGACGCTACCCTAAACTGACAATCCATAAAAAAAACTATTTTTCGTTATTTATGGGCCAAAGTTAGCTGACATATGTGTGAGCTTTTTCATGGTTTACAGTGCTGCTATCTCCAAACTGGGTATATTATTCTGTTCCCTCTGTGGGGTCTCAGTTCATCCGTTGCTCAGTAATCTAGTGCATGGTCATATACCTAAAAGTAAAAATGTTCATTTTGGTATCCTGAACTTATTATTTCACTTGTTACTGAGTAAAGAAATCTGGAAAAACCTGCACTTATGGTAGTACATTAGGAACAGTACAGTAAGTCCCCCATTTACAAACATTCTACTTAGGAACTTTCACAGATATGAACAAATCTAATCCTAAAAAAAGCTAAGTACACACACTCAGTTACTTTTATTCAACCCAGCAGGCCAAATGAAAAAAAAGGAACAGAACGCGTACCAACACAAGTAATAATGGTGCAGCGATCTCCAATGCTGTGCCTTTGTGTTCCCCGCCAGAACACTCTGATCAGTGCTCGCAGCCTTTGTCTGCAAGCGCTGATTTTTTTCTGGACTTACTAACAAGTTAAATTTACAAATGAGCTCCCAGAATGGAACTCGTTCGCAGGTAGGGGACTTACTGTATTGTAAACACAAATAAAGTCTCTTCTGCCTGAAACAAAATATGATAGCGGTTATTTGTGAAAAAGGAAATATTCAGTATTCCTGAATGCAATGGATTTTGTTCATGTTCTGGCATGTTTGTCTATGAAAATAGGGATATTTGTTGGTGTCCATAGGTTAACCCAACCCTAACTCTTAACTACAAATGAGTGAACAGGTTTGCCCGGGGTTCAGCAAATTCTGTTGAAGATTCAGCAAACCCAAATTTAGTGGCGTGTCCCACTATAGTCTTTGGGAAATGAAGGGTGTGTGAAAACTGTTAGTAAATTCTAGCCATTTTTTAGGATCAATAGGCAAAGTACTGGTAAAAAAAAGGTATGGGAAGTTGCCACTTTATTTAGGGACATGTATCAATGCTAAAAAAAAAAAAAAAAAAAAAAAAAAAAACACAGTAAAAAAAGGTATTGTATTTAGGAGGTAGAGGATTCTCAACAAAATGTTCATTTTTAATACATTAATACATCCTAGTCAGGTAGGAGCTATGGTCCACCTTCTATAAACTGCAGAAGCTTCCCATAATTAGAGGTGTAAAGAAGGTGGAGATCAAAAGAGATGTGAGTGCCTAAATATGGGAGTGCCTAAATGTGTTTGCTAAGAGAAGGAGAAATTAGCCTACAATAGGGTCTCAGGTTGGGTGGGATTGCAATCAGTAAAATTTCCGATTTGCTAAAATTAAACTAAAATTTTGTGCCAGAATTTAAGAGTAAAATGGGGCGATAGTTATGACATGCCTTGGGATTCTTCCCTGGTTTAGGCAGCACCACTATATGCCATAATAGAACTTCCTTAGGGAAGGGATTTTCAGCGGTGATAGCATTAAAATATGTGTGTAATTGCCTTAGTAGAATATGGGATAATTTTTTATAACAAGCAATATTACAACCGAGGTGCTCGCTCAGTTGGTTGTAGACCAGACACGCTCAGTGAGGGCTTTTTAAGTATGAGGGTGACTAGTGCATATTTTAGAGAGTTGGGGAAGATGCTAGAAGAGAGGGAGTGAACGTAGCATTTGTGAGGGAACAGGATCCAGAGGGCGGGTAGTTAGCTGGACATTATCATGAAGTTTAGCAACCTTGTCTATAGTGGTGGGGTTAAATGAGGGAAGTAATGATTGTGGGCATTGAGTCTTAAGTGGTGAAGGTATCTGTACAGCAGAGATCTTCTCACAAATTGTATGAATATTATGTTTGAAGTGATTGGCGATCTCCTGGGCAGTGAGTGAGTTAGTGGGTGGTGTGGCAGTGGAGTACGAAAAAGAGAGTTGAAGATAGAAAACAGTCGATAAGGATGGGATAATAAGTTGTTAAAAAGGATTATAAAATAGGTTTGCATGGCAGTGAGGAGGCGGTAATTGTATTTTTGCAGGGCAGATTTATCTTGGTTAAAATCTTTCTGAGATTTAGTCTTATGCCACAGGAGCCAAGAGCATGGCTATGTTTTTTCAGACTTCTGGTGTCATCTGTTTGCCAAGGTTGTAGGGGTCGGGCCTGATTCTGTGTGTAGTGAGGGGACCAGTGTGTCCAGGGAGGATGACAGTGAAGCATTGTAGACAGAAATGGCTAGGTTTGGACAGGCGAGGGGTGAGATTTTGTCATAGAGGTGGTTAGTAGCAGAGTAGAGAAGAGAAGGATTGAGATAGCAAAGGTTTTGATGGGTAATTGTTAGGTAGTTGGAGGGAGAGGAGGTGGAGGAGTGGGAGAGAGTGAAACTAATAAGGTATTGATCAGAGAGAGGGAAAGTATACTTGGAGAGGTTGAACAGGTGGGAGAAAACAAGGTCAAGGGTATTGCCGTTAGAGTATATTGAGAAGAAGCATGTATCCATTGCTTCAGTTCAAAGCAGGAGGTTAGACTGAGATGTTTGGAAGTAGCAGGAGTGTTAGTATTAACTGGGATGTTGAAGTCACCAAGAATGATTGTGGGGATTCAGAGAGAAAGTAGGGTAGCCAGGCAGAGAAGTCATCAAGAAAGGCTGATACCGGTCCAGGGGGCCAGTAGATCACATCTATCCCTAGAGAAACTGGAGAGAAAAGACGAATGCAGTGTGCCTCAAATGAGGAGAGTGACAGAGAGGGAGGTGGGTGAAGTACCTGAAAGGGGCTATGTGGGGATAGAAAGATTCCCACACACTCTCCCTTGCGTCCACTGAGTCTGGGGGAATGAATCCAGAGAGAAGACCATCATGGGAAAGGGCAGCAGAAGACGTAGTGTCGGATTCACTAAGCCAAGTTTCAGTAATGGCTAGTAGATTAAATAAGTTAGTGATAAAGAGGTCGTGGAGAAAGTGAGTTTGTTACAGACATAGCAGGCATTCCAAAGGTCACAAGAGAAGGGAAAACTGGAATGGGAACTAAATTGTGTGAATTATGGCTGCTGCCAGATGTGGCTGGGTGATGGGTGCATTGGGTACAGTTAAATGATGGATACCCAGGGTTTTGGGATATATCTCCAGAGGATAGGAGAAACAGAAAGGAGTGTGATTTATATGAAGGGACATGAGCCAGTGTCCTAGAGATTTTATTAGCGTGTGGATTTAGAATTAGCAGGAGTTGATGAGTGCAGTAATAAGGAGAGGACAGAAGTGAGGGAGTTATATATAAGCTGCTGGGTGGAGAAGAGGGGTGAATAAAAGAGAGTTTAAGGAGAGGACACAACTGTCAGTAGGAGTGGTATAGAGCGCATGTTACAGAGGGGATGGAGAGCTGAAGAGGTAAAAAAAGGGCACCTGTGGTCTATGTGGTGTTTTTAAAAGTATTTTCCTGTGTCCTTTAATTTTTTACATTTGCTGAAGTGCAGAGTCAGAAGTGCTCCCACTTATAGAAATACCCCCACTTCTAGAAAGAACCCCAGATGAAAATGTGCCTTCCCTGCTGTTAGAGATGGGGGTGGGTGCTTTCCAATAAACTAATCAGAGTTATTAAAGGATGGCTGGCTAAACAGAGCATGATTTTCACTTCAGAAACACTTACAAGTGGGCAGTGTTGTAAAGATAAGAACAGGCCATAATTTTAGGTAAGACACTAGGGGGGAAATAAGGACATACCAGAGTTATACACAAACATAAGGAAAGCAGTTTTCAGTATTACAGTTATGGGTGGAATTGCAGCAGCAGCAAGGACATACCTGTGGAGGTACAGAGAATAAATTGTCAGATGAGACATTCAGATGATGAGTGCCGAGTCAGAAGTGACATGGTGACATGGGTGGGTAAATGACAGGTGAAATGTATTATTCAAAACGTAAAAGTTTCATCTAGATCTTGGCAAAAACTTTTCCCTTATACATTACATGGAAAATTATTAATTAAAGCAGCTGGAGGAGGACTTTAGAAAAGAAGTTAACATAAGATTAGCACCTTACTTTCAATGCCAAGTGTCAGCTGCAGAAAAAAAAAATTGTTGGACCTATTATAAGGCAGATAGAAATACATCATGCCAATAAAGCATTACTCTGGTATAACTAACTTGTACAGCTACACTTAGTTCATGCAGCACATTAAAAAAAAAAAAAAACAAGCTGTTTTCGTGAAGAGTGCAAAGCCATGCAGCTACATTGGTAAAAAGACAGACAATTTACTTGCAATGAAAGGTTAGGAAAATATTTAATATTTAATGCTCACATTTTGCTTTCTCCAAGATAAAAAAAATCACATGTGATTCTGAGCCTTTATGAGTTGCAATCCAATGAATGAAAGGGGTGGGCCAGGGGCAGTAAGGTTAGAAAGGAATTGACTAGATGATGCTAGACCTCCTCCAGCCAGGAAATGAGGCGACTCATCAACTCTGTCTGAGTTGATGAAGCTTCTACTGCACACTGTGAGAAACTCACACTTTGTAGTAAAATCAGAGTAAGAAATTTTAGTATAGAAGAGAAGCCTGTATAACTTTACAAGACTAAAGGAAAGGTTGGAGTTCAGCTTTAAGTTATTCATAACTTTGATATTTTTCCAAGGTCTTTATAAAGATCTAGCAAACTGTAAAATGGACAAGGGGGCATCCATTGTGTGAAGAAAGTTCACAATCAACTTCACAATCGGTTTCCTTATCTTTAAGTATACTTTAAAATTAATCATCAACTAATAGTCACTTAACCCTGACTATAACCCTAAAAATGCTGTAGATTTAATTTTAACCGATTCCATAATATCCACTCCATTCCTTTTACACCCCTCAATATCACCATGCTTACTACAACATATTGAAAGCACATTGTTACGTGGGAAAAAATGTTCCTGTATCAAGACTCGTTGATCTCTACAATCAACAACAACCGTATTAAATAACTAATCATGGCATCAATATTATAATATTGTTTGTACGTACAACTAGTTAATTTAGACAGATATGTTTGTAATTATCTAGGCAAACTGTAATTTAGAACAAAGTTTTCTTTACAATGAAAAGAAAATTGTATTTAAACTGTTTTATTTTGTTACAGAGAAGTCTGACATTTGCAGATGATGGTATAGAGGTATGTATTACTGCTGAGCATGCAAGGTCAATGTAAGATAACCATTAGCTGTTTCTGTGACTGCAAGGTCAATGACACGGACCACAGGAAAAAATGTGTAAGTTGTCCATCACCAACGAAGACTACTAAATAAACCTATGGTACTAAGTATATACTGTGGGGATAAGGTACAAAACATCATAAAACATCATAAAAACAACATGTCTTAGTCTATCTAGCCATCTGTTTAATTTGTCTATGAAAACAATGTAAAATACTGTAATTGTAAAATCATCACTAAACATTTTAGAGGGTATATGAAGAAAAAATACATTTTTATGTAAAATTTAGGGTACCTCTGAGTACCTCTCTAACACTTAGAAACAGTAGAGGGATCCCTGTCCTAGTAATACTTGATGTACTTAGTTGGATGGATATAGCCAAGAAATGGGGAACACTATAAAATTGTATCCCAATACCAATATCACCAGATGATGCCAATAAAAGTTGTCCTAGGAAAATCAAGGAGTTACAGAGGGAAATTTTCCAAAATCTGAGCATGGTAACAGAGTCCATTTATAACCAAAAGTGGTTCATATTTTTGGTAAACCCTTACAGTGGACTACTCTGATATGCTCCATTTTGGTTTGTTAGATATATAATTGAAAGTCTTTTTCAACCCCTATTGGATGAGTTTAAAAAATACCTGTTGTTCCTAACAAAAATCGTGTGAGCTGATAACATCCTATGTTGTCTGGCTATTATCAGTTAGCATTGCTCTCAGCTATCTCTAGTAACTAGAAAACAGCTCCCCCATGTTATGGAGAAGAGGAGAGGAAGACGTTGTTCTGTAGTCCTGCCCTAGACTGAGAATACTGCTTCTCCATAGATACAGTATAGTACATTTTGATTATTATTTCAAAATTGGATTTATATAGCACTAACAGTGCAGCACTTTACAACATGAGAGCAGACAGTACGGTTACAATACAAGTCAATAAAAGAGGAATCAGAGGGCGCTGTACATTAGAACTTATGATCTAAAAAAGTGTCAAGTAATACAAAAGGTAATAACTATGGGGGATGAGCTAATGGGGAGACTAAAAGTACAGAGATAGTTAGACAGATTGGGGTAGGCAGTTCCAGAATATGGGAGAAGTCCTGGAGAAGCCCTGGAGGCGAGCATGGGAGGAGGTGACAAGAAAGCTAGAAAGCAGGAGGTCTTGGGAGGAACTAAGAGAACGGTTTGGTTGGTATTTTGAAACAATGATGGGGGGAGAATTGTGGATGGCTTTGTAAGTTGTTGCTAGTATTCTGAATTTTATTCATAGGGTGAATGGAAGCCAGTGGAGGGATTGGCAGAGAGGGGTAGCAGACACTGAAACTAGACCGCCCTAAACTGAAAATACTACTCTTCCATAGATACAGTATAGCAAATATGATTTTTTACCCTAGGACAGAAAGTAGGTTGTATTATAAAATGTTATTCTTGAGTATAGATACAATTTACAAAATCAGTTTCTAATCGAAAAATAACTCTGATGCGCCCCCACAAATTATTAAAAATATGAAAAATAAATAAAAAAACCAAGTGACAAGTTGATGCAAAAACAATGTATGTGCTTCCACAAATAAATTACAAAATAATAAAAAAAAAAAAAAGTGTTGTACTGCTAACCTATAAATAACCAAATTAGGTATAATAAGCAATAAGACCAGATAATATTTGTGCCCAAATATTCTTCAATATTCAAAATGATTACATTTACAAGTGCCACCATAATGACCAGCGAAATCTCAATATTAGTGTGAAGGTCCAGTGAACAACCAGTGCTGCCACCACCATACAGAATGCTCATTCCTTTGGCATGGATCCATACATATCATACAGTTTATGCACGCTTATTAAATAAATGTTCAACAAATCTACCGACAAATAAAAAATAACGATAAGTAGTGGCGCTAAAATGAATAATAAATAATATGCGAAATAACACCCAGTAATAATAACGTGCATATAATCATATAAAGTCCAAAGTGAGCATATCCATAACTGAATATGTTCATATATCAGTCCGTGAAAATCAAATATTGTTAGTTGGATAGTCTCCAAACCACACCATGTGCAAAACGTGTCACCGCTTCCCCTTAGGATGTACACTCACCAGCAATAATAGCCTCACACTCTCATGCTCGGCAATAAGGATTTGTACTCATCAGGGTTGTGAAAAATCCAGCAATGTTCTTCAATCTTAGAGGTATATATAAAGAGTTTCAAGTACTTTTGACCTTGTTCAGACAGCATTGGCACCCGTACTGCGTGCAGACTGACTTTGTTTTGGCGTCTGCATCCACCAGGCTATTGGTCTACCAGGTCGGTCAGAAGTGTCTTTATGGATTTTGGGAAGGGCATAAAATGTTGGGATTGTTGGAATGTTAGTGCTGATGAAATCCCAAGTGGATTTTAAAATTGTCCCATATAGGTATGCTGTATCTATGAGTTCGTAAAATTCTTTATTAAACGTCTCTACTATATTCATTGTAATTTGGTGATACCATTCTTGGTTTTTTAGAATTTTGTTGCACATTGCTACATATTTAGTGTTGTCCATTAGGATAATATTCCCTCCCTTGTCCACTGGCTTGATTGTTATTAAAAAATGATCAGAGAGTTGTTTAAGTGCATGTACTTCTTTTGCACTGATATTAGTAATTGTTGGAGAATAAACCTGTAGATAAAAACTAATATCTAGTTCTTGTTGACTAGTTTTAGAAAAGTAGCAAAATTTGAATTAGAACTAGGATCAGATAAAGGTCAGATTTTTTTCTTTAATTTGGACCTTTCAGAGATGTCTCTATCTGGAGTGGTCTGTTGTTCGGTCATAAGTAAGAGTTGTGAGAGATCAACACGATCAATCAGATTGGATGGGTCATTATTTATCACTATGTTTAAAGTTGAAGCTATATGTGGTCAAACATTTTTTATTTCACTCACTTTGGCGTAGAGGTAGGATCAACTGTGTAGCAAGGTTTTGGTTTTAGATCCTGAGAAGAATTTATTATCAAATAAATGTTGTTGATTCCACCTCTCCTCATTTCACCAGGATCATCCAAGCTTTACTGTAGGCCTCCTTAAATGAATGGTACCCAAACAACAGGACTGGGTATGGTGCTCAAAAAATTGAAAAATTGCTCCAAGTGCCATACATTTATTAAGGGTGATTTCTCAGGAAGTCATGTGGGTTAGTGACACAATGTGTAGGGCAGAAGCTGGGTGACTTCTGGTCCAGGGTCAAAACCGAAAGTACCTCTGTCGATAGTGTGGAGTGTATACTTAGCGTCTGTACTATTTAGTACTCAATGTGAGTGCAGTTTTATTTTATATCCATTTCTCAATAAATGTATTCCATCTTGGCGCGATTTTCCTTTTTTGCGCACCATAGATACCACATTCGTCTTCAATATTGAAGAATATTTTGGCACAATTTTATGGACTTACTGTTCATTACTAGCACCTTTATATTATTTTTAGAATTTTGATGGCCATTCAGGAGGCATTTATGAATGTATTTGTTTTTGAACATTAAGGAATATTTTAGCACATTTATCTGGACATATTCCTTTTCATACAGTACATAATTTAGTTATTTATATGTTAGCAGCGCAGCACTTTTTTGTTGTACAGTATTACAAAATCGTTTTCTGTTTATCTTCTCTGCATGACCACATTCTGAAATACAATATCATGTCTTTATACTTACAGGCTCCATCTAAGGACTCTATCTCTCTGTACAGCTATAAAGTAGAATCTACCATCACATCACATTTCGTCAATACTATGATACAGAGCAAAGTGGTGAACACTGCTCCATATTCACAGAGCCTCTCATTTGATATTCAGATTCCCAAAGGGGCATTCATCAATAATTTTACTATGTAAGAATTTTTTTAATAGCCATATCAAGTTACCTTTAATAAGTTTTTGTTACTACAAAACTAATCTGATACAAACGCTCAGACAGGCATGTATAAGTATGCTTAAGAATTCTATTTATTTGAACACAGAGTGGTTCGATTTTTCATTACTCTTTGCCCACATGCAGCCTAAAGATCCAGGAGATGCCTGAAATGTGTCCACACACATAAGTGTGTAAATTTGATCATATTTTAAAGCATTTTTGCTTGTACAATTTAAGAAACTATTAGTGGGCTCATTCTATAATTTATTATTTTATGTTTGTATTGAATGTGATAGCGAGAGTCCCTGTTTCTGGTAAAATTAATTTAAAATGGACTCTCAAAGAGTCAGTTTAGGAAGCTTCAGTGGTATTTTTGTGAGCAAAGAAAACCATGTTTTAAGTTTTCCCTGGATTTGGTAAGTCCGGATCAGGGCTGGAAGCTTGAAGACTCCAAAGAGCATTGGGTGGGATGAAGACTTCAGTCCTGTGTCCAGGTTTTCCAGAAATTGTGCAGGTTGTGTGTGTCCAGGTGCACACACTCGTTATAAGTGTCAAAAAGGGGAGTGATTGGCGCTGCCAGGAAGTTAGGTTAATGGGAAATCTGGGTTAGGCTCCTATAGTTCAAGACCAAGTTCAACACATGCAAATGCACATAGAATGTATGTGGGAATGAGAACTATATAAGTAATAGGATATAAAAACACAATGGGTGTGTAATATGTGTGTAAAATTAACGCTATGTGCTGATACCAAATCAATAAATAAATAAATGTGTTCAATACCTAACGGGCTTATTGAGACTCAACATAAATATGCAAATATATGTAAATGTAGGTATAAAAATATAAAAGCATATAAAGATAGTATTAATAAATTATGGTGATATAGAGAGTTAGTGTGCAAAGGTGCTAAAAAATAAATATAGTGCACTAATCAAACTAAATAAGGTACATTCCGAATAGTCATAACCATCTATTCAATAAAGTGCAACTGCATACTCATAAGCAATGAAAATAAATAAGTGGGTGAACTATGTGCATCCCACACTGGTGACAATATAAACACTAGTAAATAAATAAGTGCAGCCGTGCAAATAACTATATAAATTATGAAAGTGAGAACCATATAAATTCAAAGGCTCAAAAAGCAGGTTCTGTGTATTTTAAAATTGTCCAAAAATAGTGCAATCAGAGTTGGTACAGAAATCATAAAGTTCTATAGTCCATATAAGGATGGAGTAAGGTGCTCTTTTTTTCTATGAAGCCGGGAGTGCAGTGAGTGATTGGAAGATAGGGTGCTCCCCCTCTCCTGGGGTCCTGTGCTTACCGGATGTCCGTACCCCTACAGGGGTAAATGGCGGGTCGATAACAGGGATCGCTCCCATACACTGGCAATCTGGTTCCGTCCTATCCTTCCTATTACCACTCGTATCCACTCCTTGCTCCGGTACACATAGGGGTTAAAGCATCAGGGAGAGAGCTCCAGTACAATTCCCGGGTATATGAAAAAGGGGAAAAACAGAAGCCTCCGATAGTGCAGGATTGCCTTTAAAACTTTTATTTAGATTCCAAAAAAGACATGTACTCACATAAAATCAACATGCAGCGCATCCGTATGGCATAGGGTCCGCAACTACCTCGTTCGCGGTGCTCACCTGGGATCAGCGTGCGTTCCTAGCCTCGGGATCGTTCAGACGGAAGTGATGTGGTCACGTTCTCGACGCGTTTCGTCACACTGACGGAATCAAAATAAAAGTTTTAAAGGCAATCCTGCACTATCGGAGGCTTCTGTTTTTCCCCTTTTTCATATACCCGGGAATTGTACTGGAGCTCTCTCCCTGATGCTTTAACCCCTATGTGTACCGGAGCAAGGAGTGGATACGAGTGGTAATAGGAAGGATAGGACGGAACCAGATTGCCGGTGTATGGGAGCGATCCCTGTTATCGACCCGCCATTTACCCCTGTAGGGGTACGGACATCCGGTAAGCACAGGACCCCAGGAGAGGGGGAGCACCCTATCTTCCAATCACTCACTGCACTCCCGGCTTCATAGAAAAAAAGAGCACCTTACTCCATCCTTATATGGACTATAGAACTTTATGATTTCTGTACCAACTCTGATTGCACTATTTTTGGACAATTTTAAAATACACAGAACCTGCTTTTTGAGCCTTTGAATTTATATGGTTCTCACTTTGATAATTTATATAGTTATTTGCACGGCTGCACTTATTTATTTACTAGTGTTTATATTGTCACCAGTGTGGGATGCACATAGTTCACCCACTTATTTATTTTCATTGCTTATGAGTATGCAGTTGCACTTTATTGAATAGATGGTTATGACTATTCGGAATGTACCTTATTTAGTTTGATTAGTGCACTATATTTATTTTTTAGCACCTTTGCACACTAACTCTCTATATCACCATAATTTATTAATACTATCTTTATATGCTTTTATATTTTTATACCTACATTTACATATATTTGCATATTTATGTTGAGTCTCAATAAGCCCGTTAGGTATTGAACACATTTATTTATTTATTGATTTGGTATCAGCACATAGCGTTAATTTTACACACATATTACACACCCATTGTGTTTTTATATCCTATTACTTATATAGTTCTCATTCCCACATACATTCTATGTGCATTTGCATGTGTTGAACTTGGTCTTGAACTATAGGAGCCTAACCCAGATTTCCCATTAACCTAACTTCCTGGCAGCGCCAATCACTCCCCTTTTTGACATTTACACCTGACGCTCCCCCATTGGGGGTGCATCTTTTGGAGTGGGCAGCAGCCATTAGTGTTTTATTTATAGAAATTTTACGCACTATTTTATAGATAGTTTATCCTAAGCGCGGATCTTTCTTCTTTTCTTTACACTCGTTATAAGGCAGGTCTGAGCATAGCTCAGAAGAGGTGGAGTAGGATTTGGTGTTGGAGCAGTTGCTGCAGCCAGGAGGGAGGTGTCCTCCTGTTTAGGAACCAAGGCAATATCCTTGAGACAGTAATCCATGTAGGAGAGGTTCCAGGTCAGTGGACTGAGAGAGTTGGGCCAGCTGAGAGAGTCTGGGAAACCATAGCTGAGACAACTAGGAGAGAGAGTCCTGTAGACCAGAGAAACTGTGAGTCTCAGAGGAGTGAGAAAGCCTGGAGTGACAGGAGAACCCCTTCCTAGAGGCCGGGATTGGGCCTGCCCAGCATGGTACTGCCACCGAGGCTTAGTGAGCCTTGAGAGGCAAGTGATTTGGCATTTTTCATGTTTTGTATTTTTGCTGGAAAAGAACCTCTGTGTGGGCAATCCATGCGTGTATGAACTTTCATGTTGTTACTCTTAATAAAAGTGGGCTACCACGGCCTAAAACTGAAGTTCCTGTTTGCTGTGAACTCACTGAAAAACACATCTACCACTCAGTGGTGTATTTTTGGTTTTGTGCTGCCCTAGGCAAGACTAAAATCGGACACCCTCCCCGATACATGAGGTTTAAAAATTAGTTGGCTGAAATCATATGTACATTGGAACATTCACCTACAGTGGGGATCGAAAGTTTGGGTACCCCAGGTAAACATTTGTATTAATGTGCATAAAGAAGCCAAGGAAAGATGGAAAAATCTCTAAAAGGCATTAAATTACAGATTAGACATTCTTATAATATGTCAGCAAAAGTTAGATTTTATTTCCATCATTGACACTTTCAAAATGACAGAAAACAAAAAAATGGTGTCTGCAAAAGTATGGGCACCCTGCAGAATTTATAGCATGCACTGCCACCTTTGCAAGGCTGAGACCTGCCAGTGTCATGGATTGTTCTCAATCATCGTCTGGGAAGACCAGGTGATGTCAATCTCAAAGGTTTTAAATGCCCAGACTCATCTGACCTTGCTCCAACAATCAGCACCATGGGATCTTCTAAGCAGTTGTCTAGAAAACTGAAACTGAAAATAGTTGACGCTAACAAAGCTGGAGAAGGCTATAAGAAGATAGCAAAGCGTTTTCAGATGTCAATATCCTTTGTTCGGAATGTAATTAAGAAATGGCAGTCATCAGGAACAGTGGAAGTTAAAGCAAGATCTGGAAGACCAAGAAAAATATCAGACAGAACAGCTCGCAGGATTGTGAGAAAAACAATTCAAAACCCACTTTGATTGCACGATCCCTCCAGAAAGATCTGGCATACACTAGAGTTGTGGTACACTATTCCACTATAAAGAGATACTTGTACAAATGTGGTATTCATGGAAGAGTCATCAGAAGAAAACCTCTTCTATGTCCTCACCACAAAAATCAGCGTTTGAACTTTGCAAATGAACATATAGACAAGCCTGATGCATGTTGGAAACAAGTTCTGTGGACCGATGAGTTTAAAATTGAACTTTTTGTCCGGAATGAGCAAAGGTACGTTTGGAGAAGAAGGGGCACAGAATTTAATGAAAAGAACCTCTGTCCAACTGTTAAGCATGGGGGTGGATCAATCATGATTTGGGGTTGTATTGCAGCCAGTGGCACAGGGAACATCCCACGAGTAGAAGGAAAAATGAATTCAATAGAATTACAGCAAATTTTGGATGGTAACTTGTTGCCATCTGTGAAAAAGCTGAAGTTAAAGAGAGGATGGCTTCTACACATGGATAATGATCCTAAACACACCTCGAAATCCACAGGGGATTACATCAAGAGGCATAAACTGAAGGTTTTGCCATGGCCTTCACAATCTCCTGACCTCAACATAATTGAAAATCTATGGATAGACCTTAAAAGAGCAGTGCGTGACAGACAGCCCAGAAATCTCAAAGAACTGGAAGACTTTTGTAAGGAAGAATGGGCAAAGATACCTCAAACAAGAATTGAAAGACTCTTGGCTGGCTACAAAAAGCGTGTACAAGCTGTGATCCTTGCCAAAGGGGGCAGTACAAGATATTAACTCTGCAGGGTGCCCAAACTTTTGCAGATGCAATTTTTTTGTTTTCTGTTATTTTGAAAGTGTAAATGATGGAAATAAAATCTAACTTTTGTTGACATATTATAAGAATGTCTAATCTGTAATTTGATGCCTTTTGGAGATTTTTCCATCTTTCCTTGGCTTCTTTATGCACATTAATACAAATTTTTACCTGGGGTGCCCAAACTTTCGATCCCCACTGTATACATCAGCATCACCTAATCCCTTCAAATACCACATTGAATAAGTAATATATCAGTTCTTGTCATGATGAACAAATAGTTCCATGTATGATAATCCAATGCATTTCAAAATTAATCTTTTTCAAAGGTAGGAGTAGTCATATATATATAAAGTGAATGTTAAAAACGTTGAATCAGCCAAATGATAACCATATAAATTTGGTGGAAAAACCACATAAATGTTCATCCCCCAAAGGGAGCTCACAAGGTTCTTCATCCTTGGAGGAAAATGGGGGAGGGCCATTCACAAAGACTCTAGAAGACACTCTAATTGGTAAATTCCGCTCTTAGGTGTTGTAACGGATTACCATGCAGAGAGGGCCTTTATCCTTCTGAGACCGCTCCACCAGAGGCATGCTAACCATTTTGTGTTTAACACTCACTTTATATATATGACTACTCCTTTAATGTGACATAAACTTTTTCCTACAAACCCATCTTCTGAAAGCATATGAAGGCATTAGAGCTTTTGAGCCAGATCACCAATTTTAGAGGGAGGGATGGAAAGTAATATGACATGAAGCATTGTTGGTACGATATTATTTAACTGCATTTTATTTTTGTTAAATCATTGTTTGTGATCAATGACTAAGTAATTGTTTATGATCAATAACTAAAACGGCTATATTTATAACTTTAACTAATAGTGTACTGTATATTGTTTGCGTTCTTTTTTGTTTAAGGAATGTTAATGGAATCACATTTAGTGGCTCAATTAAAGAGAGGTCAGAGGCAAGAGGTCTGTATTCTAAAGCAAGAGCAAGAGGAAAATCAGCAGGTATACTGAGGTTAGTAACTCTGAACACCTTATTGAATTCATTTTTGGCTTGTATATAAGCTTTCAAGATTTGAACTCAGCAGCAAACAAGTAACATCTAGCCAATCAAAAGATTAATGTCCTGCCCATTTAGAAGACCTGGACATCAAAGTTCATCTTTGAACAATATGGCAACCTGTTATCAAACACAATAGGGACAGATGTCTTATGGAAATAACAAATAGATGTGAACCCAACCACTAAAGTTTAATATAAGCTTTAAAGTGTAAATGTAATTAAAAACATTATTTTTACAATGTCAAAATCTGCAAATTTCATTAAATATTATCTGGTAATCCTTCTGTGAAGATTCTTGTTCAGGCATTTCATGTTTTACGGTGACGATAGTCTGGCCTGCATCTTAGTTGTTCTCCTGTGCTGTCACATGCTCTCACAAAGGGAGACTACAAGCGACTGTATTGACAAACCTTTTGAATATACAGTATCTCACAAAAGTGAGTACACCCCTCACATTTTTGTAAATGTTTTATTATATCTTTTCATGTGACAACACTGAAGAAATGACACTTTGCTACAATGTAAAGTAGTGAGTGTACAGCTTGTATATCAGTGTAAATTTTCTGTCCCCTCAAAATAACTCAACACACAGCCATTAATGTCTAAACCGCTGGCAACAAAAGTGAGTACACCTCTAAGTGGAAATGTCCAAACTGAGCCCAAAGTGTCAATATTTTGTGTGGCCACCAATATTTTTCAGCAGTGCCTTAACCCTCTTGGGCATGGAGTTCACCAGAGCATCACAGGTTGCCACTGGAGTCTTCTTTTACTCCACCACGACGACATCATGGAGCTGGTTGATGTTAGAAACCTTGCACTCCTCCACCTTCCATTTGAGGATGCCCCACAGATGTTCATTAGGGTTTAGGTCTGGAGACATGCTTAGTCAGTCCATCATCTTTATCCTCAGCTTCTTTAGCAAGGCAGTGGTCGTCTTGGAGGTGGGTTTGGGGTCGTTATTATGTTAGAATACTGCCCCGCGGCCCAGTCTCTGAAGGGAGGGGATCATGCTCTGCTTCAGAATGTCACAGTATATGCTGGTGTTCATGGTTCCCTCAATGAACTGTAGCTCCCCAGTGCCGGCAGCACTCATGCAGGCCCAGACCATGACACTCCCACCACTACTGTATGTTTCACTGTTGTCATCATCAGGAAACCCACCCTGAAAGATGCCATGCAGCAGTTGCTGGAGTACATGCATGTAGAAAGGAAATGTCTGCTGGAAGGCTGCATGAGATAAGCAGTGCTAAATTCCAACAAAGGATCAAGAAAAGTAAAAAAAAAAAAAAAGAAAAAGAAATCGACACCTATTTAGGGTATGCATGTACATTAACCCCCCCTGGCGGTATTCCAGAATGTGGCTCGGGGTTAACTTTCAGTACCAAAAGCGGTAACCCCGAGCCACAGTTGGGATTACCCCGCAATGTTACTCACCTTCCCTGCGCTCCCCCGCCGTCCTCCCCGGCATCCTCACAGTCTCTCCCCGCTCTGTGCACTACTGATTGTCGGCATTTGCCTTCCGGTTCCCTCCTTGTGAGCGTTGCAACGCAGGGGGGGTGGAACCGGCAGCAAATTCAAAAGTGTAAAAACACTAAATGACATGATACAAAGCTGTGATCCTAACGCTTTTGCGCAAAAAAAAAAAATGCTTTTTGGACACCATGGTCATTTAAAATTTTCCAGGCACAAAGCACTGGAAAAGCACAGGCAGGGCACTGGAAAAGTCACAGGTGCAATCCTGTGCTGAAATGCGTTAGGATCACAGCTATGTATCATGTCATTTAGTGTATTTTTTAATTTGCCACCAGTTCCAGCCCCCTGCGTCACAACACCTGCAGGGAAGGGAAGCGGAAGACAGGTGCCGGCATCGGCCGAGCACACAGCGGGAGGATTGCGGAAGGACGGCGGGGGATCGCAGGGGAACGTGAGTTTTAAAATGTAAAACAACAGATTTCCATGCAAAACAATGTACCGCTTTTAGCACAGAAATCTGAACATAATCAGACCACCAGGGAGGTTAATGAAAGATCCACATGTCTATGTCCAGCTTAAATAGTTGCCTCTAAAATAATTTTGGTGTCTGGTGTAAAAAGTCAATCATAGGCACATCTCACTTCCCTGATTATTGGGTTGAGCAACATTCTGTTTTACTGAAAGAAACTATTGGATAGAAATATTATCTGAGAATATCTACAGTATTATATCAGTATGTACAGTGCCCTGAAAAAGTATTCATACCCCTTGAAATTTTCCACATTTTCTCATATTACAACCAAAAACGTACGTTTATTTTATTGGGATTTTATGTGATAGACCAACACAAAGTGGCACATAATTGTGAAGTGAAAGGAAAAGGGTTTTCAAATTTTTTTACAAATAAATATCTGAAAAGTGTGGCGTGCTTTTGTATTCAGCCCCCTTTACTCTGATCCCCTTTACTAAAATCACCTAACTAGTAAATCAAGTTCACCTGTGTGTAATTTAATCTCAGTATAAATACAGCTGTTTTGTGAAGCCCTCAGAAGTTTGTTAGAGAACTTTATTGAACAAACAGTATCATGAAGGCCAAGGTACACACCAGACAGGTCAGGGATTAAGTTGAGAAATTTAAAGCAGGGTTAGGTTATAAAAAATATCCCAAGCTTTGAACATTTCACAGAACACTGTTCAATCCATCACCCAAAAATGGAAAAAGTATGGCACAACTGCAAACCTACCAAGACATTGCTGTCCACCTAAACTGACAGGCCAAGGACAGCATTAATCAGAGAAGCAGCCAAGAGGCCCATGGTAACTCTGGAGGAGCTGCAGAGATCCACAGCTCAGATGGGAGAATCTGTCCACAGGACAACTATTAGTTGTGCACTCCACAAATTTGGCCTTAATGGAAGAGCGCCAAGAAGAAAGCCGTTGTTGAAAGAAAGCCATAAGAAGTCCTGTTTGCAGTTTGCCAGAAGTCATGTGGGGGACACAGCAAGCATGTGGAAGAAGGTGCTCTGGTCAGATGGGACCAAAATTGATCTTTTTGGCCTAAAAACAAAACGCTATCTGTGGCAGAAAACTAACACTGCACATCACTCTGAACACAACATCCCCACCGTGAAACATGGTGGTGGAAGCATCATGTTGTGGTGATGCTTTTCTTGAGCAGGGAAGCTGGTCAGAGTTGATGGGAATATGGATGGAGCCAAATACAGTGCAATCTTAGAAGAAAACCTGTTAAGAGTCTGCAAAAGACTTCAGACTGGGGCGGAAATTCACCTTCCAGCAGGACAACAACCCTATACATACAGCCAGAGCTACAATAGAATGGTTTACATCAAAGCATATTTATGTGTTAGAATGGCCCAGTCAAAATCCAGGCCTAAATCCAATTAAGAATCTGTGGCAAGACTTGAAAATTGCTGTTCACAGATGCTCTCCATCCAATATAACAGAGTTTGAGCTATTTTATAAAGAAGAATGGGCAAAAATGACACTCTCTAGATGTGCAAAAGCTGGTAGAGACACATCCAAAAACACTTGCAGCTGTAATTGCAGTGAAAGGTGGTTTTACAAAGTATTGACTCAGGGAGGCTGAATACAAATGCACACCACACTTTTCAGATATTGATTTGTAAAAAAAAAAAATATATCGTTTTCCTTTCACTTCAAAATTGTGTTGGTCTCTCACAAAAAATCCCAATAAAATACATTTACTTTTTTGGTTGTAACATGACAAAATGTGGAAAGCTTAAAGCGGTATGAATACTTTTTCAAGGCACTCTATATTAACCACTTACCGCAAAGTGACGTAGGTATGACTTAGAGGCGACTCCCATTGAAGTCTATGTGCACAAGTCGGATAGAGGTCACCTTGAAGTAGCACAGGAACCTTTTCTGAAGTCGGAGCGACATCAGTAGTTCATATTAAGACGGCTCTCATTCGTTTACGTTAAATTTGTGATGATAAGAGACTTGGGGCGACTTGAGGGCACACAAGTCGTGTCCCAAGTCGGAGTAGTGTGAACCGACTCTAAAGAGCAAAATAAAATGAAAGAAGAGAATATTTATCTCCTTGTACTTAGTAAAGTTAAATACAATATTTGGAGAGCCTTTTATTTATAGGCTCCATTATGGTTCTCTAATAAAAGGATCCATAAAAAATATCCTTTTGTCTGTTTATTAAACAGCCCTGCGACGTAATCATGGAAAAGTTTAGTCTACATAGTTATCATGTTAAAGTTGACATTTTTAAATATTGTTGTGGACAGAACGAATTCCCTGGATATGGAAAACTTCAAAGCTGATTTAACTGTACCAGGAGGAACCAAAGTTCAATTTGAAATTAATTATCAAGAAGCCCTTCAGAGGAAACTTGGAACGTATGAACATGTTCTCTATCTTCAACCAGGAAGAATAGCAAAACACTTTGAGGTGAGAGAGTCTTTGAAATTAAAAACAGATGGTTGCACTGAGCATTAGCTGGTAATTTGTGGAAATTATTTTGGTTTATATTATTTTTTTATTTTTAGGTTGATATCTATATCTTAGAGCCAGAAGGTATCAGCACCATTAATGTGGTAAAATCAGTTGCAGATAAATTTTCTAATCTCGTTAAAGTTGACAAGACGGATAAGAAGGTAATATCAGAATTTATCACATTTTTAAATCTAGCACTGTATTTAAACTTTACTTGCTGTAAGTGCTGTAAACCCTAACTGTAACCATCAAGCAACAATCAAAAAAATGTTCAGTTCATAATAAACTGTTAAAAAATGAAAAGTACAACACAAATTATTGACAAAATTAGAAGCGAATCAGGTTGCCTCTCATGTAGCAAACAAGCATTTATGCCCTATACACCTGTATTACTGGACAGCCAACTGTGCCAGGTTGACACATTTTCTGAGACAGATTTATCACTGTAAATGAGAAAGATTTTCACTTTAAACAAATGTACAATTTAGAAGTGGGCAGGGTAAGATTTTTTAATTAAATATTTTATTTGTTATTTACATATAACAGAATCTCTCTTCCTGGGTGTTGAAGCAATGGTGATGTAGGCAGGGCTCACAGATGCTCATTTGGAAGGCTATGTCACTGGTATTTTTGATATCTTCCGTACTTTGCAAAATCTTACAATATTTTGGGGGTAAAGTTTAATGTTTTAGTCCTTCAGATGACATGTAACTTCACATGATGAAGGTGGCTTATTTCGGCTTCAGAAAACAAGAAACCCACTTGGTGGAAATTCTTGTATAGCCCAGTAGATTTAAAGTATGCCCAATTTCTGGTAGTGATGCTTTATCCAGCTGCAAATTGGGCTAAAAAGCCTCTGTTTTTTCTTGGATATTGTTACTATCTACCAGACTTTGGTTAAAAAGAAAAAAATTACTCAAGTTTAAACTCTAAAGTGAAACTGGGAAGGCCAAAATTAATTCAGTCAGGACCTGTGTGAGCCTGTGTGACCTGTGTTTTGAATCTGTTTTTTTTTTTTTTCAGTTGGTTATTAATAAATTATTTCCATTTTTACAAAGTATACCGTACCTTCATTTTTAAATATAATTGAATATATATTTTAATATGAAATGTTGAGTTTAACATATATTTATGAGTAATGTATGATACCCTAAGTCTGTAAGACAAGCATGTAAAAAAAGATGTAAAAAAAAAAGCAGATGATCCATGTTGGTATTCTTTCTGTTTTTGTTATTACTTTTAATAAGTACATTTATACTGCCACAGGCTCACATATCCTTCAAACCAACTGTGGATGAGCAGCGTGAGTGCCCCACCTGTCCAACTACTGCTGTGGATGGAAGACTCAGCGTGAAATATGATGTTAACAGGGATAAAGCCAGCCAGCTTCAGGTAGAATCTCAAAACTAAGAAGAAAATTTGATCTCTCGATATGTATTAAACTTGAGCGATGGTCAGAAAAATATTTAACAATCTTAGCTCTCTTTTGGCCTGCCATGTGTATTCTAAACATGATTCCTAGATTGTTAACAAACATCGCAACCTGTTGAAAAACTCTAATCTTTACACCCACAACTGGAAAAGCTTAGTGTCAACACTGTATTTAAACCAAATATACAATGATGCTCTGAGATTTTGTGTTAAAATAATGTTTTTTTATATATATATATATATATATATATATTTATATACAGTATGACTATCATACAATTTTTTTGTAAAACAAGTATTAGGAAAATATTGTGATTGTGATTACATTGAAGACCAATAACCTGGAATCCTTACTATGCTTCTCCCTGAAATGTCAAGAGACACTATGTTTCTTGAAGCCATTTATTATATTATTAACATGTTCTCCTATCCTTTTCTTTCATTTTCTTATGGTCCTTCCCACGTATTGCGGCCTGCAAGGACATTCTAAAATGTAAACTTCATGGGATGTGTCATAAGAAATAAACCCTTTATTCTCATATTCCTTATTTGTTCTTATAGACCAAAAAAATCCTCTTTCTACATCACTCTTTGTGGTTTTACATACTTTACACCTATTATAATAAGAGAAGCCTTTTCCTTCAAAAAACAACCTGGGCCTTTTTGGAGGATCTACAAGATTATGAACCAGTCTTGTTCTTAAGGACTTATTTTTTCTATAAATGAACTTTGGATTCTGGGAAGTAATTTTTTTCAAAACCTGATCTTTCAAAAAAATACGCAAGTTTTTGTTTTAAATTTTCGTTCTAATACACTATACTGTGTTTAAAAGTCTGTAATAAAATCACAAGATACATTCCCTGCATTTCTATGTTTTTTAATTTCCAGCAGGGAGATTCAATTATTTTCAAAAACTTTTTCCCTAGCATTTTCTAAAAAGGTCATCTTATACCCCTTTTCTAAAATAATACTTTAGTCTGATTAAAATAATCCGAGACAGGATCAAAATTTATTTTAATTCTGGTAAACTGGCTATTTGCTGTATTTAAATGTATTTTGGATGAGGGCAACTAGTAGTGAGGATATGGCTGTTGCAATCGGTTACTTTAATAAATGTTTTGATACAAATTTTTCCATCCAATTTTAATAAAGTCAGATCCAGATAATTAATCATCTCTCTACTTCCTTGTGGACACCTTAAGCCATATCTATTGTCATTAATTGTCCTCAAAAAATCGGCTAGACTCTTTTGTGATCTTTACCACGCTACTATAATATCATCTATGAAGCGCTTGAATAGAACCATCTGTGGCCATTTACCACTCTTGCTCACATTTTGCCATCACTAAATTGGCCACTCTGGGAGAAAAATGGGAAATTTATAATAGTTTTAATATATTTATTAGATAGGTGATAGAGCTGTCATTGCAATCAACCATTAGATTGGGATCCTAATATAACAAATGTATTTTATGGTTTTACCACAACACCTGATTTCACCAGATGGCAGAGATGCAGATGAAATTTTTAACTGTAGTAATCTACACCAAAAGCAGCCTATGAGTCCCTGGAGTGGGACACCCTTCTGATTTACTACAAGAAGGGATCAGAAACAACCAGTTTCAATCATCTTTAGAAAATGGGTCCTATACGTGTTTTGTCAGCAGACCCTTAACACCTTACCAGTGCGTTGTAGCTTTTGACAAACAAATTATATGTTTTGTGACAGTACTATGCCTTTTCTATTTATTTTCTATCAAAAATATATAATATCTTGAGAAATAAAGAAAGTTTATTAAATATATTAAGACATATGGGGCCATAAATGTTATCAAAGTTACTAGAGAAATAAGTGTGAAAATGATGTCACAGCACACAATGGTACATGCTAACACAATGTTTCTATTATTTCTCTATATTAGGTGTTCAATGGATATTTTCTTCACTTTGTTGCCCCAGAAAATCAGCCTCCACTTCCAAAGAATATTTTATTTGTTATTGATGTCAGTGGTTCCATGTGGGGAATTAAGATGAGACAGGTAAGTGTAAGACACAACCTAAAGGAGAATAAATTGAAAGCAAAACTCCAACCTAATAAAAAGGGAAAAAACATATCTTAGCACATATTCACGCCAGTATGGTCTCACAGTACTACTGCATTGAAGGTTGCTCATATAATACATGACCTCTGTTCAGTACAGAAGTAAGGACTGCCCACCTCCACCATTGGAAAAGAGAAAGAATCTACGTTGTCACCAGACCGGCCATAAAACATTATGCATATTTTTGCTTATTTACTATTTACGTGGTGCATGTCCATTGGATGGGAGCTAAATCACACATTATAGCAAGGAAATCCCACCAGTGTAGCAGCTGAGAAATTTGAGGGCAGGGTGTGATTTATCTTTCCCCTCCATCCTCCATCCAAGGGTCCATGTGAAATAAAATATCATGGAATTTACAGTAAGGTTTTTATACCAATTTGTTGTGGGGTTTTATTTTTTCCAGACAGTTGAAGCAATGAAAGCAATTTTGGATGACCTTCGTTCTGATGACCAATTTGGTATTGTTGACTTCAACCACAATATTCGATGCTGGAAGGATGAGCTTGTTTATGCAACACCCACTGAGAAAGATAGTGCCAAGAAATATGTTCAGAATATACAGGCTATTGGAGGTAAAAGCTTGCAATAAAGGAGTTCTGATGTTAACAAATGCCACCTAAAACTCAGTCTATGTCCAAATCACAGTCAGCAATATAATCCAAATTTAAAACATGCAATTGAAGAAAAATCCCTCTTATCAGTGTTTTGGAATTTATTAATGTGCTTCAAAGAGATCAGGTTCCATTAAAAAAAAAAAAAAAGGTTTAAACAGTGTTTAATATAAAACTATGATATTTTGCACTGATGCCTTTTTCCGGTCTCTTTTATCATCACACATTAAAGAGACCCTGTCGCTACACCATTAATTTGAACAAAAATACACCCATACGATCATATATGAGGAGCAGCTGGGCCAGCACAAAGATTAATCACTTACTTACTCCCAGAAGTGGAGAGGACTATGACATGCAAGGATGAAGGGAGTTGTTCTAGGGAAATGACTACTCAATTTTTCTAGCAAGTTATAAGACAGGTTGCAAGTGAACAAAAATAATTGGAAAGGAAAAAGACTGCAAGTAGACATTTAAAACACTTGCTTTGTCAGTGCTGTTACTTCCAAGTTGGTGATAGCATCTCTTCAAATATCCAGCAGATGTTGTCTACAAAATGATTGTTGTCATGTAAGACGATGATTGTTTCAGCAATCTTAAGATTAATATGAAGGACAGAGACATGGCAAAGAAAAGTAATTGCTGGAATGCTGATGGTTTTCTGCTCTCTGGGTCAGATCTACAGCTGACAGTAAAATCATTTAATTTATAAATACTTAACAGCTCTTGTTTATGTGCATTGCATGTTTCATATTTCATCTGTGTATTTGCATAGCCATGGTATAGGAAAGCTCTTAGGAAAAACAGCTATTTTAACAAAACTTCAGGCAGACTACTTTATCATTCCACTTTTGTTTTGTTGTACACAGTGCTACACTAAAACAGTTAGATCTTTACTGAGGAACTGAACTGTGGAAGTTGTGTCAAAAGCAAGAAGTAGAGAGGAAAGGACCAGTCACCAACATTGCCTGTAGACTCTCTATATCTGATCTTTTCTCAATTACTGACTTACCAAGTCTTGTTCTGCACTGTGTGGAGGCGACCATCTTGGTAGGCAGGGTTTTGCTTCCTTGTTGATTGGTAATCTGATGTCAGATTTACCAAAAAGGAGCAGGAGAGGAGGAGGAAACACACATTTACAAAATGAATTAGGTAGAAGCATGAAGATCCCTGCACTGCAGGTCCTCAGGTATACCCTCCTTTCCTCTTTTGCTGTCAGAGAACAGTACAAACACAATAAAGTCTTTCTAACCCCATATTATTTTAACAAGTCTTCAGTGAGAGGCTCCTTGCAGAACCCCATCATTACTATATTTATTTAGACACCCCTAACTATCTATAAATCCATTAGCGTCCATCACTACGTTTGAGATGCTACCTTCTTCCATGCGTTAAGTAGGAGACCACTTCCAAAGATACACTTTCCCTTTTCCCTTGTTGACTTTTTGTGTTAACCACTTGCCAACCAGCCACCGTAGTTTTATTGCGATAGGTTGACTCTTTTCTGCAAAATGACATACATGTAAGTCGCTTCGTGTAGCAGTTAGTGTGGCTAGAGGGGGAGCCAATCAGTGGGTCCAGTGGCCGCGATGTCCACCGGCACCCGCGATCGCTCCCCATGGAGACAGAACAGCGATGTAAACATGGCAGACCGCTGTTCTGTCAGTGAAGAACACAGGGATTCTGTGTTCCTCCTATTTAGGAACATGTGTCTCCGTGTTCAACCAGTGAGCCCATCCCCCACACAGTTAGAAAGCACCCCCTAGGCACACATTTAACCATTTGATTGCCCCTGGTGTTAACCCCTTCCCTGCCAGTGTCATTAGTACAGTAACAATGCATATTTTTAGCACTGATTACTGTAGTAATGTCACTGGTCCCCCCAAAAGTGTCAAAAATGTCAGTTAGGTGTCCGATCTGTCCTCCGAAATGTCGCAGTCCCACTAAAAATTGCTGATCGCCGCCATTACAAGTAAAAATAAATAAATAATTAAAAATGACATAAATCTTTCCCCTAGTTTGTAGACGTGATACCTTTTGTGCCAACCAATCAATATGCACTTATTGGGATTTTTTTTACCAAAAATTTGTAACAGAATACATATTGGCCTAAAATTTTGAAAATGTTTGATTTTTTTTTTTCTATTGGGAATTTTTTATAGCAGAAAGTAAAAAAGATATATATTTTTCAGAATTGTGGCTCTTTTTTTGTTTATAGCACAAAAAATAAAAATCGCAGAGGTTACCAAATACCACCAAAAGAAAGCTCTATTTGTGGGGAAAAAAGGACATCAATTTTATTTGGGTACAGCGTCACACGGCCACGCAATTGTCATTTAAACTAACGTAGTGCCGTATCGCAAAAAATGGCCATAAAGTGGGTAAAACCAGGCCGGTCACAATTATGTAGTATAAGGGCACCCTTAAATTTAGAGTTATATTGGATTACTTGCAAAATGTAAGACTGTATTTCTGTGATTAACATCTTGCTGCCACACAGTACCTAAAAAAAAAATGTCAAAAGTTATAAGGAATCATGTTGAGGGGCTTAGAAAAGATTTATATATTTTTTTTTTAAGTCCACCTTATATACTTTTTGTATTCTTTTTGAATTTGACAAACCTTTAATAAACGTTTATAATAAAAAAATAAATAAATAAAAGATTTATATACATTAGGAGAGACTCATATGTTAGTAACTATTTAATAAACATCAACTATAAAAATAAAAATGTCAAGGTGTATATGTCAAAGTAATATATAATGCTAATCATTTTAACAGGTACTAATATCAATGAAGCCCTTCTTAGAGCTATGTTTATACTGAAAGAAGCCAATGACCACAAACTGTTGGAACCAAACTCAGTTTCTTTGATTGTGCTGGTTTCCGATGGGGATCCAACTGTAGGTAAGAGCGCACTACTGTAAGCACGTAGATAACGTACAAAGTGCACACACTGAACTAAACACTGTAATAAGAAAATTTAATTCTGTGTCATTCTATATACAGTATTTATTACTTCTATAGTATTAGTTGTAGCTGATCATACTCACAACTGTGTATTAAAAAGGAACTACAGTCTGCTCAAATAATTTGTAATCTTTGCCATTCTGAAGCTTCCCTCCAACCACTTTGTGTATTATTTTATATATATTATTTATACTGTGATTCTGTACTTGCCAAAAATGCTGCAGAAATATCCCTCCACTAAGTCTGGCTGCAGCCTTTTTAACTGTGGGCAGCTAAAGCTGCTGACTGTTCACTTCCTGGATTTACAGACACACAGAGGCACACAGACATGCACACAGATGCACACACATACACATAAATACAGACAGACACACTCACACCACTGCTTGCCTGCACATTTCTCCTCTCTTGATGAATACACATGAATCTCTGCAGTCTCCTGTTATCCCTGCCCTCATCCAGCCCCCTCCAGCTCTGCAGCTTTCATTGGCTTTCCTTTAACTCATCCCTCCTCCCTTGCTGGCAAACTCTCACGAGAGTGAGCTGTGCATGATGTCCTTAGCCTAGGCTAATGACCAGACAAGGAAGAGGCAGTGGGCTGTATAAGGTATTTACTAGCAGAAAAAATGTTTTACTATCAAAAGTTAAAACAACAAGGGCAAAAGGATTTATTGATGGAAAGATGAAAAAATGACTGAAGATCCACTTTAATGTGCTAGAAATGTTTTTTTTACACTTGACATGTCCATATCCTCTTTAAGCATAAAGAATGCATTTAATAAAAATTCTGGACTATATTCATAATACAGATCATTTTATGGTCAACAAAATGTTTATAAGCAGTTTTGGCTTGAAAACATCTCCTCATGATGTCAATTTTTATTTGAACTTGATTGCCCTGGATCCTGTATTAAACCTATTTATATTGACTGTTTCTGTCTAGGTGAACTGAAACTGTCTAAGATTCTGAAGAATGTTAAGACAAACAATCGTGATGAGTTTTCTGTTCATTCTCTTGGGATTGGATTTGATGTGGACTATGACTTCTTAGAAAAACTTGCTCAGGAGAATCATGGATTAGCTCAGAGGATCTTTGGAAATCAGGATACAGCTGCTCAGCTTAAGGTATGTTGTCTCTGCATTTCCTTTGTGGTCTTGTGAATCCTGCAAGAAATAATGATAATGGTATTCTCATCCCCCATATTTCTGTGATGACATATTTACTTTAAAAGATGGCTTTTAGAATATTCCCTCTAGTTACCTTGAAAGAGTTACATAGAAAACTAGAAAAGTGACTGCAGGAAAAAGTGGTCCATTGAGTCTGCTCATTTTTTGGGGGGGGGGGGGGGGGGTTTAATTTATACATGTGTGTTTTTTGCTTTTTTTATTTATTTATTTATTTATTTATTTTGGCGGGGGGGGGGGGGGGTTGTTAACTGTTTGCTTAAGTTAGTTAGTTTGATTTTTTATCTTTTTGCATAGTCCTATTTTCTTGTTCTTGTCTTTAGTTTAGATAAGATTTGTTTTTATGGTGCTTACAAATATAGTACTAATTTTAGTCATCTCATCTAGTTATAGTCAGTTAGGGAAACGATAGTGTAACATTAATGTACGTAACTCCCAACCTTGTCAGCAATCCCCTGACCAAGAAAATTGAAAAATGAACTGGATTGGGTATTTCCAGGCAATCATACACTGCAATTTTTTGTGGTGTGATACAACACCACCAGTGTGTCTAATATTTGTAAGTGGCGTATGTAGAGGTATGAAAATAATTTTACAATATAGTAAGTCTTAGTATTGGTAGAAATGTATATGTGGGACATTAGTTCATAGTGAAAGAGAGCATATGCGAAACAGTTTTGAAAATCCAAGAATTACCACATTTACAACTATTTAATTGTTTGTTGTAGGAATTTTATAAAAAGGTTTCCACTCCACTGCTGAAAGACATTATTATCCAATACCCGACAAGTGGGATTTCAGATGTGACTAAAAGCCGCTTCCACCACTATTTTGGAGGGGATGAAATTGTTGTTGCGGGTAAAGTTGACACTGAACAGACATCAAAGGTTGAAAGCTTAATCGAGGCAACTTCTGCTGTAAGTGTTCAATGCAAACCAATTTACTGTCTGCCATTAATGCAAGCTATACTTTCTGCTTATTGTTTATTTACTTAGTTTCTCTATAAAGACTACTGGAAGGAAATATTGTAAAAAAAACGTTGTAGCTTTGGTAGCTGTGTACCACAAATGTATCTGCCAAGTCTACCTGTAATAATTCCTATTAGCATTCATAATTAAGGGTTATATAGGGGACACATAAAAATAAATTCATATAGTAATCTTTGTGTTTTTTTGCTGTAATTCCTACTGCAGCCACAAGGATTTCTTAGCATACTCATGCTTCTCTGTCTACTTGACTCTCAAGACAAGAGCTCATACCTGTGCCACTGGCGACCAAAGTGGACATTTCTGCTCTGCAGTGTAATGAATATGTTCCACCAAATTTGGGAAACCTTGTATGGTCAAAATTCTTACTTTTGCAACAGTTACCAAGCAGTGTAGGAAGAATTTTTTATAAACTTTAGACAGAAAGTGTATTTTCTGTGTTTCCCATTAGGTTCACCTTTAGAATAACACACTCACCAAGAATGGGTATACAGCAACATTTTTACATGGTGAAAAGTTTAAAGCTGTTTAAGACAATATATGTGCTTTAGCAATACATTTATAATATGTATTCTATGTGTAGGGGGATACACAGTTCTTATTGGATACAGTAGCAGAAGTAGAGGCCCTGAATGAATTCTTTGCAGAAAGCAAACATGCCTTCCCTGATTTTGCCAAGCAATACTGGGCTCAGCTGACAATCAACCAGCTATTGGCTGAGAGGTAAGAAGGATTCCATGCCTCATGTTATCTCATTGTTCGTATACCAAAAGACATGTTGGTAGGTTAATTGGATCCTGTATAAAAAAAAAAAAAAAATTGGCCCTACTGTGTATGTATGTGAGTCAGGGACCTTAGATTGTAAGCTCCTTGAGGGCAGGGACTGATGTGAATGTACAATGTATATGTAAAGCGCTGCGTAAATTGACACCGCTATATAAGTACCTGAAATAAATAAAATAAATAAATAAATAAATACCAGAAATCTCAAAGACACTGGCAGCTTTCAGCAAATGTGTGAGAAAAAAAAAAATTATATTGTTGATAACTGTACAAAAGAAAATTGTATAAGTGGCAAAGCGACAAAAATGTACCATCAAAGTGTCTCAACAATAATTCATTATTGTGCATCATAATATTACAAGGCTGGAGATGGGGTTTACCAAGAATAATTTCATGCATTTTGATCACAGGCTAATAATCTGTAGGTTGATACAGCTGCTCAGTACCCCTAACAGAATTATTATTAATATAGGATTTAAATTGCATCAACAGTTTGTACAGCGTTTTACAGTATAGAATAGAGACCATACAGTTACTATACAATTCCATACAAAAGGGCTCTTGCTTGTTAGAATTTACAATCTAATAGGGAGAGACAGGTGGGACAAAAGATAATAACCGTGAGAGGGATAAGCAGATGGATATTAAAAGTTCAGTTTTTAGGTGGAGCTGGTATAGGCTTCCCTAAAGAGATAAAACGAGGAGTAGAGAGATAGACTTGGGTGTCATTAGCATTTGATAAGGTATTGGAAGCCATGAGAAGCCAAAGGAGATTATCAGATGACCAAGGGTGGAGGTTTAGATAGAGAAGAGAAGAGGTCCAAGGACAAACAAAGCCTTGGGGGACACTCACAGAAAATGAAAGTGGAGAAGAGAAGACAGAGTTATAGGCAACAATGAAGGAACGCTGTGATAGGTAAGAGGAGAACCAGGAGAGAGTCTTGGAGACCATAGTAGTGGGGCTTTTTGAGAAGGAGCCAGTGGCGGTCAACAGTATCAAAGGCAGCACAGAGATCTGGTAGTATGAGTATGACAGAGGACCATTGGTTTTAGCAGTTAGTATATCGTTTGTGAGTTTTAGTTTTGTAGAGTGTTGCAAGCCAAAGCCAGACTGTAAGGAGTAAAGAAGGTTTTTGTCAGTGAGGTAGCAGTTTAAGGAGTTGTAGACTAGGCATTCTAGAACTTTAGATGTAAATAGGAGCAAGGAGATGGGTCTTAAATTGTTCAGGCTGGTGAGGTCCACTGAGAACTTTTTAAGTATGAGGTGACCAGTGCATGCTCTAGAGGGGAGATAAAAGTGCCAGTAGAGAGGAAGAGATTAAAGATATGAGTGAAAGAATTTGTCTGTGGGTTGCAGTCATTTATCAGTCTCACAGTCCATTGTCACGCTTCCTTCTGTCGACTTCTCCGCAACCCTATTTTCTCTGCTCTGAAGTACCTGCCATCATCCTCTGTGACTTTAAATTTCAATCAGTGTTAACACCTCAACTACTTTTTATCTACTCAACTTAACCTCCTCTTTTAACCTTACGCAATGAACACAAACCACCACTCATTCCAATGGCAACACTCTCGACCTTGTATTCCCCCACTTCTGCAATCCCTGCAACCTCCCTAACACCCCCTTTCCTCCCTTTGATCACAACCTTATCCATTTCACACTCTCCCTGTCTCCTACCTCCCATGCCACTAACCAGCAAACCATTACCCACAGGAACCTTCACCACCTGTCTGCTACAACCCTGGCAAACAGACAACACCAGAAGTCTCAAGAGACACAGCCATGCTCTTGAGCGAGCATGGCATAAAATGAAATCCTTGCAAGGCTTCACCCTCTACAAATCTGCCCTTCTCAAATACAACTCCTCCCTCCACAATGCTACACAAACCTACTACACACCCCTCATCAAAACCCTCTCATCCAAACCTCGTTATCTCTTTTCTACGCTTAATTCCTTACCTTGACCCCCCACTACCTCCACCCACCAATTTGCTTACTGCCCAGGAGATTGCCTAACATTTCAAAAACAAATCTACACAATTGGTGATGAGATATCCAGAGTCCAGCTTCCTCCCCCAACCAACACACCAGGTCTAACTCCCCACTCAATACTTTCCTCCTTCAGCCCTGTTACCACTAAGGAAGTTGCCAAACTCCTTTCCACGGCCCACCTTACCACCTGCCCCCTGGACTCTGTCCCCTCACAATTACTGGGACCACCTCCCTGCTCTATCCTAAACTCTCAAACCCACATCTTCAACCTTTCCCTCTCTGCTCAAACATGCATTGGTTTCCCCCATACTTAAAAAAACCCTCACCGGACCCCACATGTTTGAGTAGCTTAAGACCCATCTCCCTGCTTCTGTTTGCCTCCAAACTTCCTAAACTCCTTGTCCACAACCATGAGTTGCTACCTCACTAACAACAACTTTCTTGATCCCTTACAGTCTGGCTTCCACGACCAACATTCCACTGGATCTGCCCGACTAACACTCACCAACTACCTACTAACTGCTAAAACCAACAGCCAGTACACCATACTCATACTCTTGGACCTTTCTGCTGCCTTCCACACAGTTGACCACCCTCTCCTTCTTAACAAACTCCACTCCCTTGGCTTCCGTGATTCTTCTCTTTCATGGTTCTCCTCCTACCTATCTCAGCGCACTTTCAGTGTCACATACAACACCATCTCCTCCACTCCTCATCCTCTTTCTGTTGGAGTACCCCAAGGCTCCGTCCTTGGGCCCCTCCTATTCTCTCTCTATACCTCTTCCCTGGGCCAATTGATAACCTCCCATGGCTTCCAATACCACCTCTATGCTGATGACACCCAGATCTATCTCTCCACTCCTCAACTTACCCCCTCAATCTCCTCACGTATCACAAACTTAGTGAGCAAAATATCACTATGGATGTCACACCACTTCCTTAAACTCAATCTTTCTAAAACTGAGCTTGTAATATTTCCTCTTACCCAATCCCATCCCCGTGACTTTACCATCAAGATCAATAGCACAATCATTGGTCCCTCCACGTATGCCAGGACGCTGCGTGTAATCCTAGACTCTGACTTCTATTTCAGCCCTCTCATCCAATCACTGACTACATCTTGCAGCCCTTAACCAACACAATATTTCCAGAATTTGCCCCTTCCTGACTAATGACACCACAAAACAACCTATTCACTTCTTGATTATTTCCTGCCTCGACTGCTGCAACCCTCTCTTCACTTGCCTACCCTTACACAGGCTATCCCCCCTTCAATCTATTATTAATTCTGTTGCTAGTCTAATACACCTTACTAACCGATCCGTGACTGCTGCTCCTCTCTGCCTATCTCTTTACTGGCTTTCACTACCTTCAAAATAACTTCAAATTGCTAACCACAACATACAAGGCCATCTACAACATAGCCCCCAGCTACATCACTAACCTCATCTGAAGATATCGCCCAAATCGTCCACTCTGCTCCTCCCAGGACCTCCTGCTCTCTACCTCCCTTGTTCTCCCCTCCCATATTCGCCTCCAGGACTTCTCCAGAGCCTCTCCTATTCTCTGGAACTCCCTGCCCTTGTATGTCCAGATGTCGGGTCAGTCCCTACTCTGTCCACCTTTAGGTGATCCCTAAAAACTCACTTATTTAGGGAAGCCTACCCCACCTCCTCCTAAGAACTTCACCCGGGCCACCTCCATCAGATATTACCTTTTGTACCACCTCCCCCTCCCTTTAGATTGTAAGCTCAATGAGCAGGGCCCTCCTGCCCCTTTTGTATTGAACTGTATTGTAATTCTGTCCCTACTCTACATTGTAAAGCGATATGCACGTTCTTGGCGCTATATAAATCCTGTGTAATAATAATAAATAATAAGATAGAGGAAATGTAGTAACTGTGAAGGAACAGGGTCCAGGGGACCGGTGGTTAGGTGGGTGTCTGCGAAGAGACTGGGAAAATCTTGTCAAAAGAGGAAAGTATTGCACGTGTTTTAAACAGGGTATGTTAGGTGGGGAAGAAATCTTTTCAGTGGAGATGTACCCACAAATTGCATCAATCTTGTTTTTTAAAAGATTGGCAATCTCCTAGTAAATATATTCCCTAGATGACATTATATGCAATAATGGAAATGGCCATGCCTTGCTATACCAGCAGAACCAATATACTCTATATTACCAGAGGTATTGGGACACATACCTTTACATGCACATGAACTTTAATAGCATCCCAGTCTTAGTCCGTAGGGTTCAATATTGAGTTGGCCTACCCTTTGCAGCTATAACAGCTTCAACTCTTCTGGGAAGGCTGTCCACAAAGTTTAGGAGTGTGTCTATGGGAATGTTTGACCATTCTTTTTAGAAGTGCATTTGTGAGATCAGGCACTGATGTTGGAGAGAAGGCCTGGCTTGAAGTCTGTGCTCTAATACATCCCAAAGGTGTTCTATCGGGTTGAGGCCAGGTCTGTGCAGGCGAGTCAAGTTCCTCCATCCCAAACTCACTCATCTGTGTCTTAATGGACCTTGGTTTGTGCACTGGTCCAAAACATTTGGTGGGTATTATGGCGTGGGGTTATTTTTCAGGGGTTGGAACAGAAAGTAAATGCAATGAAAAAAATGTGGAAAAAATATTTTGCTATCATCTATAAGTGGCCTATTGACATAATATTAAGGTAAGATATTTGGTTAACAGAAATTTCTACATAGTTTATAACTATAACTTGATTTCTACTACAGGAGCTTGGCAGTTACAGCAGAATCCAAGAGGGCACTTACCCACAAAATAATGCAACTGTCAATCACACATCATTTAGTGACCCCTTTCACGTCACTGCTGATCGAAAGTGAGGATGGAAAAGAGAGAATGCTGGCAGATCCCCCAAATGTTATCAAAGGAGCATGCTGTGCAAGTGAGAATTGTTTTTACCTCCAGCAAATATACTAGATGATATATCAATATTTTTTAGGCTCGAGTGCATGTGTTATTTGTGTGTTCCTACACAGCGTGTTTTTGGCAGTCCATTCATTTTAATGGATTGCCAAATGTGCTGGAATGCACCAAAAAAACACATGGTCCTGCAATGGCATGCATTTTGGGGGCCATGAATGCCCTCATGTTTGCCAGATATGTGGGGGTGCCTGCAGACAGCAGTGCGGTCCTACACTGAAATTGGTGTGAACAATCTCTAAAGTCCATATATTGTGTAAAAATTAACTCATAGTTGTCCAATATGTCAAATTATATAGAAAATGAAATAATTTGTGAAAAGCAATACGCCAAAATAAACCATTGTTTAATGTTCTACTAGATTTTAATATACCATACCACTTCACCTTGGCTGTAATTAAAACAATATCAAGGCCTGGGCAGGTGTGGTATTGCTCGCTTCAAGTCGGTTTTGTATTCCTATATAAGTCTATAGGAATGCAAAACCTGCTAGATAAAAGTCAAATGAAGGCCAACTGCAAGTAAATGCACTTGTTAATGATTTCTGAATAATCTGTGAAATGTCTCAAACAGATGTCAAACTAATGCCATTGACACAAGCCCAAATACAGTTGACACAGACCTTTAGAATGGATGATGTGTGGACTGGAGACATAAGAGTCAGTTACCCATTCCCTATGCAGCTTAGGTAAAATACTGCAGTTTTAACGGGGGTGGTCTTTAGAGCATAGGGTACATATAGAGTACACACAGGACAATGAGACAAGGGTTATTTCACTAGCTCTTTGCAAAGTATTGATAGAAAGCTGGAAGGTGTTCAAACCAAGACTGCTGCCTTTAGCATAATGTAAATAAAGGATGTCCTATTCTTTATTAAAATCAAATGAATGTTTATGGTGAAGATTTCTTCAACATACTGTAAATAGTTAACACTTGATCTTTTAACTTGATAGCAACACTAGCTACAAAGCCTCCTCCTACTGTTCACACACTACCATCGAAGCCAACCCTACCTCCACCTGTAACATCTGGAACTATAGAGGCAAAAGGGGAAACTGAGACAATGACTCCATGCAAGAATGGAAAAACTCCAACTCCAACTTGTGGTAAATATACATATAGTCATGCTTTGGCTATAACCCAAAGTGATTTAGGGAATGGGATATAGCATATCTACACATCTTGGATGGGCTATAACATGCTCTGATCTTTTACCAGTTTACAGCAGTCTGAACAATAAACTGTTTTTTGATTAGTTGTGATTTGAAAAAAAGTTTATGGATCTCTGCAGGCTATGTGAAGGATTATAGTATAATGTTTGTGTTTTAACGTAAAAGTAAAAAAAAAAAAAAAAAAAGTAGGTATTCGTCAGCCTTGAGAGGATAAACATTTTATATAATTTTAAAGTCTGGCTAGAACAGAACCCACCCCACCCCGTCCCATGGTCTAAGCTAACTTTTCAGCTCATCTCAATTAACCGATGAATTGGATTTTTTATTAGCTCAATTTTACATTCTGATGCCTATTACTTCCCACCTTAATTAAATATACTAAAACGTTGTGATAAATACTATGATAAGATAAATATTATATGATAGGAATAAATATATGTTACATATATTGTATATAAAACATTTGATAATGACTTCTGCACTATGTAGAGTAACAATACATAACATCACCGGTATGTGAACACTAACAATTGTTTTGCAGTTGATACAGATCCACATTTTATTATAAACTTACCAATAAGCCAAACAGATGTCTGCTTCAACATTGATGCACAGGCTGGAAATATGCTGAACCTCCTGACTGATACTGAATTAGGTAAGTGCAATCAAAGTGTTTGCATATAATATATGTCTTGCTTTTTATTTGCTAATGAGGAGTGTCATAATTCAGTCTACTTTTCTTTTCTGGTGCTCTGGGTTTCATCAAAGTGACTGCAATGCCCAAAGATCATTCTTTTTTCCTATGGTGAAGTAGGTGGCAGCCTACCCCATATTTCAAATGGGTTATTCCTATTTTTGCCTAACTGCTTAGTAATCCATTCTGTAAACATGTAATCTCACAAAGTGATCTGTACCCATCAAGGTGGTTATTCCATAGCTGCAAGCCAGAAGTAGCAGCCTTTCTCAAACTGGGTTCTGTGGAATCTTAAAGTTCCTTCTCAGGTTGTTTGGGGTTCCTGGAGCAGTGAATAGAGGTGAATTGATCTCCCACCTAAATTGACCACCAAAGCAAGTTGTCACTTTGGCAATGACCAGAGGCGTAACTAGAACCTTCAGGGCCCCGATGCAAGAAACCATGAAGGGCCCCCTGGACCACTGGAGCCCTTTACTCTAGTTGCGGGGCCCTTTATTACGGTGAGGGAAGGGAGAATTCTGAAGGGGGGGAAGCACAGAAGAGGGGGGGACCAGGGGAGCACACAGGGGCCAAGAGACAGCAGAACACAAGTATACTGGATAGGAGGAGTGGTGGGGGCAGCGTACAGAGGAACCAATCTCCTCCATTTTCCTCCTGCAGCTACAGAAGGAAAAAGGAGGACAGTGATTTCTCTACATGCTGCCCCCACCACCCCTCCTATTCAGGTGAACAGGGGAGCCACATGGGCCCCCTTGAGCATGGGGCCCGGTTGCGAATGCAACCCCTGCAACCCCTGTAGTTACGCCCCTGGCAATGACCACTAATATCAGGGGACAGTGAAAGTGTCACTGTCTACATTTATGTTCTGTTATCATTATTCTTATCGTGTCAAGATTATTACAACATATTACTACATAACAGAATAACATTGTTGTGTTTAGCAGGGAATTCCATGGGTGTCTAATATGATAGATATTCCACATTATTTTTTTTTTATTTAAAACTATTTACAGCTTATTGATCAATAATGTCTCATGAGCTGTAGATATAATCATTTTAGCAGGACTTCCCATGAAACCTGAACATTACTTCAAGAGTGCTCAATGTCAAGAGTCTGTAATAGTGAGCCCTTGAAGTTCACCAACTCAAGGATCCCCAGGGCGCAGAGTCTAAGTCCCAGCCTGCTTCTTCACCAGGGCCATTAATGGTGCAGATTGCCTTGCAGCTAGCTGGAACCAGGTTCTGGCCGCCAGGTATGCCCAGCTGGGAATGCAGACACCCCTTAGCAAGTGCAGAGTACAACAGGAGACTGAAGGGAAAACCAGTAAACAAACCAAGGTCAGCACGGGTGGCAGAAAAGTAAAGTTGCTCAGGCAAGGAGCACTGCACTGATCACGTGTATATATAGGGAAGCAAACAGGAAGGTGACCCAGGAAGTAATAGAAGGGAAAGGATATAAACCCACAGTGGAGCAGGCATTGCCCATAGGTGAACAGAGAAGCCAAACACTACATATGAAATGGAATCACAGATCTAGCAGAATCCTGCAGCAAGGAGGTAAGAATTTCACATCTGCAGGCTAGATCGTGACACTTAAGGACCAAAAAGGGTGAGAAGGGCTAGTTTATTGTGAACCTTACCTGCTTATAAATCTGCTACTAAGCTACCTTTTGCTGTTAAACAAATAAATGGCACATAAAAGAGAAGCTTTTTAGGCCATACTTCTCTTATGGGTCACAGGAGCGGACTTACTTTTGCTCTCCTGTGACCCAGAATCAGCCGTCAGTGGGCTAAAGTCTCACAGAGCAACTTCAGGCTCTGGAAGGATCCGGGCACAAAAGTCGCGATACATCCAGATGCATTATTGGCAACTGGCTCAGCTTCTCAGAGTGGTTTTAAGAGCCTGTGCCAGGTCCTCCAGCCCCCTCCCCAGCCTGGCAGGGTAGAGAGCGGTTACTGACAGTTACTTCTGTCTGTTCAGAGCAAACCAAGAACTGACCAATCAGTAGTCATGTTTTTGCTCAGTTCTCAGGCAAAGAGCTGGCAGGGGACAGCTGCAGCATCACAGTGACCCTAAATCCACAGAGTTAAGTATGAATGTTTTTTTTTTTAATTCACACACTTCTCCTTTAATTGTTCTCTATTCAACAACTGATTGACAGCTGGCAGGGCTTAATTGTAATGTGGGGAGAAAGGGCTGAACCTCAAATGCAGAGTCCTTTCCAACATCAAAAAACAGACTGGATGACAAGTACAGGTATTTGCAGGGACAAGAAGACATAACGAGCTTTTCAGTAAATCAACTTTGACAACATTGGCAAGTTCAGTTTTTCTTTCCTGAAAGCTAAAGCCAAGTACACACGATAAGAAATTCGGAAGGGAAATTTCGTCCGACGACCGATCTGCCGATTTTCGTATTGTTAGTATGGTGCTTTCGACAGCCGACTCCAACTTTTCGGCTGACAAAATCCTGATGTGCAGGCATTCAAATTTTTGTCCTCCGTCAATACACGTCCGATTTTCATCTCATTAGTACAGATTTTGACGGGGGAAAATCTTATGAGCAAGACTAGGCGTGCTCAGAAATGAAAGAACACATACAAAGCAATCCAACACATGACATCACTTCTGAAGTAGAATTCTGTCGGACGACAAAATTCGTGTGCAGTCTAGAGCACATTCCAACCAACAGACACGCACTCTGGACAAAAGACGGACGACCGGTTGGCGGAAATTTGTAGCGTGTGTACGAGGCTTTAGTGTCTATATTTAAACAGTAAACCAGCAAACAAATTGCTGATTAGTGTTACTAAGATTTTACAGGAGAATCATTGATCCTTTCATTAAATAATTTAACTTATAGGATGACACATGCTCTTTCCTAAAACATACATTTGGTTTTAATCCAAACATAAAGACAACTTACATGCTGCAGAGAAAAGTCTCTAACCAGGTTTTCTATACAGACCCACACTTTCACATGAATCCCTCATTTTTACACAATCTTTAAATGGGCTGCTTAATTCTGAGGGCGATGGAACACACAACACTAAATCCTGAGTATCTGTGGGCCACTATATTTTAGGATTTTGACCAACCAAGTCTTCATGTCTTTTTTATTAATCATTTTAACAAAGATATAACCAAAAGTGGAAATTTTAATGCAAAGACGATGCTGCACAAAATGAGAAGACATTATTAGTATTCCCAAAAACAATTTTTGCCCTAATACTCCATATCTCATCACAATTCACTATACAGCTTGAGGTATATAGATATGCGTATTTTGCTGTTTGAAATCATATAAAGGAGATTTGTCTGGCACTATTATAAAATAGAGTAGGGACGCTGGTTTATCCTGATGTTGGTCTACAAGAAATTAGAGAACACATTTTTGTGCCTGTGCTTGCGGTCGCCCATTGGGCTGTGTACCATCGCCTTCGTATGGTGGCCAGTAGACAGATGCTGGTGAGGCTGGTGGTCGCACCCGGAGCCCCCCCATGCCTGGGTGTTCCTTTATCTTTTCATTTTGCGTGACATGGCGCAGAGAGACATTCTTGGTTATAATTACTTAGGCTGTCTTTTACATTATACATATGCCATATCTACTGGAATGATATACACTGAATGCTCCATGGACCAGTTAGGTTCATGTCTTGATATATGCCACGGATGGCACTCATTTGTACTTTTTTTTTTCTTAATTCTTTTTATTGGAAATTTTTCAAAAAACATAACAAAGCCAATAGGGGCATACCCCGGCCCAAAACAAAAACACAACTCTCTACTCACTACAAGAAAACACATGTAAAACAGGGACAGCCCCAGCCTAAAAACAGGGCTGACACCGTCCTAACTCATTTTTACTTTAATGCTATGTCTCGTTGATATCCCTGTATGTTTTGCATACCTTTAAATAAAGAATTTACAAAAAAATTAGAGATCATAGTCTTTCAAAACCCGTATTTCAGTTTCACCAAAACTCCTTAGCCATCGAAAACCACCAATGGATTGTACTAAAAGAAAATAAAAAAGCTTGCTGGCCTATCTAGTTGTAATGATGTGACACGTTTGAGGTCTTGTGGGAGTATAGAGACTGAATGTATTTAAAGGGATCTTGCTAGAGAATGAATGAACCCCTTGGTACTCACCCAGGCATAACCCAGGGTACTCACCCAGGCATAATTTTATAATTAGAATAGAAAAAAGGTTTTATTTTTACTTTAATAGGGCAAAATTAAATCCACAGAACACTGATATTAAAGGGTTATAGCTGGGCACCAGTAGATTAAACTACTCACTTGATTTTTGTACCTCTTGGGGATTCCAGTACAGTGATTTTCATATAGCAATTGGTTCTTCCCCTATGCTGCTAAACTAATAAAGACAGTTTACTGATGCATTTTTTTGTATTGTAAAAAAAAGCTTTTTGAGAAAAATGGAAACAAGTAAATCAGTGATAAGATGCCAACTAATACATGAGTAATGTTTTTTTTCTGCAGGTATTGCGATTAATGGGAAAATAGTTACCGCTAAAAAAGCTAAGGATGGCAAGCTGAACACCTACTTTGGTACATTTGGCATGTATTTTAAACAGCTAGATATGAAGATTGAAGTAAGCACTGACAAAATAACACTGAAAGATGCATCTTATACCAGAGTGATGCGTTGGTCTGAGTCCAGCACCCTGGCTTACAAGAGGTGAGTGTTACTTGGAAATATTGCATTTATTGACTGATAACGCTGGTGAGATATTAGAAGTTTCCTTATTTCTGTTTAAATGTAGTAGTTTACAAAGAATTATCTGTATATGACTGGTGAGTATTTTTTTGTGAATTAAATCATTTAAAATGATGCTTAAAGGTAAACTGTGAATATAGAAACATGGAAAAGAACATTGCTCTGTGCAATAGCATTTGCAGGCACTATGGGGGAGATTTACTAAAACTGGTGCACACATAATCTGGTGCAACTGTGCATAGGAACCCATCAGCTTGTAGGTTTTATTGTCAAGGCTTAAAGTGATATTAAAGGCAATATTTTTTTTTTAAAAACTAACAAACATGATATACTTACCGATCTGTGCAGTAGTTTTGCAAAGAGCAGCCCCAATCCTCCTCTTCTTGGGTTCCCGCTGGTGCTAATGGCCTCTCCCTCCTCTCGAGTGCCCCCAGAGCAAGCAGCTTGCTCTGGGGCACCCAAGCAGGCTCACTCCCGAGCCACTGCTCTGCATGTCCATTCATGGCTCAGCTCCTGCTACTGTCTCACCGAGTGAGGAGGGAGAGTCTCCAGAGAGCCGAGGCTCTCATGCACATTTTTGGATCACGATGGTGCTCTGGTAAGTATTAGGGGGCTGAGGGGCTCCTGCACAGAGGTTTTTTTACCTTCAAGCTGAAGTTAGAAGATGACTGGTTGCCATCAGCTGGCATCTATTTCTATTTTCCCTTCTGGGTCCCTATGAGCCACACAATGGCCTTGGGTTTAACCTATGGGCTAGGAAGGGGGAACAAGGGGGAACATTTTCCTGTCTGGCCTAGTAGCGTCTATGGTCATCCGATTCAGCTGTTTTTTCAGAAAACTGCCCTCTATTAGCATTCTCCAAAGTCTATGGACACCTTAGAACATAGGTGTCAAACACAAGGCCCGCAAGCCGAATGCAGCCCCCAGGCCATTTCATGTGGCCCTCGCACCTCTCCTGCCGCTACGGCACCACCCTTGTCTCTGCCCCCATTTTGTCTCAGCCCCCATTTTGTCTCAGTACTTGGCAGCAGAGAGGACAGATATCCTTTGCCAGATTCTGTGCTGCTGCAGAACGGCTTGTCTTTGCCTACAGGGCCGGCCTTAGGTGTTCAGGCGCCCTGTGCAAGCTAATCCTGTGGCACCAACACCCCCCCCCCCTGCACATCTATTTGCACCTTTTTTGCACTTTGACTTTTCTTTTTTTTACTATCACTAATAACTTAGCCCCCCTTACATTAGAGACCCCCCTTACAACAGAGACCCCCCCACAGAGCCCCCCTTACATCAGAGACCCTCACAGAGGTCCCCCTTACATCAGAGACCCCCCTCCCCACAGAGCGCCCTTATATCAGAGACCCTCACAGAGGCCCCCCTTACATCAGAGACCCCAGAGACCTTCACAGAGGCCTCCCTTACATCAGAGACCCCCCCACAGAGCGCCCTTACATCAAAGACCCTCACAGAGGCCCCCCTTACATCAGAGACCCTCACAGAGGCCTCCCTTACATCAGAGACCCTCACAGAGGACCCCTTACACCAGAGACCCTCACAGAGGCCCCCTTACATCAAAGACCCTCACAGAGACCCCCCTTACATCAGAGACCCTTACCTCCCGCTGTGTGGCCTGATCATCTGCGAGCTGTGATGGCCGCACGGCGCCCCTGTTGCCCATGGCACCCTGTGCGGCCGCACAGCTCGCACACCCCAAAGGCCGGCCCTGTTTGCCTACCCCCTTCTCCTCCTACAGATCCTGCACCTCTCTGTGTAGCCACAACCCCACCTTGTCTCCGCCTCCCCTGGTCTCAGAATTCAGCAGACTCTGTAAGCTGACTCCAGCCCTCCTCTGGTCCTCCTCCAGACCCTGCACTTTTTTCTTCCCAGATCCATCCACAATTTCTTCCTGGCAGTCTGGCACAGACTTTTATAAAATAGAGTAGGGACGCTGGTTTATCCTGATGTTGGTCTACAAGAAATTAGAGAACACATTTTTGTGCCTGTGCTTGCGGTCGCCCATTGGGCTGTGTACCATCGCCTTCGTATGCCGGCCAGTAGACAGATGCCAGTGAGGCTGGTGGTCGCACCCGGAGCCCCCCATGCCTGGGTGTTCCTTTATCTTTTCATTTTGCGTGACATGGCGCAGAGAGACATTCTTGGTTATAATTACTTAGGCTGTCTTTTACATTATACATATGCCAATTTTATTGCGCTGCTGCAGAAAGGCTTGTCTTTGCCTACCCCCTTCTCCTCCTACAGATCCTGCACCTCTCTGTGTAGCCACAACCCCACCTTGTCTCCGCCTCCCCTGGTCTCAGCATTCAGCAGACTCTGTAAGCTGACTCCAGCCCTCCTCTGGTCCTCCTCCAGACCTTGCACTTTCTTCTTCCCAGATCCATCCACAATTTCTTCCTGGCAGTAGCACAATGTAAAGGGGTGCATTGTGATGTAAGGAATGTTGGGTGACTCTTGATTTATGATGGTGGGGGGCTCTTGACATCTCATGTAAGGGAGCGCTGGGTGCTCTGGACATCTAATCTTACAGATATAACCAGCCCTTTGAGGGCAACCATAATGCTGATGCGGCCCGCAATAAAATTGAGTTTGACACCCCTGCCTTAGAATGTCTTTAGATTTTACCCTGTCAAGTGTCCTATGCTTCTGGTTACATTTCTATAATAACTGATACCTTGCTCCTAAGGTATCAGTAATTATATATCAAATATATGTACCATGGCTAAAGAACAGACTTTTTTCTGAGTCTGCTCTCAGACTTATACACAAGGGGGAAGGTTACACGATATCAAACCATGTAACAAAAGGATGTAGTCACCCTATAAACATTGTAAAAGCTTTTTACAGCAGGCTACAATGTATGTATCTCTACTACTGCCTGATAGCGGAGAAAACATGCACTATCATTGGGCCTGGCTGTCAGCAGCTTAGCGCTGCTCTAATCATTCAGAGGACCTATTAATGTTACAATGTTGTTATGGCATGCAGTTACGTTTTTGATTCCTCCGTTCCAATTATATTATTTCACTGTATAAAAACTTACAACCATGTACCATGCTTGTAGATCAACGCCAACATCAACTTTGTCCCCATATTGTAGTATGAAAAGAAAAGAAAAAGGGGTAACCAATGGGCTTTTTTTCCACCATTTAGATCTACCTACAGATTGAATTTTACTAAGTATTGAACAAAAGGTAATTTTTTATTAAAAATGATAGCCAGTTTTTATATATCACTAGAATGTACACTCGCTGGCCACTTTATTAGGTACAACTTACTAGTACTGGTGTAGGACCCCCTTTTGCCTTCAGAACTGCCTTCATTCTTCATGGCACAGATTCAAAAAGGTGCTGGAAACATTCCTCAGAGATTTTGGTCCATTTTGACACTTGCTGCAGATTTGTCGGCTGCACAACCATGATGCAAATCTCCTGTTACACCACATCCCAAAGGTACTCTATTGGATTGAGATCTGGTGACTGTGGAGGTCATTGGAGTACAATGAACTCATTGTCATGTTCAAGAAACCAGTGGTGAGATGATTTGAGCTTTGTGACATGGTGCATTATCCTGCTGGAAGGAGCCATCAGAAGATGGGTACATTGTAGTCATAAAGGGATGGACATGGTCAGCAACAATACTCAGGTAGGCCGTGGCGTTTAACCACTTCCAGACCGCCCGCCACAGTTATACGTCAGTACTTTGACGTCAAATACCGGGGTTATGGCAGCAGATAGCTGCCATAACCCCGGTATTTTTTTACTGGGCGGGCGGTCGGTCCGCTGTAACATAAAAGTGGTCCCAGCGGTGGATTCACTTTTATGGGCGGCGGAAGAGGTGCCCCCTCCCACCGCTTCCCGGTCATTTTCCCTGCTTACCAGAGCCGTCGGTAGTGGGGAAAGCAATCAAATGATGTCCAAGGCAGGAAGTCGAGTGAGGGCAAGCTGGCCCCCATTTGACTCTATGGCCTTGGAGGACTGGAGCGACGCCATACGTCGCTTCCTCCCAACGGCCTTAAGAGGCCCATTTTTTTCATCGTGAAAAAAAGGCCTTTTTTTTGCTTTTTAGTGTAGATGTGAGATCTGAGGTCTTTTTGACCCCAGAGCTCACATTAAAGAGCACCTGTCCTGCCTATTTCTTACAAGGGATGTTTATATTGCTTCTAATAGAAATAAAAAATTATCAAAACATTTTTTTTTAATGGGACAGTGTAAACGAAATAAAAATTGAAAGCGCCCCGTCCCTCTGAGCTTACACGCAGAAGCAAACGGTGTTAAAACCACACATGTGAGGAATCACCGTGATCGTTAGAGTGAGAGCAATAATTCTAGCCCTAGACCTCCTCTGTAACGCTAAACTGGTAACCTGTAGAACTTTTTAAATCCTTGTCTATTTATAAGTACCAATGTTTATTGCCATTCCACGAGCGTGCGCAATTTTGAAGCATGACATGTTGGGTATCTATTTACTTGGTGTAACATTATCTTTCACATTATAGAAAAAATTGGGATAACTTTACTATTTTGTTTTTTTAAAGGCGGGGTGAAATGTATTTTTTTTTAAAAAATTGCAATTAAAAGACTGCTGCACAAATACCGCGTGACAAAAAATTATTGTAATGACCGCCATTTTATTCTCCAGAGTCTTTGCTAAAAAATATATATACATATATATATAATGTTTGGGGGTTCTAAGTCAAAAAAGCAAAAAATTGTGATTTTAAATTAGAAGCAACAAGTGTCAGAAATAGGCCTGGTCCTTAACAATGCTCAATAGGTATTAAGGGGCCCAAAGTGTGCCAAGAAAATATCCCCCACACCATTATACCACCACCTCCAGCCTGAACCGTTGATACAAGGCAGGATGGATCCATGCTTTCATGTTGTTTATGACAATTTCTGAACGTACCATCCAAATGTTGCAGCTGAAATTGAGACTCATCAGACCAGGCAACGTTTTTCCAAACTTCTATTGTCCAGTTTTGGTAAACCTGTGCGATTTTCAGCCTCAGTTTCCTGTTCTTAGCTGACAGAAGTGATACCCGGTGTGGTCTTCTGCTGCTTTAACGTTCAATGTGTTGAGAGATGGTATTCTGCATACCTTGGTTGTAACGAGTGGTTATTTGAGTTACTGTTGCCTTTTTTATCATCTTGAACCAGTCTACCCATTCTCCTCTGACATCAACAAGGCATTTTCCTCCACACAACTGCCGCTCACTGGATATTTTCTCTTTTTCAGACCATTCTCTGTAAACCCTAGAGATGGTTGTGCTTGAGAATCCCAGTAGATCACCAGTTTTGTAAATACTCAGACCACCCCGTCTAGCACCAAAAACCAAGCCACATTTAAAGCAACTTAAATCTCCTTTCTTTCCCATTCTGATGCTCAGTTTGAACTTCAGCAAGTCCTCTTTACCATGTCTAGATGCCTAAATGCATTGTGTCGCTGCCATGTGATTGGCTGATTAGCAATTTGTGTTACCAAGCAATTTAACTTAATGTGTACCTAATAAAGTGGCTGGTGAGTGTGTATCTACAATGTCACTCTATCAAGTGATAATTCTGCCATCAATTTAAGCATTTAAGCACTTGTAATAATTAACATAACATAATTAAAATAAATAATAGTTAAAATAGTATATGTATCATGGGATAAGCCCCAATGTGTGTAAATAATTGACACAATCTCCTAATCTATTGTACTATGCTGGAACTTTTTTTTTTTTTTAAAGATCCTGTAATTTATTATTTATACACATTGGGACTTTTTTCACATGGTGGTAGATAGTTCACAGAAGTGCTACCTTTATGATTTCAACATTTATATGGACTTTATATCAGGGTCTTTCGTGTGCAACTTCCATTATTGATAGTCTTTGTTCAGATTATTGTTACACAAACTGCAGATTTTTGTTGTTTTCACTACTTGTGATATAATATGATAATATTATTTTATGTATTTTATATATATTATATATATGAAATACATAATATATATATATATATATGTATATATATATATATATATATATATATATATATATATATATATATAAAATGTATTTTTGACATACAGTATTTACTAAATCTGCTGCATTCTTACAGGCTCACTGTGTCAGTGAAGAAGGAGAGTAATATTACTATTACAGTAGATGATAACATGACTTTCCTGATAATCATGCATCGTGTATGGAAGAATCATCCTGTCAATGTAGACTTCCTTGGACTCTACTTTCCTTCTAGTCACTCATTTTCTGATGGGGCGCACGGTTTAATAGGTAAGCCATGATGTACTATATGGGCAAGGCCAATTCAATTACTGAGAAGTTAAAGTATAAATGTCTCCATTTGTCAAAATGATATTAAAGTTGGTTTTTTTTTAAATAAAAGAGGTCATACTTACCTGCTCTGTGCAGTGGTCCCTTACCTCCTCTGCTGGAGTTCCCCGCCAGCGATCTCTGCTCCTCCTTTACGCGGGTGCCCCCATAGCAAACTGTATGCTATGGGGGCACCCATGCAGGGACACTCCCGAACAAGGCTGTGTGAGTCCATAGACACCCCCCCCCCCCCCCCCCCAAAATTTGACTGACACCAGCAGGAGCCTATGGACACCAGCAGGAGGCTATGAACACCAGCAGGAGCCTCCCGCTGCTACCTGTGTCTTCTGTGAGACCAAGAAGTGAAGCGATAAGAGCTGCAGTGGGGACAGTGCTGTATGGCTGACCGGACTCAGGTAAGTGTCTGGGGGGGGGGGGGCACGGTTAGTGGGCATTTTTTTTTACCATTAGTGCAGGGAATGCATTAAGGTAAAAGTTAGACTTTAGAACCACTTTAATTTACCAAAATGACCAATAGCTGGTCATTCCCTGGCTATCCCTATTCCTTATTAGACCCTGATGAAATTTCATTTTTTATGGTAAACTTTCTTTGTTTTCTCTTCTGTCCTGAAATAGACTGTAGGCAGATTAAAGAGGGCAACATCTAAAAAGCACATTCAGTACAACTTTCTAATACAAATATACATTTTCTCCATATTTGTCACTGACGAGTGTAGAAAACAATGACTACCGATCTGCCCAATATCGGGTGAGCTCCTAACTTCCTGTTGTGGTAGGCAGACAAAGCTGCCTCTGCTGCTCTGAGATTTCAAGCATCATTGCCAGACTAGTTTAAGAAAGAGAATTGGTATATGAGGGGGACCAACGATGAGAATGTAAGTAAGGGAGTAAGGGTTATGAGGATAAATAGATGGGGGGGGGGGAGTTCTGTAGTACAGCAGTGGAGTACTCAGGCAGGACTGGTAACTTGAGAGTTCAGTGCAACAGAGGCAGTATTGTCAGCCGACAACAGGGGGTTGGGAACTCACCACATCTATTGTTTTTGCATTTTACCCACCCATACACTTTAAATAGCCTTTTCAATTATTTAATTTTAAATATTCTTGTAAAAGATATATTTATATATTTTCAGTATGTGTTGTAGTGTATCCCTAGCCAAAATATATGTTTTTTAAATTTTGCATAGAGTAGGGAAGGGTTAGAACCTCTATTAGGTTTTTTATTGCTGTCTGTGTTCATGTTGGGATAACCTGGTGACCTTTGTTCCTGAGACAGAAAGAAAACCCAACCGGCAAAGTGAAAATAAAGTCTTGTTTTTTATTGTTTAAAAATAACATGTTATACTTACCTGTTCCGTACAGTGGTTTGCACAGAGCAACTCATATCCTCCTCTTCTCGGGTCACCCACTGGTGCTCCTGGCCCCTCCCTCCTGTCTAGTGCCCCCATAGCAAGCAGCTTGCTATGGGGGCACTTGAGCCAAGCCGCTGCTGTGTCCATACAGACACAGAGTCGTGGCTCAGCCACATCCCCTCTCTCTCCTAATTGAGTTTGATTGACAGCGGGAGCCAATGGCGCCCACTGCTGGCTCAGCCAATGATGGAGAGTCCCTGGACAGCCGAGGCTCTCGTGCAACACTGCTAGATCGAGATGGAGCTCAGGTAAATATTAGGGGAACTGAGGGGGGCTGATACACACAGTTTTTTTTTTATTTTAATGCCTAGAATGCATTAAGATAAAAAAAAACCTTCTGCCTTTACAACCACTTTAAGCCAGCCATACATGGATTGAATTTCAATCCATGTATGGGCAGGCTGGTTGTACAAAAGTCGATCTACCAATTGACTCCTCTCCAACCTGCAAGTCTCCCCACCATCAGAAAACAAAAGCTCAGTGGAAAGGATTCTTCCATGTACCACAAGTGTGTTGATGGAGTATCTGATTCACTTTTTTTTCCTTCTGCCCACTGGTTGGAAAAAAAAAAAAGACAAATGTATAGGCTGCTTTACAGTTGTCAATAGAACAAGGGATGGTGATACTTTTTCCAGTGACGACTGTCTAAGAGATCTGCGGTTACTTCATATTGTGTCTATAGGACAGGATTTGAAAACTTCCCAACATTGCAAAGCGAAATAAAAATCCCCACAGGAGGTGGAAGAGATGGAAAGCGGCATTAAGAAAAACCTGTACTGACCTATACAGGTTTCTCCTAATATGTGGACTGCACATACGTGCCTTTTAGTTTGCTGTATCTTTTGTTTTATGTTTCTGCGTCAGATGACGTCCTTAGTTGGCAGTGGTTATACTGGGATGATGACTTCAGCTACAAGCATCATCCCGGTATTAAAATTTTCAGCCAATGATGCTCTGTACTGCAGAAGTTATTAGAGTGGCAGCCACTTGATCACTTCTGTGGGCAGCAAAAGGAGGTCCCCTCCCGCCGCCTCTCCAGGGCTCTGACGTCTAATCACGGAGCCTGGAAGTGCTCTGACCAGTTGAGATAGAGGAAATGACTTTGTTTCTCCCTCTCTGTGACACCGGGAACGGGAAGACACAATGATTTTGCCACTTACAGTTCCGCCTGTTCACCTGGTCATTATCAGCCGATCTGTGTCTGATTGGCTGCATTGGAAACCATTAGGAGGACTTGTCACGGCCCATGCTGTCACAGTTCCATGGAAGTCCTGCGCACATATGTAAACGGTGATCACACTACAAGTGAGGTATCGTCGCAAATGTCAGAGCAAGAATTATAATCCTAGGTCCAGACCTCTTCTGTAATGCTAAACTGGTAACGTGTAAAAAATTTTAAAGCGTTGCAGCATACTCAATTTTAAAGAATGACATGTTAGGTATCTATTTACTCAGCAGAACATCTTTTACAAATTGGGTATTATTTCGTGTTTGTGAGCAATAGAATTCAATAAAGTGTATTTTGTTTGAAAGACTGCTGTGCATAAACCGTGTGACAATAAAAAAAAAACGACAAAACCCATCATTTCATTCTAGAGGGCCTCCGCTAAAAAAAAAAAAATATAAATACATATATATATAAATACACTGCTCCAAAAAATTAAAGGAAGAGTTTCAAAGCATATCAGCTCTGAATGGGGAAAAAAAATCTCATGCTGGTTATCTATGCTGATATGGACTGGGTAATGTGTTAGGAAGGAAAGAATGCCACATCTTTTAATAGAATCCAAAATGATCAACCTACAGAGGGCTGAAGACACCCCAAAAATAAAAGTGAAAAAATGATTCAGCAGGCTAGTCCATTTTGCTGAAATTTAATTGCAGCAACTCAAAATGGTACTCAGTAGTTTGTATGGCCCCCAGGTGCTTGTATGCATGCCTGATAACGTCATGGCATGCTCCTAATGAGACAACGGATGGTGTCCTGGGGTATTCCCTCCCAGATCTGGACCAGGGCATAATGTTCCAGAGGTGGTCTACTGGATTTAGGTCAGGCAAGCGTCGGGTCCATTGAATAGAATAAATTCCTTCATCTTCCAGGAACTGGCTACATACTCTGACCACATGAGGCCAGGCATTGTTGTGCACCAGGAGGAACCCAGGACCCACTTCACCAGCATAGGGTCTGACAATGAGCCCAAGGATTTCATTCCAATACCTAATGGCAGTCAATATGCCATTGTCTAGCCTGTAGAGATCTGTGTGTCCCTCCGTGGATATACCTCCCCACACCATCACTGACCCACCTCCAAACCGGTCACGCTGGACAATGTTACAGGCAGCATAACATTTCTCCATGGTTTCTCCAGACCCTTTCACATCTTTCATGTGCTCAGGGTGAACCTGCTCTCATCTGTGAAAAGCACAGGGTGCCAGTGGCGGACCAGCCAATTCTGGTGTTCAATGGCAAATGCCAATCAAGCTCTACAGTGCGGGGCAGTGAGCACAGGACCCACTAAAGGACGTTGGACCTTCATTAAGTGTTTCTGACTGTTTGGTTTGGAGACATTCACACCAATGACCTGCTGGAGGTCACTTTGTAGCGCTCTGGCAGTGCTCATCCTGTTCCACCTTGCACAAAGAAGCAGATACCGGTCCTACTGATGGGTTAAGGACCTTCTACAGCCCTATACAGCTCCCCTAGAGTAAATGCCTGTCTCCTGGAATCTCCTCCATGCTCTTGAGACTGGGCTGGGAGACACAGCAAACCTTCTGGCAATGGCACATACTGATGTACCATCCTGGAGGAGCTGGAATGCCTGTGCAACCTCTATAGGGTCCAGGTATCACCTCATGCTATCAGTAGTGACACTGACCCTAGCCAAATGCAAAACTAATGAAAAAAAAGTCAGAAAAGATGAGTAGGGAAATAAAATTCAATGGCCTCCACCTGTAAAACCATTCTGTTTTGGAGGTTGTCTCATTGCTACCCATCTAGTGCACCTGTTAACCACTTAAGCCCCGGAGGATTTGGCTGCTAAAGGACCAGGGGTTTTTTTGCGATTTTTTACTGCGTGACTTTAACGGACAATTGCGCGGTCGTGCGACGCTGTACCTAAACGAATTTGACGTCCTTTTTTTCCCACAAACAGAGCTTTCTTTTGGTGGTATTTGATCACCTGTGCGATTTTTTGATCACGCGCTATAAACAAAAAAAGAGCGTAAATTTTGCAAAAATAACAATATTTTTCACATTTTTTTATATGAAATTCCCCAAAAAAAAAAGTAAAAATCAAAATTTTTTAACATTTTTCGGCCAATTTGTTTTATGCTACCTATGTTTGGTAAAAAAAATCGCAAAAAGCGTATTTTGATTGGTTTGCGCAAAAGTTATCGCGTTTACTAACAAAGAGAAAGATTTTTGTCATTTTTGGTGTTTTTTTTTTTAACGCATAATGGCGGCGATCTGCGATTTTTTTTTCGGTACTGCGACATTGCGGCGGACAGATCGGACCCTTGACTGACATTTTTGACACTTTTGGGGTTACCAGTGACATTACTGCAGTAATCAGTGCTATACATATGCACTGTTACTGCAAAAATGACACTGGCAGGGAAGGGGTTAACTTTATTGGACAGGGAGGGGTTAAGTGTGTCCTAGGGGCGTGCTTTCTACTGTGTAGGGACATGGCTATTGGTGTAAAAGCAAAGATCAACCGTTCTACATAGTAGAACGGTCAGATCTTCACTTTTACACAGGGAGAACTGACAGGCAGCTTGTTTACACAAGCTGCTCTGTCTTTCTCCCTTCACAGGAGCGATCGTAGTGTGGCCGGCGGACATCGAGTCCGCCGGTCACACGCACTGACTTGCCTGTGAACGAGCCGCGGCGGAGCGCGCGCCTCGACGGGCGCGCGCCCGCCCGCGATAGGCTCGCAAGTCAGTGACAGGCGAGTGACGTACCGATACGTCACTCTGCCTGGCCGGGGCTGACCGCCGCAGTATATAGTCGTGCGGCGGTCGGCAACCGGTTAATTTCATAAACACCAAAGCACCTAAAACTGATTAACAACCCCCTCTGCTACTTAACTGATCAGATCAATATCCCAGTAGTTTAATTGACTTGATACTATACTCTGATTAAAAAGTGTTCCCTTAATTTGAGCAGTGTATAATGTTTGGGAGCTCTTAAGTAATTTTGTAGCAAAAAAATTAGATCTTTACTTTGAAGTGTCAAAATTGTACAAGAAAATACAGCTCCAAACAAGATCCAAAATGGCCCTGTTACTAGGACACAAGCAGCTTCTCAAGGAAACCGCCTAGCCTCATTTTATTGCTAGGACTCAGGCAGCTTCTCAAGGAAAGCTGCCAAGCATTCGCTGTTGCTAGGATGCAGGCAACTATTGCCACCTAGTGTTCTCCATTGCTAGGAAAAACACAGCTCTTGTACTTCAATAGAGTACATTTGTGCAATATGTATATAAAAGGTTTACATGTGTACAAACACGAAATATGATCCAAATGCAGGACTTTAGGAAGTTTTCTTAACTTTTTTTTTTTTTCTGCACTTAACACTGTGCAAGTTTACTGATCTTTATGCAGATGTGTGCCTAGGCCTTAAAGAAAACAGCTCAAGTACAGTCAGATCCATGTATATATATATATATATAATCATAAAAATGCTGTGTCTTGTGGTCATGAGCAAAAGCCCTTAAAGTCAGCTGGACAGCCAGGGAACGAACATTTTCAGAGGTATAGGTAAGAAATAGTAGGCCTCCTGACAAGATTTGCTAAGACTTACCTGTATGCAAACATAATCAGCATGTGTCTTTGACAGTGGCTTGGAATATTTATTACTGGAGTCATAAAACCAAAAGAAAAAGAATATTGCTTTACATGTACCAATATAATATGCCTACAAAGGGAGTCTAACTGCAAGTAATTTGTCTTCATTAATTTAGGCCAGTTTATGAAGGAGCCAGAAGTAAGTGTCTATGATGTGCGAGAGGGTACTGATCCAGAGAAACCAATCGCTACCATGAATGTAAAAGGAAATAAGATGACAGTAACAAGGTTAGTATATAATATTATTACTGAAAAAATAAATACAAAAAACAGTTCTTACAAGTAGTGTACAACATGAATGTGAGGACAAGCATTGGGTCACCTAATGATTTGGCGAATGGGGAAACTTTTGACTGATTTCCCCCCCCCCCCCCCCCCATCATTTGATTAAATGCTGCTAGGAAAGAACCTCTGCGATACATGGAGAGGGGTGGGAGGGTCTGCAGAATGGCACCATGTTTCATGTTACAACCTAAGAAAATTGAGATGTATGTAAACCCTAACAATGATTATTTATTTTTTGCTCACTATTGGTCTGCTAAGTATATGTCTGTGCCAAATGCAAAAAAAAAAAGACCTGTTATTCACGTCCGAAATTCAAAGCAGTATTCTGTCCAGTTCTCACTTCCTCTGTTCAGTAATTAGCCCTCCCAGTCCTTATGTTCAGACAGCAGAATGATTAGCCTTTATTATGTTGTGGAGATGGTAGAGTAGGTGGATGAGTAGTTTGGCAATCTGGGCAGGGTTGACAAAACTCAACCCAACACAGGACATACATACATATTCACTATATTGTCAAAGGTATTGGGACACCTGCCTTTACATGCACATGAACTTTAATGGTATCCCAGTCTTAGTCTGTAGGGTCCAATATGGAGTTGGCCCACGCTTTGAAGCTATACCAGCTTCAACTCTTCTGGGAAGGCTGTCCATAAGGTTTAGGAGAAAAAAGAGGGGTGGCTGTACATCCCAAAATAAAAGCAATTCCTTTATTTAAACATCCTTAAAATGGTGTATTAAGACATACACATAGCTCACAGCCGATCAGTACACACATTTCACACTCCTGTGCTTACTGATTGCTCCAGGTGAAAGTTCCCAAATATGACCACAGATTGACAGGGGAGATCAACGGTTTAAAAAAATAAACACTGAAAAAGCAATAGCATCTCCACAAGTGATCACAACCTAATCTGTTGCGGTCCATCATGTGATAATTACTCCTGCTAGTAAAGTCACTATAATAAAAGAAAAATGTATATATGCGCACATAGACATTGTCACAGGACCAAATAAACGATGTTCCCCATACATGGTAAAAGCTGAGCGAAATCTAATGAAAACATACAAAGGAAAACTAAATAAAAGATGTTAAAAAAAAAAAAAAAAAGGGAAATAAAACAGACAATGTACTAAAACCACTACTTATGATTGGTATAGGATTGTCCGCCACATATAATTAAATCTGGATAGATATTTTAAAACTATATCATAGAAAAAAATCTCCAAAAAAAACCCAGATTATTGCGTGGCTCATGCATGGATATCCCAGAAGGACACCGACATGCAAACTCTCCAGTGATATCCATGAAAGAAAAAAAAAACCCAATGTAGAAAACATCATCATTCTAAATACATTATATTGTCAAAAGTATTGGGACCTTAATGGCATCCCAGTCTTAGTTGGTAGGGTTCAGTATTGAGTTGGCCCACCCCTTGCAGTTATAACCGCCTCAACTCTTCTGGGAAGGCTGTCCACAAGGTATAGGAGTGTCTATGGGAATGTTTGACCATTCTTCCAGAAGTCAGGCACTAAGGTTGGGTGAGAAGACCTGGCTCGCAGTCTCTGCTCTAATTCATCCCAAAGGTGTTCTATTGGGTTGAGGTCAGGACTCTTCTGTGCAGGCCCAGTTAAGTTCCTCCACCCCAAACTCACTCATCCATATCTTTATGGACCTTCTTTTGTGCACTGGTCTAAATCATTTGGTGGAGGGGGATTATGGTGTGAGGTTGTTTATTTTATTTTTTTTAGGGGTTTGGCTTGGCCCTTTCGTTCCAGTGAAGGGACCTCTTAAGGCATCTGCATTCCAAGACATTTTGGACAATTTCATGCTCCCAACTTTGTAGGCACAGTATGGGGGTTTTATTCAATATAAAAAGTGACCCACCGATATATTTATTTTTCCTACTTCCTATTCCTGACAGCGCCACTTACCTCCACATCCACCCATATTTGTTAAATATAGCTTGCTATATTTTGAGGTAGGCTGCAGTCATATATAATTTTTCCCATCAGCGCGGAAATCTTTTACCACTTACAGTATGGGGGTGTCCCCTTTCTGTTCCAACATGACTGCGTACCAGTTCACAAAGCAAGGTAGAGCTGTAGCTGTTATAGCTGCAAAGGGTGGGCCAACTCAATATTGAAAACTAAGGACTAAGACTGGGATGCCATTAACATTCATGGGCATGTAAAGGCAGGCTCCCAATACTTTTGGTAATATAGTGTGTGTGTGTGTATCCATTGCCCTGACATTTCATGAAGTGTATCCTGTGCATTCCTTTGTGGCAAAATGAGCACTGTCTGCAATGATGTTTTGGATAGGGTAGAGAAAGGTTAGACCCTCTGTCAAGATTTGCCCTTCTCTTTGCAATAGTGACCATTATCAGTAAGAATGCAAGGGTAAATACAAAATTGTAGTTATCCCCAAAACAGGAGGTAAAGGAAAATCTTTCAAGCAGAACATCTGTTCCAAGGAAAACTTTCAAAGAAGGGAATATACCTCCTTGGGAGTGTTCTTCTAACTTCCTGTTTCATCCCTGGGAAAGGAATGGAAGGAATATTCTCCCAATGGTACAAAGACAACAAACAAATAAACTGACAGATGTTGTAACCCTTCTCTACTCTATCCAAACCAAATACAAAGTTTTGGCAGTAAGGCCCTTTTTACATGGACTTACCAATCTGGACTGACATTTTTTTCACGCGGACCCGATCGGACGATACATTCCTCTCTACGGAAGGGCAGGTGTCAATGGACATGTCTCTGTTGACACCAGACATCCGATCCTGTCCGTTAAAAACAGACAGATGGGGATCTGTTCCCTGTCTGTTTAGAACAAACGGATGGTGGATGGGATAGCAGTCAGATGGAAATGAACAGGCACAGACACCCCGTAGAGGACAGTGTGCTCTGTCTGTGGTCACTCTGCATCAGCAAAGCAGACGCAAGCCTATCATCCTCCTGCTCGGTGGGGATCAGCTGGGAGATCCCCTGCTGACCAAGTGGATCCACTGGTGGACTCTGCCAGTGTGAAAGGGGCCTACCTTTACTGTTAAATCGGTCATGACTGTCTACCACATTCAACAACTCGCTCATTGGTTAATAGCCAATTCTTACACTACATGTTCTTTGTGATGTAAGGTTATCATACATTCAATAAACACTCTATTAAACTTCAAATTTCAACAAACCTTTGCATCTTTATTATCTACCACTGACAGAATGCGACATAGAACAGCTTTTCTGTGCAAAATACATTTTCTGATTTGGTCTTTCTGTTACAGGGGGATGCAGAAAGAATACCAGCATAACCACCTGCTCGGCACTAAAGTCACTTGCTGGTTTGTACACAATAATGGAAAAGGTTTCATCGACGGATATTACAGAGACTACATGGTACCTCAGCTATACAGCTTCTTAAAACGCCCTTGAGGAGCCCAAACGTAATAGCATGGGATAAATGTTTCTTCCAGTTACAATAAATAGATGAACGTGGTATTACTTTCTATTCCAAATTCTTATTTTCAGTATTATGAGTGAGATTCATATTAATGCTTGGAAATGCAATAGAATAGCACACAGCTTTTTTTAATAGTCGTGGACTTCAATTGGGAAATACCTCATTAAATTTAAATGGCAAAGAAGAATAGTATACACACCCTCAACTTGATAAAAGCCAACGTCCAATGAATGTGAATAAACATATCTTAATTGCAGCCTCATAAAACCAAGCTGCATCATGCTTTCATACAGGAACAGATGTGTTCACTCTTGCTTTATTTATATGAACATGGTGTAAAGTGGTTCAGTTATAATTCATGATATACTGAAATAAAGTCACTGTGTGCTGCCTTTTATGGTTTTATTTATTATTGAAAAAAAATATTTTAACATTTTCCTCAAATCGACAATCTATACCAAAAGCCAAGACTCTGCATGACAAGTGGTACAAAGAGAAAAGGTTGGCATTTAACACTTTCATGTCTATATATTACTGCACACAAACACATACAAGAAGGAAAAAGGGAAAAAAGAGTTCCACCTATATTACGCATCTATCTTCTGGGACTAAGCCGAATGAAAACTTCTTTTAGAAATTAAAATTGCACAGATAGTGGCCAACTGTGGAAATTCTATATCAGTGAAGTAGTGCTCTCTTCAGTAGGTGAGATATAGAAAAATACACAGAAAAAAGTCAGCAGCCGAGAATAAATATGTTTGTTCCTGAGCAAGGAGAAATACATTTATACAAATTATTTGGTAAAAAATAAGTATTTTATTACAGGAAATTCCATTAGAAAATACCTTCCATTACTTTAGTAAGAGATAAACTTCAACAGAGAAGGTAGATGCAAGTTGAGGCTGGCAGCTGACCATCCAAAGTGAATTAACAAATATATACAGTCTATATAAACCCTGACATAGTAGAGTTTTGTATGTTTCCAGCAGATGTGTACACAGTAATCATGCCACCTTAGAAAAATCCTCGTATGGCAGCTCTTCCACCTTACGACCTTTCAAGGGACCCTGGAAATACACATTCATGAAAGAGGTTACACACAAAGAAAAAAAAAAAAAATAATAATTTATATACATACACACACACACACATATATATATATATATATATATATATATATATATATATATATATATATATATATATATATATATACACACACACATATTATATATATATATATATACACACACACACACACACACACACACACACACACACACACATATATATATATATATATATATATATATATATATATATATATATATATATATATATATATATATATATATATATATATATATATATATATATATATATATACACACACACACACACACACACACACACTATCTCAGAAAAGGGAGTACACCCCTCACATTTTTGTAAATATTTTATGTGACAACATTGAAGAGATGACACTTTGCTACAATGTAAAATTAGTGAAATTGTCCGAATTGGGCGCAATTAGCCATTTTCCCTCCCCGGTGTCATGTGACTCGTTAGTGTTACAAGGTCTCAGGTGTGAACGGGGAGCAAGTGTGTTAAAATTGGTGTTATTGCTCTCCCTCTCTTATACTGGTCACTGGAAGTTCAACATGGCACCTCATGGTAAAGAACTGAGGATTTGAAAAAATAATTTTTGCTCTACATAAAGATGGCCTAGGCTAGAAGACCCTGAAACTGAGCTGCAGCACATTGGCCAAGACCATACAGCGGTTTAACAGGACAGGTTCCACTCAGAACAGGCCTCGCCATGGTCGACCAAAGAAGTTGAATGCACGTGCTCAGCGTCATATCCATAGGTTGTTTTTGGGAAATAGACGTATGAGTGCTGTCATGCTGCCAGCATTGCTGCAGAGGTTGAAGGGGTGGGGGGGTCAGCCTATCAGTGCTCAGACCAAATGCCACACACTGCATCAAATTGGTCTGCATGGCTGATGTCCCAGAAGGAAGATAATGCACAAGAAAGCTTGCAAACAGTTTGCTGAAGACAAGCAGACTAAGAACATGGATTTCTGGAACCATGTCCTGTAGTCTGATGAGACAAAGATAAATGTATTTGGTTCAGATGGCGTCAAGCGTGTGTGGCAGCAACCAGGTGAGGAGTACAAAGACAAGTGTGTCTTACCTACAGTAAAGCATGGTGGTGGGAGTGTCATGGTCTGGGGCTGCATGAGTGCTGCCAGCACTGGGAAGCTACAGTTCATTGAGGAAACCATGAATTCCAACATGTACTGTGACATACTGAAGCAGAGCACGATTCCCCCTCCCTTCGGAGAGACTAGGCCACAGGGCAGTATTCCAACTTAACGACCCCAAAAATACCTCCAAGAAGACTACTGCCTTGCTAAAGAAGCTGAGGGTAAAGGTGATTGACTGGCCAAGCATGTCTCCAGACCTAAACCCTATTGAGCATCTGTGGGGCATGCTCAAAACAAAAGGTGAAGGAGCACAAGATCTCGAACATCCACCAGCTCCGTGATGTCATGGAGAAGTGGAAGAGGACTCCAGTGGCAACCTGTGAAGCTCTGGTGAACTCCATGAAAAAAAGGGTTAAGGCAGTGTTGGAAAATAATGGTGGCCACACAAAATATTGACACTTTAACTTAGGGGTGTACTCACTTTTGTTGCCAGCGGTTTAGACATTAATGGCTGTGTGTTGAATTATTTTGAGGGGACAGAACATTTACACTGTTATACAAGTTGTACACTCACTACTTTACATTGAAGCAAAGTGTCATTTCTTCAGTGTTGTCAAATGAAAAGATATAATAAAATATTTAAAAAAATGTGAGGGGTGTACTCACTTTTGCGAGATACTGTGTATATATGTAGCACTGCCCCCTTAAGAGCTGCTGGTGTTTAACACTTTTGGATTCCCCTGGGTTACCCGTAGCAACTGCAAGCAGAAATCTTAGCACTTTACGTTCTTGGCTCAGTCAATGATCAGTCTAGGGGTAGATGTTTTTGTTGTTTTTATTTTATATTGGAATAGGAGAAGGGATGAGTGAGATACTCCAATGTTTGAACTATTCACAAATCTGAGGACTCTAACTTCAGAATGCAGCAAGGCCGCCGTTTCATCCTGCCACTAGATGAATCGGCGGTAAATGTTCCCGTTTGTATTTCTCTTCAGGGCACTCACCTTGCACCCTCTGTGTACCAGCCAACACCCGTCCACTGATTATACTGCCTGAAGTGGTCCCCTTCCTGGGCAAGATCCTCTGTTCTCAGGATTCTGCTTTCCAGATTCTCGCAGTGCCCCAAGTCCTCCAGTCAGCTCTCCTGGACCTCTGGGCTCAGCTTCAAACTGTTGGTTCACCAGGCCGACTGCCTGGGACCATCACCCTCCACTTCCGAAGAGAAGGCAGCCGCCACCCTCCTTCTGGGACTTTGCTTCCCGCCAAAGACCTCTACCACACTTGCCCCTGGCTTTATATACTGCACCCCACAATGCACCGAGACAACTGTCTGTGCCAATCCCTGGGGCTGTAACAAAGCCTGTGTGTCATTGGCCAGGTTTCCTCCACTGTCCAATGTGCCTCCCCATTGGGCACAGTGAGGACACTCCCTAAGACCATATGAATCACACTGGGCACACTGAGCAGACCTAACTCACAGATCCTGCTCCCTGTTAAGCAGAGTGTAATATAGAATATACTTGCTGCTCCTCTGATAGGCAGAGAGAGAGCCAAAAAAACTATACTCACTCTCTAGCACCTATCTAGGAGGGTGCCACACACACACACGCATATATATATATATATATCCTTTTCCTCTGATGTTCATTGATGGACACAGCTCCTTATCTTCTTGACCCTTGGGTTTATTCTGCTCCCTACAGTAGGACACTAGGCCTATAGGGAAGTCCCAGGGGGTAGTATACTCCCACTTCCTGCTATAGGTCTTCAGTTTTGTAACAAGCAGTGTCAGAAGAACATATAACCCAACTCAATAGAGAAGTAGGTGCTGTGTCTGTCAATGAACATCAGAGAAAAAGATTTTACGGTAAGACAAAAATCCAGTTTTCTTTCGTTCGACGGACACAGCTCCATATCTTATTGACCCTTGGGACGTCCAAAAGCAGTGTCAATATGAGGGATGGGAAGAAAACAGCAATAACACACTTCCCAAAAGGCTAAATGTAGCCAACCAGGTAAAACTGGAGCTCACCTGACAAAAAATACACCCTTAAGCCCCGGAAGATTTTACCCCCTTCCTGACCAGGGGGTTCTTTGCGATTTTTTACTGCGTGATTTTAACGGACAATTGCGCGGTCGTGCGACGCTGTACCTAAACAAATTTCACGTCCTTTTTTTCCCACAAACAGAGCTTTCTTTTGGTGGTATTTGATCACCTGTGCGATTTTTTGATCATGCGCTATAAACAAAAAAAGAGCGTCAATTTTGCAAAAATAATATTTTTCTCTTTCTTTATATGAAATTCCCCCCCAAAAAAAATGTAAAAATCAAATTTTTTTTAACATTTTCGGCCAATTTGTTTTATGCTACATATGTTTGGTAAAAAAAAAAAAAAAAAAAAAAAAAAAAAAAAAAAAAAAAAAAATCGCAAAAAGCGTATTTTGATTGGTTTGCGCAAAAGTTATCGCGTTTACTAACAAAGGGAAAGATTTTTGTCATTTTTGGTGGTTTTTTTTTTAACGAGTAATGGCGGCAATCTGCGATTTTTTTTGCGGTACTGCGACATTGCGGCGGACAGATCGGACCCTTGACTGACATTTTTGACACTATTGGGAGTACCAGTGACATTACTGCAGTAATCAGTGCTATACATATGCACTGTTACTGTAAAAATGACACTGGGCAGGGAAGGGGTTAACTGTATTGGACAGGGAGGGGTTAAGTGTGTCCTAGGGGGCTTGCTTCTAACTGTAGTGGGACATGTCTCCTATTGTAAAAACAGAGATCAACGGTTCTACATAGTAGAACCGTCTGATCTTCATTTTTACACAGGGGAGAATGACAGGTGGCTTGTTTACATAAGCCACCCGCCTTTCTCCCGCTCTACCGACGATCGTAGTGTGACCGGTCACACGCCGGGACTCCTCTGTGAACGAGCCTCAGCGGGCGCGCGCTCGCCCGCTATTGGCTCAAAACCCGTTGACAGGCTAGTGACGTAGATCTACGCCACTCTGCCTGGCCGGGGCTGACTGCCGCAGTAAATATACTGTGCGCAGTCGGCAACCGGTTAAAGGAGTAGGCCTGCACCACCGTCTGCCTGATCCATCTGGAAATGGTAGTAGCAGACGCGGCCAGCCCCTTATAGGGTCGCTCCTTAAGGACAAATGGAGAATCCGATTTTCGGAACGACTCGGTCGCTGCCAGGTACATCCTGATCGCCCGAACCACATCCAAAGAATGCAAGGCCATCTCTTTAGGGTGCTTAGGCTTAGGACACAGGGAAGGCAACACAATGTCTTAATTTAAAACCAGGAAACCAGAGATGACCGTAGGAAGGAACGACTGGCAGGGACGAAGCACCACTTTGTCTCTGTGAACCACCTGGTAAGGTGAACCACAAGACAATGCAGCCAACTCCGACACCCTGCGCGCAGAAGTAATAGCCACCAAGAAGGCTACCTTCTGGGACAAAGTAAGCAGAGGAAGTTCACTAATATTTTCAAAATACTGTTTCTGAAGAACGGACAGCACCAAATTGAGGTCCCACAGAGGTAACAGAGACCTCAGCGGGGGAACCAGGTGGCGGACCCCCTGAACAAAGGTGTGAACCAAGGAATTTGTGACCAACAGGCGCTGAAAGAAAAAAAAAAAAATCGCCAGGGCTGAAATCTGGTCTTTGATAGTACCCAAGGGCAAACGCTGATCTACACCTCTTTGGAAAAACTCCAAGACACGAGATACCGAAAAGGAAGGAACACCCCCCCCCCCCCCCAAAACTCACAACACGCAATGTACGCCTTCCAAACTCGATGATGAATCTTCCTAGTAGATATTTAACAGCGTAGGAATCACCGAGTCAGACATCCCTCTATCCTTCAGCACCTGGCTTTCAATAGCCAAGCCGTTAGAGCAAGCGACTGTAAAGCAGGATGGAAGTTCAGCTGTTGAGCTAAAAGATCTTCTCTGCGAGGGAGTCTCCAAGGGACATCAGCAACCAACCGTACCAAGACCTGCAAGGCCACTCCGGGGCCACTAGGATGACCAGAATCCCTTCTGCCTCGATTCTTCGCAGGAGTCTCAGCCGGTGAGTTAACGGAGGAAATACGTATACTAGACGATACTGGCCCCAAGAGCGTCTGTGGCGTCGGCCAGAGATTCCCGAGACCTTGCTATGAACCTCTGCACCTTCCTGTTGAGACGGGAGGCCAATAGGTCCACATCAGGAGTCCCCCACCGGAGACACAGTTTATGAAACAACTCCGGGTGGAGAGACCATTCTCCCTAATCCAACGTCTGCCGACTGAGGTAGATCGCCTGCCAATTTTCCAACCCTGGAATATGCACAGCAGAGATGACTGGAACAAAGCGTTCGGTCAACCTTAGAATACCTATACTATTTCCTGGGCTGCTAGGGCACTTTTGGTGCCCCCTTGATGATGGACATATGCCACGACCGTAGCATTGTCTGAATGAATCCTTACCGGGTGCCCCTGCAGATGATCCATCTATTGGGTCAGGCAAAGCCAGATCGCCTGAATTTCCAGGATATTGATCGGCTGGCTGGACTCCTTCACAGATCAAACCCCATGACCACAATACGTGCCCAAGACACCTCCCCACCCGGACAGCCTGGCATCCATGGTCACCACCGTCCAGTACAGGGGGAGAAAGGATTTTCATTGTCGAAGCGCCGGAGAGCGGAGCCACCAGATCAGGGATCCCCTCATACCCCGCTCAACAGGATCAGATTGTCTAGAGACTGTGGGTTATTGTTCCTTTCGGCAAGAATCTCCTTTTTCAGAAACCTGGCATGGAACTGAGCAAAACGGAACCGCCTCAAAAAGGTGGAAACCATAAAGCCCAGTACTTGCATACAAGTCCTGAGAGATGACCGCCAGCCAGACAACAGGTGCTGTATCGCATCCTGGAACTTCTGGAGTTTCACCTAGGCTAATGGCGTGTCCAGGGTCAGGCCCAGATAGTCCAGCTTGGTGGACAGGACCAGAACAGGTTTTTGGAAATTCAGTTTCCATCCGAACTCAAAAAGTTTGCACCGAAATGTTCAGACTGTCTTTGAAGGCATTCGGAGATTCTGCTCGCAGAAGGAGATCGTCCAACAATCCCCTTCTGCAATGCTAACACTGGGGCCAAAACTTTTGCGAACACCCGAGGAGCTTAGGCGAGACCAAAGGGTAATGCCACAAATTGATAGTGCTCCTCGCCCATGGCAAAGCGGAGGAAACGCTGATGCCCGACATTATATTTTTGGGATATGAATCCCATATTGGGGACCCAGACAGTGCGTTTGGGGGAACCCCACTGACTCGTGACAATGTTGCCAAAATAGGCAGAAAGGGAAACACCTTTGCCGCTTTGGGGGCTCTGCGGGTACCAAATTGCACCTGCGCAGCCGACGCAGCAGTAGCTGCGTCCTCCAATTTCAACATTTCCCACACTAATACAATCAGCGCATCCACTAGCGCTTTTTCATGCACCGCTGTAGTGGAAGAGGATTCATCCTCACTATCAGAGCACTCAGTGTGGGTGGACGCAGACCCACTAAGGTGACTTGCGTCTGTCTACGGCAGCCAAATCAACCTCAGAATTTGAAGAGACAGATGCAGATGAAGGCGGAGGACACTTTTTGCACATCCTCTTTTGGAGGGCCATATCTACTTTAGAGACCAGTGACTGCAGGGCCATCGTCATAGCAGACAAGGCAGACTGGGACCCCACGGGCCCCGTAGCCTCTGAGAGGGGGTCAGGTGGTTACACATGCTCCAGGGACTCAATGGTTAACCTGGGGACCTCCAGTAAGAAGTGTAAAAATTGATGTTAAAAGTTCCGCCCACCGCTGCACCACAAGTCCCAGCGCCTCAAATACCGCTATAGCAGAAACCCCCTCTGCATAGCAAGAGAGCCAGGCTGCACTCTGTGCGGCAATCAAAGAGGAAGAGGAAGTTCAGGATCTGCCACTAGAGGCCCACCATAGATTCGCCGCTCCATAGGCTTCAAAAACATGGCCGCCGTGTGATAGCAATGGTAAACTACAAGAAAATGGCCACCGGACAACACAAACATGGCCGCTGATTATACATGCAGTCACCCACGGCAAAATGGCAGCTACACGCGGCTCCCCGTACTCCCAGGTACACTTGGACAGTAAGGGGGGGGGACCCCGTTAGGGACCCTCACCAGGACCACAACCCCCCCAAAAAACCCAAAAAAAAAAAAACGCAATTTGCGCAGAGGGACCCGGAAAGTGAGGAGGAGCAACATGAGGGAAGGGCAGTCGGGGGTCCGACCAATCCAGGGAGGGGCCCACATCCACCCTGAAAAGCCACCAGAAAGAGGGGGGACACTACTCTCCACATCCTGGGACCGGGCACCGCTCCAGATAGACCACCACACCATCCTGGAATGGGGGTGCTATGGGCCAGAGGCCATGACCAGGGCTATGCGTCCTCGCGAGGCATTTAATTTGCCGGGAATCCCCCGTCCAGTGGGGCTATGCTGCTGCCAACCTAGCGCAAGGCTAAGGTCGGGTCTCGCTCGCTGGCCAGACTGGGAAGACCGTAAGGATCAAAGATATCCAGTCCGTCAACTAGTGCGGCAGTTGATTGTAGTTCTCACAGGAACAGAAAATAATAAAAAAATTCTGTTTAAAAAAGGAAAAAATGCTAGGACCAGAGAACCCAGCAAGGAACTAGGTCCTTACTCCTGACTAGGCAGAAAAAAAACTGAAGACCTATAGCAGGAAGTGGGAATATAACCCCTGGGACTGCCCTATGGGCGTAGCCAAACTGTTTTCCGCCTAGTGTCCTACTCCTGTAGGGGACAGCATAAACCCAAGGGTCAAGAAGATATGAAGCTGTGTCAGTCAATGAACAAAAGAGAAGAAAAATAAAATTATATATACACACACACAAACACACACACACACACACACACACACACACACACACACACACACACTACTGTTACTATACGACTCTTACAGCATAAATAAAGGCACCCACAGTACATGTCATATAAGACATATAACATAGGACAGGACATATAAGAATGTATACTTACTGAATCAATAATTATTGTGGCAGAAAATCTCTTCTCATTTATCGAATCTAGAATGCCATAATTTCCCTTGTAGCCACCATTTAAAATCAATATTTTCTTCCCTGGAAAAGTAAAGGAACAAGATCAAACTTAAGAGCCTGTGTCAATAGGCTTTTATTCGCACCAGAAGGACATCTCTTCTCAGAAAAAGTCAACGTGAACGCAAAACCAGCCAGAAGCAGGTTGTTGAGCAAGTAAAATGCAAGTTGAATGCACCTGACTGAAAACTTTTGAATGGCGTCTTGGGCCTCATGCACGCGAACATTTACCAGCTCCATTGGCGGCTGTACAAAATTGTACAGCCGTCAATACAAGTGAATGATCGTACACAGCTGTGCTCAGATAAACCAGTCTCTCTGGACACGGCACTTTTACTTACAAGTTTTCCTTATAATAAGCTTTTATTTATTCATATAAAACCTTTATCCCAAAAGAAAAAAAAAAAAACGGAATTTTTGTAAAATCTTACCTGTAAAATTCCTTTCTCTGAGTCCTCCGACAGTCGCCGCCTCTTCATATTCGTCACATATGGGGGGTATTAGACTTTGCTCCGAAGGAGTAGCTAGGCAACAGAATATGTTAACAATAAAGCTTTAACATATCCCACCCTCAAGGGGTGGTCCCCTCAGTCAATACCCTCCTACTTCCTGCAACCATATCTCAGTTTTAGTGGAATAGCAGTAGAGTATACATTCAAACCCCAAAAGAGGGGCGGGGGCGGCGACTGTCGGAGGACTCAGAGAAAGGAATTTTACAGGTAAGATTTTACAAAAATTCCGTTTTCTCTTACGTCCTCCGACAGTCGCCGCCTCTTCATATTCGTCACATATGGGGACGTCCCAAAGCAGTGCAAACATGAGGGGTGGGAAACGCATCCGCGCCGAAAGGCAACGCAGTCTCCACATCAAAGAAAAGAACCTTACCAAAGGAAGGAAACCAGCTGGGCAACAGCAAAAATAAGTGCTCAACAGGAGCAACAACCCAGGAAAAGACAAAAAACCAGGGGATACAAAACTTATCCCAACAGCCAGGAGTCCCCAACAAGGGACCCTAGGGAACAGCCGCACTAAGAACCTTGCGGCCAAAGGAAGCATCCGCCGATGCCTGAACATCTACTTTGTAGAATTTTGTGAAAGTGTGTACGGTCGACCAAGTCGCCGCCTTACACACCTGGGCTACAGAAGCCCCATGACGACAGGCCCAAGACGTACTCAGAGATCTAGTAGAGTGCGCCTTCACAGGCACAGGGGGAACCTTCCCCTGCAAGGCATAGGCCTGTTCAATGGTCTGCCTGATCCATTTGGCAATGGTAGAGGCGGAAGCCGCCATGCCCTTCCGAGGACCCTCTGGAAGAACAAACAAGGGGTCCGTCTTTCGAAAAGACTCAGTCGATTTAAGGTAAACCCTAATCGCCCGAACAACATCCAGAGAATGCAATCTCACCTCCTTTGGATGTTTAGGCTTCGTGCACAACGAAGGCAAAACAATATCCTCGTTAAGATGGAATTCCGAAACTCGTTTCGGCAGAAAAGAAGGATTAGGTCGCAAGACCACCTTATCCAAATGAACAACCAGGTACGGAGACTTGCAGGACAAAGCCGCCAGTTCCGACACTCTGCGAGCCGAAGTGATCGCCACCAAAAAGGCGACCTTTTTGGACAACATAGACAACGATATCTCCCTGATCTGTTCAAAAGGAGCACGTTGTAACACAGACAGGACTAGATTCAAGTCCCAAGGGGGCAAAGGATCCCTCCTAGGAGGAACCAGATGCCGCACACCCTGAATAAAAGTGCCAACCAAGGAGTTGGAAGCCACGGGACGTTGAAACAGAACGGCCAGCGCAGACACCTCACCCTTTATCGTAGCCAGCGCCAAACGCTGATCGACACCCGTCTGAAGGAAAGACAGCACACGGGAAACCGAGTACGTGCGGGGTGAAAACCCCCTGGACTCACACCAGGCAAAATAGGTCTTCCAAGTACGGTAATAAACCTTTCCCGAGGAAGACTTCCTCGCGTTGATCAAGGTATGAACAACCTCTGGAGAGAGACCCTTCTCCTTCAGGACCTCGGTCTCAACAGCCAGGCCGTCAAAGCCAGCGACTGTAAAGCAGGATGGTAAATCGGTCCTTGAGACAGTAGATCGTCCCGAAGAGGCAGACGCCAGGGGGCGTCGACCGCCAGATTCACGAGGTCTGCGTACCAGGACCGGCGAGGCCAGTCCGGTGCCACAAGAATCACCGTGCTGCGTTCCGAGTGTAACCTGCGAAGGAACCGGGACAGCAACTGAATCGGTGGAAACGCGTACATCAGCCTGTACTGATGCCACGGGGCCACTAACGCGTCCGACGCGTCTGCCCGAGGGTCGCGCGTCCTTGCCACGAACCTCTTCACCTTGTAGTTGAGGCGAGACGCGAACAGGTCCACATCTGGAAGACCCCACTTCGCGCACAACATCTGGAAGACAGCCGGGTGGAGAGACCATTCCCCCTGATCCAGGGTCTGGCGACTCAGATAGTCCGCCTGCCAGTTCTCCACTCCCGGAATGTGAACCGCCGTTATCGCCGGGACATGAGTCTCGGCCCAAGACAGAATGTCGGCCACTTCTCGAGCCGCTCGGGCACTCCTGGTGCCCCCTTGGTGGTTGATGTAGGCCACCGCCGTGGCATTGTCCGTCTGCACCCGAACCGGGCAGCCCTGCAGCCGGTCCGTCCAGCGATGAAGACAGAGCCTTATCGCACGCAATTCCAGAATGTTGATCGGGAGGGAAGACTCCCCTTCCGACCAGGTCCCCTGGGCGGACAGAACGCCCAGAACACCACCCCAGCCCGACAGGCTGGCATCCGTGGTGATTATCGTCCATGAGATCGGACGAAACGACTTGCCCCCGGACACCAACGGGGACTGGAGCCACCACAGAAGGTTTTCCCTGGTGCGATGACTCAACGAGATCTGAAGATCCAGAGATTGAGGTCGCCCGTCCCACTTGGACAAGATCTCCGCCTGGAGACCCCGCGTGTGAAACTGCGCGAAAGGAATCGCCTCGAAAGCCGAGACCATCAATCCCAGACATCTCATACACGTCCGCAGAGACGAGTTCGGAACGTCCCTGAGGGACCTGACTTCCTCCTGAAGAGTCCTGAGTTTGTCTTCCGGCAGGAAGACCTTCGCCTGCACCGAGTCCAGTATCATTCCCAGATAGGGAAGACGAACCGACGGACTCAGTGTCGACTTTGGAACATTTATCGTCCAACCGAACTCCTGCAGAGTTTGCATCGTGACAGACAGGTCCTTCTCCAGACCCTGACTGGTCGCAGACCGAATCAGAATGTCGTCCAGATACCCCAGGACAGAAATGCCCTGGGCTCTCAATAATGCCAGAACCGGTGCAAGCACCTTGGTGAAGACCCGCGGAGCCGAGGCGAGCCCAAAGGGCAACGCCACGAACTGGTAGTGATCCTCCGCAATGGCAAATCGAAGGTATCTCTGATGACCCTCGAATATGGGGATGTGAAGATACGCATCCTTCAAATCGATGGAGGCCATGAATTCCCCCGGAACCAGGGCAGCCACCACCGAGCGCAGGGATTCCATGCGGAACTTGCGAACCCGCACAGAGCGGTTCAGAGCTTTCAAGTCCAGAATAGGACGAACCTTGCCCTCCTTTCTGGGCACGGTGAACAGATTGGAATAAAACCCCCGAAATCTGTCCCGATGAGGCACCGGAACCACCACTCCCTGAGCCCTCAGGTCCCGCACCGCCAGGTGCAGATCCCGCAGGCGCTCTGGAGACAGTTGTAGATTTGAGGGAAAAAATCTGCTCTCTGGCCGAGAGAGAAACTCGATCTTGTAACCAGATCGAACGATTTCCAGAACCCATCTGTCCCGCACACGGGCCAACCAGGGCTGAAGAAAACCGAGCAAGCGTCCCCCCACCCCAAAACTGGGTGAGGGCGCCCCTTCAGGCCGAACTGTTATGGGCCGCAGGTCCGGATTGGCCGGACTTCTGTTTCCCAGACCAGGGTTTCTTCTGAGAGCCCTGGCCCTTGAACGGTTTGCCCTTGTAGTGCGGCCGAAAGGCACGAAAGGACCCCTGAGGGGGCCGAAAATGAGCATGCTTCTTCCCAGAAGCCCCCTTAGCCTTGGGGAAATGGGGCAAGAGAGTGCTCTTACCCCCGGTAATCCCCTTAATCAACACATCCAGGGACTCCCCAAAAAGGCGAGACCCATCATAAAGGCAGATTGGCTAAGGTTTTACGTGAAGATTGGTCCACCGACCAACATTTCAACCAAACCAGGCGGCGAGACAACACCGCCACGCTGTGCACACGCGCGGCCAACGGAATCAGGTCCAGGTCCGCATCACACAGATACATGACACCCTGGTGGATCTGATCCACCATATCCAGGGTCGCCGCCGAGGCCGAATCGGCCACTAGGACGCGCCTAAGCATCTGCGTCCAACTTGCGATCGCCTGGGCCGCCATGAGAGAAGCAAACAGAGCCTTAAGCATAGAACCCGTAACAGAATAAGTATGACGGGCAAGAGACTCCAGTCTCCTATCCGTGGCATCACGGAAAACAGGGGATCCCTCTGCAGGGATCGCAGTGGCTTTGTTCAAAACCGCAATAGCATGATCCACTGGCGGAGGCACACACCACCGTTCATCAGTGGCAGGCGAGAAAGGATAACGCAGCTTAAATTTACTTGGTACCGCAAAAGGCTTGCGCAAATCGCGCCATTGGTCCTTAACAGCGCGCTGAAAATCAGCATTGCAGGGAAAAACCTGCGGCGTCCTGCGTTTTCTCTGCGTCCCATAAGCCGCCAAGGCAGCTGGGGGACACACCTCGTCCTGCAAACGTAGCGTCTGCTTAATGGAAGCAATCAACTCATCCATGATTGCAAGCTCTTCAGGCGAGCCAGGGGGAGAATTATCAACCCCCTCAACTTCAGCCTCTACCTCAGACCCCACTAGATCAAGAGAGGAGCGGGACCCCGATAGGGGGGTCCCCGCCAGAACAGCCCCATCACCTTCACCCTCAGAATCAGAGGACAGAGCAACTCTGGGCCGTTTAGTAGATTGAGCAGCCACCAGCATTTGCACCTGTGCAGCAAGGCCAGCCACAATCGTGGCCAAATCCCCCCCTGGGGGGGAAACAGCGGTCCCCTGGCTTTCCACCAATACTGTGGGAAACTTGCCCTCCTGAGAATCCATTGCCCCTGTATGCCAGACAACCAAGGGTTAACTGCCCCCTTACAGCAAGCGCGGCAAGCGCAGCCCACCGCACCACACTCAGGCACAATGAGACCCCCACAGGGAATATACAGACTGAATACAGGCAATGGAACACAGGAATAGAAGGATAAAACCTGAGGAGACTCCGCTGCTGCTGCTGCCTCGATCGGTGCTTCCAGGAGAGAGGAAGTGATGCTGCCAGGGCGCTCTATGTAAGCCTATAGAGGCTACAAGAAAATGGCCGCCGTGCATGTAAACCATGCGGCCGGAGCGGGCGCCGGTAAAATGGCGCCGTTTGGCGCCGAAATCGCCGCTCCACAGTGCATAAAATCACACACAATATTATCCCATTATATGGATACATGTTAGATCGCCGCAGCGATCGCTGTATATGCCCCAACATGCCATTAAAAACATGCCCCACAGCACACAGCTCCTCACACTGCCCAGCCTGACATACTCAGTGTCATACAGCTCCCCCCCCCCTTGCAGCCCACAGCATGCAGCCGAGATATAGGGAGACAAGCAGTGTGATTAAAGGCAGGTTACACAGTCCCAGACTGAGACCCCCCCCAGACAGACAGGTCCCCACATAGATACACTTACCTCACATGGCGTGGGGAACCCGCACAGGCGAACAAGCCGCTGCACATGAGGCAGGGAGAGTCGCAATTCAAGACGCACACAATGGCGGTTCAGAAACCGCACAGCGTCCGGTGAGGTAGCCACCTCACCAATCATCCCTGCACCGAACAGGGATGGGTCGTTCACCGTGCCAGGAGCGTTACCTGGCTGAACGCTCGATGGCAGACTGGGAAGCCACTGACCCACGACCTGCGACCAGGGGGATCAGCCCGAGACCCAGTCCGCATGATCCTCTTCGTCCGAAGAACTAACTAATGCTGACAAAAATAACAGCTAAGTAAAGGTAGAGAGAAAACTCAAACAAAATATCAAAAAGAAGAAAGAGTCTGGGACAAAAAGTCCCAGCACAGAGAGAGCCAGCCACTCCTGACAAGCTAGACATTAAAACTGAGATATGGTTGCAGGAAGTAGGAGGGTATTGACTGAGGGGACCACCCCTTGAGGGTGGGATATGTTAAAGCTTTATTGTTAACATATTCTGTTGCCTAGCTACTCCTTCGGAGCAAAGTCTAATACCCCCCATATGTGACGAATATGAAGAGGCGGCGACTGTCGGAGGACGTAAGAGAAAAACGGAATTTTTGTAAAATCTTACCGTAAAATTCCTTTCTCTGAGTCCTCCGACAGTCGCAGCCACTTCATAATCTTCACTAATGGGGGTATTGACCTTTGCTCCGTAGGAGTAGCTAGGCAACAAGATTTGTTAGTATAAAAGCTTTTAGTATATCACACCCCTAGGGGGCGGTCCCCTCAGTCAATACCTCCCTGCTTCCTGCATTCTCAACTCAGTTTCAGTAGCATAGCAGTAGAGTACATAAACAAACCCCAAAAGAGGGGCGGGGGCGGCAACTGTTGGAGGACTCAGAGAAAGGAATTTTACGGTAAGATTTTACAAAAATTCCGTTTTCTCTTACGTCCTCCGACAGTCGCCGCCACTTCATAATCTTCACTAATGGGGACGTCCCAGAGCAGTGTAGACATGAGGGGTGGGAAAAAATGCAGCCGTGCCTAAAGCAACGCAGTACCCACATCAGAGAAAGGAACCTTACCAAAAGTAAGAGAACCAACTGGGCAACAGGAAAAAACGTGCTCAACAGGAGCAACAACCCAGGAAAGAACAAGTAACCTAGGGGTAAAAAAACACCCCAACAGCCAAGGACCCAAACAAGGGACCCTAAGGCACTGCCGCACTAAGAACTTTACGGCCAAAAGAAGCATCTGCTGATGCCTGAACATCCACTTTGTAAAATTTGGAGAAGGTGTGAACGGACGACCAAGTCGCCGCCTTACACACCTGGGCCACAGAAGCCTGATGACGATAGGCCCAAGATGTACTCAGAGACCTGGTAGAGTGCGCCTTCACAGGGAAAGGAGGAACCTTCCCCTTCAAAGCATAGGCTTGCACAATGGTCTGTCTGATCCATTTGGCGAAGGTCGCAGCCGACGCTGCCATGCCCTTCCGAGGACCCTCTGGAAGGACAAATAGTGAATCCGACTTGCGAAAGGATTTAGTCGATGACAGGTAAACCCTGATCGCCCGAACAACATCCAAGGAATGCAAAGCCACCTCCTTTGGATGCTTAGGCTTCGCGCAAAGCGAAGGCAAGACAATGTCCTCATTGAGGTGAAATTCCGAGATCCTCTTCGGAAGAAAAGAAGGGTTAGGTCGTAAGACCACCTTATCCAAGTGAATCACCAAGTAGGGAGAGCTGCAGGACAAGGCCGCCAGCTCCGACACCCTGCGAGCCGAAGTGATCTCTACCAAAAAGGCAACCTTCTTGGACAACAGAGACAACGAAATCTCCCTGATCTTCTCAAAGGGAGCATGCTGTAACACGGACAGAACAAGGTTCAAGTCCCATGGAGGTAAAGGATCCCTCCGAGGAGGGGCCAAGTGTCGCACCCCTTGAACAAAGGTGCTAACCAAAGAATTAGACGCCACAGGGCGCTGAAAGAGAATGGCCAGCGCAGAAATCTGACCCTTAATCGTGGCCAACGCCAAACGCTGGTCCACGCCCGTTTGAAGGAAAGCCAACACTCTCGATACCGAGTATGAGCGAGGGGAATACCCCCTGGACTCACACCAGGCAAAATACGCCTTCCAAGTACGGTAGTAAATCTTCCCCGTAGAGGCCTTTCTAGCTTTGATCAAAGTGGGAATGACCTCAGGGGAGAGACCCCTATCCTTCAGGACCTGTCTTTCAACAGCCAGGCCGTTAAAGCCAGTGACTGTAAAGCAGGATGGAATATCGGTCCTTGAGACAGGAGATCTTCTCGAAGAGGTAGACGCCACGGAGCGTCGACCGCCAGATTCACGAGGTCTGCGTACCAAGACCGGCGAGGCCAGTCAGGCGCCACCAGAATCACCGTGTGTGGTTCCGAGGCCAACCTGCGAAGGAGCCTGGACAGCAGCTGAATCGGTGGAAAGGCATACATCAGACGATACTGATGCCAGGGCGCCACCAACGCGTCCGAGGCGTCTGCCCAAGGATCGCGCGTCCTTGCTACGAACCTTTCCACCTTGTTGTTTAGACGAGACGCAAACAGGTCCACATCTGGGGAACCCCACTTCGCGCACAGCATCTGAAAGACATCCGGGTGAAGGGACCATTCTCCCTGGTCCAGGGTCTGGCGACTCAGATAATCCGCCTGCCAGTTCTCCACCCCCGGAATGTGAACTGCAGATATCGCCGGGACGTGCGTCTCGGCCCAAGACAGAATGTCGGCTACTTCCCGAGCCGCTCGGGCACTCCTGGTGCCCCCTTGGTGGTGGATGTAGGCCACCGCCGTGACATTGTCCATCTGCACCCGAACCGGACGGCCCTGAAGCCTGTCCGTCCAACGCAGAAGGCAGAGATTTATTGCTCGCAATTCCAGAATGTTGATTGGAAGGGACGATTCCTCCTCCGACCAAGTTTCCTGGGCGGACAGAACGCCCAGAACACCACCCCAGCCCGACAGGCTGGCATCCGTGGTGATCACCGTCCACGACAAAAGACGAAAGGACTTGCCCCCCGACACCGCCGGGGACTGGAGCCACCACAAAAGACCCCTTCGGGTGAGGCGGCTCAACGAAATCCGCAGATCCAGAGATTGCGGACGCCCGTCCCACTTGGCCAGGATCTCCGTCTGAAGACTCCGCGTGTGAAACTGGGCGAAGGGAATCGCCTCGAAAGCCGAGACCATCAATCCCAGACACCTCATACATGTCCGGATGGACGAGCACCGAGTGTCCCTGAGGGACCTGACTTCGTCCTGAAGTGTCCGGAGCTTGTCTTCCGGCAGGAAGACCTTCGCTTGAACAGAGTCCAGGATCATCCCCAGGTAGGGAAAACGAACCGACGGACACAGCGTCGACTTTGGAAAATTTATCGTCCAACCGAACTCCTGCAGAGTCTGCATCGTGACGGACAGGTCGTTCACCAGGCCCTGACTGGTTGCAGACCGAATCAAGATATCGTCTAGATACCCCAAGACAGAGATGCCCTGGGCTCTCAACAAAGCCAGGACCGGCGCAAGCACCTTGGTGAAAACCCGCGGAGCCGAAGCGAGACCGAAGGGTAACGCCACGAATTGGTAATGATCCTCCGCAATGGCGAAACGAAGGTACCTCTGGTGACCCTCGAAAATGGGGATGTGAAGGTACGCATCCTTCAAGTCGATGGAGGCCATGAATTCCCCCGGAACTAGGGCAGCCACCACCGAGCGCAGGGATTCCATGCGGAACTTGCGAACCCGCACAAAGCGGTTCAGAGCTTTCAAGTCCAGAATCGGACATACCTTGCCCTCCTTTCTGGGCACAGTGAACAGATTGGAATAGAACCCCCGAAACCTGTCCCAATGAGGCACCGGAACCACTACTCCCTGGGCCCGCAGGTCCCGCACCGCCAGGTGCAGATCCTGCAAGCACTCCGGAGACAGCTGAAGATTTGAGGGGAAAAATCTGCTCGCCGGCCGAGAGAGAAACTCAATCTTGTATCCAGATCGAACGATTTCCTGAACCCACCTGTCCCGATTGCGGGCCAGCCAGGGTTGAAGAAAACCGAGCAAACGTCCCCCCACCCCAGAGCCGGGTGAGGGCGCCCCTTCAGGCCGAATTGGCATGGGCAGCGGACCCGGACTTCTGCTTACCTGCCCACGGCTTCTTCTGGGAGCCTTGGCCCTTTAAGGGCTTGACCTTGTATTGCGACCTAAAGGCACGAAAGGACCCCTGAGCTGGTCTAAACGAGGTATTCTTCTTACCGCGAACAAACTTATTCTTGTGAGATTGGGGTAAGAGAGTGCTCTTACCCCCGGAAAGTCCCTTTATCAGCGTATCCAAAGACTCACCAAAAAGGCGAGATCCCGCGTAGGGCAAATTAGCTAAAGTCTTGCGGGATGATTGGTCAACCGACCAACATTTTAGCCATATCAGGCGACGGTTCAATATCGCCACACTTGAGAGGCGTGCAGCCAAAGGGACTAAATCCAAGTCCGCATCACACAAATACATAACACCCTGATGAATTTGATCCACCATAGCCAATGTTGTCGGTGGAGCAGAGTCAGCCACCAGGGTGCGCCTGAGCACCTGCGTCCAATCCGCAATAGCCTGGGCTGCCAAAATGGAAGCAAAAATAGGCTTTAGCATAGAACCAGCAACCGTATAAGCATGACGGGCAAGAGACTCCAATCTCCTGTCCGTAGGGTCCTGGAACACCGGGGTATCCTCAGCAGGAATCGCAGTAGATTTATTCAAAACCGCCACCGCGTGATCCACCTGAGGCGGCACACACCAACGCTCATCAGTGGTGGGAGTAAACGGATAACGCAGCTTGAACTTACTTGGCACAGTAAAGGGCTTCTTTAAATTGCGCCATTGCTCATCAACAGCGCGTTGAAATTCCGCAGGGCAGGGAAAAACATGCGCTGTTTTGCGTTTCCTTTGCGTCCCATAAGAGGACAACAAAGCAGGAGGACATGGTTCATCCTGCAAACGCAGTGTTTCCTTGATAGAAGCAACCAACTCATCCATGAGTGCAAGCTCTTCAGGCGAGCCAGGGGGAGAATTATCAACCCCTTCTACCTCAGCCTCCCCCTCAGACCCCACAAGGTCCAGAGATGAACGAGACCCTGAGAAGGGCACTCCAGCCATAGCAGCCCCATCGCCCTCTGAATCAGAGGAAATAGACAATCTGGGCCGTTTTTCGGATCGATCAGCCATTAGCATCTGCACCTGAGAAGCCAAGTTCGCCACAATAGCAGCCAGATCAGCCCCCTCGGGGGATGCAGCAGCCCCTTGGCCCCCCACCAAGGTGGGAGGAAACTTGCAATCCTGAGAATCCATGCCCCAGCAATAATTGAAAAGGAGGACTGCCCCTTTAAGACCGCGGCGAGCGTAGCCCACCGCACACTACTGTATGCACCGACCCCCACAGGGATAAGGAACACTGAGCAAGGAAATACAGGATAAAGAAAAGGTAAAAACCTGGAGAGACCACACAGGCTGCTGCCACCGATCGCTGTTCCAGAGCAAAAGGAAGTGATGCAATGACTGACCGCCCTATAAAGCCTATTGCAGGCTACACAAACATGGCCGCTCCGCTGAGGCATTTTTTGGGCAATGAGAAAATGGCGCCGACATGTGGCTGTACGATCTATCGCCGCCAAAATGGCGGTGTTTGGCGCCAAAACACAGCGCCTTACCACACAGGGCCGGTCACCACAATTTTGCCGCAAAAAAATGGCGGACCGCATTAGCGGCCGCTGCACAGCATGTCTAAGCCCAGTCTGCCCATACAGTACACATAGCAGAGCGGGAGAGCCCCCCCCCCCCCCCCCCCCGCAGCCCACAGAAAGGCAGCTATTCCACACAGGAATCTGACAGGGAGCTCTGCACATACATAGACATGCAGGGTCACACAGTCAAAGACTGACACCCAAAACAGACAGGTCCCCACATAGAAATGCACTTACCAGTCCGGATGGCGTGGGGAGCCTTCTCCAGCGACCAAACCGCTGTACTGATGACAGGGAGTGTCGCAGCCAGGACGCAGTGGAACTGCGGTGCGAAACCGCAAATGGCATCCGGTGAGGTAGCCACCTCACAGGCAGCATCCCTGCAGCGAACAGGGATGGGTCGTTCAATATGCCAGGGAAACCTGACTGAACGCTCAATGGCAGGCTGGGGAACCCCTGGCCCTGAGCCCTGGGATCCAGGGTGGCCAGTCCGAGACCCAGCTCCGCATGATCATCTTCATCCGAAGAAACTAAACTAATGCTGAGAAAAAGAACAGCTAAGTAAAAGAAAGAGAAAAATACTCAAAATAAAATCAAAAAAAGAGGATAGAAGGCTGAGACTGAGAGCCCCAGCACAGGATCAGCCAGCTACTCCTAAGCTAGGCATTAGAAACTGAGTTGAGAATGCAGGAAGCAGGGAGGAATTGACTGAGGGGACCGCCCCCTAGGGGTGTGATATGCTAAAAGCTTTTATATTAACAAATCTTGTTGCCTAGCTACTCCTACGGAGCAAAGGTCAATACCCCCATGTAACTGCTTATAGAGTGTCAGCTTGATTTAGGCTTCAATTTGTAGGTGTATTTAAATATGCTAGTACATTTAACACTGCCCTCCCCTCCAGACTAACAATGCTGCTGCCTGCTGAGTTCTTTCATCCACAGTGGAGGCACTCAAGTACAGGCAGTTTGTTGCTGGCCAGATCAGCAGGTAAAAACAGAGGGGGGGAAATGAATACAGCCACCACATCTAATGATTGTTAAGCTGCAATATATTCCATTTTTGGCTTGTGGTTTAATACTGCTTTAAGCTCTCCTGTACTGTATGCCATTTCTTGCGAAAACATGGCATAGAAGATGGAGCAGACCACTCCTAAATTAATAAAAGGGGCTTTGTCAATTAGGAACGGGATCCCCACTTTCTCAATTTAGAAGAGTGGCACAGGCTTTTTGCCTGCGACATTTTTCATTAGTTCCCCCAATGCATTTATTTTGATTCCAAATATGAAGCATAAAAAATGCCCTCGTCTGTGAAACAGCAAAAAACTGAGCTACCAGAATTTATTCATAAGCAATAGTTTAAAAGCCTTTTTTAGGTTATCAACGAATGCAGTAGTAAACGGCATCGAAAAAAAATAACAAAAATTGATCCATAAGCAGTTTAGGTCATAGTACTAGTATGCATGGCATACTAACAGACAGACTTTCCTAAAAACTAAGCCCTCCAGAGGCGCACTGTCACCTCTGAAAACACAAACTCACCAACATTTTTTTTGACCACTTGGTGTTTTCACAGAACAGGCAGCAGCGTATACACTCTGGTACACGCTATAATGAGTGTGCATTTTTAGTCAGGCCGCTAGTAACCAACAACATGGCCGCCTCCAAGGCGGCGACAACTAGCGGGCGGACTAACAATGTCCACTTATTATAGCGTGTACCAGAGTGTATAGGCTGCCGGTGTCCTGAGAAAACACCAAGAGGTCGAAAATCTCCAATTACTCCTGCTGTAGTCACCGTAAGTGATGTGGTTGGAGGTTTTGGCGAGTTGGAGATTTCGGCAGAACATCAGCGAGGACGTCACTCCTGTGCATAGGCACAGAAGTCCCTGTTTACGGTATAGTTTTGAATAAACGGCATACAGGCACATGTGCCAGTGACATCACCATCTGCATCTAGTAAAGTCAAGATCTTGTAAACGGTGCGCGTTTAGGAGATAGTTACAATACCTATATGTAAGCCTTATTATAGGTTTACCTATAGGTAAACATCATGCAAGTTTACACCCATTTTATTTTTTGAACAGTGAATGATGGCCCTAGAATTAGAGCTTTTTTGTTTTCTCCAAGGTACCCCAAGTACTGTAATACATGTAATCTCTCATAATATCTCCAAGGTACCCGAAGTATAAGTATTTACCAGTAGATGTAATCTCAAGACGCTGGCTGCGTGGGAATCCTGTGCCGGTATACCGTATGTACCGTAGCTCAGGCTACATACAGTGTACCGCGCTGAGCCAATCAGGGAGAGCGATGTATTCCATTATTGAATGCAAAGCCTGCTCGGATTGGCGGAGTAACATCAGCAAACCTCTCTGATTCTGCCAATCCGAGCAGGCTTTGCATTCAATAATAGAATACATCGCTCACTGTGATTGGCTCAGCGCGGTATACTGTATGTAGCTGAAGCTACGGTACATACGGTATACCGGTAAAGGATTCCCACACAGCCAGCGTCTTGAGATTACATCTACTGGTAATACTTATACTTCGGGTACCTTGGAGATATTATGAGAGATTACATGTATTACAGTACTTGGGGTACCTTGGAGATCTATGAGAAATCTGACGTTTTTCAATGGTATTGCCTTGCTTCGGAAGGGGGGGTAGTCTTAGACGGCGAGTATAGCCCAAAACCTATGTTTTAACTTGAAAATTAGGGGGGTAGTCTTATACGCCCAGTCGTCTTATACGCCGGAAAATACGGTGTTTCTCTAGAATTTCAAAACTCATATTCCTGGAGTAAAAAAACAAATATGTTAAATTTTATGGTTTTAAGGTTTTACCTAGGGATGCATCGATACCATTTTTTTTTTTTTTTTTTTTTTTTAAGTACTAGCCGATACCAATTACCGATATCTACCACAACCGTTCTATTTACACTTTAGCTGTCAGCAATGCTACAAAGCATTGAAAAGTTATTTACAAATGGAATACTGGTTTTTTTGGGGGGTTTTTTTGTTTTTTGCTTTTTTTAATGAGAAACATGTAAATATGTTAAAAGTGTAAAAATATTAATGAACAAAGCAAACAAAAAAGTTTTAGATAGTTTGTAAAATAGAGGTGAACAAACAAAAAAAAAAAAACAGCAAGAAAATAATTAAATGGGGAAGGAGAATAAGGAGTTAATTAACCACTTTAGCCTCGGAGGAATTAAAAATTAAAAATGGAATTAATTTTCGTTAATCGTTAGTTTTGTTTAGCTTTCATTACTGCTGCCAAAAATTATGCCAAAAATGTTTTAGTCAATGAATGTACACAGGGGTGGGGGCTTTCATTTTTTTTTTTTTTGGGGGGGGGGGGGGGGGTTTAAAACATATATTAAACTGATTGTAACTTTTTCAGGGGGCTGATAACCCTATGTAATAAAGAAGCATAGAAAAGGGACAGAAGAAAAAAAAAGACCAAAGTGGTTCATCGAGTCTGCCCGTGACTTTTGGTTTTGTTTAACTTTATAGATTTATAATAGCATAGTGCAGGTGAGAGGTTCTCTTAAATGAGCTATGAGCACAAACAGTACTCAATTTGTTTCTTTCCCAGGAAGAGCCACCAGGGATTGACTTCTATAAATCCACAAGTGGGCTTTTAGATTAATTCTCTACAGGGAAGATCAGTAAAGAGCTGACTCGCTGCTCTCCATCCTGACACCAACTGTGATGGTCCCAGGCACCCAGGGAGGACAAGTAAGCCTGGAGGCACATGGTGGGGGGGGGAGGCACACTGCGGAGCATGTAGAAGTGAATCACTTCTACTAGGGCTGAACGATAGTCGATGTGATATCGACTATTGTGCTCTGGGCGTGTGCGATATTCACATCGCCGAAGATATGATGTAAGGCATAGGCATTAGGCAGGGAGAAGTCGGGATGACTCGCAGTGTTTGTAGCAGAACAGAGCCGACATCCGTCCCACACGTTCAGTATGCCTGCCTGCAGCTAGCCTAGTTCTCCAGCTGATGGCAATATGATCCTAGAGTGAGGAGCTCAGCTCCTCCCTGTAACCAATCAGCGGCTCTCAGCACACTGAAGAACTGGAAACAAGCTTGTATTGTAACAGTTCAGAGTGAAGAGTCGAGTCAGTACGTGTGGGACTGGATGGATGTCATGTCAGGCTGTGTTCTTCTACCTCCTGCCACCACTGTGAGTCCCGACTGTGCCGAATCAACACTGACTGTCACTGTCAATCCCTACAATAACATTAACCCTGGCCTTCACTGGCTGTATGGTGCAATCTGCAATTACAATCAGAAGAAGGCTGCACTGCTGCAATACTTCCATGATTTCCTCTCAATATCGCAATATATATCGTTGAAAAAAAAATATGGCAATGTACTTTTTTTCCAATATCGTGCAGCCCTAACTTCTACTAAAAAGCCTGCAGAAAAATGTAAACCATCTACAGCAGTGGTCCTCAACTCCAGTCCTCTGGGCCCACTAACAGGCCAGATTTTAAGTATTACCTTGGGGAGATGCAGACTAGAAAACTGCAATCACTGAGCAGCAAATGAGATCACCTGTGATGTAATTTAGTTATCTTGCAAACCTGCCGCG